>NC_133326.1:399078172-399744351 GCF_042186555.1 Aquarana catesbeiana | reverse complement strand
CTGCACTCTGGCATCCCGTGTTTACAGGAAACGCACTTCATGGCTTCCAACACCCTCATTTTTCGCCATAAAAATTTTCCACACATATACACGGCCTTGGCACCTAAGAAACAGAAGGAAGTGCTTATTGCGGTTAAAGACTGTGTAGCCTTCACCCTTAAGGAATTACATGCAGACCCCGGAGGGAGATATCTGACCCTGGTGGGAGAACTCAATAACAAGCTCTACACACTAGTCAACCTTTATGCACCCAACATGCACCAACTTCGCTTTCTGAGGAAACTATTCAACAAAGTCAACACTATCAAGAAGGGGGTCTTGTTAATGTGTGGGGACTATAACATATGACTATACATGTCATTCTCACAGACATAATTTGCATATGCAAATTGACTTAATCCTAGTTGATAAAAATCCACTACATGCCGTATCCTCTTCCACCATCCATGACATCATGTAGTCCGACCACGCACCTGTCTCTATAACAGTGAGAGAGGAGCATACCCAAGGCCCTGCATATGTGTGGCATGTAGGGATGAGCCGGACCCCCCCCCCCTGTTCGGTTTGCACCAGAACATGCGAACAGGAAAAAAATTTGTTCGAACACACGAACACCGTTAAAGTCTATGGGACATGAACATGAATAATCAAAAGTGCTAATTTTAAATGCTTATATGCAAGTTATTGTCATAAAAAGTGTTTGGGGACCTGGGTCCTGCCCTAGGGGACATGGATCAATGCAAAAAAAAGTTTTAAAATGGCCAGGAAGGTTTGAATAGTGTCATCTGTAGGTTGTGGGGTATTAGGGTCCTCCTTGAGGTTATACAGAGAAGAAGAATATTCCGCAGAAGAGTTGCTATGTCCTTTGGGTTAAGAATTTTACTCTTATCTGTAGGATGGATCAGAAAGGGAATCTTTGTTTGGGACTTACAGTCTTTCGATCTTTGAGACAGAAATTTAACAGCTCAGTTGCCAGACGAGTAGTGCGCCAGTTCTAAGGAATTAATTTGTTTATCATATTGTTCTATGAGCATAAATCTTAGGTCAGAGCAAAGTTTAGACAGCTTATTTGCTGTGTCAGTATCTGCAGTGTTTTTGTTTTGGGTTTCAAGTTCTCTAATATCTTTAAGGAGCCAATCTAGCTTCTGTGTCCTCTGCCACTTTGCCCTTGAGCTCAGTTGCAGGAGAATTCCTCTGATGAAGGCCTTGTGTGCACACCATAAGGTAAAGGGATTAGATACGGATTGAGTGTTCAGTGTAAAATATTCAAATTATTGGTTATAAAAGTCATGAGTGCAGGTTAGCACGCCACTAGGGATGAGCTTCGAGTTCGAGTCGAACTCATGTTCGACTCGAACATCAGCTGTTCGCAAGTTCGCCGAACAGCGAACAGTTTGGGGTGTTCGTGGCAAATTCGAATGCCGCAAAACACCCTTTAAAAGTCTATGGGAGAAATCAAAAGTGCTAATTTTAAAGGCTTATATGCATGGTATTGTCATAAAAAGTGTTTGGGGACCTGGGTCCTGCCCCAGGGGACATGTATCAATGCAAAAAAAGTTTTAAAAACGGCCGTTTTTTCGGGAGCAGTGATTTTAATAATGCTTAAAGTGAAACAATAAAAGTGTAATATCCCTTTAAATTTTGTACCTGGTAGTATGCCTATAAAGGGGCGCATGTTTCCCATGTTTAGAACAGTCTGACAGCAAAATGACATTTCAAAGGGAAAAAAGTGATTTAAAACTACTCACGGCAATTAATGCATTGCCGGTCTGACAATACACATAGAAGTTCATTGATAAAAACGGTATGGGAATTCCCCACAGGGGAAAAATGTAAAAAAAAAATGACGTGGGGGGTCCCCCTAAATTCCATACCAGGCCCTTCAGGTCTGGTATGGATTTTAAGGGGAACCCCGCACCAAAATTAAAAAAAAAATGGTGTAGGGTCCCCCCAAAAATCCATACCAGACCCTTATCCGAGCACGCAACCTGGCAGGCCGCAGGAAAAGAGGTGGGAAGAGAGAGCAGCCCCCGCCTCCTGGACCATACCAGGCCACATGCCCTCAACATTGGGAGGGTGCTTTGGGGTAGCCCCCCTTGTCCCCATGTTGATGAGGACAAGGGCCTCATCCCCACAACCCTTGGCCGGTGGTTGTGGGGGTCTGCGGGCGAGAGGCTTATCGGAATCTGGAAGCCCCCTTTAACAAGGGGACCCCCAGATCCCGGCCCTCCCCCCTGTGTCAAATGGTAAGGGGGAACAAAAGTACCCCTACCATTTCACTAAAAAACTGTCAAAAATGTTAAAAATGACAAGAGACAGTTTTTGACAATTCCTTTATTTAAATGCTTCTTCTTACTTCTTTCTTCTATGTTCTATCTTCCTTCGGTTTCTTCCTCCATCTTCTTCTTCTGGCTCTTCTGGTTCTTCCAGTGTTCTCGTCCAGCATCTCCTCCACGGCGTCTTCTTCCCTTCTTCTCCTCGGGCCGCTCCGCATCCATGATGGCATGGAGGGAGGCTCCTGCTCTTCTCTTCATCTTCTTCTCTTCTTCATCTTCTTCTCTTCTTCATCTTCTTCTCTGGGCCACTCCGCATCCATGGTGGCATGGAGGGAGGCTCCCACTGTGTGATGCTTCTCCTCTTCTGACGGTTCTTAAATAACGGGGGGCGGGACCACCCGGTGACCCCGCCCCCTCTGACGCACGGTGACTTGACGGGACTTCCCTGTGGCGTCACGGGGAATGCCACAGGGAAGTCCCGTCATGTCCCCGTGCGTCAGAGGGGGGCGGGGTCACTGGGTGGCCCCCCGTTATTTAAGAACCGTCAGAATAGGAGAAGCGTCACACAGCGGGAGCCTCCTTCCATGCCAGCATGGATGCGGAGCGGCCCGAAAAGAAGATGACGAGAAGAAGATGAAGAGAAGAAGATGAAGAGAAGAGCAGGAGCCTCCCTCCATGCCATGGATGCAGAGCGGCCCGAGGAGAAGAAGGGAAGAAGACGCTGCGGAGGAGATGCTGGACGAGAACACCGGAGGAAGAACCAGAAGAAGAAGAAGATGAAGGAAGATAGAAAAAAGAAGGTAGAAGAAAGAAAAAGCATTTAAATAAAGGAATTGTCAAAAACTGTCTCTTGTCATTTTTAACATTTTTGACAGTTTGTTAGTGAAATGGTAGGGGTACTTTTGTACCCCCTTACCATTTCACACAAGGGGGAGGGCCGGGATCTGGGGGTCCCCTTGTTAAAGGGGGCTTCCAGATTCCAATAATTCCCCCGCCCGCAGACCCCCTCAACCACCGGCCAGGGTTGTGGGGATGAGGCCCTTGTCCTCATCAACATGGGGACAAGGTGTTTTGGGGGCCTACCCCAAAGCACCCTCCTAATGTTGAGGGCATGTGGCCTGGTATGGTTCAGGAGGGGGAGCGCTCTCTCGTCCCCCCTCTTTTCCTGCGGCCTGCCAGGTTGCGTGCTCGGATAAGGGTCTGGTATGGATTTTTGGGGGACCCCACGCCGTTTTTTTTTTTAAATTTTGGCACGGGGTTCCCCTTAATATCCATACCAGACCTGAAGGGCCTGGTATGGAATTTAGGGGGACCCCCCACATCATCTTTTTTTTTATTTTGGTTTGGGGTTCCCCTGTGGGGAATTCCCATGCCGTTTTTATCAATGAACTTCTATGTGTATTGTCGGACTGGCAATGCATTAATAGCCGCAAGTAGTTTTAAATGACTTTTTTTCCTTTGAAATGTCATTTTGTTGTCCGACTGTTCTAAACATGGGAAACATGCGCCCCTTTACAGGCATACTATAGACACCCCCAGGTACGAAATTTAAAGGGATATTACACTTTTATTGTTTCACTTTAAGCATTATTAAAATCACTTCTCCCGAAAAAACGGCCGTTTTTAAAACTTTTTTTTGCATTGATACATGTCCCCTGAGGCAGGACCCAGGTCCCCAAACACTTTTTATGACAATACCATGCATATAAGCCTTTAAAATTAGCACTTTTGATTTCTCCCATAGACTTTTAAAGGGTGTTTCGCGGCACCCCAAACTGTTCGCTGTTCGGCGAACAGCTGATGTTTGAGTCGAACATGAGTGGTGTGCACACAAGGCCTTCATCAGAGGAATTCTACTGCAACTGAGCTCAAGGGCAAAGTGGCAGAGGACACAGAAGCTAGATTGGCTCCTTAAAGATATTAGAGAACTTGAAACCCAAAACAAAAACACTGCAGATACTGACACAGCAAATAAGCTGTCTAAACTTTGCTCTGACCTAAGATTTATGCTCATAGAACAATATGATAAACAAATTAATTCCTTAAAACTGGCGCACTACTCGTCTGGCAACTGAGCTGTTAAATTTCTGTCTCAAAGATCGAAAGACTGTAAGTCCCAAACAAAGATTCCCTTTCTGATCCATCCTACAGATAAGAGTAAAATTCTTAACCCAAAGGACATAGCAACTCTTCTGCGGAATATTATTCTTCTCTGTATAATTTCAAGGAGGACCCTAATACCCCACAACCTACAGACGACACTATTCAAACCTTCCTGGCAGGTCTTACGGTATCCTCCTTGTCACAAGCACAACTAACATCTCTGAATGCTCCTATCACCAAATCTGAGATCCAGAAAGCGATTAAAACCCTTCCCTGTGGTAAGACCCCAGGTCCTTATGGCCTAACAAACAACTACTATAGGATGTTTCAAAATACTCTCTTCCGAACACTGAAGTTGATCTGAAGTTGATCTGCAGCAATGTCCTCTGCCTTGTTTCTCTCCAAAATTCCAAAACCAGATAAAGAACCTACTCTCCCAGCCAACTTCAGACCCATTTTGTTATTAAATATGGATGTTAAACTCTATGCTAAGATCATAGCTAACAGACTCCTCTCCATCCTGCCTACCTTAATCAAACCTGATCAGACAGGATTCACTTCAGCAAGGCAGGCATCAGATACCACAAGTAGAGTTATCAATATTAAACAATATGCCAGGGCCTGTCCAAATTCCTTCTCTGCTCCTCTCTCTGGATGCAGAGAAGGCGTTCGACAGAGTTCACTGGAGTTACATGACACATGCTCTCAAAATATTTGGCTTCACTGAACCCATTCTGTCCGCTATCTTAGCTCTTTACTCATCTCCACATGAACAAGTATACACATCAAACATGCTATCCCACCCGTTCTCCATAATAAATGGTACAAGACAGGGATGCCCTCAATCTCCCTCGATTTTCAACCTTCTCATTGAACCCTTAGCTGAGAAAATTAGAGCACACCCAGGTACACCAGGCTTCTCCCTTCAAAATGGATCCCACAACATAAACCTATTCACTGATGATATTATCCTAGTTCTAACTTCCCCATCTCTATCCCTACCCCATGCACATATCACCTTACCCAATTCAGTCAGATATCCTACTACAAGTTTAACTGCACAAAATCGCTCATTCTAGGACTGGGCCTCTCTCCCCACACACAATCTTGTTTGCAAAAAACTTTCCCATACACCTGGAGCAACTTTAGCATACCCTTCTTGGGATTACAAATCACAGCAGACCCCTCGAACCTAGCAGATGCTAACTACATCCCCTTGATAGACAAAATAACTAAGGAAACCAAAAAACTAGCTAAAGTGGAACTATCATGGTCTGGTCGCCTAGCATAATTTAAAATGCTCATACTCCCTCAAATACTGTACATATTTAGAACACTCCCCATTCCACTTAAAAGCTCCCATCTTAAATCACTAAATGCTCTACTTCAACAATTTATCTGGAAATCCAAAAGTCCTAGATGTTCTAAAACTCTTCTGATTTAAACATAGACTAGCAGGAGTCATGGGGCTAATAAATTTAAATGATTACTTCCAGGCTTCCATCCTTACCCAACTTAAAAACTGGATTACACCCTCTCCTGATACTCTCTGGAACAGCATTGAACAAGTTCTGAGTCCAAATTTGGACCTATGCTCACTCCTACTCCTTGACATATGGAAACCTTTCTCCCTCTCCAGCTCCCACTCACTGTACAAGCCTCCTTAATAGCTTGTAGAGACCTCTATAAATCAGCAACTGTGCCTTCTAAAAAAATAGACATTCCCATACTTATTGATATACTTGCTAACGCAATCCCACACACTATACTCCTAGACTGGCACAATAAAGGTATCGATTGGATTGCTGACCTGTATGATGGTGATACTCTCAAACCATTTGATGTACTGAAGAGAGATTTTAACCTCCTAACTACTGACTCCTACAAATACCTCCCATTTCATGGCGTGGCAATTCTACATGGCAATACCCACAATCTCTAAGGGCATATCTTTATTCTATAATTTTTTTCAACACAAACTTACTTTTAGTAAATCACGTCCTTACCAAAAATGGGAATTGGACCTTGGTAAAACCTTAACAACCTCCCAATGGCAATCTGCATTCAAGGCAATATATAAAGCATTCAAATGTGTAAACCACTGGGAACTCGCTCAAAAAATACCCCTAAGGTGGTATCTTATGCCCTATAGTATGTCCAAATTTTCTCGGTCTAACTCCCCACTATGCTGGAGAGATTGTGGGGAGGTGGGGAATATCCTACATATGTTTTGGACCTGTAAACACCTAACTAGCTTCTGGAATAGCATATTCTGGTGCATTTCAAATATTACAGGTGTCTTCACCTCACCAGATCCTAGTATGGCATTACTAAACCTAAATATTGAGAACTTTCCTCCCTTCTCCCGCACAGTAGTCACTCATATCCTATTAGCTGCCAGATCACTAATTACTAATACTGGAAATCCAATAGAGTACCCAATGTATCTGAAGCGCTAGAAATTACACAGACTCACTATGCCTAAAAATCTTTACTGGCCAACAAAGGAGGTATTAGAAAAAACTTTGATGCACACTGGCAAATATGGTCTGTTTGGTTTAAGGTAGACTAACCTATATTATTAATAGCATTCTTTCCTCAATAAGCTTCCCAACACTCACCCAAAGGTCAATTAATGTCCATCTCCTTGTTGTTGTTATTATTTTTACTTTAGTTTTATTTATCCTTGCTTTACCAAACTTTTATTATTTGTAACTTCCACTTCACAATGCCACTGTTTCTATAAAACATAACAGGTTATTCTTGAGGGTTGACCTATGATTGATTGCACCTGACACATCTGAGCTATCTATGGTTAACTTTGTTGACCTCTGTGATCTTAAAGTTCAGTTCCTATACTTGAACTCTCTGTACTATTTTGTACTGTGTTTTATACTGTGAAAACTTTTTCCAATAAAAACAATAAAAAAAAAAGAATTGGCTGTTTCTAACTTTCAAGTAATGAGCTGTCTGAAGGTACTACAATTTTTTCAAAGAAAACACAAAATACAGTACTTGCGCTTAAGTCTGAATCTACCTATAGACAGAAGTCCCAAACAATCCAAAAGTTTAGTCCATCATAGAAGGGCTTAAGTCTCTTATGTTGACACCACCTTGCAGCTTTCTTAATCAGTGGAATCACTGAAGACTGTGAAAACACAAAAGGGAAGAAGAGCGCACAGGCCCTGGTGCAAAATATTTTGTTCAATAGTAAAATTGTATATAAAATCAATACACTCACAGACTTAGTAGAAAAAGGCATTGAAATCTGTTGATGAATATCTCTCAACAAGAAGCATTCTGAACCAGGCTAGCAGTGTACACAACAAGAGACAAGGTGTACAAGTGAGCGTGCAGCCACCAACAAGCTGCACGCCGACCGCTCTCTCTCATAGGAGACTTTCTGGTGCGTGAGACAAGTGGCGCCATCCTCAGTAACACGTGACAGGGAGGACCAGCAGCTGATGGAATGCACGGATGGTTGTCAGGACAAAGCGTTTGAGAGGGTGTGCCCTCCTTCTTCAGATCCTCTCTGTGTCATTACGTTAGTTCTTAAATAGTCTGAGCCAATGCAGAGGGATTAACCCTTCAAGCACTTGCTACATTACATCCGTAGATGACACTGGGGTGATGTTTAAGCAACTTACAAGCACCATAAATACTAAAGCAGTGATTAACCCCTTCATACAAAATTCGTTATGCACTTACTGTAGTACTTTTAAAATTACTTAATGAAATCAATATTTGAAAAATTCTTTAAAAACGTAATTCACAAATCAAAAGTATATCAAACATATATACAATATATATATATATATATATATACAGTGGGGACGGAAAGTATTCAAACCCTCTTAAATTTTTCACTCTTTGTTATATTGCAGCCATTTGCTAAAATCATTTAAGTTCATTTTTTTCCTCATTAATGTACACACAGCACCCCATATTGACAGAAAAACACAGAACTGTTGACATTTTTGCAGATTTGTCAAAAAAGAAAAACTAAAATATCACATGGTCCTAAGTATTCAGACCCTTTGCTGTGACACTCATATATTTAACTCAGGTGCTGTCCATTTCTTCTGATCATCCTTGAGATGGTTCTACACCTTCATTTGAGTCCAGCTGTGTTTGATTATACTGATTGGACTTAAAGGAACAGCCTGAAGAGCTCAGAGACAGAATTGTGGCAAGGCACAGATCTGGCCAAGGTTACAAAAAGAGCACAGTGGCTTCTACTTCCACTATATATATATATATATATATATATATATATATATATATATATATATATATATATATATATACACCCAATAATACAAATATTGTATAAAATCCGTTAAAAATAAAACAAATAAAGATAAACAAACAGGCAATGTTTGATGATAAGAAAAATAAGAAAAATAAATAATTTAATGATAATACACAATTAAAAAACAGTAAAATAAAAGCTAAAAAATAAAATATATACACAGTATATAAATGTATATTGGTTAGAAACATTTACTATATGTATATATATATATATATATATATATATATATATATATATATATATATATATATATGTATTATGAGAATGGCTGTAACATTTAACCAAGATCCTTCAGAATGGATATATGAATCAATGTAGAAGTATAAAACATATGTATAACACACTGGTGGACTGGAAGAGAAATAAACTGTCCTATCTCCTACATGAAAGGCATCCAGATCCATGGCAAAAGGTTTGGTTAAGTATGTCCTCATGAGAGCAGGGCTGGAGATAAATGTTTGTATTAAAGGTGTGAAACACTTCCAATGCTTGAGGAGTCTGCTTCTTGGGATTCACATTCTATTGAATCTGAGCGGTAATTGGAGCAACCAGCACAAAAAATTGTTAATGAATTGCTGGTAGTATCACAGGATTTTTTTTTGGGCTAGGGCCACATCCTTAATGTAACATCCAAAAAGGTACGGGACCAGATAAGCCAGAACCTGCGTAAATAGCAGGACTTTAAAGGCTCAACATAGGAGACAGTAAAGGTAAAAAATAATATGTTTTATTGTACAAAATGTAGGACTGCATGCTTCCAGAAACCCAAGATGCCAGGTCGGTCAAAGTTTCGCCGATAACATGGCTTCTTCAGGACCCAATAAGGCAGGGTACAGCAGCACTAAATACATTATAGAGAAAGAAAACATAATAAGTATACATATAATGTGAACAACTAAACCACAATGGAGATATTGGGGTCATATAATATAATAATAAAAGGAGTTTTCAAAAGAAAAAAGTGATGCCAAATCAAAATGTAGCGTTCAAGGTGTGAAATGTTTTGAATATGATCTAATCATGGGATACCATAGTTTATACTTGCTATAGAAATCAGAGTATCTTCCAATATTTATATTCTATTTCACTGATGCCAACATCAATTAAGAAATATATATATATATATATATATATATATATATATATATATATATATATATATATATATATATATATATATATATACACACACACACACAATCTGCTCGTGGCACCAATATGTCAGAAATAAAATTATCAGTCCTGAAAGTAAATCAGAGCTCAGAGCCTCCCTTAGCAGTAATCTTTAAAAGGGTTTACAAGTGGCCATCCCTGGTACTAAATGCTGTTTAAAAAGGTACACTTCAATCAGTTCAGATGAGCATTTAAAGTGCATCCTTAACCGTGACCTCAGGCTTAGGTGTCTCACACTGGAGCTAATAATGAGATTCTCCAAATGGATTTAGTCACAGTGTGTATATGCAAGAATGTTGTAACAAATATTGGATATTCAAACAACCCTGTGCATATTTCAGTCACATACCACCTGCTCCAACAAGATCCTGTTTTCAAAGATAGAATATCACCTAATTAATTTCAGATATCACTTCAGGCTGTATAATTTCAAATAGTACTCCTCTATATTAGGGACGAGTCAAACAAACTTGGCAGGTCCAGAGAAGCAGTAAAGATCATGTTCTATGCTAATAAACCAGAGACTGTCAAACAAATGGCATGGGGTGCTTGGAACTACCTAGAAAACATATACCAAAGATAAACACTCTACCGCAGCAAAACTGACTTTTATAAAGAAAACTATTCAGCTTAAATTGCTGGCAAATTACAGCTTTAGTCATTTGTAAACTAATGCCAGGGGATTCCCTTAATCTATTCCAGATCCTATTAATAGGGGATACCACAAAAAACAGTGTGGGGTTCTCCCTAAACATACATACAAGGCCCTTATCCATAAAAACTGCATTCCCTCCCTCTCACCCCATGTAAGGCCTCCCAAAACTTCAATAACAAACCCTCATCCAATCATGCAGTCTGGCTAGCCAGAATGTATCTCCATCCTTAACTATTAACCACTTGCCTACTGAGCACTTTTATCCCCTTCCTTCCCAGGCCAATTTTCAGCTTTCAGCGCTGTCACACGTCACACTTTGAATAAAAATTGCACAGACATGCAACACTGTACCCATATGAATTTTTTATCATTTTTTTCACCACAAATAGAGCTTTCTTTTATTGGCATTTAATCACCACTGGGTTTTTTATTTTTTATAAACAAACGAAAAAGGACCAAAAATAAAAAAAACATTTTTGATAGTTTGATAGTTTGTTATAAAACTTTGAAAACTGGTCATTTTTCTCCTTCACTGATGTGTGCTGATTATGCTGCACTGATGGACACTGATAGGCTGCACTGATGGGCACTAATGGGCACTGATGAGGTGGCACTGATGGGCACTGATAGGTGGCACTGATAGGTGTCCCTTTAACACAAGCCGGTTATTGGCTCTCTTCTCCCCTCCTCACGCTGTTAGTGTGAGGAAAGGAAAGCTGATAACCAACTTGTGTTTACACCGTAATCAGCTGTCACTGGACACAGCTGATCATGTGATAAAGGGCAGCTGTGATTGGCCCTTTACCTTGACCTATGATCAACTGAGTCAGAAGGAGGGGTATGCGGACAGCGCGATCACGGGAGGACGTCCATGGACGCCCTCTTGGCAAAGTAAGACTGCGCAGTAGCAATCCTTCGGCTGTAGCATGGGGGGGTGTCAGAAACCATGAAATCAGACTGAGACAGAATTACAGTTAAATCACACTTGTTTAATAATAAAAGTAAAAAGAACAAAAGTAGTCAAAACATAGCCAAAAGTTCAGTAACCGGAACGGATAGTTAGCCAAGCCAGAAGTCAGGGATCGATGTAGTGGAACAGCAAGCAGGATCTGGAGCCAGAAAGGATGTCAGCAAAGCCAGTCTTTAAACAGGAATGCAGGAGATAGTTTCTTGTGATGTGACCAAGCGAAGGCAGAGCTCCTCTGGAGTGGACAGCTTAAGTAGGCAGGACTGATGAGCAGGATATCAACAGCTGAGTAACTGTGGAGAGAGATGGGAGATGGCAATTAGCCGACAGCAGAGTGGCCAGCTCAGAGAAGGAAGAGCTGAGCCCAGCCCTGACAATACCCCCTCCTCAACGACCCCTCCCCCTGGCAGGACCACCAGGCTTAAGGGGAAAATGTCTATGGAAATCACGGAGGAGGACAGTGGCATGTACGTCCGAGGATGAGACCCAAGAGCATTCCTCCGGACCAAACCCTTCCTCCAGACCGTACCCCCTGTTGACGCCCACGGAACCTACAGGAGTCAACAATGGACTGTACTTCTTACTCACTCCTCATGGTCCTCAGCTTGTACAGGGTGAGGATGTGACACCGAGGTGGTAAAGTGTTTGCAGGCCAAAGGTTTTAATAAGAAGACATGAAATACATTCGAAATATGCATATTAGAAGAAAGGTCTAATGGGTAAGCCACTGGGTTAATTCTGCGAAGAATACGTAAAGGCCCAATACACCAAGGTGTGAACTTCAGTGAGGGAATACGAAGTCGGAGGTTGCAGGATGACAGCCAGACCCTGTCCCCAACCTGGTAGGAAGGCGCAGGCTGGCGTCTGTGGTCAGCATGGAGTTTGCACCTATCATTAGGATGACAGAAAGCCGCCTGAACCACAGAGATGCTCCTATAAACGCAGGAATACTCTGCGTAACAAACGAGTCAGGAAACATGGAAGGTTGGAAACCATAATTCGCCATAAACGTGGACAATCGGGAAGCAGAATTCAAGGCACTGTTGTGAGCAAACTTTGCCCATGGTAATAGGTCTGACCAGTTGTTATGATGATCAGAAATATAGCAATGTAGGAATTACTCCAAGGACTGATTGGCTCATTCTTGCACAAAAGGCTCACCAGAACCAAGACACAAACTGACTACCCCTGTCCGAGACGATCACCTTGGGTAGCCCATGTAAGCAAAAGATCTCCGGGCAAAAATGGAAGCCAATTCCTTAGAAGTATGCAACTTCTTAAGTGGAATATAATGACAGATCTTTGAGAACCAGTCAACCACCATAAGGATATCAGCGTTGCCTTAGAAGTTAAGTAACTCCACAATGAAATCCATAGACAGGTGGGTCCAGGGCCTCTCTCCATTGGGTATGGGTTGTAGGAGGCCCACTGGAAGGTGTCATGAAGTCTTACTCTGAGCACACACAGAATAAGCAGCTACAAAAGCAGTTACATGAGCATGTAGATTAAGCCACCAGAACTGTTGGGAAATGGCCCAAACTAGTTGATCCTTCCCAGGGTGACCAGCTGCCTTGGGAGAATGGTAAGTCTGGAGCATGGTAGTATGGAGACTCTCTGGGACAAAGCAGCGGTCACAAGGTTTCTCAGGAGGAGCATGGACCTGAGCAGCAAGAATTTTGTCACCCAAAGGAGAAGTTAGACTGGTGCAAACTGTAGCCAGAATACGATCAGGAGGAATCATAGGAACCAGAACTGACTCCAACCTGGAAGTGGAGGAAAATTGTCGGGACAAGGCGTCAGCCCTTACATTCTTAGTACTGGGTAAGAATAGGGCAATGTAATTGAAACTTGACAAGAAAAGAGCCCATCGTGCCCCTCTGGGAGAGAGGTGTTTCGCCTCAGACAAGAATGTGAGATTCTTATGGTCAGTAAGAATGAGAACCGGCACAGTGGTACCTTCGAGGAGATGTCTCCATTCTTTCAGGGCTAAAATGATCGCCAATAGCTCTCTGTCACCAATCTCGTAATTGCACTCCGCAGGTGACAATTTCTTGGAAAAGTGGCCACAAGGATGCATAGCGCTCTCATAGGTAGGACGTTGAGACCAAAGGGCGCCAACACCAATCTCAGAAGCATCAACCTCAAGGATAAAAGGTAACATAGGATCAGGGTGTGCCAACACAGGTGCAGAAACAAAAGCAGCCTTGAGACTTCAAAGACCTTAATGGACTCCGGAGACCAACTTTGTGGGTTACTGTCCTTTCTGGTCATATCAGTCAGGGGCTTGACCAGAGACAAGAAGTTAAGAATAAACTTCCGATAATAGTTGGCAAAGCCCAGGAAATACTGCAGAGGATGTAAACCCATGGGTTGGAGCCACTGTAGGACTGCCAAAAGTTTCTCTGGGTCCATGGAAAAACCAGCAGTGGAAATGACATGACACAGGAATTTAACCTGTTCATGATGGAACTCACACTTCTCCAGTTTACAATAGAGATTGTTCTCTCTTAGTTTCTGAAGCACACAACAGACATCTGTGTGGTGGCTGTCCAGGGACTTGGGAAATATGAGTATATCTTCTAGATAAACCACCATACATAACTGCAACAAATCTCGGAGGACATCGTTAGTAAATTCCTGGAAAACTGCTAGGGCGTTACAAAGGCCAAAAGGCATTATGAGGTACTCATAATGGCCTGTTCTGGTATTAAACACAGTTTTTCACTCGTCGCCCTCCTTAATCCTCACGAGATTGTATGCCCCTCTCAATTCAAGCTTTGTGAAAACCGTTGCTCCCTTGAGGCGATCAAATAACTCCCTAATCAATTCTCAACCGTGAAATGATTGAGACCCCTGTAATCAATACAAGGTCTCTATTCAGCACTCTTCTTCTTCACAAAGATGAAACCAGCACCAGCAGGAGACAAGGATTTGTGGATGAAACCTCGAGAAAGTTCGTCTGCAACATACTCCTCCATGGCCTTATCCTCCATGACAGACAAAGGGTAAACCCGGCCATGAGGGGGGTATGGCACCAGGTTGAAATTGCGCAACGGCAGGTGAGGAGGCAAACTACTGGCTTGACCTTTGTCAAAGACATTGCTAAAACTGTGGTACTCCTCCGGCAGGGAGGAGAGTGAAGAGGTCACAGGACCTTGGCTACCTTCTGGAAGTATGTCTCACTGCATTGTGGTGACCAGGAGAGAACTTCAGCATGGAGCCAATCAAAAAGAGGGGTTGTGCCTCTGTAACCAAGGATAACCAATAACCGGTGGAACCTTAGGTGAGGAAATAACTTGGAATTGGATTATCTCATGGTGAGGAGCCCTTATGGCCGTGGACAATGGAACCATCTCATGAGTCAGATGAGCAGACTGTAGAGGTCTCCCGTCAAGAGCTCCAATGGCAAGTGGAGTGTCACACAGCTGCAGCGAAATCGAGTGCTTCGATACAAAGGCAGCATCAATGAACAAGCCTGCAGCCCCACAGTCGTTTAGAGCCTGTATCTCGACGGACAACTCAGCCCAAGAAAGGGTGACCGAAACCAGGGGCTTATCCTTCTGGATAACTGGGGATGAAACAACGCCACCTAAGGTATGTCCGTGACAGGACCTCAAGGTACGGGATTTCCCTGGATGGGTAGGACAGGACTTCAAAAAGTGACCTGCCTGGCCACAATAAAGGCACAATCTCTCCCTCCTCCTAAAGGCTCTCTTATAAACAGAGAAACACGTGAAACCCAAGTGCATGGGTTCACCTTCACTGCCCGATTCAGTACCAGGAGGCATGGAAGTTGAGGAAGGCACGGTTGGGACTGCAAAGCTTGGAGACAAATGTACAGGAGACTTGCGCAAGCGCTCCTTAAAAGAGAGTCTTTCTCTGAGTCTGGAGTCAATGAGGATGGCAAACGTGATCAACTTCTCCAGCTCAGTGGGTATATCTCAGGCTGCTATCTCATCTTTGATGGTATCCAACCATGAGAAAAAGCAGCCACAAGGGCCTCATTGTTCCACACAACCTCTGTTGCCAGTGTACGTAATTCAATGGCGTAGTCGGCAACAGTTCTTGTACTCTGTTCGATGGACATGAGGCACTTGGTAGCAGAAGCGGAGCATGCGGGAACATCAAATACCCTTTTAAACGAAGCCACAAACTCAGGCTAACTCAAGACAACAGGTCTTTGTGTCTCCCATAGAGGGTTTGCCCAGGCCAAGGTTCTCTCAGAAAGATATCACCAAATGTACTTTTCTTCTGTCCGTTTGAAATGCCTGGGGCAGCATCTCAAAGTATATCTCAACCTGGTTGAGAAACCCACTGCATTGGACTGGTTCACCCCCAAATCGCTGGGGAAGCAGAGCAGAACCAGACATACCTCTAATAAAGGTGATACTCGAGGCGGGTGCCTGCACAGAGACTGGAGCAGCAGCAGGGTCGGCCTGCAACATAGGTTGTATTGGGGTGGCCAAAGTGGGAGATTCCAGGTGAGCTGTGAGACTCAGGAGCGTTTGTAACGCCATGGCAAACTGATCCATGCGGTGATCCAATCTGGAAAAAATATTACTAACAAGTGGATTGACTGCATCTTCTGAATTCATGGCCTTCACCTACTGTCAGAAACCATGAAATCAGACCGAGACAGAAGTACAGTTAAATCACACTTGTTTAATAATAAAAGTAAAAAGAACAAAGGTAGTGTTAGAAAAGTTTTAAATGTTTATTGTGTGAGTATTAGAAAAACTATTAGAAAAACAGGCACGCTATGTGTGTTTCCTCAGCCAATAGAAGCGTTATCCCTATATTATTGTAGGTATTAGGAGGGGGAATGTACATCTCTTTGTATGATTCTTACTGCATCTTTTGACTTGTAAGCATCATCCATTTGTGTGACGCATCTGAAATAAATTGTCTGCTTTTCAATACATCTGGAGTTCGACTGATCACAAGAGGAGAGTAATCCTACCATTTTTGGTCCTCCGAGCTGGAACCAACAAGTGCCTTTCGGGTCAGATGGTCCCGACAAAAAACTTTGGTGAGTATTGGACCTCAAAGCTCACTGAGAATTAAAAGTCCCCCCACTCAACGTTAGTGGTAAATTGGGGCGGGGGCCTGAGACCCAGATCCACTGTCTGGTTTCGAACTTCGTGATCCAGTCCTCCTGGTGTTTGAGAGGTAAGATAATTTAACTTATTCTTAATACTGTCTAAGAGTCTTTTCTTCTCTTTCTGTTTGATTAATGTGTTGTAATTGCCGACACTGGTATTGATTGTATAATATCTTATTAATCCAGTGTGTGAAGACAGAGACACTTGGGAGCGTTGTCTAAGGTAAAAAATAGCGTTACCCGCTGTCCAGGACAGATTAAAAAAAAGATTTGAAGTATACCGAACGTCAGAGGGTGAATGCCTGACGTCATCGTCGGAAGTGGATTGCCCGACGATGTAAGCGCTTAAGTGATCTAGGAAGATCACAAGTCTAACTTTCTTCTGTGTGTTTAGTTTTTTTTTCTCTCATGTTTAACCTTTCTGTTGACGTTGCAACCTTCAGCACGCTAGAATTAGAGTAGAAGGAAGGAGAACAAAGGAAAAATGCCAAGCCCAACTGCCCCTAGTGGACAAAGAGGATGATCTCATTTGTTATACCCAGAGACCACCTCCTTATAATGGTCCTCCCCCTCAGGTGCAAGTCACTGCCCAGAGCACCAACCTCCCTGTGACATCCACCCTTGTCAAAGGAACCGCCTCTGAACAAAACCCCAACTCCACTTCCTCAATCTCTCCAGACAGTAGTACAGTCCCGGAGATGAACAGATCGATCCTTGAAACCCTAACTGACGCCATAACCCATGCACTAGGTGCCCCAGCAGGAGCCAAGAGACCAAGTAAACCTCCTATTAGGTATGGTGTAGATGATGGTGAGGAATACCCCTTGATAGAAGTCCCAAACCCAAGAGGAGGACAGAATGATGCACTTGGCCAGCCATATCCCTTGACTATGACTGTTTTTCGACCATGGACCGATAGTGACATACAAAAGGCTACAGAACACATAAAACATCCAAAATTAGGTTCAGCTGAATTTATTGAAAACATAGAGGGTTTATGGAACAGTTATAAGTTGAACGGGGTGGAGGTAGAGAGAGCCCTGAGGAGAGTACTAGGATCAGATTGGGCCTCGGTAAAGGGGGACTGGGACCCCTGCGCCCTAGCAAATGGACAGGGGCGAGGGGATCCATTGCCTCCAGATAGCCCAGACTTAGGAAACAGGTTGACTGTCTTACTGAACAGATGCCAGCTTAGATGGGTACAAAGGACTGATTGGCAAAAAATAAATATGACAGTACAGGAAGACAAGGAGAGTGTTGGTGACTACCTAAATAAACTACAAGAGGTTTTTAAAGTGTTCTCCGGGCTCCCCGAAGCTGAGGATGTGAATAGTGCATATCAGCAACAGCTAAAGATAGCTTTTGTTAATGGATTGAAACAGGATCATAAGGATTACATTGCTACAAACATGGTTACTTACCGAACTGCATCGGTTTTAGATGTTTTTCAATATGCTAAGCATTCTGAGAGGTATTTTAAAACAAGGGCAAAAAAGAATGTGAAAGTAAAGTTTTTTGTGCAAGGTGATGAAGAAGCTGAGGATGCAGAAGAGTACACTGCCGAGGCAGAACCAGAGGAGTCTCATAAAGGGAGAGGCACAGGTGGGTTTAGAGGAAGGAACAAGTCGAGAGGAAGAGGAAGAGGTAGAGGACAATGGAGGAATAAAGAATGGGTAGAAAGAAGGGAATGTTGGATTTGTGGAAGACAGGGCCATTTGGCCAGGGACTGCCCTGACGGGCCAGGCCCTCACAAATCAGATTGACTAGAAACGGTATGTGTGAGCCACCTGAAAAAGATAGGGTACGTTGAAAACTCACCACAGGTGGAGTTAATGGTTGAGAGAAAATGTGTACAGTTTTTGGTGGACTCCGGGGCCTCTAGGACCTTAATTCACCCTGCAGATGTGCCTCATATTGATCAATCTACAAAATCCATTTTGGTACAAGGAGTAAGTGGAAAAATAGTGAGGGAGTCACTGTCTGAGTATGTCACCATTGAGGAGCCAGAGACAGGGTTCAAGATCACAACCAGAGTGATCTTGTCTGCAATCTGCCCTGTGAATCTCTTGGGTAGAGACCTGATGTCAGCCATGTGCATGTCAGTCAGTGCACAAAATAATGGGTTTGCAGTCCGGGTAGGACAGGGACCCATTAACCCAATAGAAGAAACACATTATTATTACTCCTTAGATGTGTATATGAAAGACAAGGAGACAGCTGATACTGTTGACAAAATGATTAATTATGCTGAAAGCGTGACGGAAGGTAGGACAGTGGATTTACAGACACCAAATAGGGCTCACTGCACAATGTATTTTAAGAGAACACCAAGGCCTGTATTACGCCACCAGATTTTTCTCAAAGAAGGAGGTTACCCTGCAATTAACCAATGTTTACTGGAGTGTTGAGGGATTTTGTGTATCAGCATGTTGTATACCCCCGAGGAACAGGTTCTGTTTAGGGAAATTACCCCACATCTATCTTTGGCTAAACCCAAAAGCCGAGATTGGAAGGACGTGGGAGGGTTTGTGAAGGAGTGCTAAGACCTAAGAGATTGGGCACCTATGGGCCTACCTGATTTATACAAAAGTAAGTCGACAGGTTATTTCTGTCACAAACCCTTGGGACATGAAATCATTACAACACCCTCGGTACACATGTGGGCTGCAGGAACGGAATGATATTTGACACAAGAGGGTCACCTGTTAGATGGGCTCCCAGAGACACTGTGGACTAGAGGTCCAGCAGATGTGGGACTCATGAAAGGAGTCCAACCAGTAACCATCACTCCAAAATCACACCACATACCCCACCTAAGACAATACCCCCTTAAGAAGGAAGCAGAGGAGGGCATAGCCCCTGTTGTAGATTAACTTTTAAAATTAGGGGTGATTATTCCGTGTCCTGACAGCCCTTGCAATACCCCCCTTTTTCCTGTTAAGAAGGCTCCGCCTTCCACAGGCTGGAGAATGGTACAAGATCTCCAAGCTGTCAACCAGGCAGTTATACCAAGGGCTCCTGTGGTACCAGATCCACACACACTACTGAATGATTTAGATCCAGGAAATGAATTATTTTCTGTGATTGATATCAGTAATGCTTTCTTTAGCATCCCGGTGCACCCCGACCATCAATTTTGGTTTGCCTTCACCTACCGGGGAAAAAGGTATACCTTCACCATATTGCCCCAGGGCTATTGTGAGTCCCCTACCATCTTTTCACAAGCAATGTCCTCAAACTTGGCTCAATTTGTACCCCAAGGGGAAGCCAGCTCCTCCTCTATGTAGATGACATCTTAGTGGCGTCTCCCTCAGAGGAGGTTTGTAGGGCTGACACAATGGCTCTGTTATATTTCCTCCATGAACAAGGGCATAAGGTAAATAGAACTAAACTCCAATTGTGGCAACAACAGGTCAAATACTTGGGGTATAATATCTCAAAAGAAGGTCGGCACTTGGATGAGGAGAGAATTCGACCCCTCCTCCAGGTGCCGAAACCAAAGACGCAGAAAAAAATGATGTACTTTCTGGGTATGACAAATTTTTGTAGAGCCTGGATTCCCGGGTATTCCATACTGACAGCCCCGTTAGTACAGGCAATACATGGGATCCCTATGGCCCCCCAGGATGCTATAAAATGGGATGAGGAAACAGAGACAGCTTTTACTGACCTAAAACAAGTCCTTTCTAGTTCATCAGTGCTAGCCTTACCAAACTATGACAAACCTTTTGAACAAACAGTAGACTCAAGGGAAGGTCACATGACGTCAGTACTTACACAGTCACATGGCGGGCGCCAGAGGCCGATTGCTTACTATTCTACAAAACTAGACAGTGTAAGTAGAGCACTTCCACCCTGTGTACAGGCAGTGGTAGCTGCAGCTGAAGCAGCTAAGGCCTCAGCATCTATAGTGCTATATCACCCGCTGACACTCAAAGTACCACATGCAGTATCTGTTATCCTTTTACAACAAAAGATATCACATTTGAGCCCAGCACGACACCTTTCCTGTATAACAATACTTTTGACACAACCTCACTTAACAATACAGAGATGTACTACATTAAACCCATCCACACTACTACCACTTCCTACTGATGGTCATAAACATGACTGTACTGCTGCCATCGCTGAAAAGGTACTGCCACGGAGTGATTTGAAAGATGTACCATTATCTAACCCTGACATGACACTTTTTGTCGATGGTTCCAGTAAGAAAAATCTAGATGGTACAAATGCAACTGGATATGCAGTAGTGACACAGGATGAAATTTTGGAAGCTAGACCATTACCAAAACATTATTCAGCACAAGTAGCAGAACTTGTAGCACTGACAAGAGCATGCATACTATTAGAAGGAAAATCTGTAACCATATACACCGACAGTCAATATGCCTTTTCAACAGTACATGTTTTTGCACAACAATGGAAAAACAGGGGGATGGTCACCTCCAGTGGTAAACCAATTTCACACACAGACTTCATTCTAGAACTCCTAGATGCAATACAGTTACCAAAAGAGCTTGCAATCTGCAAATGTCAAGCACACACAAAATATACAGACCCCATCTCAAAGGGAAATAAAAGGGCAGATGAAGCGGCCAAAATAGCGGCACAAGAAACACATCACATAATGACAGAACAAGAAATCATAGAGATAGATCATACAGTCCATACTGATATGTAGCAGAATGCACCCCCCGGGGAGAAACAATATTGGAAAACAAAGGGTTGCACAATAATAAATAACATTTTTACGCGTCACCTGAAGGAAAACCGGTATTGCCAAAATCCTTGTTTAGGTATGCAGCAGTATTGACACATGGAGTAACTCATGTGTCAAACAGGGGGATGACTGAGATGTTAAATAAGGTATGTACAGCCTATGGCTTCACTAACTACTCAAAAACTTTTTGCTCTCAATGTATTATATGTGCAAGACACAATGCTCAGGGAGGCATAAGACCACAGAAAGGGAAGTTCCCCACACCCAGTGGTGTATTTTGATTTTGTGCTGCCCTAGGCCTAACTAAACTCATGCGCCCCTAATTAAAACATGGGCCACCCCTTCCTGTCAAGGCCACACCCCTTCTGTTTAAGACCCGCCCTATCTGTAAACCACACCCCTTCCTATTCAGGCTCCACCTTTTCCTTTCAGAGCGCCACCTCTTCTGCTCTGTACATTAAAAGTGGGTACCAAGTGGCCTCATCAGTCAGTGCCCATCAGTGCCGCCTATCAGTGCTCATCAGTACAGCCTTATCAGTGTCCATCAGTGCAGCCTCATCAGGGGCAACCGGTGCAGCCTATTAGTGCCCATCAGTGCCGCCTTATCAGTGCTCATCAGTGCAGCCCCATCAGTGCCCAACAGTGCAGCTCATCAGTGGGCCATCAGTGCGGCCTCATCAGGGACAACCAGTGCAGCCTATTAGTGCCCATCAGTGCCGCCTATCAGTGCTCATCAGTACAGCCTTATTAGTGCCCGTCAGTGTAGCCTCATCAGGGGCAACCAGTGCAGCCTATCAGTGCCCATCAGTACAGCCTTATCAGTGCCCATCAGAGCATCCTCATCAGTGCCCATCAGTGTGGCCTCATCAGGGGCAACAAGTGCAGCCTAATAGTGCTCACCAGTGCCCATATCAGCTGCAGCCTATCAGTGCCCATATCAGTGCAGCTCATCAGTGCCCATATCGGTGCAGCTCATCAGTGCCCATATCGGTGCAGCTCATCAGTGCCCATATCAGTGCAGCTCATCAGTGTCCAGATCAGTGCAGCTAATCAGTGCCCATATCAGTACAGCTCATCAGTGCCCATATCGGTGCAGCCTATCAGTGCCCATATCGGTGCAGCTCATCAGTGCCCATATCGGTGCAGCTCATCAGTGCCCATATCAGTGCAGCTCATCAGTGCCCATATCAGTGCAGCCTATTAGTGCAGCCTATTAGTGCAGCCTATCAGTGTCCATATCAGTGCAGCCTATCAGTGCCCATATCAGTGCCCATATCAGTACAGCTCATCAGTGCCCATATCGGTGCAGCTCATCAGTGCCCATATCGGTGCAGCTCATCAGTGCCCATATCGGTGCATCTCATCAGTGCCCATATCGGTGCAGCCTATTAGTGCCCATATCAGTGCAGCTCATCAGTGCCCATATCGGTGCAGCCTATCAGTGCCCATATCAGTACAGCTCATCAGTGCCCATATCGGTGCAGCCTATCAGTACCCATATCGGTGCAGCTCGTCAGTGCCCATATCAGCGCAGCTCATCAGTGCCCATATCAGTGCAGCTCATCAGTGCCCATATCAGTGCAGCTCATCAGTGCCCATATCAGTGCAGCTCATCAGTGCCCATATCGGTGCAGCTCATCAGTGCCCATATCAGTGCAGCTCATCAGTGCCCATATCAGTGCAGCCTATTAGTGCAGCCTATTAGTGCAGCCTATCAGTGTCCATATCAGTGCAGCCTATCAGTGCCCATATCAGTGCCCATATCAGTACAGCTCATCAGTGCCCATATCGGTGCAGCTCATCAGTGCCCATATCGGTGCAGCTCATCAGTGCCCATATCGGTGCATCTCATCAGTGCCCATATCGGTGCAGCCTATTAGTGCCCATATCAGTGCAGCTCATCAGTGCCCATATCGGTGCAGCCTATCAGTGCCCATATCAGTACAGCTCATCAGTGCCCATATCGGTGCAGCCTATCAGTACCCATATCGGTGCAGCTCGTCAGTGCCCATATCAGCGCAGCTCATCAGTGCCCATATCAGTGCAGCTCATCAGTGCCCATATCAGTGCAGCTCATCAGTGCCCATATCAGTGCAGCCTATCAGTGCCCATATCAGTGCAGCTCATCAGTGCCCATATCAGTGCAGCCTATCAGTGCCCATATCGGTGCAGCTCATCAGTGCCCATATCAGTGCAGCCTATCAGTGCCCATATCAGTGCAGCTCATCAGTGCCCATATCAGTGCAGCCTATCAGTGCCCATATCAGTGCAGCTCATCAGTGCCCATATCAGTGCAGCCTATCAGTGCCCATATCAGTGCAGCTCATCAGTGCCCATATCAGTGCAGCCTATCAGTGCCCATATCAGTGCAGCTCATCAGTGCCCATATCAGTGCAGTTCATCAGTGGCCATCAGTATAATACCTTTAACATTGAGCACTTGACACACATTAGTAATAGTAACATAACCTGTCCTGGCCGCTGGCTGGGGATTTCCCTCGTGCTGCTCCTCTCTCTCTCTCCTCCTCATATCGCCCCGGGCCAGGGAGAAGATTCAGTGAAGAAGCCGTACGGAGGAGAGTGGGCGGAGCATTGAGCTCCGCCAGTCAGATTACGTTCAGCCGGCCTGGCCAATCACTGGCTGCCAATGGGGGTGCCAGTCATCGTCGCTGCCGCCCCACCCCCTCCCCGCCCACCAAGCACGCTCCAAATACAGCCCACAATATTTACAAGTGCCGCGCTACAGCAAGCCGGCCTCTGGGGCTGTATTTGTGCGGGAGGCGGCCGCGGGAGCGGGGACCCTGGAAAACGGGACTGGGGGGCTTTCTTGCATGCGGGGGGGGCGGCTTTTTTGCCGCCCCCCCGCAAAGTGCCGCCCTAGGCCTGGGCCTTGTCGGCCTAGGCCAAGAAACAGCACTGCCCACACCGCAATATCCATTCCAACACATTTGCATGGATTTTATTGAATTAGACAAATGTGAAAGGAAGAAATATTGTTTGGTAATCATAGACGCCCTGACCAAATGGGTGGAGGTATTCCCGTCAGGAAGTGCAGACGCACAGACAGTAGCCAAAGCATTACTAAGAGATATAATTCCTAGATTTGGAATCCCTGAAAAGATTTACAGCGATAATGGACCCCATTTTGTAAATAAAACTATACAACATTTGACAGAAGTGATGGGAATTCAAGTAAAAAACCATTGCGCTTACCACCCCCAATCAGCTGGATTGGTGGAGAGACACAATGGAATCCTAAAAAATAAGCTGAAGAAAGCTATGGAAGAAACAGGTAAAAATTGGATATACTGTTTACCATTGGCTGTGACTAGTATGCATATTACACCCACAAAAGAAGGTTTGAGCCCATTTGAAATGATACATGGAAGGCCATATAGAATACCCTTACTACCAAATGAAACACCAGCTGAAGAATCTGAACGTACTCTAGCAGAATATATGTCTAAACTGTTGAAACAGAAGCAAATTAATGAAGTCTGTTCTATTCCAGAAGGTCCAATCCAAGGAGAAGAGAAAATCCATATTGGAGACTGGGTCTTGGTAAAAGTAATAAAAAGAAAACATTGGCACTCACCTAAGTGGAAGGGACCATATCAGGTTCTTCTCACCACTCCCACGGCTATAAGGATAGCAGAGAGGTCTACCTGGATTCACCAGTCCCATTGTAAAAAGGTTTTACAGGTAGAGTAGGGCCAGTTGGCTACAAGAGGTTCAGAAAGTCCGGCTACAAAGGGAGGTCCCGCACAAGGTGGGACTTGTCTCAAACCGGTGAAGTTTCCCCTACCCTATCCGCTAGAACTCTGTAGCTGGTTGGGATGAAAGGGACAGTAATTAGCCTTGGGTTACTGGTGACTCTAGGAGAGGCGTCCATAAGAGGGGGGAGACGTTATGGAAGAGTAGAGGAACCTTTGGATTGGGAAAGAACAGGAAAAGCATTGAATCTAACCTTTATAGAGGGAATAACTAGCACCATACTGGTAGACTTCTGTCAGATTGCAGATTGTGGGGATACAACTGGGGCTAGAGGACTTCTATGGGCAGATAAATACATTTGCTGGCTCTGGGATGGGGCAGGATGTCAAGCATGGGATCAAGCCCTGTGGACCACAGCACATCAAGATTGGGGGTATAATCTACCAGGGCCTAAAAAGAGTGGAATAAAGGAAAGACTCATAATTACAAAAGCGGCCAACTCCCCCTGCACACATAGTAAGAACTGTAACCAATTATTAATAACATTAAAGGAGCCGAGGAAGGAAGATCAGCGGTTGTACTCTGTGGGAGCATGGGTGTCAGGAACTGACCCCTCAGGCAAATATTTCCTCGAGGTATTACCATCTAATAAGACCAGACAACAGGGAAAGGTAGACACAGAAGGGAAAGAAGAAGGCCATACTAAAATAGAAGTTCTGAGTAAAACTATAAGATTTACTAACCTAACAATAGAAGATGCCATAGCTTTGGAGACGGGTTACCAAGAAAAAAATGAGTGGTTAGAATGGTTGAGGTACACGGTTAAAAGTCTAAAAAAAGAAAACTGTTTAGTTTGTGCCAGAGCCAGACCACATTTAGCAACGGTCCCTTTTCCTCTAGATCACAATACAGATCCAGAAGGTTTAAAATGTATGTTGCGATTATATAATAAGAGCTATAAACCTGAAACAAATTCTACCTGTCACACGTTTAGTTTGTTGTTTCCCCCAGTACAGAGACCTCAGATACCTCCGGCGGTTACTGCTTATCCGGGCAACTTTACTTGTTTTGCACTCCCAGGGAACCTTAGCGGGGTGGATCTTGGGTTGCTACCCGATGACTACTGCAGGGAGAGGATTAACATGGGCAATGGTGACTGGGTTGAACATGACATTCAGAGAGCTGATGTCTGGTGGATGTGTGGGGATAAGAAACTGCGAGCTAGGATACCAGCCAATGCCCGAGGGGATTGCGCTGTAGTCCAGCTGGCCATGCCCCTAAGGATCCTGACAGAACACCCGTGGACTAAGAGTCACCAACGGTATCGGAGGGACACCTCTCCCATGGGGTCATTTGACTCTCAGATCTACATAGATGAGATTGGGGTTCCACGCGGGGTGCCGGATGAGTTTAAGGCCAGGAATCAGGTGACAGCTGGGTTTGAGTCTCTTTTCTGGTGGGTGACTATAAATAAAAATGTTGACTGGATTAACTATATATACTATAACCAACAACAATTTGTAAACTATACTAGGGATGCTGTGAAGGGCCTAGCAGAACAGTTGGCCCCCACATCTCTAACGGCATGGCAGAACCGAATGGCCTTAGATATGGTCCTAGCTGAAAGAGGAGGAGTATGCAAAATGTTTGGTAGCATGTGTTGCACCTTTATCCCTAATAATACAGCTCCTGGAGGGACCGTGACCAGGGCCTTGGAAGGACTGACTGCTCTATCGAATGAATTAGCGGAAAACTCAGGCATTAATGATCCATTATGGTAAGTGTAAAAAAACACACAAAAAAACACACAAAAAAACACAAAAAGTCACAAATACAAGCTGCTCCCCTAATTTGAATGAAACAATCAAATAAGTAATGGTGTACAGTAGGGGGCGCTAGAGACCTGAAAACATATGAATCTGCCAATAAATACACACACCAACTATATCAACCCCAGTGGATTAAATAGTGCTGTTTGTGCTAAACTGAAATTATATCAAATACATAGTTTATAATAAAAATGAATATAAAGAATGAAGTGAAAAGTGATATTAAAATCAACAAAATTCTTAGTGCAAGTGTGATAAATGAAATCGTGATGTTTGATTGTCCCAATCCATTGAAAAGATCAGAGCAAACAGTTGAAACCAACATCAAAGCAGACACATGGATCCTCAAAGATGCAACAATTCTTGCGATGATATAAAGATTCCGTCACCCAAGAGCAAAAAACACCTGAAGATAATAAATATCTGCTTACCAGATACCAATGACTTCTTTAACTAAAAAGAAAGTCATTGGTGCTTGTACAGGATTGTGCCTGTTCACATGAAGGCTGGAAGGCTGGATGGTACTTTAGGCATAGATCCCTCCCGTCCCATTCATTCAGGATAGGAAATATGAGAAACAAAAGGGAATCTCCATAGCGTAAAACCGTTTAATGTATAAAAATAGAGAACAATAAAATAGCCAATTGGCCTCTTACATTGATCGGTGCCTACCCGGCACTGGGACTGCTTGCATGTCAGGGTGAATGGAGTCAGGAACCCTTTGCATCACATCGCACATGCGGCGTGCGTTCCACCCCGTGCGTCTAGCTAACCAGATGATCCGGAAGTAGGTGGGACGATTCTGGACATGTGACCACGTGG
This sequence comes from Aquarana catesbeiana, assembly GCF_042186555.1. Lineage (NCBI taxonomy): Eukaryota > Metazoa > Chordata > Amphibia > Anura > Ranidae > Aquarana > Aquarana catesbeiana. Next base: position 399,716,671 of record NC_133326.1, on the reverse strand, counting down.
TCACATGTCCAGAATCGTCCCACCTACTTCCGGATCATCTGGTTAGCTAGACGCACGGGGTGGAACGCACGCCGCATGTGCGATGTGATGCGAAGGGTTCCTGACTCCATTCACCCTGACATGCAAGCAGTCCCAGTGCCGGGTAGGCACCGATCAATGTAAGAGGCCAATTGGCTATTTTATTGTTCTCTATTTTTATACATTAAACGGTTTTACGCTATGGAGATTCCCTTTTGTTTCTCATATTTCCTATCCTGAATGAATGGGACGGGAGGGATCTATGCCTAAAGTACCATCCAGCCTTCCAGCCTTCATGTGAACAGGCACAATCCTGTACAAGCACTAATGACTTTCTTTTTAGTTAAAGAAGTCATTGGTATCTGGTAAGCAGATATTTATTATCTTCAGGTGTTTTTTCCTCTTGGGTGACGGAATCTTTATATCATCGCAAGAATTGTTGCATCTTTGAGGATCCATGTGTCTGCTTTGATGTTGGTTTCAACTGTTTGCTCTGATCTTTTCAATGGATTGGGACAATCAAACATCACGATTTCATTTATCACACTTGCACTAAGAATTTTGTTGATTTTAATATCACTTTTCACTTCATTCTTTATATTCATTTTTATTATAAACTATGTATTTGATATAATTTCAGTTTAGCACAAACAGCACTATTTAATCCACTGGGGTTGATATAGTTGGTGTGTGTATTTATTGGCAGATTCATATGTTTTCAGGTCTCTAGCGCCCCCTACTGTACACCATTAATGATCCATTAACAAACTGGCTTGAAGGATGGTTCGGTAAGTGGACTGGACTTATCACATCATGTTTGATCTCAATTGCTGTGGCTTTGGCCATTTTGGTCACTTGCGGATGCTGCTGCATTCCCTGTATTTGAGGACTTTCACAGAAACTGATTGAAACCGCAGTCTCAAGAACAATGTATCAAGCCCTTCCTACCTCTGAGCAGACCTGTGTGGACATTGAAGCTCAACTTAATGACATACAGTCCTAAAGTGTATAAACACAGGGACTATTATAGAAAAGTGTTGAGATAAAATAGTCACACAAGAGGAGGGAATGTTAGAAAAGTTTTAAATGTTTATTGTGTGACTATTACAAAAACTATTAGAAAAACAATAACCCTGAGATTATTTTTAAGATGACTTCTGAGCACATTGTTGTACTAACTAGCTGTGTTGTTTGCTTTAACTAACTCCATAGTAAGTTGTAGGATGATTAGGCTTAACCATATATGGTAGAACAAGAATGTACAGGAAACACTAATTAGCAAATAAAGTACCATTTTGTACCAGGCACGCTATGTGTGTTTCCTCAGCCAATAGAAGCGTTATCCCTATATTATTGTAGTTATTAGGAGGGGGAATGTACATCTCTTTGTATGATTCTTACTGCATCTTTTGACTTGTAAGCATCATCCATTTGTGTGACACATCTGAAATAAATTGTCTGCTTTACAATACATCTGGAGTTCGACTGATCACAAGAGGAGAGTAATCCTAACAGGTAGTCAAAACATAGCCAATGTTCAGTAACCGGAATGGATAGTCAAGTCAGAAGTCAGGGATCAATGTAGTGGAACAGCAAGCAGGATCTGGAGCTAGAAGGGATGTCAGCAAAGCCAGTCTTTAAACAGGAAGGCAGGAGATAGTTTCTTTTGATGTGACCAAGGTGAAGGCAGAGCTCCATGGGACTGGACGGCTTAAGTAGGCAGGACTGACAAGCACGATCATCAACAGCTGAGTAACTATGGAGAGAGATGGGAGCTGGTAATTAGTCGACAGCTCAGAGAAGCAAGGGCTGAGCCCAGCCCTGACAGGGGGAAGCGGTTAAAGGCCACATGCCATCAACATGGAGAGTATTTTGCTAGGGGGGACACCCATGGCAAGTTCTTCTCCTCGTGTTAATAAGAACAAGGGCCTCATCACCACAACCCTGGCCCAATAGTTATGAGGTTTTTGTGCATAAGGGATTAATAATAAGGAGGCACCCAGATTCTGTCCCCACATGTGAATATATGAGGGGTAGTAGCCCTACTCACTCACAAAAAAGTGCAAGTAAATAAAAGAAAATAACTTTCACATGGCAGCACCAGGCTACAAAAGTAAGTAGGGGGACAAACCAGCAACAGCGGATGAGCCAAGCAAAAAATAGTTATTGAGATATAAATGTGCATGTTTATAAAGAATATATAGAATTTAAATAAATAACTTAAGTGGTTGAAATTTTTTTAAGGATTCTTGACATAGCATAAACTAAACAAAATTGGAACCTTAAAAAACCTGCAAAAAAAAGAATAAGGTAGATTAGGAGGGCAAGAAAAGTATGTTCAGAAAACTTAGTCAATATAATGACGAACAACTGAGCATATAAACCTGTATGGGATTCATTAGAGATGCTTGTTATGAACTTCTAAGATGTTAGAGAAGTTATAGATCGTATGTATAATTTGAATCTACCTTCAATCACGTCATCTTATTAACAAAGTGATGGGGTCTCCAAGGTGATGTCATTGACCAAATATGAATAAGCAAAGATCCCTGTTTTGTCACTGACGAAATATGGTGATCTCATTGACCAAATATGGACATGCAAAATTTGGTCAGGACTTGTATTTGGACTGAACTGGGAGCTCATCCCTACTCTATATATACAATTACACTCAAGTCAGTTGTAATATGCAACACATGGAAATTTACCAATGGTGAAATCTCATGCAGATGTTCTATATTTATTCATATGTATGTTAACACAGCAGTCACATTTAAGCCTAGATGTCTGCCAGGAAGTGTACAAATAAAGGTAGAAATATACTGAAATGTGTGACTTGTGAATCTACCACCACTGAAAGAGGTGGGAGGTCTTGCAAGACAACAGTGTACATGATAGAACCTTTTATATCCAGGAAATCAGATGCTCTCGAAGGTGGTCATAGCAACTTAAAACCTTGCGACCAACCAGTCCTGCACATAATATGAGAGAAAGTAGAGGTAGAAAAGAAATATGAGAGAAAAGAGAAGACATGCAAAGTAGAAAGCAAAGGAAGAAAAATGCTCCTCTCGACGCGACCTCCCTGCCCCAGCTTAGATTGGTGATTGCAAGTATCTAATCCAAGGGCTGCTAACTCTTTCAAATTTAGATTGTCTGTCCTTTAAAATGCTGGCAATTTTTTCATAAAGCATGATCCAGGATAGATTTTTTTTTGCCAGCATAGTTTATCACCAGGGTTTAGGAAGTGTTATCATACAGAATCCACAATTTCTCCTCAAACAGACCATTTTGCCCAAATCAATTCAAGCATGCTTATTATACTTGATTGTGTTTCCCTCCCAATGCATGACTGGACTCAGATGGACTTGTTAAACATCACCTGCCAATTTCACTGGTCCTATTCAACTATGTCAGAGAAGATTACCAGCGCACCTTCTGACTCTCCTCTTATGGGAATTTGGTCCCAAATTATTACCACTTCCTCTCACCACACAGAGCATGCCTCACACTGCCACTTGTCTCCACCCACAGCTCCTCAGACATAAAGTACTCCATGGATATAGACAGCAGTCATCTTTCACAGAAAATCTGAGACAGGAAAATGGGAATTTTTTGAATAAAAGAACATCAATAAAAAGGAGTGTAATGCCCTGTTAATAAAAGCTAAAAATTGACTTTTGATTGTTCGATGCATGAGAATGCATGCATTGTTATAACAGAATTATTTACTGTTTAATGAAATATTTGGGGCTATAAAAATAAAATATCAAAAATGCCGACCATAGGCAATCACTCGGTTGCAAAATATGAAACTATAACTAGACTATGGCTTTAAAACAGGCTTTTAAGATTATAAATAAGTAAAAAGCCAAGCAGGCAGATAAAGCCTAAATTACAAAGAGATTGAAAATGTATATCCAGAAAATGGATACTAAAACCAAGCCAGGGAAACACTATGAATAAGGAATGTATAATCTTATTTTATAAAGAGAATATGTACAAGCAGATTTGCTATCTCCAACTGCATGCATTTTTGCATTAATATTTATGTTTATGCTACTGTATTGCCTTGCATATTATCATTTTGTGCCTTGAAAGGTCAAGTTCACACATTCAGGTTGGGTATGTTTAATACAAAAATCCATAGCTCATGTGAGGAGGGATGAGAGAATATGCCCAGGTTTGATTTGAGGGGAGGCACACGGGGTAATCAAATTCTGCCTGAAATCAACATCACCCAAGCTTAGCTGCAACTACATTGATGTCTTTGAGGGGTGAATCTTTATACTGAATTCTAATACTTTTCAAGGACATAGGGAGCTGGGCACTGCTATGGGAGACTGGGAGAGAAAAGCATATTTAACATTTCATACAGTGGGTAAGGGATCCTTTTAGAGAAAATTTGAGAGTGACATGGAAAGAATGCTAATGTTTCAAATTATATGCTTGGGAGATCTCTTTAAAGTCTGCTCACATAATTTGTAATAACAAAAATCTTTGCCATTCTGAAGCTTCCCTCCAACCACTTTGCATATTATTTTATATATACTGTTATTCTGTACTTGCCAAATATGCTACAGAAACCTCCCACTGAGTCTGGCTGCAACCATTTTAACTGTGGACACCTGAAGCTGCTGTCTGTTCAATTCCTGGATTTACAAAGACACACAGAGGCACACCTCCAGCTCTGCAGCTCTCATTGCCCCTCTTATGACTCACTTTTACTATCCAAAGTTAAAACAACAAGGGCAGAGGATTTAATAGATGCAAAGTTGAAAAAATGACTGAAGTCCTCTTTAAGCTGTGTGTGGTGTACACAACAAGACATTTTTCACTGACAGAATGAATGTGTAATCGGCACCCCAATTGATTCGTTTAAACTCATAGAAAAACGGAAAATTGTATACTCACCTTTCCGTAATTTTCCTTTCCTGTCGCATCTTCATGGCAGCATACACTTTGGGTTGTGACTCCGCCCCCACAACCTGATAGGACCACATAGCTATAAATTGTAGAGAGGGCCCCCGCCCCAGTATTCTCCGTATAAATCACCTCAGAAGGGTGAGAGATTGTATGCTGCCATGAAGATGCGACAGGAAAGGAAAATTACGGAAAGGTGAGTATACAATTTTCCATTTTCCTGTCGCATCATGGCAGCATACACTTTGGGGAATAACTCGCAAAACTGGGTGGGAATGCAAATTAAGTTTATTAACAAAGGTTAGAAGAATTGGCCTTGATAATGGATCTTCCAAAATCCACTGTGGATAAGCGAGCGGAATCCACCTTATAATGAGACATAAAGGTGTTCCTGGAAGACCAGGTAGCCGCTCTGAAAATTGTCTCCACCGAGACTCTACAATATGCCGCCCAGGAGGTTGCCACTGCTCTGGTGGAGTGTGCCCTTAAGCCCTCAGGTATCTGATGGTTACTTAATGAATAGGCCTTCTTGATGGTCTTTACTAGCCATGAAGCAATGGTGCGTGAGGATGCCACTTGACCTCTCCTGAATCCGTGCGGGATGATTAAGAGACTCTCCGTCTTTCTGATGGATTTGGTTGCCGAGAGATATTCCAAGACGTTACCTTTGACGTCTAATGGGTGAGGATCGCCCTGATCCGTGGTAAGTGCTGGGAGGTTAATCTCCTGGTTGAAATGAAAGGATGAGGATACCTTGGGGATGAAGCGATCCGAAGGTCTCAGAACTAATCTGTCTGGATAGATAATCAGATATGGCTCACTAGCCAGTAGAGCTTGCATCTCTGACACCCTTTCAGCTGATGCTATGGCTATTAAGAATGAAACTTTTAGTGTTAAATCCCAGAGGGAGATGTTCTCAAGTGGGAAAAAGGTTCTTTAGATAGTGCTTCCAGAACAACTGAGAGGTCCCAGACCGGGAAGGAAGGTTTTCTGGGGGGCCTCAGTTTTAGGCAGGCCTTCTGAAATTGAATTACAAGAGGATTCTGTGCCCACTTAACTCCTGTCAAGGCGGATAGGGCCGACAACTGAACCTTCAGGGTGCTTGACCTAAGGCCCTTCTCCAGGCCTGATTGAAGAAATTCCAGGATCTGCAATACCGAAGGGGAGGATGAGTCCCAACCTTGCTGCTGAGTGAAAGTGACAAATTTCTCCCAGACCCGTCTGTATATGTTGTTGGTGGTAGGCCTTCTGGCCTGGAGTAAGGTGTCCACCACCTTCTGGGAACAGCCTTGCTCTAAGTACCTAGCCCTTTCAGTCTCCAGGCCATCAAATGTAGGTTCTCCGGGTTCGGGTGAAGAAGATGGCCCTGGGAGAGCAGGGGATCTGCCGTGTTCAGCTGCATGAGGGTAGAAAACCATGGCCTCCTCGGCCAAAAAGGAATCACTGCTATTACCAATGCCGTTGATTTCTTGAACCTCAGGAGGAATCTCACTATGAGGGGAGTCGGAGGGAAAATGTAACACAGGCAAAAATCCCAAGGGTGTTGGAGGCAATCCGTCCCCTATGCTGAAGGAAAGGGTATCTTTGACAGGAATCTTTGGCATTTTGTGTTTTCCGGTGTTGCTGCCAGGTCTATCTCTGGTGCTCCCCAGGTCCGGGATATGAGAGCATAAGCTTGGGAACTCAGAGACCACTCATTGTTGGAGGCAAAATTCCTGCTCAGCGAGTCAGCCAAGATGTTCTGGACCCCGGAACATAAACCGCCCTTAAGTCCGACAGATTCAGCTGAGCCCATTCTAGAACAGGACGGACCTCCTGCATCATGGACCTGCTTCTGGTGCCCCCCTGCCTGTTGATATAGGTGACAGCCACTTTGTTGTCCATCCTCAGAAGGACATGCTTCTCCCTCAAGTGAGGACTGAAGGCCAGGAGAGCCTGAAATGCTGCTTTCATCTCTAAAATGTTTGACACTGAGTCCTGTGTCCCGAATGGTCAGCGGCCCTGAGCCGCATAGTTCTGATAGTGTGCCCCCCATCCCTGCAGACTGGCATCTGAGGTCACTATCTCCTGATGAGGTGTGATTATGTGCTTGTATCTTCTCAAGTTGTGAGGTCGTGTCCACCAATGCAACGATTGTTTTACCTCCTGAGAGATGGAGATCGGCTGGGACATTGATGTACCATTCTACTGGCGTAGAAAGGAGATTTGGAGAGGCCTCAAGTTCCATTGTGCCCATTGGACCATTGGAATGGTGGACGCTAAGGTGCCCAGGATACTGAGGCATGCTCTGGCCGGTAACATTGTAGCCGAGATTGCTCTCTTCACCCTCTGTATTAGGAGAGGGATTTTCTCCAGTGGAAGCTCCACTGTGTTCTCCCTGGTGTCCAGTTCGGCCCCCAGAAAGACCATTCTCTGTGTGGGATGGAGGGATGGGTGTTGCTTTTTTTCCAATTTATCAGCCACCCTAGGGACTGTAACGTGGAGACCAGAATTTCCTGATGTTGGATGAGAGACCCCTGGCCGTCTGAGAGAAGCAGGATGTCATCCAGGTAATGGTGGACCCTTAGTCCTTTTTCTCTCAAGTGGGCAATTACAGGGAATAGGACTTTTGTAAATGTCCTGGGTGCGGTAGAGATCCCGAACGGGAGACTTCGGAAATTGGAAGTGCCGATGGTTTAGGGTGAAACGGAGGAATTTTTGGAATTCGGTGTGGATAGGGATATGTAGATATGTGACCTGGAGCTCGATTGAAAGCATCCAATCTCCCCGGTTTATTGCTTGGAGGATTGATTGTAGGCTTTCCATCTTGAACGTTTCTACCCGGATTGACCTGTTGAGGTTCTTTAGGTCCAAGACTGGACGAAAGTCCCCTGACTTCTGTTTTACTAAGAAAAGTGGGGAATAGAAACCCTTGCCTCTTTGTGATAGCGGAACCTCCACTATTGCTTGCTTTTGGAGCAGATCTTGATTGTACTGGACTAAAGACAGCCTTTTTTTCTTGGGAAGGATGAAGTCTGGTTGAGCAAAATTGATCTCTTGGGGGGCGACCTTTGAATGACCACCTGTGCCCGAAATGAATGGTGGACACTGTCCATGGGTCTTTTATCATTCCCACCCAAACCAGTTTGAACTTTGTGAGTCTGGCACCCACTGCCGCTGGCTGGGCGGGCGTAACTTCAAAAGGACTTCTGGTCATTGGAGGCAGGGGTTTTGGGCTTCTGGAAATTGAGGAAGGAAGTCTGAGGGTTCTTCCAACTTCTTCTGTATTCTTTCCCGGGTCTATAGGATTTTGCATCCCTGTATCTTTCTGGGAGATTGCACCTAAAGGGAGGTGGCCTCTGTTGTTTCGGTCTTCTGTCTGATGGGATGAGACCTGACTTCCTACCTGTCACCTTAGAAATTGCAGTATCCAGCTTTGTCCCAAAGAGGTTTACCCCATAGTATGGAATTCGGCACCAATTGGATTTTGAGGCAGGGTCAGCAAATCAGGGTTTAAGCCATAGCGCCCTTCTGGCCATTACAGCGGTTAACATGGACCTTGATGCGGATCTAATAGTGTCCACAGAAGCTTCCGCCACAAAATCCCCTGCAAGGCTAAGCTCTTGTAGGGCCTTAATGACCTGTTCTTGATCTGCGCCCTCAGCGACAAGTTTTGCGGTACCAGAAGACCAACTTGAAATAGCTTTGCCGACCGCAGCCAGTGCCACTGCTGGTCTGCAGGTGCCTCCTGCAAATAGGTAGCTCCTCTTAAGATCTGTATCAACCTTCCTGTCAAGCACGTCTCTGAACATCACTGCGTCTTCAATGGGGAGCGTCACATGTCTGGCTAGACGCATCAAAGATGCATCTACTACTGGAGGGGAAACCAAAGGGGATACCTTGGGTTCCTTAAGAGGGTACAATTTGGTAAGTCTGTTGGATAGACTAAACTTTTTTTCGGGATTCTGCCATTCCTCTTTAATCAGCCCATCTAACTCATCGATGAACGGAAAGCCTCCGGAACTTTCTTGAGGTTTGGGAAATACTTCCTCTGTTTCTGCTGTACCTCCTTAGGTTCCTCCCAGTTTATCGCTTCCTTGACCGATTTAACGAAAGGTTCTATAAGCGAAAAATCAAATCCAGCTGATGCTTCCAGCTCTTCATCATCCAATGGGAATTCCTGTTCCCTTGATGTACTGGGATGGGCAGGTGATGCGCTCCGGGCTGTAAACTCCATATCGGGAGTTGAAACTTGCGGAGTAGAGACTCCAGTAGGATCTATGGAATCCAGCTCTTTCTCCCTGGTGGCTTCATCCATGCATCTGCGACACGCCAGTTTATCTGGGAGGGCTGTGGCCCCGCATACCCAGCAAGCGTTCCCGGCGGGAAGGGTGCACAGGAGACTGGTGTCTACGTGCAGGGGATCTTCTGTGGTAGGAACGGCTATGCTTTGAGCGGGATCGACTCCTTCTCCAGCTTCCCCTATGGCCTGAGCGACTTCTTCCGTGTGAGCGGCTGTGCCTATGGCCGGAGCGGCTTCTCCTGTGCGAGGTCTCTCTTCGCCTTGACTTGGACGATCTTGAGGACCTGATAGGGCTGGCCAATTAGGCAGCATTTGTACAATCCTGCTCTCTTTTTCGATCTTCACTACTTACCAATGGGAATTCCTCCCCCCCTTACCTATTAGGCTGATGGTGATCTGCTGGGGCAGCGGCCTCCATAGGAAAAGAAAGGTGATACACTTGAGAGAGAGATACAGGAAGGTAAGAGCATGCAAGCAGACAAGAAAAAAGTGCATGGAGACACTTACCCGGGGGGGGGGGGGTACGCCAAGAGTGCAAGCAGAGCTGAAAAATGCAGTCAGAATACCTTCAGGAAGCAGGAGGAGCACAGAATGACAACTGGAGCCTTTTAAAAGTGCCGCTATGGCCGCTGAGGTCACGTCCCGCTTGCACATGTGCAGTAGCAGCGCGCAACACTCTGCGCCATCTTGGAGACTGGCAAAAACAAAAGGACGCCCTGAGGCTGTGTACTGCTCATGCACGGAAGCACCGAGACGCTCGGCACGCTGTAGAGGGTAACAGAGAGACTACAATGCCCAGGAAGAACAAACCAGTGATGAGAAAGATTCTGGAGACCGCTGCTCAACAACTAAGCCTGTTTAAGGCTTATACTGGAGCCACAACATACCCCTGTTAGTTTTGGTTGTAACACCTGAATGTTTTTATCCATTGGTAATAGGCCTGAATTGACAGGTAGAAGTAGTAGCCACAAAAGCAGCAGAAAAGTTTAATTGTAAAAAAATAAACGTTAAAGCCTTCAATTTTGTACAAATTGGCCAATGGCAAAGCAATTTTATAGTATAGTTTGTGATCTTTTTTTGTGCTACCATACATTAATTAAAAGGAGAAGTATGGCTAAAGCTTTTTTTGGCCATTATACTCCTGGGGAGCATAGGAGTGCACTTAGTTCTGCACTCTTGTTTCCCAGGTTCAGCTGACAGCGGGCTAAAGCCTGCTGTTGGCAGGCATCACGGAGCCAGTCCAATCTCTGCAGGGATCCTGACAATAATGTCAGGATCCACCCAGATGCTTGACTGGCAGCTGACTCAGCCTCTCAGCACACTGCTAAAAACCTGAGCAAGCCACTCCCCTTTCCTTCACAGCATTGCTGCACCAATGTGAATAAGCCCTAAGCTGGAAAGACAAGATGGGTTCCAGTTAGAAGTGCTGGAACGTGGAGGTAACCAAGCTTTGCTAATGTGACCCCTTCCACCTGCTTCCTCTCCTCCACTTCCATCTTGCTTTGCTCCTCCCCTTTCTCCTTCACTTTTGTTTTAATGTATCTGTTGTTGAAGGGAAAAAATCTAAATTACCTTGATGCCTAGCAACTTAATGCCAGCTGGTCAAAAATGCCTGCTTTTTAGCTGCTTCCATTCTAGCTTATGGAATCAGCTCCCTTCTGTGAGTTTATGACCTATGCTACCTCACAGTGGCGTGTACGTACTTGCCATTGGTTAGTCTCAAAGGCCATTACTACCCTCCACCAGAATGTGGAAGATTATTTCACTGTGTTCCTGGACCACAATGTCATCAGCAGGGTACACATGACCATGGACACATAAAAAGGAATGCTACATATCCTTTACGGAACATTTGGTCAATCTTCTGGATTCTAGGAGAGATACAGGATGGGCACACTGCTGAAAATGGTGTTATCACCACATGTCTTGTGCAATAGCAAAAATGTAGTCGCCTGTGCCACCTCCTCCTCATTGGCCTTCTCCTCTGACTCCTTGGAACCAGCAGTCCTGCCAAGGTACCCAAGGTACATCAAATGCAGACATTGTGCCCTTTAAACGCAGCCACTGTGCCCATCATATGCAGCCACTGTGCCCATCATATGCAGCCACTGTGCCCATCAATTTCAGCCATTGTGCCCATCAAACGCAGCCACTGGGCCCATCATATGCAGCCACTGTGCCTATCATATGCAGCCAGTGTGCCCATCATATGCAACCACATGTGCCCATCATATGCAGCCACTGTGCCCATCATATGCAGCCACTTGTCCCCATCATATGCAGCCATTATGCCCATCAAATGCAGCCACTGTGCCTATCAAACGCAGCCACTGTGCCCATCAAATGCAGCCACTGGTGCCCATTAGGAATGAGCTGAACACCCCCTGTTCGGTTCGCACCAGAACATGAAAAACAGGGAAAAAATTTGTTTGAACACATGAACACCATTAAAGTCTATGGGACACGAACATGAATAATCAAAAGTGCTAATTTTAAAGGCTTATATGCAAGTTATTGTCATAAAAAGTGTTTGGGGACCTGGGTCCTGCCCCAGGGGACATGGATCAATGCAAAAAAAAGTTTTAAAAACGTTTTTCGGGAGCAGTGATTTTAATAATGCTTAAAGTGAAGCAATAAAAGTGTAATATCCCTTTAAATTTCGTACCTGGGTGGTGTCTATAGTATGCCTGTAAAGGGGCGCATGTTTCCCGTGTTTAGAACAGTCTGACAGCAAAATGACATTTCAAAGGAAAAAATTTAATTTAAAACTACTCGTGGCTATTAATGCATTGCCGGTCCGACAATACACATAGAAGTTCATTGATAAAAACGGCATGGGAATTCCCCACAGGGGAACCCCAAACCAAAATTTAAAAAAAAATGATGTGAGGGGGTCCCCCTAAATTCCATACCAAACTTCAGGTCTGGTATGGATATTAAGGGGAACCACAGCCAAAATTTAAAAAAAATGGCGTGGGGTCCCTTTCAAAATCTATACCAGACCCTTCAGGTCTGGTATGGATTTTAAGGGGAACCCCGCGCCAAAATAAAAAAAAAATGGTGTGGGGTCCCCCTAAAAATCCATACCAGACCCTTATCCAAGCACGCAACCTGGCAGGCCACAGGAAAAGACTTGACGGGACTTCCCTGTGACGTCACGGGGAATGCCACAGGGAAGTCCTGTCATGACCCTGTGCGTCAGAGGGGGGCGGGGTCACCGGGTGGCCCCCCGCGTTATTTAAGAACCGTCAGAAGAGGAGAAGCGTCACACAGCGGGAGCCTCCCTCCATGCCATCATGGAAACAGAGCGGCCCAAAAGAAGATGAAGACAAGAAGATGAAGAGAAGATGAAGAGAAGAAGATGAAGAGAAGAGTGGGAGCCTCCCTCCATGCCATCATGGATGCAGAGTGGCCCGAGGAGAAGAAGGGAAGAAGACGCTGACGCTGCGGAGGAAGATGCTGGACAAGAACACCAGAGGAAGAACCAGAAGAAGAAGAAGATGGAGGAAGAAACCGAAGGAAGGTAGAAGAAAGAAGAAAGAAGAAGCATTTAAATAAAGAAATTGTCAAAAACTGTCTCTTGTCATTTTTAACATTTTTGACAGTTTTTTAGTAAAATGGTAGGTTACCATTTCACACAGGGGGAGGGCCGGGATCTAGGGGTCCCCTTGTTAAAGGGGGCTTCCAGATTCCGATAAGCCCCCCGCCCGCAGACCCCCACAACCACCGGCCAGGGTTGTGGGGATGAGGCCCTTGTCCTCATCAACATGGGGACAAGGTGTTTTGGGGGGCTACCCCAAAGCACCCTCCCAATGTTGAGGGCATGTGGCCTGGTACAGTTCAGGAGGGGGGGCACTCTCTCGTCCCCCCTCTTTTCCTGCGGCCTGCCAGGTTGCGTGCTCGGATAAGGGTCTGGTATGGATTTTTGGGGGGGGCCCCAGGCCTTTTTTTAAAAAAATTTTGGTGCGGGGTTCCCCTTAAAATCCATTCCAGACCTGAAGGGTCTGGTATAGATTTTGAGGGGGACCCTATGCCATTTTTTTTTTAAATTTTGGCCGGGGTTCTCCTTAATATCCATACCAGACCTGAAGGGCCTGGTATAGAATTTAGGGGGACACCCCACGTCATTTTTTTTTAAATTTTGTCCGGTGTTCCCCTTAATATCCATACCAGACCTGAAGGGCCTGGTATGGAATTTAGGGGGACCCACCCACGTCATTTTTTAAAAAATTTTGGTTCGGGGTTCCCCTGTGGGGAATTCCCATGCCATTTTTATCAATGAACTTTTATGTGTATTGTCGGACCGGCAATTCATTAATAGCCGCGAGTAGTTTAAATGACTTTTTTTCCTTTGAAATGTCATTTTGCTGTCAGACTGTTCTAAACACGGGAAACATGCGCCCCTTTACAGGCATACTATAGACACCCCCCAGGTATGACATATAAAGGGATATTACACTTTTATTGGTTCACTTTAAGCATTATTAAAATCACTGCTCCTGAAAAAACTGACGTTTTTAAAACTTTTTTTTGCATTGATCCATGTCCCCTGGGGCAGGACCCAGGTCCCCAAACACTTTTTATGACAATACCATGAATATAAGCCTTTAAAATTAGCACTTTTGATTTCTCCCATAGACTTTTAAAGGGTGTTCCGCGGCATTCGAATTTGACGCGAACACCGAAAAATTGTTTGCTGTTCGGTGACCTTGCGAACAGGCGACGTTTGAGTCGAACATGAGTTCGACTCGAACTCAAAGCTCATCCCTAGTTCCCATCATATGCAGCCACTTGTGCCCATCAAATGCAGCCACTTGTGCCCATCATATGCAACCACTGTGCCCATCAGATGCAGCCACTGGTGCCCATCATATGCAGACACTTGTGCCCATCAAATACAACCACTTGTGCCCATCATATGCAGCCACTGTGCCCATCATATGCAGCCACTTGTGCCCATCAAATGCAGCAACTTGTGCCTGTCAAATGCAGCCACTTGTGCCCAGTAATACAGCCACTTGTGGTCATCATATGCATCCACCTGTAGCCATCAATTGTAACCTCACTGTGCCCAAATGCAGCCATTGTGCCCATCAAATGCAGCCACTGTGCCCATCAATTGCAGCCATTGTGCCCATCAAATGCAGCCACTGTGCCCATCGTATGTAGCCACTGTGCCCATCATATGCAACCAGTGTTCCCTTCATATGCAGCCACATGTGCCCATCATATTCAGCTACTGTGCCCATCATATGCAGCCATTTGTGCCCATCATATGCAGCCACTTGTGCCCATCATAAACGCAGCCACTGTGCCCATCATATGAAGCCATTGTGCCCATCATATGCAGTCAGTGTTCCCATCATATGCAGCCACATGTACCCATCATATGCAGCTACTGTGCCCATAATATGCAGCCACTTGTGCCCATCATATGCAGCCACTTGTGCCCATCAAACGCAGCCACTGTGCCCATCAAATGCAGCCATTGTGCCCATTAAATGCAGCCACTGGTGCCCATCAAATGCAGCCACTTGTGCCCATCATATGCAGCCACCTATGCCCATCATATGCAGCCACATTTGCCCATCATATACAGCCACTTGTGCCCATAATAGGCAGCCATTGTGCCCATCAAACGCAGCCACTGTGCCCATCAAATGCAGCCACTTGTGCTCATCATATGCAGCCACTGTGCCCATCAAATGCAGCAACTTGTGCCCATCAAATGCAGCCACTTGTGTCCAGTAATGCAGCCACTTGTGCCCAGTAATGCAGCCACCTGTGCCCATCATATGCAGACACCTGTGCCCATCATATGCAGCCACCTGTGCCCATCATATTCAGCAATTTGTGCCCATCAAATGCAGCCACTTGTGCCCATCATATGCAGCCACCTGTGCCCATCATATGCAACCAGTGTTCCCTTCATATGCAGCCACATGTGCCCATCATATTCAGCTACTGTGCCCATCATATGCAGCCATTTGTGCCCATCATATGCAGCCACTTGTGCCCATCATAAACGCAGCCACTGTGCCCATCATATGAAGCCATTGTGCCCATCATATGCAGTCAGTGTTCCCATCATATGCAGCCACATGTACCCATCATATGCAGCTACTGTGCCCATAATATGCAGCCACTTGTGCCCATCATATGCAGCCACTTGTGCCCATCAAACGCAGCCACTGTGCCCATCAAATGCAGCCATTGTGCCCATTAAATGCAGCCACTGGTGCCCATCAAATGCAGCCACTTGTGCCCATCATATGCAGCCACCTATGCCCATCATATGCAGCCACATTTGCCCATCATATACAGCCACTTGTGCCCATAATAGGCAGCCATTGTGCCCATCAAACGCAGCCACTGTGCCCATCAAATGCAGCCACTTGTGCTCATCATATGCAGCCACTGTGCCCATCAAATGGAGCAACTTGTGCCCATCAAATGCAGCCACTTGTGCCCAGTAATGCAGCCACTTGTGCCCAGTAATGCAGCCACCTGTGCCCATCATATGCAGCCACCTGTGCCCATCATATTCAGCCATTTGTGCCCATCAAATGCAGCCACTTGTGCCCATCATATGCAGCCACCTGTGCCCATCATATGCAGCCATTTGTGCCCATCAAATGCAGCCACTTGTGCCCAGTATATGCAGCCACTTGTGCCCATCATATGCAGCCACTGTGCCCACCGACCCCCCCACTCACGGGGCCCGCAGCTCTGGCAGCACCCCCAACCCCCCTCCCCCCTGCGTGCACGGCTCTGACAGAGGGGACTTACCGCAGCAGCTCCTCTCCAATGCACCAGAGTGGTGTCGACATCCGCTCCAGCGTGTCTCTTCTGCTCCTCTTCCTAAGCGCCAGTCATCCAATAGGGTGGCCTGGCACTTTGGCCAATCAGGAAACAGGTCTGATGCCCTGCCTCCTGTTTGGCAGGGAGGAAGGTTAGTGTGAAAATAGTGAAAATTATCTCGCTATTGCACTCTCTGAGCCCTGAGCTCACCCTATTTTGAAGCCTATTAGAGCCTCTGGCTCTAATCAGGTGCTTCAAAAAGTACCACCCCTACCCACCCCTGCCATAGGAATCCATGTGTCCGACATACTGAAAGGGGCCGGGTGCATGGATGGGGGGTGGCGCCCGTGTGCCCACAGTGCATGGGCCCCCACTGATACAAGGTGTAGGAATGGTGAAACTAGCCCCTTTCCCCCATTTCATGGCCTGGACAGCCTCACATTACAAAATCTAAATTGTATTTTTTTCCCTGTAGGGCCTTTCCTGTTCTGGTCAAGCAAACATGGGCAGGAATGGCAGTGCAAACTGGGTAAAAATATTGACAGCTGGGGACAAGAACCCAACTTGAATTTTTGACACTGCTAAGTTTAAGGGGAGGACTTATTTCCTTGTCAAAAGAAGTTTATTGAGTATACAATGTTATAAAGATACATAAAGTAAGTTTACAAGGATCTATAAAGTAAGCTCATTGTTTTACAGTAGGGTTTATATAGGTAAATATCATGAAATTTCAAATATTAAACATTGGGTTCACGTAAACCTAAATTAAAGATATATATCATTTCCTTAGTTACTTTTGTAGGTATTTAAATGATTTATACCTACTATACATATTGTTTACAAGTAGAGTGTATATAGGTCAAATAAATTCTGATAATGAGCTTTAATCGTAAGGTGGAGAAAAGGAAAGAGAAAGAAGAAAAAGGGTTGAAAGGTAGAGGTATGGTCCACAAGGTTGTCCCGCTCGTCAGTTTATTATTCTTTTTAGTTCTCTTTGAAGCCTTAGAATGGGTGTCTCTGTAAGTCATTTAATCTGTTACCATGGCAACAGGACAGAGTCATTGAAGTTTGACAGGAACTGTTGTTTTATCCAAGGATGCCAAAGTTTTTCAAATTTTGGAATTTGATTTTGATCGATGGCTACCACCTTAGCATGGGACATTGTATTATTCATTCTGTGAATTGTTTCTGCTAGTACCAATGTAGGAGATTTCCATGCCTTGGCCACTGTTTGTTTTGCAGCCGTTATTAGTTGGATCATAAGTTTGAATTGAGAGAGTGTTAACCATTCCGGTTTTAGATTAAGTAAAGTTAAATATGGATCTGGTTGTATTATTTTTTTAAATATTTTAGATGCAATCACGAAGACTTCCTTCCAGAAGGTTTGGATTACTGGGCACATCCACCATATGTGTAAATATGTGCCTATTTCTGGGCATCCTCGAAAACAAAGAGCTGAGGTATTAGGTGAATATTTTGCCACTCTAGCGGGTACAAGGTAGTACCCAAGGTAGTTTGTCACCATCTGCTTGAGTACAGTTTTTGAAAATATAGTAAATTACCTTAAAAATATAATAATTATTTCTATATTACTTATGGCAATTAACCCCTTGCCACCCAGGCCAATTCTGACTCTTCTTTCCTACATGTAATAATCATAATTTTTTTGCTAGAAAATTACTCAGAACCCCCAAACATTATATATATTGTTTTAGCAGACACCCTAGGGAATAAAATGACGGTCATTGCAACTTTTTATGTTATACGGTATTTGCGCAGTCATTTTTCAAATGCTTTTTTTCAGAAAAAAACTGTTTCATGAATATAAAAAAAACCACTGAAGATTTTTTTTTGTATAATGTGAAAGATGATGTTACGTCAAGTAAATAGATACCTAACATGTCATGCTTTAAAATTGTGCACACTAGTGGAATGGCGCCAAACTTCAGTACTTAAAAATCTTAAAAATCTCCATAGGCGACACTTTAAATTTTTTTACAGATTACATGTTTAGAGTTACAGAGGAGGTCTAGTGCTAGATTTATTGCTCTCGCTCTAATGATCATGATGTATGTAACCTGTGTGTATCTGGCTCTGATAATAGCCAGTGCCTCACCAGCCACTTACCTCACCGCATGTCCCAGGTCAGCACATACATCTAGGAGCCACACTTTGTGGATGAGACCAAATGATCATCATACCTATAGAAGGATTGTTGTCCTAAAAGCTTGTTTCATAGGCTAACTGCCAAGCAAGATGGACGTCTGAACCCTCAGCTCCTGCACCGACCGGACTGATTATTAGAGACATCGCCGCTCAGACAGCTCCCATCACCTCCCAAATTTACAGAGACACTGCCTCAGGACTCAGCAATGTCCCACCTGAACCGCAAAAGAAAAGAATACAGGCCGCCAAAGAAGCTGATAGATTACTTCACACAGCTGCCAGACACAGAAATCCAAGATGGCGCCCGCGGCCCTGCACGAGATTCATCTGCCTACACAGCTCTCCCTGATGCAGATGAAAACAAAATAACACCTCAACAACATTCCTCAGAGTCACCTCTACATTATCCATCAGCCTCAGCCTGCAATAGCCCAGCAAAAGCGAGGATGCGACTGGATTCAGCTGGACTCAGCACTGAGGTAAGCCCTGCATCTATCATTACCTCACCTCAGCCATCTGCTATAGCAGCTTTCCCCACATCTGATCAACCTGTTCTAGACACTACCATGAAAGAGATGCTCATCTCCCTACAAAGCTCCCTGCATAATGAGATAGCATCCATGTTTAATAAATTCTCCTCCCATGTACACCTTATGGGAAACAAAATTCACCTAATTGAAAACCGCATGGGTGATATGACTGCCACTGTGAATGATCTTGTAGATGCACAAGATCATACGCATGATGAACAACAATGGATGAAGGCCAAAATGGCGGACCTCGAGGACAGGTCCAGACGTAATAACGTCAAACTTAGAGGTATACCCGAATCCATTCTACCTCATGACCTTAACGCATATGCTACAAAGCTGATTTCCACTGTCTTACCAGATCTGTTACCAATGGAGACCATAATAGATCGAATCCACCGCATTCCCAAACTGCCACACCTAGTGGCAGATATACCCAGGGATGTACTAATGAGGGTCCACTTTTTCCACACTAAGGACCAACTCCTATTCAAAACTAGACACCTGAGCAAACTTCCTGCACCATTTCACAACCTACATATGTTTGCAGACCTGCCACAGTACACGCGCCAACTGCGAAGGCAACTCAACAACATAACCAAGCCACTAAACAATCACAAAATCACATACCAATGGGGATTCCCTACCAAAATTATTGTCACCAAAAATGGAGTCAAACATATCATCACCACGGTCCAAGAAGGTATTAAACTTCTCAAGCTATGGGACATCATCCCAGAATCACCTGATGCGACAATCACTTCCCAAAGGGGGTCCACACACTCCTCATACGATAAGCAACCACGTGCTATACACTAAGTTCTGGTAGGCGATGCCAGTACACAAAGAATACAATACCATCCGGATGCCTTGCTCGTGCAGCTTAGATCACAAACTCTCTCCTCTCTCAGTATACACAGCCTAGAGTTAATAGGCCGTTTGAAGCAATAATTACAACAAGTTTTCATACTGTTTATTTTGAATCAATCCACATTGTTTTAATCTTCTTCCTTCTTTCATCCTCACCTCATTCTGATACCCCTTCCATCGAGAGCCTCTGACTACAGCACCCTCAGGAACTCACACCAAGGTACCTTACGAGACAGTGCAACAATCTTCTCCAGCCGTAAGTACTACTTATTTTATATTACACTGACACAAAGCACACAAAATGCCCAAATTTCTCTCGCTCAACGTTAAAGGGCTTAATCACCCAGCTAAAAGATCCTCCACGTGGAGAACAGCTAAGGAATCCAACTGTGACGTCCTTTGTCTCCAGGAGACCCATTTTAACAAATTCAGCTAAACCCCACTGTACCAACCGCCAGTTTACCCATATTTTTAAAGCTTCGGGCCCAAGCAAGAAAAATTGAGTCAGGATAGCAATCAATAATTCCCTCAACTTCACGCTCCACAATAGCATGATTGATGAAGAAGGGAGATATCTGGCACTGGACTGCACCCTGGAAAAAAACAGATATACCATTGTCAAATTATACACCCCTAACACTAGCCAAATCAGATTTTTATCCAAACAAATGAAAAAGCTTGAAAAATTTTGCCAAGGCTGTTTTATTCTTTGTGGCGATTTTAATATCATACCTGATAGCAAGTTGGATACCTCATCTCGTACTTCCAGACTCACATCCCTAGTTCCTTCATACACAACAACCTTTAAGACACCTGGAGATGTCATCGTACCACAGAACGAGACTACTCTTTCTTCTCACACAGGCATAATTCGTACACCCGGATTGACTATTTTTTAGTTGATAAAACCACAGCCTCCACAATCGGATCAATCACTTGGTCCGACCATGCCCCAGTATCAATTGAAGTTACTGACCACCCACATCCCAAACGACATATGATATGGAGAGCTAACGCTTCAATCATCCAATCTCCCGAACGTTCCACCTACATATGCAAACACCTTGAGGAGTTTTTCAAATTCAACGAAGGATCAACTCCAATAACACTGTCCTCTGGAATGCTCACAAGGCGTTTGTTAGAGGAATTATTATACAGCTCAGTGCTAGGGAGAAGAGGAGGAGATCACAGAGTCTAGACACTATCATAGCTACTATTAAAACTCTAGACGAACAAATCCAATACAACCCTGATCCTGCACTAAAAGACAAACTAACCCTCCTCAGGCAAGAACTAAGGAACACACATCTAGAATCACATGCCAACACTCAAAATAGATTTAAAGCAAAACATTACACTATGGGCAACAAAGCAGGAAAAGCATTAGCACTTAGAATCAAAGGCCATCACATGAAATCCAAGATCCCATACCTGTTCCACCCAACCACAAAAAAGAAACTCATTGACCCTCAGGCCATTGCAGACGCATTCAGCCACTACTACCAAACACTGTACAATTTAAAAGACAACACTAACACCTACCAACCTACCACAACAGATATCAACTCTTTTCTACAGGAAGTAAGCTACCAAAACTATCACAACAACACCTCACTGACCTGAATGCTCTATTCACTCACCTAGAGATTTTAAATATCATCTCCGCCTTGCTGTCTAAGAAATCCCAGGGCCCAGATGGACTAACAAGCGAATATTACAAACAATTTCGTACCACCTTAGCACCCTATCTCTCTCAAATGTGCAATGACGCTGCCTCCTCCTCTTCTCTCCCGAACGAGATGCTTAATGCTTTGATAATCACCGAAGCCAGGGAAAGAACCCACCACACCCCAAAATTTAAGACTGATCTCACTACTTAACATAGACACAAAGATATATGCCAAACTCATAGCTATTAGATTAGTACAAATTATGCCCACATTAATACACCCAGATCAATCTGGCTTTACAAAAGGCAGGCAGACCAATGGCGCAATTAGGAGAATCATAAACATAATTCACAACGCTGAGATAAGCAGAACGCCTTCTCTGCTCCTTTCTTTGGATGCAGAGAAGGTGTTCGATAGAGTACACTGGGCATACCTAGAGGCAACGCTCCAAAAATGTGGATTCCAGGGCCACATATTATCAGCAATAATGGCCTTATACTCCTCCCCCTCAGCCCAAGTGTACACAGAAGGGATGCTTTCCCATCCAATCCCAACCACAAATGGAACCCACCAGTAATGCCCCCTATCACCACTTATCTTCAACCTAATAATGGAACCTCTGGCGGAACACTTCAGGATGAATAAACATATAACTGGATTCAATATAGGACAAAATGAACACAAAATAAATTTATTCGCTGATGATGTTATAATGATGATTACTAATCTAATCTCTTCCCTGGCTTCGGTTCAAAATGTTCTGATGAAATTTAGCACTATTTCGTATTACAAGGTTAATGAAACTAAGTCATACATCTTAGACCTTGGTCTTGACGCAATAACCAGCAACATCTTACTCAACATTTATAAATACCCATGGGCAGAAAATGGTATATCTTACTTGGACATCACACTCACCAAATCAGTAGAAGGATTGTTCAGCAATAATTACTTAGAAGCCAAACAAACATTGAGAATAATGCCACACCAGGCCCTAATCTTAAAGATTGGCTATTTAGCACCACTGCTTTGGCCACACACATACACCTATCAGTGTTGCCAACTGCCCGTAGATTTACGGGCAGCCCGTAAAAACGACCCGTTTTTCGGGGCGCCCGTGAATGCCCGTAAAAATGATGGCCGCGAGCCGGCCACGCAACTGCGCATGCGCCGTTCCGAAGCCGGCCGGGCTCGGGAAAGCTCGTACGCGCTCGGCCGGGCGGCGCATGCGCAGTAACGTAATACCGCCGCCCGGCGTCATTTTCAAATCGATCGAGCGCGGCCGCGGCGGCAAGGCAAGCTGACAGCTGAGCTGAGCCAGGGCCAGGGCCAGGCGACTCTGCCACTGGAGCAGCAGGTCTCGGAGGCTGAGCAGCACGCGCCGGCGGAATGGAGGGGAGCCCTGCATCCAGGACCAGGCAATCCAGAGTCTACGGGGACCGGGGGGAGTCTGGGACAGAGTGACAGCCCAGCCGACGGTGACAGAAGGTGATGGTGGCAGAGGGGGATGGACTGGAGCAGGTGGTGTTGGTGGCAGAGGGGGATGGAGGCAGAGGGGGGTGGACTGGAGCAGGTGGTGTTGGTGGCAGAGGGGGATGGAGGCAGTCTGGCAGAGGGGGGTGGACTTACTCACCAACCATACAAGCTTGAATCAAAGCATGGAAATTGCTCCATACCCATAAGTGGCCCTCACTTACTACAAAACATATACAAGTTCCATTACAAACCCTCCACCTACTAACTCCAGATTAAACTATCCCTGACTGGTTGCTAACACACGCATCTTGCACTGCGGAACTTAGAAACATAATCAAAAATAAATAATTTCCCTCCATCCAAACCACCTACAAAGCACCTACCTCAGATTTTCTCACTTACCATCAAATTCGAACATGCTTATCCACACATACAAAAATAGAAAGAACATTACCTTTCAAGTTATGGAACTTCTATTTCTCACAGGAGTCCAACTCCAAAGGTATTTCTCTTATTAACTCCACTCTACAAGAAAAAAATACCTTCTACAAATCTAAACCATTTAAAGACTGGGAAATAGACACTCAAATGCAATACTCTGACCAACAATGGCAACAGGCACTAAAATCGATTTACACAGCTACATGCTGCACCTCCTTATGGGAACTAACAAACAAAAACCACACTTAGATGGTACTTGACGCCAATTAGAATGGCCAAGTTCCAAACTAATACCACATCTCTCTGTTAGAGAAACTGCGACCACACAGGTACTCTAATGCACATTTTATGGCTCTGCCCAGCAATAGCAACTCTATGGACCGAAGAAGTATTACTAATACAAGAAATAGGTGGCTTCCACATAACTCTTACACCACAACTAGCTGTCCTCAATATGATCCCTGAAACAATTCCATACACATTTAAAACAATCCTCACACACATCCTCCTTGTAACCAGATTACTTATAACTAGAAATTGGAAAACACTAAACATCCCAACTATACTAGACGTGATCACTCTAGTACACTCACACTGCACTTACGAACTTATAGGTTCAAGGGGCCTTGCCTCACACTCAAACATTCAAAACAGGTGGCTCCAATGGCGAAACTGGTACAAGAGTAGAATTGTATAATTTTTCCTTCTGACTTTGTATGCATTTGTACTGCTGCTCGGATGCAAATATCATCAACATGATGTTCTTGAACCTCCCTTCCCCTCACCCTACCTATACCTTCCTTCTCTCCCCCTTCTTAGCATGGTTCGTACAATACACAAATGTTACACTCGTTCAGTACCTGTTTTCTCTTAAAAAATAAGTGTACTATTGTTATTAGTTGATTAAGTCATGATATAAAGATTGCGGACTTACTGCAAATGTAAACTATATTACTGTCAATATGTGAAATACAATAAAAATCTATTTAAAAAAAAAAAAAAGAAGAAAAAAATTAAATGCAATACAGATAGATTGTATATGTGAACCTCAAAAAAAAAAAGAGCCTGTTTCATATGCATTAATTTACAGATCCACTTGCAAGGTGCAAGCATTTTAGCTGGTGGTGGAGCACCTGTGTGGCATATAGTATATAAGGGTGAAGAGCCCTCAACACTTGTACCTTTTTTCTTTATGCTTTTGGATATAAACTGTGGACTATTTGGAAGATTTTTTCAGTGAAGCACATCGTCTTTAAGGGTGAAGGGCCCTAAACATTGATACTTGTTTGAACTGTAGCACATGGTTTAGGAGGGAGTGCTACTTTCAATTTATTGCTGTTTTTCATGTTTTGGATTTTTTTATGTCATTAAGTGTATAAGAGGTTGATGTCATATGAATATGATTTTGATATGAGAGATTTTCTATATTATGTTTAAACACCTATGAAAATGTTCACTTAATACCAGCGGTTGGCCCATTTAATTAGCCAATCTGTTTTAAGTAGCACAAATACACACCTTTTTTCAATTAATAACAGTAGTAATTGACAATACGAGCACCAAAACGGTGCAAAAACAAATACAAAAACAATGATCTAGAGAGATCTAGATGCAAACGAGAGAGAAAAGTGCAAAAAGGGAATAACTATTAGTAAATGTTCCAGTGGTTCCATTTATTATTGAAAACAATCATAAAGTCAAGGGTGGTGTGGTGGATGCGCTCCATAAGTTTAATAGCATTCATCCTCATCAAAACTTGGGCCTAAGGGGTTTCTGAATAGCATCAATCCAGGGCGATGACCAATTGAGTTGCACTTAACCATTTGCAGACCGCCTCACGCAAGTATACTGTGGCAGAATGGCACCTGCAGGCAGAGTAACGTATGGGTACACAGGGTCTCCCAAGATGCCATCGCATTTTGAGAGACCCGAACCTGGAACTGAACTGTTACAGTTACAAATAAAAGTGTATAAAAAAAAGTTAAAAAAAAAAAAAAAAAAAAAAACACAAAAAATATATAAAATATATATAATAAAACAAAAATAGTTGTCGTTTTATTGTTCTCTCTCTCTCTCTCTCTCTATTCTCTCTCTATTGTTCTGCTCTTTTTTACTGTATTCTATTCTGCAATGTTTTATTGTTATTATGTTTTATCATGTTTGCTTTTCAGGTATGTAATTTTTTTATACTTTACTGTTTACTGTGTTTTATTGTTAACCATTTTTTTGTTTTCAGGTACGCCATTCAGCTGCAGCAGGATTTATCTTGACAGCAACAGCGTTTGCTCCCACGATACATAAAGCTGTGACTCCAGCACTGTAGGAGGTGATTTTACCACCACAGTTAAAAAAAGAGCATATATGCCGAAGCATGGGGGCAGCAGGGGAGGAGGAACGATTTGCTCCTAACTTTTGGGGCAGATGCCCCCATGCTTCGGCATATATATATATATATATATATATATATATATATATATATATATATATATTTTAGGTAGAGACTGCGTTAAAAAATGTTTTATTTCTCAAGTCATCTTCCAGGACGGCACACCTGAGAGATGAGAGATGAGAGGCTCCTCCCCACAGGAAACACAATCAATCAACAGCTGTTTTAAGTCCACACCCTTCCCCTTGATCCTCAGTTTTTGATTGTGTTTCTCCCTACACGGCGAAACTGTTTGTTTTTTTTCCAAAATGACCGAAGCCTGGGGCTGGTGGTCTCCCCCCGGGAGCTGGACCAAATGCCTGGGAAGCCTCTGGGTCTGGCAGGGTATATTTATCCTTCCCGGGGGGTTCCCCTATCCTTTCTTCAGGGGGGGCAGCAGAAACTGGGAAAGCCCCCCTGAGAGCTGAAGGCCCCTGGGTACAGTGGTGTACCCAGAACTTCAGGGGCCTTTATCCTGTCTCCCCCCCCTTACCTGTCCGGACGTCCGTTCAGACGGGGGCGCTGGCCGTCGGTTCTTTCCAGGGGGATCGTATCCCCTGACTCCTGGGTCCCTGGTAGCTCGCGGGGGCTGCTGGGAAGGGCACCGCCTGAATGACCCACGTTCTTACCCAGAAGGGAAGGCTGAGAGTCAGCAGGAGCAGGCGCCCACATCCTCCTTTCGAGGAGGCACCAATTCACTATGGTGAATGTCTGCCTAAACCACCTCAGATGGGAATGAGGAACGTACGGCATTGCCCCCCCCCCCATGTGTATATACTGACTGGACAGTGCAGGACACAGCCTAACCTTGCAGCTCCCTAAGGGGACAGCAGTTGTGGGGGGGGGCACTTTGGCGGCTATCCTCCTTGCGTGTGGACCATAAGGATGGAAAAGCAAGCCCGGTGGCTGTGGCAAAAGGGGAAGACGACAACAGTGAGTCAAAAATCCCCAATCCCAGCCAGATGGTTTCTGGGCATTTG
The DNA here is from genome assembly GCF_042186555.1 of Aquarana catesbeiana. Classification (NCBI taxonomy): domain Eukaryota; kingdom Metazoa; phylum Chordata; class Amphibia; order Anura; family Ranidae; genus Aquarana; species Aquarana catesbeiana. The sequence goes on along the minus strand of NC_133326.1, from coordinate 399,690,092 downwards.
AGATCATCTCTCCTGGGGTCTGGATTCAAATAGCCCAGAAGCTTTTGCTAAAGACACCAGCCACAGCTCCCTCTTACATCAGAGATGCTGTATGGTGGACAAGTGGTGCAGAGGAGCGAGTGTGCCTAAACCACCTCAGATGGGAAAGAGGTAGGTGAGGCATTTTTTTCCCTTCCACCTGTGTTTACTGAGTGGTGCAGTGCAGGACCTGGGGTCTCCATAACAAAATAGCCCAGAAGCTACTGCTAAAAACCACCAGCCACAGCTTCCTCTTATAGCAGAGACACTGTGGTTATCACAACAGTAGGTTGCCAGCCTCTCCCTACATACCCGGTTGTGGTACATTAGTAGAGGTGAATACAGCAAAGAGGGTGACCTGGTAGAACAAAGAGTTCCTTACTGGCCAGGTATACCACTGAACAAGTTATTAATGGTGCAATGGTTGAAGGATTCAGGAGTAAGCTCCTTTGCTCAGCAGGTGCACTAGGTTATCTGGCCCTATTAGCCCAGCTGCTAGGAATCTGCTTAAAGTTGCTCCAAGATGCTTAAAAGCTGACCTAACTTTCAACAATGTGGCAGGGACCAAGCTTCTGTGTGGCACAGTAGGGGTTCCCTTGTGACAGATCCTCCTTTTGGGGGTTGCTTGCTATGGGTAACTTTTCATAAGCTCCAACCTCCCACTCCACTCTTACATTGTGGTTATATTTTAGTGCAGGGGGTAAGAAAAACCTTTTTGTTGGTTTGGGCTACAGTCCACTCAGTGACAGATCTAAAAGCGATTTACCATAAATCGTTTTCCTATATCCTTTGATTAAGGATTTTCTGTGCAAACATATGCAAGAGCTAGATGGCTATATGATTGCTTCTTTAAAGGGCTGCAGGTGGCTATTTACCTCCTGGCTAAATTGGTAACCACCCTTTTTAGAGGTCTTATATTGGTCTCTAGGGCTGGGCTCATTGAGACTTTAGTTACTGATCAGCCCCGCCTGTGTATGAGCTGGCTAGCGTTTGCTCAATCTATGGAGGTAAGGTAGGACAACAGCTACTATAGTAAGGTGTCCAACCATTTTAGGATTGGTTCCTTCACTGGTGGTGAAGGATTAGTATCTACAGCCCAGGCTATGCCTATGAAATAAATTGCCCCTGTTTGGTTATTTCATAAAGGTATACACCATGACTCCTTCTTGGCTGCTCACCAGTAGACCTCAGTAGTGAAGGTTTGTCCTTGCTGGGGTGTTTGGTGGCACAACTAAAGTACACATTGAAATTTGTGACATCTCTGCTGAAGCTTGTTAGGTGTCCTTTATATCCTAAAGGTACTGCTTTGTTTGGCTACAGATCAGAAAATACAACAGGGAAGGTGGTCTGTACTTTCTGGTTTTGTGCCGCACGCCGGAAACGCACATCATTGAGTCTGGTGATGACATTTCTGCTCATAATTGTTATATTGCTGCACACCAGACCTACACAAGATTGGGGTCTGTCTGTGGGTTTTTTGTGTCCTGTATTACTGCCTTATTGGTTGCTTATCAGAAAGGCAGCAGGAAAGATTGATGGTCCTGATTTGTCGGGCTCCATAACAGAAGTACAAATTGAACCTGTGCCAGGGGTAGTACATATACTGCCTTTTGGTAATCGGTACAGCACCATAAGGTGGCGTCGTGCTGATTCAGACAGTGCTGTTAACGGCAATAGCTGCCGATTTTAGACATGCGATTTGACATGTGAGTCGCATGCCAAATCGCTTTAATATGGATGTGCTATCTCTATTCAGAATTGTTAGATTGTTGCACATCAGAGATATACACGATTGAGGTTAGTCTGTGGGTCCTGTATTACTGCCTTATTGGTTGCTTATCAGAAAGGCAGCAGTGATGATGGATGGTCCTGATTTTGTTGGAAAATACAAAATTGAACCTGTGCCAGGGGTAGTACACATACTGCCATTGGTAATCAGTACAGCACCACAAAGTGGCCCGTGCTGATTGAGACAGTGCTATTAACGGCAATGGCTGCCGATTTTAGGCATGCGATTCGACATGTTGAGTCACATGCCAAATCACTTGAATATGGATGTGCTATCTCTATTCAAGATTGTTGTTGCACATCAGACACATACAAGATTGAAGGTTGTCTGTCCTTTTTATGTCTTTCATTTACTGCCTTATTGGCTGCATATCAAAAAGGACACAACAGTGAAGGTTGTTTGTCTTTTTCTGATTTGTTTTTGCTGCTCAGCAGGGAGACACATTGAGGGTGATGACATCTCTGCTCAGTATTGGTATATGCTACACATCAGACATACACAAAGATTGAACATTGTTTGTGTCCTGTATGTCCTTTATTTACTGCCTTATCGTCCGTATATCAGAAAGGCACAGCAGTAAGTGGTGTTTCTCATTGATCTTCCTTACTGTTTCTTAGGTATACACAGTAGGGGGTTGTTGGCTGCACTCCTCCAGGGAGCCACAGCATGGGGACCCCTTGTTTGTTCGACCTGAAAACTGCTTTTCCTGCGACCTGTGTAATCTTGAGGTCTGTGGTTCCATAAGCAGGGACTGCAGGAGACGCTGCGACCTGGAGTCGAACAGTCACAAATTGTACCCTTTGAAAGCCATAGTATATGACTTCTCATGCGTCTTGCAGTCCCAAGTGTCAGGTTGGGTCGCACGGGTGTGGGAACCCTAAGCTTATCTGTCCCTTCTGGTTCAGGTTTTGCAACGCAGCAGGAATACTCATTGTGGAGTTATTGCCTTATCTTGCAGTAGACCAGAAAGATCGCAGCTGTAAAGGCTGTCTGTTGTTTCTTTGTTTTTACGTTGCTGCACAGCAGAAGTACTCAACATTGAAGCTTGTTGGTGCTTTCTGTTTCATATTGCCTTACCTTAGGGCACTTCAGAAAAACACAATGCTGTAGGTTGCTTGTGTTCTTTCTCTGTTGGTTCTATGTAACTGCACTACAGAACTGCATAACAGGAAGGATTGTCTTATAACTGTAAATGGCGGTTCGTCATAAATACGCAACATAGAAGTTTGGGTCTTTCTGTCTTCTCTTTATAGCCTTGTTTTGCTGTACATCAGTAAAACACCACTGTAAAAGGGGGTTCCCATCCTTTCTGTATTTACCAGTTATGACCTAGCTAGCTGCACTTCAGAAATGCGCAGCATTTAAGGTGTGTTTGTGTCTTAATGCTTACATATTGGCCGCACATCAGAAAACCAGACTGTGAGGTTCAGATTTGGGTCTCTTCCCATATTTGATATTTTGGTTTAGCTAGTCACGCTCAGATACACAACATTGTTGTCTATGCTTGTGTCCTTTCTGTCTAAATCTATTCTGCTATGTCCACAATCTATGATTTTTTTTATTTGTGATATTAATACATGTATCACCTTTTTGTATTTCAGCCTTCTCTTCCGTGGAAGGGCCAGGAGTTCTGGCTGCAGATGTCACATGTCAGAAAGCCTCGACCCCTTACATTCAGGGATGCCAGAGCCATTTCCTAGGGTTGAAGCCTAGTGGAGTTATGGGTCACTGGAGGAAGGCGATAATGAATCGCCCTGTTTAATAAGAACTTAGGAAGTTTGGTTCAGAGGAGTTTTATGGCCTGAAGATGAAGTATAAGGATGTATACCCGACCAAATAGGTTAAAGCTCGGTGCATGGCCTTCATTTTGCCCTTCTAGCAAAGCTAGATGTAGCAATATGAGTGTTCTTCTCCTGCTATAGATGTTAATCTCCTGAGTAGGCTTTCAGGCGTAAGTAAAACTATAGATTGGGCATGCCTTAAACCCAGGGATTAAGTTTTTGTTAATCTATTTCCCTTAAGTAGGTTTCCCCTCAGTCTTTGCTGACGTAAAGATAAAAATGAACAAAAAAGGGGTTGTCTGTCAGGGGCCCCCATTTTTTGGCAGTTTTATTTCCCTGGACAGGGTTGTGTTAAGAAAGGCCCCCTTATGGATCAATGTAGTGTCCTTGTCTTACAACACAGGTCTCCGATTAATCTTTTTAGTGGTTCTAAACAGCACCTATAGGCAGAATAGGCCATTGTTGTTAGATGTGTGACAGGCAACATTGATAACCTACAAGTTTAACATGTTTTCTGATTCCATCTTTAAGAGCCCACTCCACCTAGATCTTGCATCCGAAACAGAGAAGGCAGGGACACCGGTGGAGTAGACCGGCAGATCAGCCGCATGATCCAGCTAAGATACCTTCATCAAGCATATGGAGTAAAGGTAAAGCTTACTGCAGAACTGAGGTTCGCCAAGAGGGTCTTGCAGTGGTCCCACCCTAAGGTAGGCCTGAGGTACTTGATTATCCTCTCAGGTGTGCCGTCCTGGAAGATGACTTGAGAAAAGTACTAGTTACTTACCGGTAACTGTCTTTCTGGGAAATCTTCCAGGACGGCAGGCCTACTTCCCACCCGTTGGAGGAGGGAAAATTTTAGAACACTAGAAGGTGAGTGCCTATGAGGAATGATTTCCCTTGTGAAACAGGTTCAGGAGTTACTTCTCTACAAACTGAGGATCAAGGGGAAGGGTGTGGACTTAAAACAGCTGTTGATTGATTGTGTTTCCTGTGGGGAGGAGCCTCTCATCTCTCAGGTGTGCCATCCTGGAAGATTTCCCAGAAAGACAGTTACCGGTAAGTAACTAGTACTTTTTTTACAATTTTTTTTGTATTTGCTTTGCAGGTATGGTATGTCTTACTGTTATACTGTAATGTTACTTTGTTTTATTCTTAATCATCATTTGCTTAGCAGGTACGCCATTCAGCTGCAGCGGGATTTATTTATCTTGACAGCAACAGCGTTTGCTCCCACGATACATAAAGCCGTGACTCCAGCACTGTAGGATGTGATTTCACCACCACAGTTAAAAACAAAATGGTGCATGTATGCCCATCATTAGAAGTAGGTGGATGAAGGGAGGTATTCTAATGGTGGGCATACCCACCGATCAATCAGTTTTTTTCATTCAGCCCACAGGCTGCATATAAAAAAAGATTACAATATATGCCCAACAAGGACCAGCAACATACTGGTATGTTGCTGGACTTTGAGTGGTTATACCAGAATGATGCCTGCGGGTTTAGGTATCATCTTGGTATCATTCTTTTCAGCCAGCGGTCAGCTTTCATGTAAAAGCAATCCTAGCAGCTAATTAGCCTCTAGACTGCTTTTACAAGCAGTGTGGGGGAACATCCCCCCCATCATCTTTCATGGTATTCTTGGGCTCTCCTGTTCCAGCTGACCATAGAGCTGATCAGAGACCAGAATGACTCCAACCATCTCTATGGCGTAAGAAACCAGAAGCTACGAGCATTTCATGACTTAGATTCGCTGGATGTAAACAGTGCCATTGGGAAATTGGCAAAGCATTTTATCACACCAATTATGGTGTAGTCCAATGCTTTGAGGGCAGAGGAGAGATCTAGGGTCTAAGAGACCCCAATTTTTTCAAAAAGAGTACCTGTCACTACCTATTTATATCATAGGGGATATTTATATTCCATAAGATAACAATAAAAATTATAAAAAAAATGAAAGTACAGTTTAAAAAAAAAATTAAAAAAGCAGAATAAAAAAAAAAACAAAAAAAAAAAAACAAAAACACCCCTGTCCCCCCCTGCTCTCGCTCAGAGGCGAACGCAAGTGTCAGTCTGGCATCATATGTAAACAGCAATTGCACCTTGCATGTGAGGTATCACCGCGAAGGTCATATCGAGGGCAGTAATTTTATCAGTAGACCTCCTCTGTAAATCTAAAGTGGTAACCTGTAAAGGCTTTTAAAGGCTTTTAAAAATGTATGTAGTTTGTCACCGCTGCACGTTTGTGCGCAATTTTAAAGCATATCATGTTTGCTATCCATGTACTTGGCCTAAGATCATCTTTTTTATTTCATCAAACATTTGGGCAATGTAGTATGTTTTTAGTGCATTAAAATTTAAAAAAAGTGTAAAAAAAAAATGAAACTCCCACCATTTTAATCTGTAGGGCCTTTGCTTTAAAAAATATATAATGTTTGGGGGTTCAAGGTAATTTTCTTGCAAAAAAAAAATAAATTTTCATGTAAACAAAGTGTCAGAAAGGGCTTTGTCATTAGTGGTTAGAAGAGTGGGTGATGTGTGACATAAGCTTTTAAATGTTGTGCATAAAATGCCAGTACAGTTCAACCCCCCCCCCCCAAATTACCCCATTTTGGAAAGCAGACACCCCGAGCTATTTGCTGAGAGGCATGTCAAGTCCATGGAATAATTTATATTTTGACACAAGTTGGGGGGAAAAAGACAATTTTTTTTTTTTGCACAAAGTTGTCACTAAATGATATATTGCTCAAACATGCCATGATGGGCATATGTGAAATTACACCCCAAAATACATTCTGTTGCTTCTCCTGAGTATGGGGATACCACATGTGTGAGATTTTTTGGGAGCCTAGCAGTGTACGGGTCCCTGAAAACCAAGCACCGCCTTCAGGCTTTCTAAGGGTGTCAATTTTTGATCTCATTCCTCACTGCCTATCCCAGTTTCGGAGGCCATGGAATGCCCAGATGGCACAACCCCCCCCCCCCCCCCCCCAAATGACACAATTTTGGAAAGTAGACACCCCAAGCTATTTGCTGAGAGGTATGGTGAGCATTTTGCAGATTTTGCTCGCTTTTTGTCACAAAATTTTGAAAATTTAAAAAAGAAAAAAAATACTCATCATGCCTCTCAGCAAATAGCTTGGGGTGTCTACTTTCCAAAATGGGGTCATTTGGGGGGGTTGTACCATCTTGGTATTTTATAGCCTTCAAAACTGTGATGGGTAGTGAGGAGTGAAATCAAAAATTTAGACCCTTAGAAATCCTGAAGGCGCTGCTCGGTTTTCGGGGCCCTGTACGCGGCTAGGCTCCCAAAAAGTCCCACACATGTGGTATCCCCGTACTCATGAGAAGCAGCGAAATGTATTTTGGGGTGTAATTCCACATATGCCCATGCCATGTGTGAGCAATATATCATTTAGTAACAACTTTGTGCAAAAAAGCGCAGTGCCAAATTGTAAAAAGTCCTCTGGTCTTTAGGGAGCCAAATGGTCCAGGGGTTAAGTGGTTAAAAATTAATATAGTAAACTCTCATGGTTGGGTGGGGAGTCTGGAATATGGAGTGAAAAGCAAACACATCTGAGGGGTTAGGATGATAAGGGGGGCTGCAATTACAGCTGTTTTTGAGGCATTTGCTGCCAAAAAGGGCATCGTTTTTACAGCGCTAGTAAATATGTACAAGTGAGTCAAGTTCAAAGCAGTCCCCAAAGCTGGTGGGCGGGCAGAAGGGTTAAATGCGTGTATTCGCGTGGGGGTCATGTACCATCTGGAATGTAGTTTTCACACTGTCTCTCAGGACAAACACAGATCTAGTGCTTTTCTGAATGGGCAAGCATATCGAGCCAATCCTAAGAGGATAGGGAAATTCCGAAGTCTGACTCCCAAAGAGACATAGGGGTTGATTTTTCCAGAAGAGACAGATCATTAATATATTGGTATAATGATGAGAGAACCCCTCAACTCATAGAGTCTGCCATACAGAGCTTTATAAGGGAGTATACAGTTTGGTTGGGAAAAGAGTATATTGTATATAGGAGTAATATTTGATTTGGAGGTATATGTATTGCTCCAAGGAGAGTGAGTGTTGAACAAAAAAGTTAAAAGAGGCAAAATCTGATGTGACTGAGTGAGATGTGTTCACAGTGAAAATGGAGGAGAATATGACACAGGGATTAAGGGTTAGTTTGAGATTCCGGACTATCACTTCTGAATGAGAAAGCTGTGTTTTTGGTTTTCTCTGTATTCTGTAGTTCTGGATCGGAACTTTAAATCCGGTGTCCTGATTTTACCAGGTACCTGCAGTCTGTCTAAGTACACAGGTGTGCAGGGTCATATACAGTATATATACTCAAGCCTGAGGATAGCTCAGAGCTCCCAGTTTGTAGACAGCTTCCAGCGTGTTAAACAGAAGGTCTCACCCAGGGGTCAGAGGTGCCTCACCCAGCAAACAGGAGACAGGAAGTGCCATTCCAGGAGTCAGGTTGGCTCCTATCGTGGTGTCAGGAGAACCTGAGGTGAACTTTCTGTTTATTTTTATAAAAGTGGGCTGCCCCTAAGTGCCATGCCCTTAAATGCAGTTTTGACTTGCGCAACTCATTGGAAAAACTCCTGCCACATGAGTATTAACTTCCCAGTACCAGGGTAGTTTACTTTAAATTATTCCAATGATAAAAATAATTTCTAGACTGAAAGGCTGGAGGAAAACCAGGGTCACCTAATTAAGAGGCAAGAAGGGGGGGATAAGGGAGGACATACAATAGTTTATATAGCAAACCCATGATTGGGCAATAACCAAGTTCAGGGGTTTAAGAGTAGAAGGGCTCATTGATTTCAACCATAACAGATAGCTTAAGATAGTAAGGCATAATGGAGAAGTGTTCAAAACAAAGCCCGAGACCATTATTGGGAAGTGTATTTCATTGTTAACTTTAGTGTATTTTTTACTGAAAGTTTGCATTTCCTAAACCTTTGCACTAATATGTGACAAAAATTGGAACTACTACTACTGTATTCTATTGAAAGTCTGCTTTCAGAAAATACTATATATATATATATATTTTCTTTTTTTTCGGCAGCTGGCCGTATTGAGCCACAACATGCAGAAGAGTTGGTAGAGTGGATGACTAAGTTGTCCTCATCCTCCTCATCCTCTGTCACCAAGGCTCAGGGTACTTTGTCTACCAATGCAGCTGCCAAAGCGGCCTCTTCCATCGGCTCTTCAGTCACTCCTTCCCTAGCCCCACCATCATGCCCTGAGGAGTCCCCCGAACTGTTCGACCACAGTGTAGGGTACATGCTGCTGGAGGATGCACAGTGTTTTGAAGGCTCTGATGATGGTACCCAGGTTGGGGATGAAGGCAGTAACGTGAGCCCAGAGAGAGGGGTTGCCCAAGAAGGACAAGAAACTGGCAGTCATGTTCCCCCAGCTGCAGCAATCTGCCAGGTTTGCTCCAGTGGTGAGAAGAGAGGGGATGATGAGGTCACTGACTCTACGTGGGTGCTAGATAGAAGAGGAGAAGGAGGAGGCACATCTCCAACGAAGCAGGATGCCCTCCAGGGGCCAGCTTAAGGGCAGGCAACTGACTGCATCACACTGCAGAGCTCCACGCGTCTTTACAAAAGTTCTTTGGTGTGGGCCTTTTTTGAGATGTGTGCAGCAGATCGCACTTCAGACATATGTTGCTGTTTGCAACATATGTCCGAAGCGTATCAAGCGTGGCCAAAACAGCAGCTGCTTGGGCACCACATGCTTGACCAGACATATGTTGAGTTCCCATGCAGTCCGTTGGCAACAGTACTTAAAAGACCCACACCAAAGAACAAGGCGGACCTCTCCTTGCTCTTCATCAGCTGGGATCTCCAACCCCACTATAACTTCAGTCTTCTCAGAGACCTGCACTGAGAGGAATGAAGGTGTAGAATTAGGTGTCCCAAGCAATTGCTGACAATCTGCTAGCGGTACACCAATATCCGATTGTAGCAGGCAAATTTCCCTACCCCAGTTGCTAAACTGGCAAAAGAAATTTGGTCCCAGCCATCCACATGCTCAATGGCTGAATGCTAATTTGGCTAAATTGCTAGCACTCCAACTGCTGCCTTTTCAGCTGGTAGACTCTGCCCCCTTTAGAGAATTTGTGGAATGTGCGGTACCTCAGTGGCAGGTTTCCAAATGCCAACTTTTTTCTCAGAAGGCCATTCCAGCTCTCTACCGACATGTGGAAGGCAATGTCTTGGCCTCGTTGGACAGGGCGGTCAGAGGTAAGGTGCATATTACCGCTGACTCATGGTCCAGCAGGCATGGACAGGGACGTTACCTTTCTTTCACGGTGCACTGGTTAACCCTGCTGGCAGCTGGGAAGGATGCAGGACAGGGTGCAGTATTGTTGGAGCTTGTTCCGCCACCACGCCTCCAAAATGCTGGTAGTGGTGATTCTGTCACACCTCTCTCCTCCACCCCCTCCTCTTCTTCTTCCTCTATGGCCTCTTCCTGTGCAGATTTGTCCTCGGAACCAGCGGTGCTCTGTAGGCATTCTAGGGGCTACGCAAGCACTCAGGCAAAAAGATGCCATGCGGTGCTTGAATTGGTCTGCTTAGGGGACAGGAGCCACACTGGGGCAGAGATTCTGGCAGCTTTTTAGGGGCAGGCTCAGAGGTGGTTGACGCCATGCCAGCTTCAGCCAGGAATGGTGGTTTGCGACAATGGCACCAAACTCCTCTCCGCCCTCCAACAGGGACACTTCACCCATGTTCCGTGTTTGGCTCACATCCCTTATTTGGTGGTGCAGTGGTTCTTGTGCAGGTACCAGGGCTTACAGGCTCTCCTGAGGAAGGCCAGGAAAGTCTGTGGGCATTTCCACAGGTCATATAATGCCAGTGCTCGGCTGGCTGATCTCCAAAAGGAATGCAACCTGCCCAAGAACTGCCTCATCTGTGACATGCCCAGCAGGTGGAACTCAGTGTTGACAATGCTGCAGCGGCTGCACATGCAGCAGAGGGCCATCAATGACTACCTGTGCGAGTATGGCACCAGGACAGGGTCAGGGGAGCTTGGCTTTTTTTCGCCACGTCAGTGGCTCATGATCAAGGATGCATGCACTGTCCTGTCACCATTTGAGGAGGCCACGAGGATGGTGAGCAGTGACAGTGCATGCATCAGTGATACTGTCCCTCTTGTCTACCTGTTGGAGCACACGCTGCATGGAATAATGGACAGGGCACTTGAGGCAGAAGAGAGGGTGGAAGAGGAGGACTTCCTTACCTCTCAAGGCCCCCTTTATCCAGACAGTATTCCTGCACACAGGAAGAGGAGGAGGAGGATTGTGTCAGCATGGAGGTGGAGCCTGGCACTCAGCATCAGCAGCAGTGTTCAAGGGATTGTTTTCAGGCCTCAGAAACCCATGGACTTGTACGTGGCTGGCAGAAGGTGGCTGTGGATCATGTCGTCCTTAATGACCCAGAGGATATTGGACTGAATGCCTCAGCAAACCTATGCTGTATGGCTTCCCTGATCCTGCAAAGCCTGCAAAAGGATCCTCGGATTCATGGTATCAAGGAGAGGGATCAGTACTGGCTGGCAACCCTTCTTGATCCATGTTACAAGGGTAAGGTGGCGGAACTTGTCCAGCCATCGCAGAGGGAGCAGAGGATGAAACATCTTTGAGAGGCCTTGCAGAAAGGTTTGTGCAATGCATTTCCAGAGCCTGGGAGGTTACAATTTCCTGGTCTTCCTGGACAACGTGTTGCTGAGGCTTCAGTCAGTCACAGAAGGAGCGGTGGAGAAGGTGGCCGTCTGACCGATGCATTCAGACAATTTTTTAGTCTGCAGCCCCAAGGTCTGATCAGATTCCAGCAACCATCACCAGTGTCTGTTGTACATGGTGCAGGAATACCTAGGGGCAAGATCAGACTTGGAGACCTTTCCAACTGAAAATCCACTGGGTTACTGGGTCTTGAGGATGGATCACTGGCCAGAGCTTGCACAGTATACAATTGAGCTACTGGCCTGTCCTGCATCCAGCGTTCTTTTGGAACGCACATTCAGTGCCGTGGAGGCTTTGTAATCATTCACAGAGTGCGCCTGTCCACCGACTCGGTTGATCGGCTGCCTAAGGCCCAATTTTTCTGCCCCTGTTTAACAGGGGCGTGTAATTACAATTTTTGTAGTAATATTTTGCAGCAGGGCTCATTCCTGCGCTCAACAAAAGTATCTGTGAGGCTTTACAGTGTTGTGGCACCACCACCACTGCCTAAGGCCCAATTTATCTGCCACTGTTTAACAGGGGCGTGTAATTACAATATTTGCTGTAATATTTTGCAGCAGGGCTCATTCCTGCGCTCAACAAAAGTATCTGTGAGGCTTTACAGTGTTGTGCCACCACCACCACCTAAGGCCCAATTTTTCTGCCCCTGTTTAACAGGGGCATGTAATTACAATTCTTGATATAATATTTCACAGCAGGGCCCATTCCAGCACCCAGCAAGAGTAACTGTGAGGGCTTACAGTGTTCTGGTACCACCAACACCTAAGGCCCAATTTTCCACAGAGTGTATAGGGCAGGCCGTATAGTATATACAGGCAGTCCTCTATTGCCCCTAGGAATTGTCTCCTGTAAGAGTTGATATGGGAAAAAAGGTGTCTCCTCCACTGATTTATCACCAATCCTTTGTTTCCCTTAAAAACACAAAATTTTCAAAATCCAAATGTCATTGGGACAGAAAGGGAGGTGAAATCTTCTGAACAGGGGCACAGACAGCAAAACAAATGTTACAGGGGTGATAACCCTTCCCTATGTTTTCCAAAAAGCTTTAAAATAGATTTTTTTGGCTGGAGCTACACTAACAAAATTTACCTGTTCCAAATTACAAACAGATTCTACATAAGAACAAACTTGCAGTCCCTGTCTTGTTTTCACCGCCTGTATACTGCTGTTCAGAGTATATAGGGCCTGGGGGCCCAACGCCGTTTCTTTTTTTTTAATTTGGGTGCGGGGTTCCCCTTAATATCCATACAAGAACCAAAGGGCCTGGTAATGGGTTGGGGGGGTACCCATGCCGTTTCTCTCACTGATTTTCATCCATATTGCTGGAACCCGACATTACATTAAAGCCTCAAGTAGTTTTAAATGACTGTTATTCCTTTAGAAATGTCATTTTGTGCAGGGACTGTTCTAGGCACGGGAAACACGCAACACTTTACAGGCATACTATTGACATTTTCTTGTATACTATTGACACCCCCCAGGTACAATATTTAAAGGAATATTTCATTTTTATTTTTTCACTTTAAGCATCATTAAAATCACTGCTCCCGAAAAAACGTCCGTTTTTAAAACTTTTCTTTTCCATTGATACATGTCCCCTGGGGCAGGACCCGGGTCCCCAAACTCTTTTTAGGACAATAACTTGCATATTAGCCTTTAAAATTTGCACTTTTGATTTCTTGCGTTCGAGTCCCATATACTTTAACGGTGTTCGAATGCTCACACAAACTTTCGGTCCATTCGCATGTTCTGGATGCGAACCGGGGGGTGTTCGGCCCATCCCTATTCCCTAGTACAGGTTTACCTTAACACCTCTGTAAATAGCTGTCCACAAATTTTCAATGACATAGCATAATGCAGGAAACAATTATAGCAATTAATCATAGAGTCAACAATTTTGGAGATACATACAAACCTAAGAAATGGACTACATAGAGTATTCACAGATAACATGTGCTATTGTATTTAATTTTGTTGTATTTGATTTACTATGTACATATTAGCTTAGATGTGAACTTTTATAAATAATAAATGGATGAGATATTATACTGGCATCGGTGTAACAAGTATTCATACAGTATATTTTATTAAATGTTATTTAAAGTGTTTAATCAGGGAGTGCTCCGACATGGCCACCTGAGCCTGGAGCTCCGCACCACCCCGGACAAACGAGCCGCACAACCACCATTACAGCCCGCGGACGAGCTTCCCGTCTACCCGCCCGGAGTCAGGAACACCAGGGGAGCACGGACAGATGTCCGGTCCCCAGGCTCGCCAAGACCTAGGCCCGCATTTCGATGCGGCGACGTCAGACGGGTGTACCAAGATGGCCGCCGGCACGGAAAACAGGCCTCATACTGCCACACAGCCCAGGGCTCCTGAAATCAGGCCAGTACTGACCCCCCTGACCCTGACTTATGCCCAAGCGGCACAGGGAGGCCCCTGCATAGACCAGGCAGGCCCTCATGGCCCTCACCAGCACCAAGCCCCTGCCTTGGCCCACACAGAGCCCCTGAACGGCAGGCAGCTGGAGGACTATGCCCTATCCTCATCCATGCCCTCCCAACTTCCCTCAACAGCAAATCCATCCCCCGGCTATTCAGTCAGGGACATCTCTGCACTTCAAGAAGACCTCTTCACTAAATTCTCTGCCCTATTAGAGAAAGGTCTGGCCAACACAGCAATTCAGATCACCAACACCATTAAATTGGACCTATCTAGTTTGTGCTCCAGAATTGAAGCCATGGAGGACAAAATTGAGCACACCGTCTCCAGAACCAACCAAAATGCCGCACATATCCAGACCATTCACGAACAACTGGATACGGCCCTCTCCAGGATTGACGAACTTGAGAATAGGTCCAGGAGGTATAATTTCAGAATAAGAGGCCTCCCGGAACCCTTCACGGATATCCCCCTCACAGTTCAGGACTTTATCTCGGAGCTCATCCCTAATATCCCGCCGCACAGGCTAGAACTGGATAGAGCACACAGGGCACTAGGACCTCCCAGAAAAGACGGTATACCCAGAGATATCATAATGAAACCGCACTTTTACGTTGTTAAAGAAGAGGTTATGCGACAATCACGCTTGAAGCCTAAGCTACAACACAGGGGACACCAAATTCAGGTGTTTGCAGATTTGGCCCAGTCCACCATCCAAAGAAGACGTGCCCTAAAGCCTCTCCTAACGGTCCTAATGGAACAGGACATCAAGTACCGTTGGTCATTCCCCTTCCCTGTGAAGTTCTCGATACAGGGCAAGACATACGCATTTTCCAACCTCCCAGAAGGTGAGAGACTGTTCTTGTCCCTAAAACTAATATCTCAGGAGGCACCCATGGATTTCTCCACATCATCTTCGGGGTCAGCCAAACGCCCCCCTCCGGCCAGCCCAGTATCTCCTCTCTGGAACAAGAACCCCATCATCCCTCTGTCCTGTCATGGACATCTCCACTTTGGAAGTAGTTCCCTCTGTTGACTGAGCTAGAGCTCCATCCCCCCAATTCCCGACCCGGCCTGGTCCCCTGACCCAGGTCATTCTTCCACACCAAAGGCCTCTACACCACAAGTCCCTAAAGCTCAAAGAGGAGAGACGTCTGAAATGGCCAGCCCTTCTGTTGCCTACACCTTCCAGAAGCAAGAATCCGGATCCCTTTCCCTTCCTGCTGCGGACTCAAATCTTAAAAGTTTTGCTCTACAAAGGAATTGGTAGCTCTCTCCTCTCCGGGGCTGTTCTTCTGGGACTTGAACATATGAGTCTATTTATAGGGCTGTCTCCCTGAACTTTGAATTTTGTATTTTCTCTTTTTGTCTCGCTCTCTGTTTTTGATTTTTATCCACAAACCTTTTTTTGGGCCCCATTTGGTTTGGGCCGGTTTTGTTGTTGGGTCTCCCCGCGTCCTCTCGACCTTCCCGACCCTTTCCCTCAGTGAGGAGAGGAGGGGTGGGTGTTGGGGAGGGAAGGGTGCCAGGAGACGGAGGCCTAAAATACAGTCTCTATGAGAATGTAATTTTCTTCAAGTATTCAAGGTCTGTGATACGGGTTTCTTAATACCAATTTGATTACCATGACTTAGTTGTGCACAGTTTATTAGTCAGACTCATGTTATTTCAGGGGTCCGGGGTGGAACCCTTGGGCCTCCTCTCATTCCTGGAGAACCGAATGTGTCCTCTTTGAATGGGACTTCGTTCGCCCTTTCAGGATGAGCGAAGGTTTAGAGTGGAGATTTGGCAGACTTCCTCACCGCCCCCCTCCACGGGTCTCGTTAGAAGACCCTTGTTACTGTCTTTGTTGCTAAGTTTGTTTGTTTCTATATTTTCCATTTCTCCCCATTCACTCTTTTTATCTCTTCTAGCCTGTCGGTGGGAATCGTCCCCAGTCCTCACCCTAGCAGAATTAGAACGAATCCTCTCCTTCCTCACCCTCGCTGCAAATAATCGTCTTCATAAGGTAGGTGGCTGCTGGTTAGATGGTCGTCCTCCCCTTTGTTCCCATGGCTGATACAATATCGAAGGGAGTAGATCTCAAGGTGGCATCTCATAACATTCAAGGTCTTAATTCTCCTAGGAAAAGGAGAGTAGCTCTTGATCACTACAAATCCCTCAAACTGGACATAGTGCTCCTGCAGGAGACGCACTTCCCGATTCGGTACAATCCCAAGTTCCTCCACTCCTACTTTCCATCTTTTTACCTTGCCAACGCCCCAAACAAAACGAAAGGGGTAGCAATTCTTCCCTCAAACAGCAAATTTGCCCACACCTCGGATTTCAGAGACCCAGAGGGCAGGTTTATTCTTGTAAAGGGCACTCTGGAGGGAGTCCTTTACGCCATAATTTCATACTATGCCCCAAATAAGGGCCAAGCCACGTTCTTCCAGAGCCTCTTTGCAACTCTCAACACCCTCCTAGAGGGCAAGGTCATCTGGGGGGGAGACTCCAATGTCGCGTTTGACCAGGGTCTTGACAAAACCAAACCCCTCAAAGACCAGCTGACACTTCCCACGAAACTGAGCACTAGAATAGGCAAAACACTGCACACCCAAGGCCTAGTTGACATTTGGAGGGAACTAAACCCCAAATGTAGAGACTTCACTCACTTCTCCTCTCCCCATCAGTCATACGCCAGGATTGACCACATTTTCCACCCTACAATCCTTATCCCTATGGCCAATAGAGCTTCCATTTTAGACATAGCATAATCGGACCACTCACTGGTTATCCTTTCTTTAAGAAATGTTCTGACGGGGAACAGGGGCTCTTACTGGAGACTTAACAAATCTCTTCTCAGCGACCCAATTAACACCAAGATGATAGCAGACGGCATCAAAGAATACTTTAAACTAAATGATGTAGATAACATTTCTCCCGAGACCCTCTAGGCCGCTCACAAGGCTACCGTCCGAGGCGAGCTTATCAGGTTAGCGACTCAGGTAAAGAAGGAACGACTGATTGACATTCAAAAATTGGAAAAATCCTTCCTAACCCTGAAAGCTGACCACAAGAAAAACCCCTCTAAGGTATTAACAGACAAATTGGACGCGATCTGACTCAATATGGCACTAACGGCAAAAGCCGAGAAACGTATTAGATGGAGCAGAGCCAAATTTTATTGTCAAAGAGACAAAATTGGACGCTAGCCGCTAAGCTCACCCGCAAATTTTGTTCTCTCACTTTCCCCAAACTACGTATAGCAGGCCAGCCTCCTACAGCCAACCCAACTAAAATCATGAACACCTTCCACGACTTCTACGCCAACCTCTATAAATCCACCCAAGAGGTGCGAGAACCCTTGATCGACTCTTTTCTCCAGAACATTCGGTTGCCCTCTATTTCCAAGGAACACAAAGATTTAATGGACAATCCCTTCTCCTCGGAGGAGATAAGGGAGGTTATCAAAAGCCTTAAGACCAGATCTGCCCCGGGCCCGGACGGTCTTTCGGTCCCCTACTACAAGACATTCGGCGACATATTGGCCCCCCATATGGCTAAATTTTTCAACTCCAAAAACTCAGGCTCTCCAATAGATCCACATCTGAACACAGCGTTCATTTCAGTAATCCCCAAACCCAATAAAAACCATGAAGAAGTAGAAAATTATAGGCCCATTTCCCTAATTAATAACAACCTCAAAATTCTCGCCAACCGCCTAGCTTCCTTTATAAAACAGTATGTCCACAAAGACCAGGTAGGTTTTATCCCGGGTAGGCAGGGCCCAGACCAAATTAGGAGAGCGGTAGACATTGTCTCCATTCTCCAATCTAACTGGGAAGGGGGCCCCAAGCAGGAAGGAATGATCCTATCGCTAGACTTACACAAGGCCTTCGATTCGATCGAATGGCCCTATCTATTCTCTCTCCTGGAGAAGTGGGGCTTTGGGTCTAGCTTCTTAGGAATCCTGGGATCCCTGTACTCCAATCCGAAAGCGGTAATCCGATTACAAGGCCAATACTCCAAACCCCTCCAAATAGCAAGAGGCACAAGACAGGGCTGCCCTCTCTCCCCTCTGATTTTCGCCATGGCGATCAAAACACTCGTGATAGCAATTCGATCAAATCCCAACATCCTTGGAGTGACCTGTGGGAACCAAGTCCACAAATGCGGGTTATTTGCGGATGATATGCTCCTTTTTATCACATCCCCGACCACCACCTCCCTCCCAAACTTGTGCAAACTCCTGAAGGAGTTCTCCAAAACTTCAGGACTTAAGGTAAACTATTCCAAGTCATATGCCTTAAATATTTCCCTCAAGACAGACACAGTATCCGCACTTCAAAGTTCCTTTGACTTCAAGTGGAATGACATTTACATAGACTACTTAGGAATTAAACTTACAGCTAAAACGGAACAATTATATTCTATGAACTTCCCCCAGACTTACTGCAAGTTAGAAGCTGACTTAGGAAATTGGTCAAAGGGGGAGGTATCCTGGCTCGGGAGAGTCCACGCAGTGAAGATGACTTTGCTGCCTAGACTCTTCTATCTCTTAAGGGCCCTTCCAGTAAACATTAATAAGGAACACTTGACCAAATTTCAAAGAAAAGTAATCAAATTTATTTGGGGGGGCAGAGGACACAGAATCCAGCAAAGAACCCTTCTCCTACCCCAGCTTTTCTTGTTTTACCAAGCTGCCAGGCTAGCCCAGCTCTCCACGGTCTACTCTAAGGCTGAGAAACCAGACTGGATTCAAATAGAGAGACAGGCTGTTCCATCCTACACCCTGGACTTCCTTCTCTGGGTACCCCCAAGACAGCATCCTCCAATACTCTCCCCGTCTCTCTCTCTCAATCTCTCAAAATCTGGGATAACCTAAAAAACAACCCCTCTCTAATCTCGAGGTGTCACCCGCTAGTGCACATCTTCAACAATCCAGACTTTACCCCAGGGTTGGACATCAAAGCCTTTAGATGGTGGTTGGACAAGGGATTGTACCGAATCGGACACTTCTTCACTAACGAGGGCCCTATTTCTCTCGAATTCGTCTCAATCATCTGGAAATCCCTATCTCGGAATGTTATAGATTTCACCAAATAAGACATTTTCTCCATCACATTTGCGGGGAGAAATCCTCGCCTCACACATTCACACCATACGAATTATGGTGCGGGCAGTCCATGGAGCAGAGGGGAGGGATCTCCATTATCTATCAGTCACTATCTCTTTACTCTCAAAAGACCCCTTACATGCTAGCTTGGGAGAGTGAGCTCTCCCTCAATTGGGAAGTTGATAAATGGAGGACCTCCTTCAACAGATCCTTCAAGAGCATCAAGAATATCTCCCTAATTGAATCAAGCCTCAAGGTCATCACTAGATGGTACCTCACCCTGGACAGATTGTCCAAAATGTTCCCAACAGCAGACCCCAGGTGCTTCCGAGGGTGTCACCTTTTGGGCTCAATGGCTCACATTTGGTGGGAATGCCACAGATTGAGGCCCTACTGGAGCAAGATATTTTCTCTGATCTGAAAAATCACGAAACTCAAAATCCCAAAAACCCCAGCCATAGCTCTTCTTAATGACAATTTACCCAAAACACCAAAACTGTCGCGTTAACTAATACACTTTATCCTCCTAGGTGCCAAACTCACCATTGCCAAAGCCTGGAAACAACCCAGGGTTTCCTTCAAGGCAGCTACTCGTAAAATTTCATGGATTATGTCCCAAGAGAAACTCTCTAGCATTCTAAACAACACCAAAGTGCAATTCGAAGCTACCTGGGAACCGTGGGCGCAGTATATAGGTATCTCTCTCATACCTGGTGTTCAACCTTAAAATTACAAGTATTCTAAAGGGGGGCGGGGGCCTCTCCCATTGACAGGATAGCTTCTCTTTCCCTCTCCTCTCCTTCCTCTCTCCTCTCATCTCCTCTCTTCTTGACACTACTCTTATGCTTTCCACTTTAGGGAGACTAGGAAACGTCCTCCCAACTTCAGTGAAAACCATACCCCGGAGGGAATTTTCTCCCTAGAAAGTTAGCAAACAAGGTTACAGCAACCTCAAAGCTTTTCCTTGACCCCGAGCCTAAATGGCAAGCATAAGTTGGGGGTGGCTTGCTGAGATTGTCCCGTGCACAGCTTGATCCCTTTTGGGGTGCCGGCGGAACCTCTTCTGGCCACTCTTTGCTACTGTACGTAAACGCGGCGGTCTACACATTCTATGTAAAGTTGCAGTAGCTCCTTAGGTCCTGTTTATTGTTTTTGTTATACGATAGTCTTTTACACCTTGTAAAGTCAGTTTCTACATTCCCCTCAGGGGTACGTCATGTAATAGTCTGCTGTTCTTATTATTTGTTTTGTATTGCTTTCTTTTTTATGTAAAACCAATAAAAGATTTTGAAAGTAAAGTGTTTAATCTGTAACATGTTAATGTAATTTAAAAAGCCTTCTAAACCTTCTAAATCTACAACTTTTATTAAAATAATAACTGGTGATCCTGCCATAAAGGTCCTTCTTAAAGACACTTCCTGTTATAGGGTCTGTCAACTGCTCTTCTGCATTGTCAACCTGTCACATGTTCTTCCAGTATAAGCAGACATGCTGAAGTTCAATGCTCAAACCTGTTGCACTTTAGGAAGGCCACCCAGAGAAGTGACAGTTGCTTAAGTAAGTGCACACGTTGTAGATGGGAAGTGGTTGCAAAAAGGATGCAGGATATCTTCAGTACTAAGGTACAAAAAAGTATAAAAAGTGTGAAAACAGTAAATGGTAAGAGACAATTTTTTTATGATACACATTGCTTTAGCAAACCAAATGGTGTCCAATTAGGATTTACATCACTCCCAATTTCTGTTGCAAGTCTGAATATGTGGAGTAATTTAGTAATAAGAATATTCTAGTTCCAAAGGTAGAGGTACACAGGTAAAGAGACAAAACTATATCAGAATCTACACTGAAAAAAGATTAAGAAACAAGAATTTACAAATGAAGGTGAATAGGTGTATTTTATGTTGTTTTTTTTTTTTTTTTTTTTCTGAAAGATTCTTTAGAGGATTATAAATTACTATTGAATGTATCTGAGACTGAGTCTCTGGATTCAAGCCAACATGGCCAGGTTTGAATTAGTGTCTCAAACCGACTGTTATCTGATTATACCAGATACTTCATCCTCAATCCTTTATTTTATAAATGTATCTGCCCAGCCATGGAAGCATTGCAGTATTTTTCAGTGTCTACTGATTATATGTTTAGTTGCAGTGAGTCTGTATCTGAGAAGACAATTTTCATTGAGAGAATAGATCATAGGAGCAATGACAGAAGTACAATTTTAGCAGAACCAAATTCATTTTTCTTTCTATATCAAAAATGTTATCTCAGAAATCACAGAGTATTGTATTGTGTTAGCCATCAATTAATGTAGAAATCTTGAAGTTTAAGTGATATTCTTTATTGGCTAATGTGAATTATTAAAGATTCAAGCTATTGAGATTTCTTAGATTCCCATTGTATACAGCCTGACAAAGGCACTTAAGTAAGTCTGAAAGCTTGCATCTTTACCTCTAAACCTCCAAACTTTCTGGAAAAATGTTATCTAAAAGACCATCACAATTCTTTCACATAATCTAGGTTTTACTATATTTCCAGCAAATGTTTACAATATCTAATGGATGATGGAAAGATACCCATACTGCCTGGTGATTTTTCCTTAGTTTTTTCCTGAGCATAACTAACAAATTAAAGTTTTTCAGTAAGGCTGCTTTCACACTGGGGCGGGTCTGTTAGTGGTAAAGTACCGCTAGTTATAGCGGCACTTTACCGCTGTTTAAGTGGTGCTTTTAGGCCTCTAGCAGCTGAAGGGGTTAAAAGCGCCCATGTTGCGGCGCTTCAGAAGTGCTTTTCCGATGTCTTTTATTCTCGTCCTGCAAGCGCACCGCCCCAATGTGAAAGCATTCGGGCTTTCACACTGGGGAGACATGAGAGGCAGTTTTCATGCACTTTACAGATGCTATTTTTAGCGCTAAAATGCCTGAAAACTGCCTCAGTGTGAAAGGGGTCTAAAAACAAAACATTTCTTTCATTCTCTTGAAGGGCTCTCCTTGGGTGGCAGCAAGCAACAACTTCATGTTCCTAATATTTTTTTTTTCTGCTTTCCTCCTACCTATTCCACTAATCTGTATATAAAGATGTGTGTACTTGCCTATTTTTAATCTGCTCCGGCCCAGTCATGAGATCTGGTAGTTCTGACTTCTCTGTCCTCTGTGTAAGTAAGCCTCTGCTGCAGGGGAGAGAGGGGACCACCAACAATAGCTGGGCCATGGGAGTCTATGCATGATATTGTGGCTCCAAGAATTCATAACGGTTGTCAAATACATATAATTTTAGCTGATTGAAAATAGGTAAGTACTCAGATCTTTTTTTTTATTCAGGATAGACAGGATTGGTAGGAGGAGGGGGAGGGGATATTTTTAAGAATAGCAATAGTTAACGATTTCTTCCACTTTCAGCCCCCCCAATCCCCTCGGGCCTCACCATTTTTTTTAGTCTTTTGTGTGTTCAGATGTGCTGCAGGACTCTGCCACACATATGCACACACACAGGGGTTTTTGTGGGGCATGCACAGACATTCCGAGTGTTGAAACTTACATATTGGTGCCATCTTGCCCTATGTGTGGAAACCCACCCATGCACAGTGCAGCAAGCCAATAGTGGGACCAAAAGCACTGAGGCACAGGGCAGTCACACATCATTCTCATTTGGTTAGAAAGATGAAAGTGCTGTGTTGCAGCACAAAAACACAATACAGTTAAGAAATAAACCAAATATGAGAGGGGGAAAGGCAGAAGAAAACATGAAAAGTTCTTTTGGGTGAAAATCTGCTTTAAATTCATAGGATCTCAAACAGCTGAAGACATTCCGTTTATTGATTGGTTTATTGAAGTATGATTGCAATGCAGAGCAAAATATTATTGGCATGCATATATTACGTAAATGTTTTCTGTCTCTTCTCTGGATTAGGGTCATTTTGACTGATGGAAATAGCTACAGTGCCTTGAAAAAGAATTCATACCCCTTGAAATTTTCCACATTTTGCCAAGTTACAACCAAAAACATAAATGTATTTTAGTTTTCACTATTTTTATTTTTTTATTTAACAGTATGCTATACATGGATTTCACATTTATTTATTTATTTTCAATAATTTTTATTCAATTTTGTCAGTTTACAAAGTTATAAATCACGTTGACATATGGCAGTATGTATCGTAAACCGAAAGATAAACAATAGAAGCTAACAGAGTCATATAACTTAGCATTCCTAGTACAATTTCCTGAATTATGAGGAATAAGAGCAAGGCAGGAGAGACTATATTCCTCCACTAGTCACCCCATATGGGAACTAACTGTGACATTATGGAGGTACAGCCTCAACATGCCTATGCGTCGTTGGCAGCATTAACTTGTTTATATCTGTTAGCATTCGTGTAACAAGAGCGTATAGCTCATAACAAGTAATAAGTAATCTAATGTGTATATTAAACAGGATCAATTCAGAGATCATATGAAAAAGGAAGGATATGAACCTTAAAAATACAGAATATCATGAGATAATTTGCCAAAGTGCTAGTAGATGAGATTTTAGTCATTTACGATGAGAGTCGTACCAAGTTATCCAACATTGCCAACGCGGAAGAAACTTGTCATAATGTCCACTGATGGATGCTAGCATCTTCTCATAAGTGTTATGTAAGAATGGCGTATTCAAAGCCTCTTCTACTTCTGGAGGGTTTAGAGATCTCCATTTTCTCAGTATCACTAGTTTGGCTGCTAGGAATAAGTGAATGGTAAATTGTCTATATATTGGTGGGATATCTTCTATGCCTATATTTAGGATAGCTAAAGAAGAGGAATTGTGTATGTGTAAATCTGTTGTGTGGCGTAGAATTTTGAAGATGTGGGACCAATATGAGGTTAGGTGCTCACAGCCCCATAGGATGTGAAAGATGGTGCCCGGTTGCCCACAATTTCTCCAAGTGGGAGGTGTTGAGGGGTCAAATTTAGCTAATCGGTAGGGTGTTAAATACCATCGCTGTATAATCTTATGTGAGAGTTCCCAGAGGTTGGTGCATTTGGTTGCTGAGTGGATGTGTTGGAGTTTGTGGAGTTTGTTTTGGTAAATATGTTTTTATCATGGATATAGTTAAATAATGAGATACGTCCTTTACGAGGTGTATTGGTAATGAGGTAGACATGAATTTGCCAGATTAAGTTGTATTTAATGTTATCATTTTTTTTGAGGTAAGAAGCAACACTGAAATGCTGAAATTGTTCTGAGATAGGTAGGTCACATGTCGTTTGTAAGTCACATTAGTGCCAGTGTATAGTTCCGAAACCCATTGCAGTCCTTTCGCTATCCATTTAGGGCCATAAGGGCATGTCTGGGATCAGTAGAGCCAGGGTCGATATAGGGATTGACAGATATAGTGGGAGATGATCTAGATTTGATATTTATCAAGGTCTTCCATGAATTTAGTTTTTCTAGAATTGGGAAAGGGAGGTCAGAAGGTTTGGATTTAAGATGCAGGTAAGCTAAAATATATTTAAAGAGGTTATCTCCTGGTATTGTGGTTTGTTCAATACTACCCCATAGTGGTGTTTGGTGGTTGGGAAACCACCCTCTAAGTTGTGCTAGAATTGCAGCAAGATGGTAGTCAGCAAATATCGGTAAACCAACCCTGCCCGCTGTTTTTGTTTTGCGGAGTTCGGATAGAGCGCTTTTGGCTTTTTTTTACCTTCCCATAGATATCTAGAAAGTATGGATTGTAAGTTATGAAAGTATTTTCGGGGGACAGGAATGGGTACTGTGCGATTATATGTAGAGTACTTGCGGCAGAATTTGCATTTTAAAGGTGGCTAGCCTGCCTGACCATTACAGTGTGTGTTTGCTTAAGGACTGGAGGCCTGCTCGTAGTGTGCGTACCAATTGGGAGGTAGTTAGCCTGGAATAGTTGTGTAGGTTGGGATGCGAGTTTAATTCCCAAGTAAGTAATTTCTTGGGAGTCCCACACATATGGATATCTTTTTTGCAGAGTTATTCTATCATTCGGTGCCACACCAAGATCTAATATATAAGATTTGGTTTTGTTTACTTTGTATTATGATACTGTACCATAATCATGTAATAGTTGAGATACATGTTGTAGGGAAGACACCGGATTAGTTAACATAAGGATCACGTCATCTGCAAAGAGACTTATGACATGTTTGCAATTGTTAATGGAGAAGCCGTGTATGTTGGGATTTTGTCTTATGCTGGTTGCCAAGGGTTCCATTAATAGGTTGAAAATGAGGGAGGATAGTGGGCATCCCTTATGGGTGCCATCTGTGATCTTGAAAAGCTTAGATAGCATACCTTAAGTGTATACTTGGGCTGATGGGGATGTATATAGAGAAAGTATTGCAGAAAGTATGTGGCCTGTGAAACCAAATTTCTCCAGTGTGGCCGTAAGATATGTCCAATGTACTCTATCGAACGCCTTCTCTGCGTCTAGAGCAAGAAGCAGAGAAGGCGTCCCGTGTTTCCTAGCTATATGAATCACATCAATTAATCTTCTGGTAGCATCAGATGTTTGTCTTCCCTTGGTAAATCCAGATTGATCTGGGTCAATTATAGTAGGAAGGATGTCAACTAGTCTCATTGCTATCATTTTAGCATAAAGCTTTAGGTCAATATTCAGTAAGGATATCGGTCTAAAATTTTGGGGAACATCTGGTGTCTTCCCTGGTTTAGGCAACGTAACTATCAAAGCTTCTAACATCTCAGATGGAAAGGAGGTTGAGGCAGCAGCGGCTTCGAATACCTTAAGGAGGTATGACCCTAGAGATTGCTTAAAAGTTTTGTAATATTCCCCTGTCAGACCATCTGGCCCTAGTGATTTATTGTTGGGAAGAGTGTCTATAACTTTTAGTAACTCAGATCGTGAGAAAGGGGAATTTAAAGCTTGAATTTGAGCAGTGGAGAGTTTGGGTAAGTTGATATGTTTTAAGAAATCATTTATAGCTGATTGGGACGGCTGGGCAGTATGACTGTCTTGATTAAGGTTGTAAAGGGACCCATAGTATTCGCTAAATGCATTGGCAATACTTTGGGGGTTAAATACTTTTAATTTGGAGGTGGGGCTAATAATGTGGGGTATTTTGGTTTTAAAGCGTTGACCTTGTAGTTTGCGAGCTAGTTCTTTTCCAGCTTTGTTGCTAGTCGAATAGAATGTCATTTTAAGTCGTCTTTCCCTTTGTTCGAAGGAATGGAGTAGTTCTAATCTGAGATTGTGTCGCAGAGCTGTCAGTGTTGCATTAACTTGGTGGGTAGGGTTTTTTTTATCTTGATCTTCAAGGGTTTGGATTTCTGTGAGAAGGGTATTAAGCCGCTGCTGCCTCTGCTTTTTGAGCTTTGTGGCTAATTGAATGAATATGCCTCTAATGTACGCCTTATGGGCATTCCAAAGTACAAATGGGTCATTTGTGGAAGAGGAGTTGATCTGGAAGTAATCAGACAAGTGATTTTCTAACAGCTTCTTAGTGGATGGTGTTTGTATTACTTGAGGGTTAGCGCACCATATAAAGGCCCCGTTAGTAGGGTATTTATCTCCCAGAGTAAGGAGGACGGAAGCGTGGTCCCACCAAGTGATGTTATTGATTTTAATTTGAGTCACTTTTTGAAGCAACCACTTGTCCATTAGAATCAGGTCAATCCTTGAGTAAATGCAATGTCTGTGGGAATAAAATGTATAGTCTCGTTCATTAGCATGTGTGCATCGCCAAGTATCGAACAGATCGTGAGATCTTAGAAAAAAACTCAGAGAGGGAGATCTTTTGGAATGAGTCGAGGTGGAGTCCATGCGCGGGTCAGGTGTAACATTAAAGTCTCCACGTAATATAAGGGAACCTTGTTGGATTCTTTTCAGCTTTTTCATCAATCTATTCAGGAAGTTAATTTGGTATTGGGAACATAAACGTTCACTAGAGTATAATGGGTGGAGTTGATGTCACATACAATAATAAGGTAACGACCCGCCGGGTCAGATGTTTCAGAGTGAAGTTGAAATGATACAGAATCTTTAATAGCCACCATGACACCCCTCTTTTTCGCATTCATACTGGAGAAGAAGTAGTGTTGGAAGTTTCTATGAGAGCATCTTGGTGGGGCTGCATGATGAAAGTGTGTCTCTTGGGCGCATAGACTATCGCATTGGGAAGAGTCAGCTTCTTTCCAAAGGGATGCTCTCTTGGCTGGGTGGTTTAAGCCATGCACGTTAATGGAGAGTAGTTTAACTGGCATGAAACAATTTGGAAGATATGTTGTATGTTGAGGATCGATAGTACTCACGCTTGTGGTGAGAGACGGCATGCCGTGTGGAGATGGATGACCAATGTTCCAGGGTGACGTTTCTGCTAGAGTATTCCTCAGATCGGACAGGTGCAGTGCAGAATATTTAGGTTCTTTTCCATAAGAGCGTAGTTGGGTATGGCTCTGTTGATGGTTGTTGATCCATAAAAACAATTAGAAAAATACAACAAAACAAATTAAAAGAAGAAAAAAGAATGGTTACATGGTAAAAGGAGAATCTGCATGGGGATTCTTGATCCATAAGCACTGTTCAATAAGGTTGAGGGGTATTGGAAATATTTCCATGTGTGCCGTCACTGGGGGGTGTAGACATAAGGATTGAATGAATCGGTTAGGAGCATTCTTTCAGTTGACCAGGCTTTTTATCACTCTTCTTTCGTGTCACCACCTGCCAGTCAGCCTGCATGTATGAGGGAGTATCAATTTGTATAGGAGATGGAGGTGCTTCTGACAGTATTCCTCATTGCCTGAGGATATGCAGACCCTCTTCCATAGTAGAGATAGTGGTAATGATAGTGTGGCAGGATATTTCCACTTGTGGATTATGTGGTGGTTGCGTAGTGCTTTAGTAATGGTGGCTAGATTGCAACGTTTCTGGAGAGTATGTCTAGAGAGGTCAGGGAGTAGTTGTAGAGTGGCGTACTGGGGTGGGCGTTGATCAGGGTTACGGACAGAGGCTAATATGGTTTCTTTGGCTCTGTAAAAAGGAAGCCGCAGCAGAATATCTCTGGGTACGTCGTCAGGTAAAAATGACGGTTTTGGTATTCTGTGCACTCTATCCACTGTGAGCTCCAATGCAGACATTGCGGGTAGTAATGCAGTGAATAGATCTTGGACGTATTGTGGTAGTTGTATCATGGGGATGGATTTAGGAATACCTCTTATTTTGAGATTATTCCTCCTGGATCTATCTTCGAGGTCAGATATTTTATCTTTGATCCAGGAGAGTTCATCAGAATGAGTGGTATGAGCATCCACCATTTTATTGAAAGAGGTTGCATGTGTGTCCAGAATGCTTTCAATCTTGTTCACACTCTCTCCCATTAAATGAACTTCTGCCTGACATTGGTGTGCAGCATATCATGGTGTAGAGAGGACCTCAGGGACATTAGCATATCCTTAAGTACTGTGTCTGACACAGGCTGCCCTGATGTGGGGAATCCCGCTATGGGGTCTGGGGCTTCTGAGGCCCGTGATTGTGAGGTATTATGGGTGCTCACCTCCATGTCCTGCAGCAGCCGGTTTTCGTGTGGGGAATCCGTTCTTTGTCTGGACTTGGCAGGGCTTCTGGTAGTGGGGGTAGATGCCGCTGATGATGATCCGCTAGGTGGATTTTCTGGATCGGTACCGCTGCGGCTGGTCAGAGATCGTGGATGCGGCCTTTTCCATTCTGTGCTCCGGCCAGGCGCCATTTTGTGGAGGCCGCGCTGAGTTGGAGAAGCTTACGGAGCTGCGGCGGGGGGTCCTTTTCTTCTCCTCAGCATCCCAGGTGATGTAGTAAGCTCTGTGGAGTCGGATGCAAGCGGATGGCTCTTTGTAAGGCCCCGATGTGAGTGGATTCCCCCGGTGGTGTGGCGGAGCACGGAAGCTAAGCGGCCATCTTCGGGCTCGGACGCCACGCCCCCCCGATTTCACTTTTATACGTGTACACACTTTAGCAAAATTACAGTATCAAGGTTGGTAGAGAATGAGTAGTAAAGTCAACTAAGAAAGCAAATTAAACTAGAGAAACAAGGCTGGGTACCTCTCATAAAGGTAAGAAACATAGGATAAATCTACAATAATGGAAGCGATTTAGACATTAAAGGTGACTTCCCAAAGGGTGGAGTACCACTGGGGGTTATCGTGTCACCACTACAAATGAGCAGTACAAGCTGTGTGGTTGAGCCACTGTGCACAGAAGGATTGGCTTTTGCCATTTTTAACAGAGAACATGAGTTCATATTGGGTCTGAATGTTGAGGTGTAGCAGAAATGAGGATAAGTCTGGTGGTTCCAGGCATTTCCAACTGGAAGCAATAATTTTTCTCTTTCATTCATCGACGGACGCAGCGCCTCCTTAATCTTGACCATTGGGTTATATCACCTCTGCAGGAGTAGGACACAAAAACACCTGGCTACCCCCATGGGATGTCCTCAGTCAGTATATAACCCCCTCCCTGCTCTAGGTATTCAGGTTATTTCTGTCTAGTCAGGAGTAAGGAAGTTAGTAGTTTTTCTTCTCAAACATCAGCCCCTTCAGCAGGTTCAGTTCAATGGGAAGTAACTGAGCCTCGTGGCAATCTTGCAAGTTCCTCTGGTAGACGCTGAAGTCTTCCTAGTGCCACTGTGAGGCCAATGCCTTCCTCTTCTGAAGTGCATGCGAAGGACCAAGGAGGACCAAGGACAAAAGTCTTCTGGTGGTCGTAAATGTCCTTTGAAAGTTACCTCTAAAAGAGGACCAGTTGTACCAAGGGCTGAGCTTCCATCCTGCTTTACAGTAACTGGTTTTAATGGCCTAGCCATTGAAAGCCAGGTACTGAGAGATCAGGGAGCCCTACTATGGTGAAGTAGTCGACTCCTAGTAAGATATACCATCATACATGGAAAGCATACATTTCTTGGTGTGAATCGATTTGCATTCATCCTTGATCCTTTTCTGTGGCTGGATTCTTCAACAGGGCATTGAGCAGAAGTTGGCTTTGAGCACCATCAAGGACCAGCTGTCTGCTTTAGCAGTCTTCTTTCAGTGACCCCTAGCCACTCACTCTAGTTCATACCTTCATTCAAGGAGTCCGGCATGCGGCTCCGCCTGTACGTCTCTTTTGCCACCATGGAATTTAAACTTGGTGCTATCAGTTCTCCAGAAACCTCCATTCGAGAATATTTGGGAGATTCCCTTACCTATGTTGTCCCAGAAGGTGGCATTCCTGGTGGCTATTACCTTGGAGTTGGGGAGTCGGGAGTCAGGGTTTCGGAGTTGGTGGCATTATCCTGTCTTAGTCCCTATTTAGTACTCCATAGAGCTAAAGTGGTTCTTCGTCCCTGTCCATCATTTCTGCCCAAGGTTGTCTCTGACTTCCAATTGAATGAGGTCATTGTGTTGCCGTCTTTGTGTCCCAAGCTGGCTCATCCCAAGGAATTTACTTTGCATACCTTGGATGTGGTTCATGCAATTTGGTTCATGCAATTTGGGTGTATCTGGCAGCCAGTGAGTCCTTCCGGAGGTCAGACTCACTTTTTTTGGTTGCACAGGGACCAAGGAAAGGGCTGGCCACTTCTCCAGATGGATCAGACAGACTGTGACTCAGGCCTATTCTATTAAGGGTCAGGTTCCTCCTTTCCCTGTTACAGCGTGTTCTACTCAGGCGCTTAGTACTTCTTGGGCCTTCTGTCATCAAGCGTCAATATCACAGGTTTGCAAGGTGGCCACTTGGTAGTCAGTGCATAGCTTCACTAAATTATATAAAGTAGATATTTTGGCATCTGTGGATGCTTCTTTTGGCCGCAAGGTTTTGCAAGCTGCTGTTTAAGAGGGGGGTTCCCTCTTGAGGGATGTTTTTTCTTTGAACGTTTTTTATTTCAGATGGGGCTCCTGTGTCCTGGTTATGGCTCTTGTGGTTAGCCTTGGGTTATTGTGCCCAACCTCATTTTTCTTTGGTACTGCTTTTGGACATCCCAATGGTCAAGATTAAGGAGGCGCTGTGACCATCAATGAACAAAAGAGAAAATGGGATTTTTGTACTCACCGTAAAATCCATTTCTCTGAGTTCATTGACGGACACAGCACCCACCCCTCTATGGAGTTTTTGATGCTTCTATTACTGTTTGCTACTAAACTGAATACCTAGAGCAGGGAGGGAGTTATATACTGACTGAGGACAGCCCATGGCAGTAGCCAAGTGCTTTTTTTTTTTGTTCTCCCTAGTCCTACTCCTGCAGAAGCGATATAACCCAATGGTCAAGATTAAGGAGGCGCTGCATCCATCGATGAACTCAGAGAAATAGATTTTGCGGTGAGTACAAAACTCCCATTTTTTTCAGCAATCAAGCTATGAATTATAAAAGGAAGATGGGACTTAGGACATCGATCATGCTGTAGTAGAAAGAGGCCATAGCTGGATCTGGGGATCTTATTTGTAGCCAGTAATTGTAGAGATGAATTGGAACACCTGCTCCCAAAAGAGGGTGATTGTGGGGCAATTTCACCAGACATGCAAGTGGGAGCCTGTCTCACCACAATTCCTCCACAGGATGGTGATGTATTCCTGGAGAATTTGGAGATAAGTTGGGGGGTAAGATACCAGCAGTGTACAAGTTTTAGGTGGGCTTCCCAATGTAAGGTACAGTGGGAAACTTTTAGAAGATTATTGGTTGCATTGTTCCATTGAGCAAGACTGAAGGTAATGGAAAGGTCTAATTCCCAGGATTTCATTGATGGGGTTTCCTCCTGAGAAATAGGGTTTAGGAGTAGTCGGTAGAAGAAAGTAATGCCCTTTTTTGCGGGGTGTAGAAGCGTAGAAGGAGAGGACTTTTTGCGGTACTAAGGTGACTGATTTGAGGATGGGTCCCAATATGTGACGAATATGTAGGTATTTGTAAAAGTCTCTGAGGAAGGTTGTAGCATTTCTGAAGATCTTCATAGGAGGGTAGATTGGCGTTTTCCAGAAGGTGATCGATTGAGTGAATACCTGCTTTGTGCCATTCATTGAAGGATATATCTTCAGTGAAGAATTCTAGGGTTGTTAGAGGGAGAGATTGTAAATCAACAGGAGATTGTTTGTTTAAGGGTGGCAGAGTAGGAGAAAAGCCAAGATGATATAGCTGCTTGAATTGTGTAGAAGGGAGAAGTCGGAGGTTTGAGTCCAAGGAGGAGCAAGCCCAGGAGACTTTTGAGCGATCACCCTATAATGGTTTGTTCTATCTCAGGCCATTGATTACCTTTTGTAGGAGACCACCAGTTAGAGGCTTGGTCAAGGAGTACTGCTTGATAATTACATTGGGGACACCCAGACCTGTATAGGATTTAGGTCTATACAGGGTGTTGTTATAAAATCAAGCTCTTTTTTCCCCCATATGTAGTTGTTGAGGGTGGTTTGTAGTGTTTGTAGATATGAGCCAGAAATAGGTATAGGCAGCATACTAAAGTATAGGATCATTGGTAAAGTGGTAATTTTGTTTTGGTAACAGCTGCTCTTCCTGCCTTGGAGATTTGCGACTTGGAGAGATCTTGTGTTGTTGTATAGTTCATAATAGTGTTCATAGCTGCTGTTGAATATAGAGGAGCAAGGGGAAGTCAACTGTATCCCTAGGTATCTGATTCCTGATTTAGGGGCCCAGGAGAAGCCAGAAGCTGCTAATAGGTGAGTTTGTGCCTTTTTAGATAGGGAGCATTTGGGATTTTGAATTGTTGGTCTTGTAGAGCGACAGGAGACTGAATTGTTGTAGTAAGTCAGAAACCGCTGGGAGGGATGAGTCAGGGTTAGAGAGGGAAATGATGACATTGTCAGCATAAAGTCCAATTTTATGATCAATATAGCCTATTTTAATTCCTGAGATTTTAGGGTGAATTATAATTGCTTGGGCGAGTGGTTCCATGACTAGGGCAAAGATAATAGGCGATAATGGGCATCCCTGTTTGGTACCATTAGTAATATTGAAGGGACATGAGAGAGTAGTGGAGGAATATACTTTAGCACAAGGATTAGAATAGAGTGCTCTAATGGCAAAAGTCTAAAAGTCAATAAAGCCCTCAAATCCGAAAATGTGGAGCACTTCCTTCAAATAGGACCAAGCCAAACTGGAGTGATTGTTTCCTGAGACACAATGCAGCATACAATGCAGAAGAATGGCATGCATGGGTGTCCACGAAGAAAGCCTCTCCTAAAGCCCATGCACAAAAAGGCCCTCCTGGAATTTTCCAGGGTCCTGAAAAAGAAGACTACTGTACTCTGGAGTGATGAGACCAAGATAAATGTTTTTGGAACTGATGGCTTCAAAACTGTATGACGTTGCAAAGTTAAGTAGAAAGAAAAATGCATGGTGCCTACAGTGAAACATGGTGGTGGCAGTGTCTTTCTGTGGGGCTGCATGAGTGCTGTTGGTGTCGGGGAGCTGCATTCTATATTGAAAGAGAACATGATACCATCACTCCGTGCCCTTGGTTGTCGTGCACTTTTCCAACATGACAATGATCCAAAACACATATCTAAAGCCACTGTTGCATTTCTGAAGAAGAGCAGGGTGAAAGTGATTGAGTGGCCAAGTATGATCTGATCCTGATCTGAACCCAATCAAACAACTATGGGGAATTATGAAGAGGCAAGTTGAGCATCACTCCCCCCATCCAGCAT
Source organism: Aquarana catesbeiana (assembly GCF_042186555.1). NCBI lineage: Eukaryota > Metazoa > Chordata > Amphibia > Anura > Ranidae > Aquarana > Aquarana catesbeiana. Next base: position 399,656,575 of record NC_133326.1, on the reverse strand, counting down.
CCAGGCTCTAAAAGATGTTGTTCTTGAAGAATAGAAAAGGGTAGACATTGCTATATGTCGCCAACTTGTTCATTCCATGACTAGAAGACTTGGTGCTGTCCTTTCAAATCATGGAGATCATACTAGATGTAATAGTTTTTGGTGTGCGGTGTACTCATTTTTGCATCAACTAATTTTAGTAAAACTGAAGAGTTTGTCATCTAAGCAGGGCCGGACTGGCCTATCGGAATACCGGGAGATTTCCCGGTAGGCCACCTGCCCTGGGGCCGCTTTGAGTTGCGGCTGCAGTGCTCCCCTCTCTCCTGCTCCTGTGTATCACAGAGCTGGCTGGGTCTGTGTTTGGCGGCGGTGCTGTAACACGGTCCCACCCCCCTAGATGGGCTCATGTGATAGTAGATAGAATCAATGTTCCGCCTATCACACGAGCCAGTCTAGGGGGCGGGACCTTGTTACAGCGCCGCCGCCGAACACAGGCTCAGTCAGCTCCGTGATACACAGGAGGAGATGCCCGCCCATACAGCCCGCCCTGTATGCCTGGATAGGAGAATTGGCAGGGGGGCTTCATATAGAGGAAATGAGAATTCTATATTCCGCTATGCAGCCGCTGAATGCTTGCAGGAAGGGGGGGGGAATCAAGCATTTAGTGGCTGCATGGAGGAATATAGAAAGCTCATTTCCTCTATATCCTCCTATCCAACTTCTTTTACTGCCCCCAGTTCTCCTTGTGCTCCCTGGCTCCCCGCAGTTCTCTCCACCCGCCCCCACAGTTCTCTCCACCACTGTTCTTTCTGCCCCCCTGCTCTCCAGCTTTCCCCATCCTTCTCTAGCCACCATCCTAGTGCTCTCCACTCCTCCCCAGTGCCCTCCACTCCCCCCAGTGCCCTCCACTCCCCCCAGAGCTCTCCAGCTCTCCCCATCACTCTCTGGCCCCCACCCCAGTGCTCTCCAGCCCCCCATTCTCCCTACCCCTGTTCTTTCTGGCCCTGCGGTGCTCTCAAGCTCCACCCATCGCTCTCCAGCCCCCCCAGTGCTCTCTGCCCCCATACTCTCCACCCCTGTTCTTTTTGTCTCCCCCTCCAGTGCTCTCTGCTCCCCACCCCTATGCTCTCCACTCCCCCTGCATTTTGCCCCCACCCACCCATGCTCTTCGCCCCCCATAGTGCTCTCCAGTCCCCCGTGCTTTCAACCCCTGTTCTTTCTGGCCCCCACTGGTGCTCTCAAGCTCCCCCCATTGCGCTCCACTCCCCCCTGCTCTTTGTACCCCCCAGTGCTCTCCAGCCCCCGTGCTCTCCACCCCTGTTTTTCTGCTCCCCGTGCTCTTAGCCCCCCGTGCTTTAAGCCTTCCGTGCGCTCTACCCATTCTTTTTGGCCCCCCCAGTGCTCTCAAGTCCCCCCCAGCGATCTCCACTCCCCACCCCTGTGATCTCCACTCCCCCCTGCTCTTTGCCCCCACCCATGTGCTCTCCAACCCCGTCAGTAATCTCTGCTCCCCCTTCTCTCCAGCTCGCACCCAGTGCTCTCCACTTCCCCAGGACCAGAGGACAGGCTGACTGGGACCGGAAAATGAGGACGGCTGAAGGTGCAGGTGGCCCGGGACCACTCCATCTCACAGCAAACAGATCCCCTGAAAGGAGCACTGTCCCCATCCAAAACGAGATTAGACCCTGCCTGCTGCTGGCCATCATGGATATCCTGCTGGCATGCAAGGTACTGTACTGAGCATCAACAACACACCTTCCCACAGACAGGGACTGCAGACTGGGACATGGGGCACAGGAGGGGCTGCATTCATGGGCACAGTGAGGCTGCATTCATGGGCACAGTGAGGCTGCATTCATGGGCACAGTAAAGCTGCATTTGATGGGCACAGTTAGGCTGCAGTGAGGCTGCAATGATGGGCACAGTGAGGCTGCAATGGTGGGCACAGTGAGGCCGCATTCATGGGCACAGTGAGACTGCATTCACGGGCAGAGTAAAGCTGCATTTGATGAGCACAGTGAGGCTGCATTGATGAGCACAGTGAGGCTGCATTGATGAGCACAGTGAGGCTGCATTGATGGGCACAGTGAGGCTGCATTGATGGGCACAGTGAGGCTACATTTGATTGACACTGATGAGGCTGCATTTGATGGGCACTGGTGAGGCTGCACTGAGTTTTTGTATCATGTCTGCAGGCTCTGACCATCTCCTGTATCATATCTGCAGTCTCTGAGGGAGTCTGGAGATGAGTCAAGAGTCAAGAGTGGGAGCGCCGCCAGGATAGGGGTCATGGGAGTCAGGCATGTGTGGACCGTGGAGAGGAGACTATAGGATTAAACCAGAGCCACCGAGCTGGAGCCGACTGACTGAGACCTGCACGGTGCACCTGAGAGGAGGTCAGTGACAGCACCGCCAGGCCAGTCTGAAGGGGGAGGTCACTGATGTAAGGGGGAGTGAAAACGATAATGTAAGGGGGCACTGATATAAAGGGTTTCCCCCTTATATCAGTAACCCACCCCCCCTTTCCTTAGTGTATTCTTTCTGCGGAAGGTGGTGATTGACCACTTACCACCTAGATATATATATATATATATATATATATATCTCTATCACTATGTGATTTCATATCTGTCTTATCTATATATAATACACTCTTAAAATGTGCTTTAAAATGTATAGTTTTCCCTTTCATGAACAAGAAAATAATGACGTTATGCTGTTGCGCTGGTATAATAATGCTGTGGGGCTGGTATGAAATTTTTTCCAGGGCTGGATTTTATTCCCAGTCCGGCCCTGCATCTAAGTTATATTATTAACCACTTGCCGCCCGCCATATAGCAGAATGACGGTGGCAAATTGTTTTCAATTTCCTGACTGGGCGTCATATGATGTCCTCAGGATATTGAGCCGCTGCGCGCCCCCGGGAGCGTGCATTGTGGCGATGATTGTTGCGGGGTGTCAATCTGACACCCCGCAACATCGATCTAGGTAAAGAGTCTCTGATGGAGACTCTGTACCACATGATCAGCCGTGTCCAATCACGGCTGGTCACGATGTAAATAGGAAGAGCCGGTGATCGGCTTTTCCTCACTTGCGTCTGACAGACATGAGTACCACTGCCAGTGCCACCAGGGATGCCCATCAGTGCCACGTATCAGTGCCCATCAGTGCTGCCTATTAGTGCCCATCAGTGCCACCCATAAGAACCCATCTTTGCAGCCTTTCAGTGCCCAGTGTCGCCTATCAGTGCCACTGAGTGCCCAGTGTCGCCTATCAATGCCCAGCAGTGCTTCATATCAGTCCCACCCATCATTGCCGCCTACCAGTGCCCATCAGTGCCGCATATCAGTGCCCATCGTCGGTGCCCGTCAGTGCCCGTTGATTGGTGCCATCTCATCGGTGCCACTTATCAGTGCTGCCTTATCAGTGCCCATCAGTGAAAGAGAAAACTTACTTATTTACAAAATTTTTTTAACAGAAACAAAAGTAAAACTTTAATTTTTTTCAAAATTTTCACAAAAAATAAACAGCAGAGGTAATAAAATACCACCAAAAGAAAGCTCTATTTGTGAGAACATAATGATAAAAATTTAGTTTGGGTACAGTGATGTATGACCACGCAATTGTCATTCAAACTGCGACAGCACTGAAAGCTGAAAATTGGTCTGGGCAAGAAGGTATATAAGTGCCCGATATTGAAGTGGTTAACCTTACTTTCATGTAATGGAGCTAAACAAATGTTCTATAAAACTCAGTTTTGTCAACATTTTGGAAATTGTGCTTGTGTTCATTGAAATATTGATTAGAATCATACTTTTCAAAAGAGGTGTACTCATTTATGCTGAGCACTGAGCAGGTGTATAATAATTGTTTCAACCAGGGATTTCCTCCTTTAAATTTTTGCAGTATTTAGAAGCTAAAGCTAGAAACTTTTAATTAGCTCTTCTCTTGTGCTTCCTGCTTGTTGTTAATATACCTCTTTATTTATTTTACAATGCTGTAAATTTTGTGCATCTTCCACTGGCCGCCTGTCCTTGCTATGACAGCAAAGAACTTGGTTGGAAACAACCTTCCTGCTCTTATTCTTTTATAAATGATTCTGGTCTGTTATTGTTCTTCATGACTGCTGAGGCGCAATGGGCTTAGGTCCCACTTAACTTAACACCAAGGGATAAAATCCCCCACCACCCTTGCCCTTCACTCCATTAAATAAGACACTTACAACCATTAGGTTGGAAAGGGCAAGGCCACGGCTTTATTAAATTCCAACACATAACATGTGAACATATTTAACCAGTACCAGTCACAGTCGTACTGCGAGCACTTAACCAAATTAGGGAAGTGGGGCCTGTCCTTACCATAAGTGCTGGACAGACAGCCTATTTCCAATTTTCCATCAAGGGCATAGCCCATTACAGCAACTTTAACTGCTGGCAAGGTCAAGAAAACCGCCAAACGCCCGTCAGTTAATAACCGACGAGTGACCCACCGCAGCCAGCACCTGTTCCACACCTCGCTGCAGGCCAAGATTGAATATATCCAACCCAATGCCATTAAGGTGAACACCATCTGGTCTCAACAGATCATTATTATTACCCTCCAGATCCTTGTGACTGATGACGAACCCCCCCTATTTGCCGAACAAACTTAGCGACCTGAGCATTCACTTTCGGACGGAAGCGTTCTGGCCGGGCGGGGGCCAGGTAATTCCCTTGCCCACAGCAGGCGAGGCACAATTTCCGACCAGATGGGCACCAAATTGGCGTAAACTGCATAGCATTGAGCAATGTCCCGCTTGATGGCAGAGATCAAGACATAGAACGTGTATAACCCACCTAATTCCCCCAGCGTGAAGAATCAAGATGATGGGGCCAGTCATGTGGGTCCGGATGCGTAAACACTCTGGAAGGACCCGAGGCCAGCGTAAACCATGAAGCCCAAGCCAGCGGGTCCGGTCGAGATCATAGGTAAAAACCCCATTTCTTCCTGTAGCTCCGAACCGACGCGCGGCCCAATAAATGAAGGAATCTCCCATGATCCAGAAGAGAAGCGCCTCAAACGGGGAAACAAAAGGACGGCAACAGGGAAAGGATACCGGAGAGAATAGGGAGGGAAACCGGACACCGGGAATCGGGGGAGTAAGTCGCACACCTCCAACCCCGCAGGACCCGACGGGTCAAACGCTTTTGTGATGTCTTCCCACCCAAGGAGCTGAAAACCAAGAAGGACAAAGAAGGCATGGCCTACAAAACCGTGGCAACCTGAAGAACCTCTTGTAGTAAATAAACAAGGTAAGAAATAAAACCACGCATATTACCTGTGAAGATGAGATGGAAAGCGGACCACCCGACGCCTGAACCCATTTTGTCCCACACCCGGCAGTACGACGCCCACGTCCAAAGGGAAGGCGACACCCAGAGGACTGGAAAACCTCAAAAATGAGGTTCCGCAAGTAGGCCGGACAGGTGAGGCCCTCCGGGGAAGCCGACGGGGCGAAGGCCCGGAAAAGATGGAGCTGTAAAAGAGAGGGAGCATCGGCAATATCATTAGCAGTTCAAAGGACATGCCTAGCTCTAAGAAAACGTTAAACTGCAGGCACTTTAAAACCCAAAAAACGCATCAACGACATGACCAGAGGGGATCTGGCAGACTGTTGATTGATCACTTGCACTACGCTCATAATATCGGACCAGAAAAAACCCACCTATCGATTGTGCAACCGCTCACCCCATATCTCAATGGCGACAATAATCAGAAAACGCTCCAGTCGTGTAAGGTTGCGCAAAAGATCCATGCGGGCCCATGAGGCCGGCCAACAATCGGCAGACCACTCCCCTTGGAAAAAACACCAAAACCACAGAAACCTGCTGCATCGGTGTATAGCTCCAGCTGTGAGTTCATTACCTCCTCCAACAACCGACATGACTGGCCGTTGTAGGACTGGAGGAAGGACAGCCACGTCCCCAAGTCATTGGCTTGGTGATACGGATATAATGGTGGGGGACAGCCACCCCCTTTGTGGCCCATGCCAGACATCTACAGAAAGCCAGTCCCATGCAGGTGACGGGGAAGGTAAAGACCAATTGACCCAGCAAAGATTAAAGTTGTTCCAACTGCAGATTTTTTTTTTTTTTTTTTTATTTCTCCCCTTTTGCCAAGCAAAACAGGGAGAGTAGCCTGCCCGGCTGGAAAACCATCTCCACAGTGTCGATTTCAATACCCACGAAGGCCATAACAATCACAGGGCCCTCGATCTTGTTGGCTGACAGTGGGATGGCACTCAGAGCTGTCAGCTGGGCCTGCGAAGAGGAAGTTATCCAAATAGTATAACACGGACTGCAAACCAGCCGCCTGGACAACTACCCGTTCAAGAAAACTACTGGAGAGTCCAAAGAAATACCAAGAAATTGCACAGCCCATGGGGGATGGGGGGGGGGCCCATGTCAAAAAATAGCTTCCCTGAAAGTAGCATCCCAACAGATGGAAGTAACAAGAAATAGCTCAGCCCATGGAATTAGGTGCCATGGTCGGCACATTCGAAGGAGTAAAGGGGATCCAAAAGCCACGGTCCAAACCGTCCCTCAAGATCAAGGCTTCACTATGAAGGGGGGGGGTACCGGTCTAGCCAGGGAAGCATCTCTGAGATGATCACTGGGGTCCTCTGGTTTAGAAATTTCAGGCTTGGCCCCCGGCCGGGAAAGAGGTTGTTTTCCCTTGTGGAAGCACCGGCTGGCTGGGTGAGCGCCCCGGCAAAATGAGCACTCGTGCTTAAAACGACACACGGTGTACCACTTGCAGTGGCTCTCAGTGAACACCCAGCAGAGGCCTATTGGAGGCATCCGGCGCTCCAGAGGGAACACCGGCTGGAGGCTGAACGGACGAAGGCCTGTGGGGGCAAATAAGCCATAACCACAGGCTACCATCCTGGCAATCAAAGCGGAACTCCTTCCTTGATGCCATTTTTTATTTTATTTATTTTTGCTAAACAGGGTGTCGTAATGGAACCAACACTGGCCCCCCGTACACTTTGTAGGTACCCCAAATGAGATAAAGATAGCAAGAAAGTGATGCAGCAAACTCCTGAAAACGCTCGTAAAGCACTCCGGCGTAAGCACAGAACCCTTGCAGCCAGTTCCTGGATGTCCGAGGAAGCTGCTGAATTGTTCGCACTGGGCCGCCACATCAACCTGACCGGATTTGTCGATCGTCTCACAGAGAAATCCATAAATTCACAACGCCAGATTTGATCCTTGACGTCTTCCGAAAGGAAGAACGAGGAAATCTGGAAACCACACACCGGTCTGATAAGTACTTTTATTAATAAAAAGCTGGATCACAGAAGTATACAAAGCACTAACAGCAGAAGTGTAGAGATCAGCTGACGCCTTTTGCACTCATGACGAGTGCTTACTCATAGCTGGCATACATGGAAATAAAAAAACATATATAAAGCTAATGTTGGAGACCCATATGAACATATAATCGTGTGAGTGATTAATGTCAGCTGGAAGCCGGTTATAGCAATTCACGGCACCCGCTGTTAAACAAATGAGCTGTAAGAAAGGTGCGTGCCAGTAGGCGAAACCACCCACAAAGCGCTACTCGTGGAAGAGGCCAATCTACAGGACGGACCCGACACACCCAATGCGAGGCATGACTGATTTTATGACCGTGACAATGTGTTCATCCGGCGAACCCGATACGGCAGCGTCACCCGACCTACCCCAAATCAAAATCATACTCACTGAGTCGCGGGTATGCAGCTGAAGAAGGGCGACCAACCGCAGGTCCAGGAGGAACACCCGGTACAGGGTTGTCCATGGGAGGAGCAGGACGTCATCGCCTAGAAGGAAGCCGACAACTCGTGAAGTTAAAGGATGCTGGCGGAAGGATAGGTCCAGAGGGGGCGGTCCGGCCCCCGACCCTGAGGAGCCAAGGATGGCAGCCGAGCAGCATCTGGAGCAGCCGGAGACCCCGGATGGAGGGCTTGCAGCGGGCACAGCCCACATCCCCGGCGTGGCGTGCGCGCATCTCCCGCCCTGCCGGGCACAGGAAGATGGTGCAGCGGGCAGGTGCAAGGTCGCATCGGCAGGCCCCCAATGGGAATCTCGGGCGGGAGGGGGGGGAGAGCCGGCATCATTAGCCACAGCAGCTCCCGGGAGGTGAGGGGGGAGGGGTGGAAGAGGGATGAGAAAGCTTTGAAGGACAGGCGGGAAGGAGGACAAGTGCGTGTCCTGGCCCTAGCAGCCGGGGCCCCAGCATGTGGGGGGGGCATTTCCAGGGTAAGGAGGGAGAAAATCCTATCTGCCTGACCTTGGAGAGCCAGCTCATGGACCCTGGCCAGCAGAATGTCAGTGTCCATGGCAGAGGTACAGGGTCCACAGAAGCTCTTCCAACGACTCTTCCGAAAGACCCAGAATTCCCTGGGGCACACTATTTCCTGAGCTCAGGCCCATCCCATCCCAATGTCCCAACCAATTGTTTCCCTGGTTACACACCTAGCCATGCCCCCATCAGTCAAGGCTCTCTTTCCCTAGGGGGCTCAAGAGGCCTTCATTTTCATTTCTTTATACATTTTCTTTGTCAAAATGTATTTTTGTTTTTTCTTCATCTTGCTTCTCTAAAATGAACCGTTAAGTATTAATTGTATCAATGATGCTTATACTCAGCCTATTCCACTCTTCTTCCACTTAAAGGGTGAGATTAACATACAATTTCAGCTGTCTGTGTCCACTGATCACTTTGACATGAGATTTTTACCAAAGGCATTCTCCGCTTATGTACAGTATGTTTTCATCATAAACTTGTTTGAATCACAAGGTTTATGACAGGTGGAAATGGCAACTATATAATTAAGTACTCGTGTTCAGTAAACCAGAATTTAAATAAATTAAATATGTAAAATGACACTAAGGCTATCTCTAAAATATTTCAGTCTCTTTCCTGAGGACCTAATAACATACCAATTTAATAAATTGTATAGAACATCAACATATCAGGCTGGCGGAGTGAAGACATTAGTGTTACCATCAGCTAGCAATTTAAGGATTACTTGATTTTGGAAATACTACCAGGTGTCAGATTATATCATCTCTCTGCTGCCTGACTCTGGGACACGGCAAGAGACAATCCCCACTTTAGCAGCAAGTGACAATTGGCAACGAGTGACAGGTGACGTGGCAAGTGACAATCCGCATTTGGTGGCAAGTGACAATCCGCAACTTGTGACAGGTGACGTGGCAAGTGACAATCCACATCTGGTGGCAGGCGATGGTGGCAGGTGACAATCCGCAACGCGTGGCAGGTGACGTGGCAAATGGCAATCCACATCTGGTGGCAGGTGATGGTGGCAAGTGACAGTCTGCAACGTGTGGCAGGTGGCGTGGCAAGGGACAATCCGCATCTGGTGGCAGGTGACGGTGGCAAGTGACACGCTCAGGGCTCCCGCTGATTCTGCATTATGGTGAGTTGAACTAATTAATTTTATATAACGATGTAATAATAGAAATAATGCGCTTCAATCATCCTAACACCATAAGAACCATGGTTCCTGGATGGTTGAAGTGCCAACACCAGCCATTTCCCCGATAAATTGCCACCCAAAAAAATATTTTCTGGCAGTGCCCCTCCCGAGACTAGACTCTGGGTTCATTAACCAGTTTGTACTTGCCTCTCTTTGTTCAACTAACAGTAGCTACAAGATCCCACCTGGTTACCTACCATGCATTGGTACCCCCAGAGCTTGTTTAGCATTATGCTCTTAGAGCTCCTTAGACCTCACATTGTTTGCCCTAAACATTGAGGTTTGTTACCATTTCCCACTACTTACTATGTAGCATTGTTGGTTCTTCTCAAGCTTATGCCTCTGTATATATGCAACTGTAGAAAATCCCCTTATACAATTAATGTATATAACTCCTGTGAAGTACTGATATGTTTTGATTGCCAGACATGGCCTGTTTTGTACAAATTGGATGTTATATTTAAGTTACTTTAACTAGTCTGTTATATTCCTGATGCCTTTTATTCTCAATAAACAAATTTAACAAGGAAAATTGTATAGATTTCCGTACTATAAAGCCCACCTTCCTGTTAAAGTGTTTTTTAAAGTCAAGGTGTTTTTTGAATAGTTTTTTTTTTTTTTAATCCAATTTTTTTTTTGGGTCCCCCGCCGGTGCTCTTTGGCCCCTCCCTCCTGCTGAGTGCCCCCAGAGCAAACAGCTTGCTGTGGGGGCACCTGAGCAGATTCAATCCCTAACTGCCCTTCATTTCCATTCAGACACATAGCCATGTCTCTGCCCCGCCCCTCTCTCTTATTGGCTCACCTGCAGTGATTGACAGCAGCAGGAGCCAATGGCTCCCACTGTTGTCTCAGCCAATGAGGAGGGAGAGTCTCTGGAGAGCAGAGGCTCTTGTGCACATCACTGTATTGCATTGGGGTATTGGGGGGCTGTGTATTTTTTTTTTTTTTTTTTTATTATTGAAGTCCTTATTTCAGGCAGCAGCATATTAAATTGTGTTCACAAGCTTGCAATGACCGTAGTGTAGCGGTACCCCCGTATGAGCTGCTAACTGATGTGGCCCACCTGTCACCCAGCTTGGCACTCAATCCTCAGACACTTCAAGGCAATGAACAGTCCATTAGCTTTGTTTTTGTATTTTATTGAGGGGATTGAACTTGTATGGGGTGTAGGAAGTATGGGATGCCCAGTGGATTAACAAATAAATTTGGACAGCTTATATACACTCTGGTATATACAGATCTCTCTTCCTCCAGCACAACTCTTACTGCAGACTATTACTACTCAGTTCCTCCAGAACTCTATTTGCTTGAGCTCCCAGGCACAGCTAGCACCGCATGGTTAGGCTTGACACTGGCTCAGCCAGGCCTTAGCAACTGCCTTTTTCAAGTAGGGACCGCGGGCCTCATTAGTGTAGCAATGAAAAGTTCCTGGTGCTAGCTGCCCTAAGTTCGGTTATTAAGCCCAGAAACCCCTCCTGGCTGCAGATGCCCTTCTCCACTGCCCATAACATCACAATCCACACTACTGTCTCTGCACCCATCCCAGACTGCATGCTCCCAGTCCTCCTGACTGTGCATGTCACTCACCAGCCCTCTCCTGGCTGCGACCAGATGTTCCTCTCCCTGGAGACTTGCCCGGCAATGCTCTCTCCTGCTGTCCTCTCTTGCTCCTCCTGTGCATCCTGTCCAGAACCTTCACGATTTCTTGAAGGGCTCCATCTGCACCCGAGCCTGGGTCCAAGGTCACCCTCCATGCTCTGAACAACTCCAACTCCTCCCCAGCTGGGCTGACCCAGTGTATTTAAGGAGGCTGCTCCCTGCCAATCCAAGTTGGGGATTGGTCAGGGATCCTCAGAACACCCCAGGCAGCTCCACTTCTCCTCTTCTCCTCTCTTTCTAGAATCCTCTAGAAAGAAGAGAAAGGTCTCAGTGATGCTGCCCGTGAGTCACCAGCTGCTACTCTGAGCCACTCCCAGCCCAGACCAAATCAAAACAAACACCCCTGCCTAAATTTACCTACACTGCAAAAAAATCTCACTGTAATACAGCTATCTAGAGGGTGCTACAATAGCATAAGCATCTGAACACGCACTGTGATATCTATGACAACATGCACTATGGCTTAGTTTTACATTTTGTGGCTTTGTTTTTTTTAGGTTATCTTTTAAATGTATCAGTACATAATACACCATGCAGTTTTGTTGTTGCCTATGATGTACATATAAAATCACTAACTGTGATTAGACCCAAAAACACTAGAGAAAATAAAACTTTAGACCCATTGCCACTAAAGAGGAGCTCCCGTTATTAAAAAAAAAATATTAAGAAATACATAGCCTTGGAAAAGTAAAACAAAAAAGCCTATTTTGCTGCAGTACTTCAACCCACAACCTTAACACGTTTTGATATTATTTACCTATAGGCAGGTAAGTAAGAATTGCAAGCAAATATTTATTTATTATCACTTGTAGTCACTACCCAGATTCTTTACAGCTGTTTTAAATAGATTTAAAAAAAAAACAGGACAGATCAAATTACACACACAGCCGAATGACTGAGAGGAGGGAAACACATGTACTACCTTCCCCTAGCACAGGCAGGCCATCTGGACCAACAGCATGCAGACAGTACAGTGCTAGGAAACCTGTGAGTGCCATAAATAAATTTTGTAAACAAAATGTTTAATACGTGTTCTTTTAAAAACATTTTATAAAACATCAGTGTTAGAATTTTAGAATTACAAAATCTTTACCATTCATCCTTAAAGGCTAAGTTCACCTTTTTGGGCAGAATTTCACTTTTATTTTTTTTACATACGGTCACCAGTGCAGTACAGCATTATCATAGAAGTGGCATGGCAGTGATCAGGGACACTGACTGGTGACAGTATGTAAAAAAAAAAAACACACGTTGACCAGAGCAATGCAGTGTTATCATAGTTCTCTGGGGGAATGATCAGTTTTTTTTTTTTTTTTTTTTTACAAATTATGATTGCTTATACCATTGAATTTCATTGGTATAAGAAATCATTTTTACTGAATGAAACTGGTTCATTCAGTGTCTTTTATTGTGATTAGCTGTGACTGGTCAAAGCTAATCACATGGTACAGATGGCTTGTTGTGGCAGTTTTGGTACCATGTGATCACTGTAACTAATCACAGCTAGCCAAACAATTGTTTACAATGGACGGCATGAAAGGAAGCCATCTATTGTTTACAATTGTCATGTGAACTGCTGCGATTGGTCACAGTGATCACATGACATTGGCAGCGATCTGGTACAGTGATTTGTGGCAGATCATGGCCATGCTAGAGGCCCATTCTGGGAGAATATCATATGACATCCTCCCAAAACAACAGTGTTCCCGTCCAACCATCATTGTATTATAGGCTGGGCAGGAAGGTGTTTAAGGTTACCATTCACATTACAATCTGTACAATTTTCCTGCCTGTCTGATTGAATACAAATTGAATGAATTGTTCAGGTGGTTTATCCTATTCCATGGCTCTGGTAAATCTAATAGAATTTGTACAATCAGCTTGCATAGTGTATGGCCATCTTTAAGTACATAGGAGGGAGTGGATGGAGACACTCATCTGTCAAGCACCTTTCACATCTTCACATAGCAAGAACTCATGTTCCTGCACAATTTTTTTTTTCTGGAGAGTGTTTTGGAGTGTTTCCACTCATCACTCATAGAACAGCTCATTCAATTGAATGGGCTGTTGTATGCACAACAATTGCCCCAAAGGAGCTCTAGCACTTTTTTATAGAGTGGAGCGCAGTGCAATTTTTACTGTGCGTTTTTTTTTTTTTGCAGCGTGTTTCTGAAATGCACAGCAAGGCATACATTTTCTGTGTGCTTTGCCAATGCATTTGGAAACACACAGATGTAAATGAAGCCTCATTGTCCCCGTGTAAATGCACCATTTTAACTTTAACCACTTAAGGACCGGAAGATTTTCCCCCTTAATGACCAGGCCATTTTCTGGGATATGGCACTGCGTGGCTTTAACTGACAATTGCGCAGTCATGCGACGCTGTACCCAAACAAAATTGATGTCCTTTTTTCCCACAAATAGGGCTTTCTATTGGTGGTATTTGATCATCTCTGTGGTTTTTATTTTTTCCGCTATAAACAAAAAAAGACCGACAATTTTGAGAAAAAAAAAATATTTTTTACTTTTTGCTATAATAAATATCCCCAACAAAAAATGTAAAAAACTAATTTCTTCATCAGTTTAGGCCAATATGTATTCTACATATTTTTGGTTAACAAAAAAGCAATAAGTGTATATTGACTGGTTTGTACAAAAGTTATAGTGTCTACAAAATAGGGAATAGATTTATGGCATTTTTATTATTATTTTTTTTACTAGTAATGCCGTGATCAGTGATTTTTAGCGGGACTGCAACTTTGCGGTGGACAGATTGGATGCATTTGACACTTTTCGGGACCACTGACATTTATACAGCGATTAGTGCTATAAAAATTCACTGATTACTGTATAAATGACACTGGAAGGGAAGGGGTTAACACTAGTGGTGATCAAGGGGTTAAATGTGTTCCCTGGGAGCGGTCTTTAACTGTGGGGGGGAGTGGACTGACGAGAGGAGGAGAGAGATCACTGTTCTTGATCACTAGGAACAGACAATAATAGTCTACTCCCCTGTCAGAATGGGAATCTGTTTGTTTACATTGACAGATCCCCATTCTGGCTCTCTGCGGAGTGATCGCGGGTGGCCAGCAGACATTGTGGCCACCAGCCACACGCATCAGTTCCTCCGCCATGCGCGCCTATTATTGCTCTTAAAAGAGCCGACATATAGCTACGGTGAACGAGCTGACCTGCCGCAGTATAATGACGGCGGCTGGTCAGCAAGTGGTTAAGGCCCAATTCACACTTAGAGTAATGGGAGCGCACTTTTTTTGGCATACATAGAGCAGCCCTTTAATTTTAATGGGCTGTGCTGCATGTGAAAAAGTAGCTCATGGGACAATTTGTCGTGGTGCAAGTAGCAAGTTTTTTACTGTGCATTTTGCTGGATTTGTCACCCATCTTTTCATGTGGCAAAATGTGTGATTGCTTTTGTGTTTGGTGTGTCATTAACAAATAATGACACTGAAAAAGCAATCAGGTAATTTTAGGTGTATAAAGGCGGCCCAACACTATACAATCTGATTGTACAGTCTTTGTACAATCTTCTTTAGACTTACAAAAACTATATATTAGGAGGACACGCCATCAATCAAATCACTATGTATCCAGTCAGGCCAGCCCTTGCACTACATAGTTGATGGTAGATCTAAAGGACATTGTACAATCATATTGTATAGTGTATGACCACCTGTATAAACTTAAAATGAACTAGTCGCATTTTCAGTGCCACTATTTGTTAATGGCGCCCGAAATGTGGAAGCAAACACACATTTTGCCACATGAAAAAACTAGTGTCAAATGCAGCAAAATGCACGGTAAAAAGTGTGCAAAGCGCAACACGCCAACATTTCCCATGCGCTATTTTGCTGGATGTAAGGCAGCTATTGAAATCAATGGGCTGCGCTATGCATGCTGCAGCTGATTGCAAGCTGGGAAGCTGATTTGCCCACAAACACCTGCACTCTAAACTGATTTGCCTCTGGCTCCTGTGCTTTTTTTTGTTGGCCGGGACTGGAGGATGACTGGGCAGTGCTTTTTTGGCACTGCATCATCACTTCCAGTTTCCCGGCTGGCTCACTGTGTTGCGGAGAGTGACTGACTGGGACCTGGGAACCTGTGATGTGAGGCTAGGCAGGGAGCGGATCACTGATGTGGCAGATGGGCACGGAGTTGGCAGTGCTGAGTCTGAGCTCAGTGTATTTAAGGTGAGTGCGGGGATCAGAAGTGACAGCAATGTGCATCGCTGAGTGTGTGTCTTTCTCTCCCCCCTGGGCTCCTCTGATAGGCTGTTTTCAAGGGAGTCTGTAAATAACCCTCGCTGCCTGTGCATTGGGGCCGCATCACGGCTGGCTCAGAATTTGCTTTCCTTCTACTGAGCTGCTCCGTATCCTCCAGCTTCCGCCCTTCTCACAGTGACTATGGAAAAGTTTGAGAGCTGTGAGTAGGAGAGCCAGGAATAGAGAGCGGGAGGATGCATTCTGTGCTGGAGGAATGAGAGAACGTAATGTAAAAATAAGGGGAGGAGGAGGAGGCAGCCTGAGCAGAGCAAGCAGTTGGAGGAAGCAGCTGAACATCGTACACTGATAGATCTGCAATATCCTCTGTGATAACCCTGCCCCCCTGCACCAACAGCCCTTCTCTGCCCTCACACACAACTGAGAGTACAGGGAAGGCTGACAGGCTTTAGTGGATGTCTCCTGGTGCTGTCAGCTGAGCTTAGGAATTGGAGTCCTTCTCTATCTTACCATGATCTGTGAGGCTGAGCTGTATACTATGTCCTGTGAGGCTGAGCTGTATACTATGTCCTGTGAGGCTGAGCTGTATATTCTGTCCTGTGAGGCTGAGCTGTACACTATGTCCTGTGAGGCTGAGCTGTATACTATATGTCCTGTGAGGCTGCGCTGTATACTATATAGGGAATTGTTTCCTCTTGGGGGATTTTTAAGGGAAAATGACTGGTATACATGATTACCAACCCTGTATTGTATTGCACGTCCCTTGTTAAATGCATCCTATATTTTACTTGTACTTCATTTCCTTTCCTTTTTCTTCATGTACAGTAGATTTTGTATATCTACAAATACTCCCAATAAATTTTGCATACTCTACCTAACTAGTAGTCATTTTCCCTTAATCCCCCAAGAGGAAACAATTCCCTATATACAGAATTTTTTGGGGATGTGGGATAACCCTACTTTCCAGACCAACTCAGCACCCTCTCTTTAGTTCTGCACTGTATACTATATGTCCTGTGAGGCTGCTCTATATACTATGTCCTGTGATGCTGAGCTGTATACTATGTCCTGTGAGGCTGAGCTGTATATTCTGTCCTGTGAGGCTGAGCTATATACTATGTCCTGTGAGGCTGAGCTGTATATTCTGTCCTGTGAGGCTGAGCTGTATATTCTGTCCTGTGAGGCTGAGCTGTATATTCTGTCCTGTGAGGCTGAGCTGCATACTATATGTCCTGTGAGGCTGCGCCGTATACTATATGTCCCATGAGGCTGCACTGTATACTATGTCCTGTGAGGCTGAGCTGTATACTATATGTCCTGTGAGGCTGAGCTGTATACTATATGTCCTGTGAGGCTGAGCTGTATACTATATGTCCTGTGAGGCTGAGCTGTATACTATGTCCTGTGAGGCTGAGCTGTATACTATATGTCCTGTGAGGCTGCACTGTATACTATATGTCCTGTGAGGCTGCACTGTATACTATATGTCCTGTGAGGCTGCGCTGTATACTATATAGGGAATTGTTTCCTCTTGGGGGATTTTTAAGGGAAAATGACTACTAGTTAGCTAGAGTATGCAATATTTATTGGGAGTATTTGTAGATATAAAAAATCTACTGTACATGAAGAAAAAGGAAAGGAAATGAACTACAAGTAAAATATAGGATGCATTTAACAAGGGACGTGCAATACAATATAGGGTTGGTAATCATGTACTCCGTAGCATGTGGAACAGGTGCAGGGAGTAGCTGATGGGTTCGATTACTCCGGAGCTTCCGGTTACTGCACCTACTGGATGTCTGCATTTCGATCCTTCCCCTGATTGGAACGCTCACAGGTTCAACTCCTGGCTCAGTCAGACCCTCGGAAGGATCCTCCTTTTGTCAGTGCTCCCTGTGTGTCCCTCTGGCTACACCTTCTTGGTGCAGGACTAAACAGACACTCTCTCCGCACCACAGCAATTTTTGACCGATCACATCCTACAGCGATTGGTCTCTCGCTCCCTGGATTCTGACCACACTTTGGGAATTTTGATGCCCTCTGTTGGGAAAACATCCCTCCGGGGTACTGTTGGGGTGACCTGGCTTGTTGGCTCCAGACCGGGCACTGCTGGAGGAGCAGTGGCACTCAGCCCCTCTCCCTCACACTAATTAGTTTTAAAGTGGATGCAAATACACATAATGTTCTCAAGCAATACTATATGATATGTGCTAAATGTGTTGGTACCCTGAAGAAGAGCAATACTCGAAATGCGTCGGGTACTCCCTGCACCTATTCCACATGCTACGCAGTACATGATTACCAACCCTGTATTGTATTGCACGTTCCTTGTTAAACGCATCCTATATTTTACTTGTACTTCATTTCCTTTCCTTTTTCTTCATGTACAGTAGATTTTGTATATCTACAAATACTCCCAATAAATTTTGCATACTCTACCTAACTAGTAGTCATTTTCCCTTAAAAATCTCCCAAGAGGAAACAATTCCCTATATACAGAATTTTTTGGGGATGTGGGATAACCCTACTTTCCAGACCAACTCAGCACCCTCTCTTTAGTTCTGCGCTGCATACTATATGTCCTGTGAGGCTGCTCTATATACTATGTCCTGTGATGCTGAGCTGTATACTATGTCCTGTGAGGCTGAGCTGTATATTCTGTCCTGTGAGGCTGCGCTATATACTATGTCCTGTGAGGCTGAGCTGTATATTCTGTCCTGTGAGGCTGCGCCGTATACTTTATGTCCCATGAGGCTGCACTGTATACTATGTCCTGTGAGGCTGAGCTGTATACTATGTCCTGTGAGGCTGAGCTGTATATTCTGCCCTGTGAGGCTGCGCTGTATACTATGTCCTGTGAGGCTGAGCTGTATACTGTATGTCCTGTGAGGCTGAGCTGTATACTGTATGTCCTGTGAGGCTGAGCTGTATACTGTATGTCCTGTGAGGCTGAGCTGTATACTGTATGTCCTGTGAGGCTGAGCTGTATACTGTATGTCCTGTGAGGCTGAGCTGTATACTATGTCCTGTGAGGCTGAGCTGTATATTCTGTCCTGTGAGGCTGAGCTGTATACTATGTCCTGTCAGGCTGCGCTGAATACTGCTGACACTATGAGTGGAATACAGGGGACGGAGTGGGTGGATTCTATAAGGGGTGTGGCTTATTATAAGTGGGAGGGGGCAAAAAGGAAGGACAGGGTCTGGTGCACCCCATCCTAAAACTTCACCAGCCGCCACTGCAAAAAACGTACCACTACATTAGGTTTGAATAGGGCCTGAAAGTGAAATTGGTGTGTTTACACAAGAACAACGAGGCTCCATTCACATCTGTGTGCTTCTGAACAAAAATGCACACTTTGCCCTGCATTTCAAAAATGTGCTGCAAATGTTGATGGCCCCCCAAGCTTGGTTAGTAGGCACATGTTTGCCATGAGTTTTGTTGCATGACAAATGTGCTGCAAACACACCTAAAAGCTAGGTAAAGAAACGTGCCACGCGTCACTTTAAAAAAGAGTTCTGGAGTGTCTTTGGAGTATTTGTATTGGGTAGGGCAGCCTATTCAAGTGAAGCAGAAAAGCTTTAAAATACTCCCCAAAATACAAGACTTTCCTTGGCTGAGATGATGTCATTTGTCTGCTGCAGACAGGAAGGGACTATTACCTTAGTCTCCTTTCAGCAAAAATTAGTATACAACATTGCAAATTTAAATCAAGATACATTGTAAGTAGCTTCAGCAGGAAAAATTTGTGTCATACATTTTTTTTAACAGCCAACAACTCCACTGGTGTCAGGATTTACAGCAGATGAGGGTATTGCCAGAGGGCAGCACTGTAATCTGTGATAAAATCCTGAAAATAATACTGTTACACATCATTTAGCAAAAATGCACTTAAAGCTTAGTCCACCTTAAAGTGAACTTCTGCTTTAAGGTATCCTGACTCCCTGACATACAACAATTGACATGTCATTTTTTTTTTGGTGGGGAGTGGGTACCTAGTTTTGACAGGTGCCCAGCTCCCACTTCCACCCGTGCTGCCTAGGGGACTCCTCCTCTCCCCCTCCCTCCCTGCAATCTTCTGGGACACGCTACAGGTCCTAGAAGATTGCCTGGCCATTTAGGATGTGCAGCATGACTCGCGCATGTGCAGTGCGCACCTAACCATGAAGCCGCAAGCTGTAACAGCCAGGTGCCCACACTTGCAATGCCAGTGCTGTGGACAGGTGGGGGAGAGAATGGAGGCTTTGGGCGGCTGCATCGCTGGACCGTGGGACAGGTGAGTGTGTGTTTATTAAAAGTCAGCAGCTACACTTTTTGTAGCTGCTGATTTTTAATAAACATGGGTTCAGCTGGAACTCCGCTTTAACCACTTCCCATCTGTGCTAATTCTGACACCTCACTCCTACATGTAAAAATCAACTTTTATTCGCTAGAAAATTACTTAGAAAAAAATAAGATTTTTAAAACAGCTTACCTGTAAAATCCTTTTCTTGGAGTACATCATAGGACACAGAGCCTCAAGTAATTACTTGGTGGGTTATGGGCCTACCTTCAGGTGTTGACACTGGTATAACCAATACAGGAAGTTGACTCCCATATATAACCCCTCCTCCTTCCAGGAGTCCTCAGTTTTTGTAGCCAAGCAATATACTCTCACCCCATAAAACAGAGGGGGGGAGCTCTGTGTCCTATGATGTACTCCAAGAAAAGGATTTTACAGGTAAGCTGACTTAAAAATCCTATTTTCTTTATCGTACATCATAGGACACAGAGCCTCAAGTAATTACTTGGTGGGATGTCCCATAGCAATGCTACTTGAGGAGAGGGAGACACAACCTGTAGGGCACCCCCAGACCTTGAGGAATTATACTGCTGCTTGTAGCACACTGCACCTGAAGGCGATATCCTCATTCCATTTTACATCTACTTGATAAAATTTTGTAAATGTATGCACTGAAGACCAAGTCGCGGCCTTGCAGATCTGAGACATGGAGGCCTGGTGACACACTGCCCAAGAAGCACCAACCGCTCTGGTTGAAAAGGGGGAATCTTTCCCTTTAAATCATAAGTTTGAATTATAATTTGCCGAATCCACTTAGCCACAGTGGATTTTGACGCTGCCTGTCCTTTTTTAGGACCCTCTGGCAGAATAAATAAGACGTCAGTCTTACGAATCTGAGCAGTTTTCTTTAAATAGATCTTCACTGCTCTCACCACATCAAGACAATGTAGTGACTTTTCTTCCTTGGAACATGGTTTTGGAAAAAATGATGGCAGGACAATCTTCATTCAGATGAAAGCCTGAAACCACTTTTGGCAAAAAGCCTGGACGAGGGCGTAACACCACTCTGTCCTCATGAATAATCAAATATGGCTCTTTGCAGGAAAGAGCAGCCAATTCTGAAACCCTCCTTGCTGAGGATATAGCAACCAAAAATATCAGCTTCCTAGTCAGAAGGACTAAGGGAACATGCTGTAATGGTTCGAATGGCGGTTTTTGTAACACTGACAAAACTAAATTCAAGTCCCAAGGGCTTAAAGGTGATTTAACTGGCGGATTAATCCACATCACTCCTTGCATAAAACCCCGGACTAAAGAATGCGTAGCAAGTGGTCTTTGAAATAAAATTGATAAGGCTGAGACTTGGCCCTTAACCACTTGCCGACCGCCTAACGTAGATATACGTCGGCAGAGTGGCACGGGCAGGCAGAATCACGTATATATACGTGATCTGCCTCCCGCGGGCGGGGGGTCCGATCGGACCCCCCCCCGGTGCCAGCGGCGGTCGGCATCTGACTGGGAGCGTCGGGAGGCGAGGGGGAGACCATCCGATCGTGGCCCCCCCCTCGCGATCGCTCCCAGCCAATGGGAATCCTCCTCTGCCTGTGTGTAGTTTCACACAGGCAGAGGATGTGATGTCATCTCTCCTCGGTCTGGCAGTTTCCGTCCAGCGCCGAGGAGAGAAGACATGTAAGTGCACACAACACAAACACACACAGTAGAACATGCCAGGCATACCTTACACCCCCGATCCCCCCCCGATCGCCCCCCGATCCCCCCCCAATCACCCCCCCCCCCCGTCACAAACTGACATTAGCAGTATTTTTTTTTTTTTTTTTTTTCTGATTACTGCATAGTGTCAGTTTGTGACAGTTACAGTGTTAGGGCAGTGAGTGTTAGGCCCCCTTTAGGTCTAGGATACCCCCCTAACCCCCCCTAATAAAGTTTTAACCCCTTGATCACCCCCTGTCACCAGTGTCACTAAGCGATCATTTTTCTGATCGCTGTATTAGTGTCGCTGGTGACGCTAGTTAGTGAGGTAAATATTTAGGTTCGCCATCAGCGTTTTATAGCGACAGGGACCCCCATATACTACCTAATAAATGTTTTAACCCCTTGATTGCCCCCTAGTTAACCCTTTCACCACTGATCACCGTATAACTGTTACGGGTGACGCTGGTTAGTTCGTTTATTTTTTATAGTGTCAGGGCACCCGCCGTTTATTACCGAATAAAAGTTTAGCCCCCTGATCGCCCGGCGGTGATATGCGTCGCCCCAGGCAGCGTCAGATTAGCGCCAGTACCGCTAACACCCACGCACGCAGCATACGCCTCCCTTAGTGGTATAGTATCTGTACGGATCAATATCTGATCCGATCAGATCTATACTAGCGTCCCCAGCAGTTTAGGGTTCCCAAAAACGCAGTGTTAGCGGGATCAGCCCAGATACCCGCTAGCACCTGCGTTTTGCCCCTCTGCCCGGCCCACCCAAGTGCAGTATCGATCGATCACTGTCACTTACAAAACACTAAACGCATAACTGCAGCGTTCGCAGAGTCAGGCCTGATCCCTGCGATCGCTAACAGTTTTTTTGGTAGCGTTTTGGTGAACTGGCAAGCACCAGCCCCAAGCAGTGTCAGGTTAGCGCCAGTACCGCTAACACCCACGCACGCAGCATACGCCTCCCTTAGTGGTATAGTATCTGATCGGATCAATATCTGATCCGATCAGATCTATACTAGCGTCCCCAGCAGTTTAGGGTTCCCACAAACGCAGTGTTAGCGGGATCAGCCCAGATACCTGCTAGCACCTGCGTTTTGCCCCTCCGCCCGGCCCAGCCCAGCCCACCCAAGTGCAGTATCGATCGATCACTGACACTTACAAAACACTAAATGCATAACTGCAGCGTTCGCAGAGTCAGGCCTGATCCTTGCGATCGCTAACAGTTTTTTTGGTAGCGTTTTGGTGAACTGGCAAGCACCAGCGGCCTAGTACACCCCGGTCGTAGTCAAACCAGCACTGCAGTAACACTTGGTGACGTGGCGAGTCCCATAAGTGCAGTTCAAGCTGGTGAGGTGGCAAGCACAAGTAGTGTCCCGCTGCCACCAAGAAGACAAACACAGGCCCGTCGTGCCCATAGTGCCCTTCCTGCTGCATTCGCCAATCCTAATTGGGAACCCACCGCTTCTGCAGCGCCCGTACTTCCCCCATTCACATCCCCAACCAAATGCAGTCGGCTGCATGAGAGGCATTTTCTTTATGTCCTCCCGAGTACCCCTACCCAACGAACCCCCAAAAAAGATGTTGTGTCTGCAGCAAGCGCGGATATAGGCGTGACACCCGCTATTATTGTCCCTCCTGTCCTGACAATCCTGGTCTTTGCATTGGTGAATGTTTTGAACGCTACCATTCACTAGTTGAGTATTAGCGTAGGGTACAGCATTGCACAGACTAGGCACACTTTCACAGGGTCTCCCAAGATGCCATCGCATTTTGAGAGACCCGAACCTGGAACCGGTTACAGTTATAAAAGTTAGTTACAAAAAAAAGTGTAAAAAAAAAAAAAAAAAAAAAACACATACAAAAATATAAAATAAAAAAAAATAGTTGTCGTTTTATTGTTCTCTCTCTCTCTATTCTCTCTCTATTGTTCTGCTCTTTTTTACTGTATTCTATTCTGCAATGTTTTATTGTTATTATGTTTTATCATGTTTGCTTTTCAGGTATGCAATTTTTTATACCTTACCGTTTACTGTGCTTTATTGTTAACCATTTTTTTGTCTTCAGGTACGCCATTCACGACTTTGAGTGGTTATACCAGAATGATGCCTGCAGGTTTAGGTATCATCTTGGTATCATTCTTTTCAGCCAGCGGTCGGCTTTCATGTAAAAGCAATCCTAGCGGCTAATTAGCCTCTAGACTGCTTTTACAAGCAGTGGGAGGGAATGCCCCTCCCCCCCAACGTCTTCCGTGTTTTTCTCTGGCTCTCCTGTCTCAACAGGGAACCTGAAAATGCAGCCGGTGATTCAGCCAGCTGACCATAGAGCTGATCAGAGACCAGAGTGGCTCCAAACATCTCTATGGCCTAAGAAACCGGAAGCTACGAGCATTTTATGACTTAGATTTCGCCGGATGTAAACAGCGCCATTGGGAAATTGGGAAAGCATTTTATCACACCGATCTTGGTGTGGTCAGATGCTTTGAGGGCAGAGGAGAAATCTAGGGTCTAATAGACCCCAATTTTTGCAAAAAAGAGTACCTGTCACTACCTATTGCTATCATAGGGGATATTTACATTCCCTGAGATAACAATAAAAATGATTAAAAAAAAAAAAATGAAAGGAACAGTTTAAAAATAAGATAAAAAAATAATAATAATAAAGAAAAAAAAAAAAAAAAAAAAAAAAGCACCCCTGTCCCCCCTGCTCTCGCGCTAAGGCGAACGCAAGCATCGGTCTGGCGTCAAATGTAAACAGCAATTGCACCATGCATGTGAGGTATCGCCGCGAAGGTCAGATCGAGGGCAGTAAGTTTAGCAGTAGACCTCCTCTGTAAATCTAAAGTGGTAACCTGTAAAGGCTTTTAAAGGCTTTTAAAAATGTATTTAGTTTGTCGCCACTGCACGTTTGTGCGCAATTTTAAAGCATGTCATGTTTGGTATCCATGTACTCGGCCTAAGATCATCTTTTTTATTTCATCAAACATTTGGGCAATATAGTGTGTTTTAGTGCATTAAAATGTAAAAAAGTGTGTTTTTTCCCCAAAAAATGCGTTTGAAAAATCGCTGCGCAAATACTGTGTGAAAAAAAAAAATGAAACACCCACCATTTTAATCTGTAGGGCATTTGCTTTAAAAAAAATATATAATGTTTGGGGGTTCAAAGTAATTTTCTTGCAAAAAAAAATTATTTTTTTATGTAAACAATAAGTGTCAGAAAGGGCTTTGTCTTCAAGTGGTTAGAAGTGTGGGTGATGTGTGACATAAGCTTCTAGATGTTGTGCATAAAATGCCAGGACAGTTCAAAACCCCCCCAAATGACCCCATTTTGGAAAGTAGACACCCCAAGCTATTTGCTGAGAGTCATGTTGAGTCCATGGAATAATTTATATTGTGACACAAGTTGCGGGAAAGAGACAATTTTTTATTTTTTTTATTTTTTTTTGCGCAAAGTTGTCACTAAATGATATATTGCTCAAACATGCCATGGGAATATGTGAAATTACACCCCAAAATACATTCTGCTGCTTCTCCTGAGTATGGGGATACCACATGTGTGAGACTTTTTGGGAGCCTAGCCGCGTACGGGACCCCGAAAACCAAGCACCGCCTTCAGGCTTTCTAAGGCCGTAAATTTTTGATTTCACTCTTCACTGCCTATCACAGTTTCGGAGGCCATGGAATGCCCAGGTGGCAAAAAAACCCCCCAAATGACCCCATTTTGGAAAGTAGACACCCCAAGCTATTTGATGAGAGGTATAGTGAGTATTTTGCAGACCTCACTTTTTGTCACAAAGTTTTGAAAATTGAAAAAAGAAAAAAAAAAAATTTTTTTTCTCGTCTTTCTTTATTTTCAAAAACAAATGAGAGCTGCAAAATACTCACCATGCCTCTCAGCAAATAGCTTGGGGTGTCTACTTTCCAAAATGGGGTCATTTGGGGGGGGTTTGTGCCACCTGGGCATTCCATGGCCTCCGAAACTGTGATAGGCAGTGAGGAGTAAAATCAAAAATGTACGCCCTTAGAAATCCTGAAGGCAGTGCTTGGTTTTCGGGGCCCCGTACGCGGCTAGGCTCCCAAAAAGTCTCACACATGTGGTATCCCCATACTCAGGAGAAGCAGCTAAATGTATTTTGGGGTGCAATTCCACATATGCCCATGGCCTGTGTGAGCAATATATCATTTAGTGACAACTTTGTGCAAAAAAAAAAAAAAAAAAAAAAAAAATTTGTCACTTTCCCGCAACTTGTGTCAAAATATAAAACATTCCATGGACTCAACATGCCTCAAAGCAAATAGCTTGGGGTGTCTACTTTCCAAAATGGGGTCATTTGGGGGGGTTTTATGTCATCTGGGCATTTTATGGCCTTCAAAACTGTGATAGGTAGTGAGGAGTAAAATCAAAAATGTACGCCCTTAGAAATCCTGAAGGCAGTGATTGGTTTTCGGGGCCCCGTACGCGGCTAGGCTCCCAAAAAGTCCCACACATGTGGTATCCCCATACTCAGGAGAAGCAGCTAAATGTATTTTGGGGTGCAATTCCACATATGCCCATGGCCTGTGTGAGCAATATATCATTTAGTGACAACTTTTTGTAATTTTTTTTTTTTTTTTTGTCATTGTTCAATCACTTGGGACAAAAAAAATGAATATTCAATGGGCTCAACATGCCTCTCAGCAAATTCCTTGGGGTGTCTACTTTCCAAAATGGGGTCATTTGTGGGGGTTTTGTACTGCCCTGCCATTTTAGCACCTCAAGAAACGACATAGGCAGTCATAAATTAAAGGCTGTGTAAATTCCAGAAAATGTACCCTAGTTTGTAGACGCTATAACTTTTGCGCAAACCAATAAATATACACTTATTGACATTTTTTTTACCAAAGACATGTGGCCGAATACATTTTGGCCTAAATGTATGACTAAAATTGAGTTTATTGGATTTTTTTTAGAACAAAAAGTAGAAAATATCATTTTTTTTCAAAATTTTCGGTCTTTTTCCGTGTATAGCGCAAAAAATAAAAACGGCAGAGGTGATCAAATACTATCAAAAGAAAGCTCTATTTGTGGGAAGAAAAGGACGCAAATTTCGTTTGGGTACAGCATTGCATGACCGCGCAATTAGCAGTTAAAGCGACGCAGTGCCGAATTGTAAAAAGTGCTCTGGTCAGGAAGGGGGTAAAACCTTCCGGGGCTGAAGTGGTTAATAGTACTCAGGGCCAACTTGTAGAAAGGCAAGAATTCTGCCTCTAATATATCTCCAAGGGTGCCAACCCTTGGATTCACACCAGGAAACATAAGCTTGTCAGAGTCTATAATATATAGCTCTAGAAGCTGGCTTCCTAGCATTAATTAAAGTATAAACAACTGCCCTGGAAAGCCCACGTCTTTTCAGAATGTGGGTCTCAATAGCCAGGCCGTTAAATTTATCATTCGTAAAGTAGGATGGAATATCGGCCCATTTGAGAGCAGGTCTGGCCTTAGTGGAAGGGACCACAGATCCTCCACTGCCATCTTTACGACCTCTGCATACCATGACCTTCTGGGCCATGCTGGTGCTGCCAGAATTACCGGTTTTCTTTCCAGCTTGATCCTGCAAAGAAGTCAAGGCAGCAACAGGGGGAAATGCATAGATCAGTAAAAGCTGATCCCACAGTATCATCAAAGCATCTGTTCTGCATGCGAATGGATCCTTTGTTGTGGACACAAAGTTGACTAACTCTATGTTGCACTGAATGCTAGAAGATCTACATCCGGAGTCCCCCATTCTTGACAAATAGCCTGAAACATGTCAGGGTGAATAGACCATTCCCCTGGGAATAATCTGCTGGCGGCACATGTAGTGCACAAGCCAATTCTCTATTCCTGGAATGAAGACTGCCGATGGGCACGGAATATTTCTTTCTGCCCAAGTTAGAATATGGTTCACTTCTCTCTGCACTGAGAGATTCTTGGTGCCCCTTTTGGTGATTGATATAGGCCACAGCCGTGGCATTGACGGATTGGATCCTGTTGGGACAATCCCTTAACCTGGAAGTCCAGGCTTTTAGAGCCAGACACACTGCCCAAATCTCTAGGATGTTGATTGGCAAGGCTCTTACGGTTCTTCAACACTCTCCTTGGACAGTTGTCTTCTCTGTCATTACCACTTTCCAGAAAAGTGGTTTGAAGTATTTACCCTTTAGGACATTCTTCAGTAACCACCAATTGAGGTTTTGGGACACCCTTGGGGACAGCCGCATTGGCAAGTCCAAAGCTTGGATCGTTTTGTACCAAGAAAATAGAATACTGTTTTGCAACAGTCTCGAATGGAACTGGGCAAAGGGAACTGCTTCGAATGAAGCCACCATCCTTTCTAACAACCTCATGCAAAGGTGAATGGAGGGACCTCCTTTTGACCTGACCATCCGCACCAACTCTTTTATAGAGTGGTGTTTTTTTTTTTTTTTTTTTCTGGGCTGTATCTATGACCAGACCCAAATACTGCAGCCCTTTTTTAGCGATTTTAATGGAGACTTTACTAGGTTGAGAATGCAACCCAGACCTTTCCAGGTAACTGGTTGTAATGCGTACACCTTACTCCGAACAGCGATTGGTCTATTAGCAATAGATCCTCTAGGTATGCCAAGACTGTTTAAGCCCTGTGCCCTTGACCTGGCTATAGGTGGGGCTAGCACCTTTGTGAACACTCGAGGTGCTGTAGCTAGCCCGAAGAGCAAGGCTATAAACTGAAATGCTGCTGTTCTACTTCGAACCGCAGAAACCTTTGGTGAGCGGGAAATATATGGACATGCAGATATGTATCCCTGATGCCGATAGGCGCCAGAAGTTTTCCTCCTTGCAGGATAGAATCTACTGACCTGATCGACTCCATAAAAAGGAGCGGATCTTCAGGAACTGATTTAGATTCTTTTGGATCTAGAATGGATCTGTTGAATTTCTGCGTGGCTCTGTACATGTACAGGAAACGCATGAAAAAGGCAGTGAAGGTTCCAAGGAACCTAAGAAAAAACAGAACTATCAGCTGACTCTACTAGAGGTAGTTTGAAAGAGGCACAAATCATCTCTGTAAGAGGTTTGTACCAGCAATTTCTCAGATTGCGAGGTTGAAAAAAAGTTCAACTCTAGTTGTCTCCTCTGCAGAGGAGTACTCGGTTTGCCTTTCTTCCCAATTACCTGAGGGTAATCCTTCATCCTCTACCCACTGTTCCCTTGATAAGGGATCTCAAGTGGGGGAGAGGGATCTAACACGCTTCTCATCCTTGGATAGCGGGTGCGATTAAAGTCGCTAATTTTCCCTCTAGGCCCTGCAGGGCAGAGGAAAAAACGCATCTTCAATCATGTATACAGGGGCTGAATATTCTCTCCTCTTAAGCTCAGTTTCCACTATTGCAACCCCAAAGTTGCATGATTTTACTGTGATCCTTTGCCTCCGAGAATACATCGGGGCGCGATTTTGATGCGACAGGAAACCTTGAAGTCGCACAGATCTGAACAGTATTTCTTGGAAATCATGCCCTAGAGTCTGACGGTGGAGGCCGTCATCGCTGCCTAGAGGCAGCTGCCCCTGCGTAGGGGAAGGAATCTGTTTAAGTGACTTCACAAGGAGCCAACGTGAGGACAAGGTCCCACATCTTTCAGGAAGCCTCCCATGGCTAGACTGGCCATCAGAGTAGTTAACCACTTCAGCCCCGGAAGGATTTACCCCCTTCCTGACCAGAGCACTTTTTACAATTTGGCACTGCATCGCTTTAACTGCTAATTGCGCGGTCATGCAATGCTGTAACCAAACGAAATTTGCGTCCTTTTCTTCCCACAAATAGAGCTTTCTTTTGATGGTATTTGATCACCTCTGCTGTTTTTATTTTTTGCGCTATAAACGGAAAAAGACCGAAAATTTTGAAAAAAAATGATATTTTCTACTTTTTGTTATAAAAAAAATCCAATAAACTCAATTTTAGTCATACATTTAGGCCAAAATGTATTCGGCCACATGTCTTTGGTAAAAAAATGTCAATAAGCGTATATTTATTGGTTTGCGCAAAAGTTATAGCGTCTACAAACTAGGGTACATTTTCTGGAATTTACACAGCTTTTAGTTTATGACTGCCTATGTCATTTCATGAGGTGCTAAAATGGCAGGGCAGTACAAAACCCCCCCAAATGACCCCATTTTGGAAAGTAGACACCCCAAGGAAATTGCTGAGAGGCATGTTGAACTCATTGAATATTTATTTTTTTTGTCCCAAGTGATTGAATAATGACAAAAAAAAAAAAAAAAAAAAAATTACAAAAAGTTGTCACTAAATGATATATTGCTCACACAAGCCATGGGCATATGTGGAATTGCACCCCAAAATACATTCAGCTGCTTCTCCTGAGTATGGGGATACCACATGTGTGGGACTTTTTGGGAGCCTAGCCGCGTACGGGACCCCGAAAACCAAGCACTGCCTTCAGGATTTCAAAGGGCATAAATTTTTGATTTCACTCCTCACTACCTATCACAGTTTTGAAGGCCATAAAATGCCAAGATGGCACAAAACCCCCCCCAAATGACCCCATTTTGGAAAATAGACACCCCAAGCTATTTGCTGAGAGGCATGTTGAGTCCATGGAATATTTTATATTTTGACACAAGTTGCGGGAAAGTGACAATTTTTTTTTTTTTTGCACAAAGTTGTCACTAAATGATATATTGCTCAAACATGCCATGGGCATATGTGGAATTACACCCCAAAATACATTCTGCTGCTTCTCCTGAGTACGGGGATACCACATGTGTGGGACTTTTTGGGAGCCTAGCTGCGTACGGGGCCCCGAAAACCAAGCACCGCCTTCAGGATTTCTAAGGGCGTTAATTTTTGATTTCACTCCTCACTACCCATCACAGTTTCGAAGGCCATAAAATGCCAAGATAGCACAAAACCCCCCAAAATGACCCCATTTTGGAAAGTAGACACCCCAAGCTATTTGCTGAGAGGTATTTTGCAGCTCTCATTTGTTTTTGAAAATGAAGAAAGACAAGAAAAACATTTTTTTTTTTCTTTTTTCAATTTTCAAAAGTTTGTGACAAAAAGTGAGGTCTGCAAAATACTCACTATACCTCTCAGCAAATAGCTTTGGGTGTCTATTTTCCAAAATGGGGTCATTTGGGGGGGGTTTATGCCATCTGGGCATTCCATGGCCTCCGAAACTGTGATAGGCAGTGAAGAGTGAAATCAAAAATTTACGCCCTTAGAAAGCCTGAAGGCGGTGCTTGGTTTTCGGGGTCCCGTACGAGGCTAGGCTCCCAAAAAGTCTCACACATGGGGTATCCCCGTATTCAGGAGAAGCAACAGAATGTATTTTGGGGTGTAATTTCACATATTCCCATGGCATGTTTGAGCAATATATCATTTAGTGACAACTTTGTGCAAAAAAAAAAAAAAAAAAAATTTGTCTTTTTCCCGCAACTTGTGTCACAATATAAAATATTCCATGGACTCGACATGCCTCTCAGCAAATAGCTTGGGGTGTCTACTTTCCAAAATGGGGTCATTTGGGGGGGTTTTGAACTGTCCTGGCATTTTATGCACAACATTTAGAAGCTTATGTCACACATCACCCACTCTTCTAACCACTTGAAGACAAAGCCCTTTCTGACACTTTTTGTTTACATGAAAAAATTTTTTTTTTTTGCAAGAAAATTACTTTGAACCCCCAAACATTACATATTTTTTTAAAGCAAATGCCCTACAGATTAAAATGGTGGGTGTTTCATTTTTTTTTTTCACACAGTAATTGCGCAGGGATTTTTCAAACGCATTTTTTGGGGAAAAAACACACTTTTTAACATTTTAATGCACTAAAACACACTATATTGCCCAAATGTTTGATGAAATAAAAAAGATGATCTTAGGCCGAGTACATGGATACCAAACATGACATGCTTTAAAATTGCGCACAAACGTGCAGTGGCGACAAACTAAATACATTTTAAAAGTCTTTAAAAGCCTTTACAGGTTACCACTTTAGATTTACAGAGGAGGTCTACTGCTAAAATTACTGCCCTCGATCTGACCTTCGCGGTGATACCTCACATGCATGGTGCAATTGCTGTTTACATTTGACGCCAGACCGACGCTTGCGTTCGCCTTTGTGCGAGAGCAGGGGGGGACAGGGGTGCTTTTTTTTTTTTTTTTTTTTTTTTTTTTCCTTATTATTTTTTTGCTTTTTTATCTTATTTTTAAACTGTTCCTTTCATTTTTTTTTAATCATTTTTATTGTTATCTCAGGGAATGTAAATATCCCCTATGATAGCAATAGGTAGTGACAGGTACTCTTTTTTGAAAAAATTGGGGTCTATTAGACCCTAGATCTCTCCTCTGCCCTCAAAGCATCTGACCACACCAAGATTGGTGTGATAAAATGCTTTCCCAATTTCCCAATGGCGCTGTTTACATCCGGCGAAATCTAAGTCATGAAATGCTCGTAGCTTCCGGTTTCTTAGGCCATAGAGATGTTTGGAGCCATTCTGGTCTCTGATCAGCTCTATGGTCAGCTGGCTGAATCACCGGCTGCATTCTCAGGTTCCCTGTTGGGACAGGAGAGCCAGAGAAAAACATGGAAGACGGTGGGGGGGGGCATTCCCTCCCACTGCTTGTAAAAGCAGTCTAGAGGCTAATTAGCCGCTAGGATTGCTTTTACATGAAAGCCGACCGCTGGCTGAAAAGAATGATACCAAGATGATACCTAAACCTGCAGGCATCATTCTGGTATAACCACTCAAAGTCCAGCAACATACCAGTACATTGCTGGTCCTTGTTGGGCATACATTGTAAACTTTTTTTTCATGCAGCCTGTGGGCTGAACGAAAAAAAGATCTTGATCGGTGGGTATGCCCACCATTAGAATACCTCCCTTCATCCACCCACTTCTAATGATGGGCATACATGCACCGTTTTATATATGCCGAAGCATGGGGGCATCCTCCCGCAAAAGGCAGGAGCAAATCGCTCCTCCACCCACTGCTGCCCCCACGCTTCGGCATATATGCTGAAGTATGTAACTGTGGTGGTGAAATCACCTCCGACAGTGCTGGAGTCACGGCTTTATGTATCGTGGGAGCAAACGCTGTTGCTGTCAAGATAAATAAATCCGCGCTGCAACTGAATGGCGTACCTGCTAAGCAAATGATGGTTAACAAAAAACAAAGTAACATTACAGTATAACAGTAATACTTACCATACCTGCAAAGCAAATACAAAAAAAAAAAACATAGTAAAAAATAAAACATTTAACGCAACCTGTGCCTACCTAAAATATATATATGCCGAAGCATGGGGGCATCCTCCCACAAAAGGCAGGAGCAAATCGCTCCTCCACCCACTGCTGCCCCCATGCTTCGGCATATATGCTGAAGTATGTAACTGTGGTGGTGAAATCACCTCCGACAGCGCTGGAGTCACGGCTTTATGTATCGTGGGAGCAAACGCTGTTGCTGTCAAGATAAATAAATCCGCGCTGCAGCTGAATGGCGTACCTGAAAACAAAAAAATGGTTAAAACACATTAAACTATAAAAAAATTACATACCTGAAAAGCAAACATGATAAAACATAACAATAAAACATTGCAGAATAGAATACAGTAAAAAAGAGAAGAACAATAGAGAGAAAATAGAGAGAGAGAGAACAATAAAAACGACAACTATTTTTGTTTTTTTTATTTTATATTTTTTTTGTGTATTTTATTTTTTTTTTACTTTTTTTTTTTTTATAACTGTAACTTTTAAAACTGTAACGGTTCCAGGTTTGGGTCTCTCAAAATGCGATGGCATCTTGGGAGACCCTGTGAAAGTGTGTCCTAGTCTGTGCAGTGCTGTACCCTACGCTAAAACTCAACTAGTGTATGGTAGCGTTCAAAACATTCACCAATGCAAAGACCAGGATTGCCAGGACAGGAGGGACAATAATACCGGGTGTCACGCCTAAATCCGCGCTTTCTGCAGACACGACATTTTCTTTGGGGGGCTTGTTGGGTAGGGGTACTCGGGATGGCATAAGGAAAATGCCTCTCATGCAGCCGGCCTACTGCATTTGGTTGGGGAAGGTGAGGTGGAGCACCGTCTGGAAACAGAAGGGCTCTGACGATCTCTTCCTGGAATTTAAGGAAGGATCCAGTCCGTCCTGAAGCTCTGTATAGCACATGAGCGTTCAGCAAAGCCAATTGAAATAAGTATACAGACACTTTTTTGTACCAGCGTCTGGCCTTATGGGCAATTAGGTACGGCGCCAACAACTGGTCGTTGAGGTCCACCCCTCCCATATTTTGGTTATATTCGTGGACACAGAGGGGTTTCTCCACAACACCAGTCGCCGTAGTAATTTGGGTCGTTGTGTCTGCATGAAGGGAGGTAAGAACGAAAACATTCTTATTGTCCCTCCACTTCATAGCGAGCAAATTATTACACTGCAAGCAGGCTCTCTCCCCCAGCCTAAGACGGGAATCTACAAGCCGCTGAGGAAAGCCCCGGCGATTAGGTCGCACGGTGCCACATGCTCCAATTTGATGATCAAAAAGGTGACTAAAAAGTGGCACGCTCGTGTAATAATTGTCCACGTACAAGTGGTACCCCTTTCCGAATAAGGGTGACACCAAGTCCCACACTATCTTGCCAGCGCTTCCTATGTAGTCAGGGCAGTTTGTCGGCTCTACGTGACTATCTTTGCCCTCGTAAACCATAAATCTACATGTATAGCCTGTGGCCCTGTCACAGAGCCTATACATCTTGACCCCGTATCTGGCACGCTTGCTGGGAAGGTACTGTTTGAATGACAAGCGGCCAGAAAATTTAATCAGGGACTCATCAACGCAGACAACTTGATGGGGAGTAAACAAGTCTGCAAAACGTTGGTTGAAGTGGTTCACGAGGGGCCGAATTTTGTAGAGCCGATCGTATTCAGGGTCTCCACGAGGACGACAGAGTTCATTGTCGTTGAAGTGCATGAACCGCAAAATCTGCTCGTATCGTGCCCTGGTCATGGAGGCAGAGAACACGGGCATATGGTGAATTGGGTCAGTGGACCAATATGACCGCAACTCACTCTTTTTGGTTATGCCCATGTTGAGGGAAAGGCCCAGAAAGACCTTAAATTCGGAGACCGTAATTGGTCTCCAATCTCTGGCAAGGGAGGACTGGGAAATAGTGGCGATGTGTTGACCAGCGTACAAATTGCTTTGGTCCACAATAGATCTATAGAGATCTTCGGTGAAAAACAGTGAATAAAAATCCAGTGGCGTAAAATCAACTGTTTCCACCTGAATTCCGGGTTGGCCAGTGAATGGGGGCAATACGGGTGCTGCAGAAGTGGTGGGTACCCAATTCGGATTGGCCAATGCAGCAGGAAGGGCACTATGGGCACGACGGGCCTGTCTTTGTCTTCTTGGTGGCAGCGGGACCCTACTAGTGCTTGCCACCTCACCAGCTTGAACTGCACTTATGGGACTCGCCACGTCACCACGTGATACTGCAGTGCTGGATGTACGACCAGGGTGTACTAGGCCGCTGGTGCTTGCCAGTTCACCAGAAGGAGTAGCGGCACTAGTACTGCTCTGCTCCATACGAGGGACCTGCGGTTCTTGCACTTCAAGGACAGAAGAAGAAGTTTGGGGTCTGGTACGCCTGACCCTAGCAGGGACCACAACTCCGTCGTCAGAGCTATCTGTCATGGAGCCGCTGTCCTCTACAGGATCGTATTCTGAGCCTGAACTTGACAGATGAGTGACTTCCTCTTCACTATCTGTCATACTCAGAAACGTGTAGGCCTCTTCACTAGTGTACCTTCGATTTGCCATTTTGGCCTCTAAATTTAGGGGTACACTAGTGAGACTCACAGGCAAAAAAGGTCCTGACTGTCAGCGACTGATTCAAAACGCTACCAAAAAACTGTTAGCGATCGCAGGGATCAGACCTGACTCTGCGAACGCTGCAGTTATGTGTGCTTAGTGTTTTGTGACAGTTATCGATCGATACTGCACTTGGGTGGGCTGGGCTGGGCCGAGGAGCAAAACGCAGGTGCTAGCAGGTATCTGGGCTGATCCCGCTAACACTGCGTTTTTTTGGGGGACCCTAAACTGCTAGGGAGTATAGATCTGATCGGATCAGATATCGATCCGCTCAGATACTATAGCACTAAGGGAGGTGTATGCTGCGTGCGTGGGTGTTAGCGGTACTGGCGCTAACCTGACGCTGCCTGGGGCGACGCAGACCTTATCTGACCCTAAAAACTTAACTTATATCACCGCCGGGCAATTAGGGGGTTAAACCTTTATAAGGTAATAAACGGCGGGTGCCCTAAAACTATAATAAACTGTAATAAACTATAATAAACTACAAAAAACAAACCAACTAACCAGCGTCACCCGTAACAATTATATGGTGATCACTGGTGAAAGGGTTAACTAGGGGGCAATCAAGGGGTTAAAACCTTTAGAAGGTAGTATATGGGGGTCCCTGTCGCTATAAAACACTGACAGCGAACCTATATACTTACATCCCTAACTAGCGTCACCTGTGTCACTAATACAGCGATCAGAAAAACGATCGCTTAGTGACACTGGCGACGGGGGGGTGATCACGGGGTTAAAACTTTATTAGGGGGGGTTAGGGGGGTACCCTGGACCTAAGGGGGGTACCCTAGACCTAAAGGGGACTAACCTAACTGCCCTAACACTTATAACTGACACAAACTGACACCAATGCAATAATCAGAAAAAAAAAAAACCTGCTATTGGTGTCAGTATGTGTGGGGGTACAGGGGGGTGATCGGGGGGTGACTGGGGGGTGACAGGGGGGTGACAAGTGTGCCTGCGTGTTCTACTGTATGTGTAGTGTTGGTGCACTTACTTGGATGTCTTCTCTCCTCGGCGCCGGACGAAAAGACCGTCTCGAGGAGAGATGACATCACTTCCTCCGCTTCTGTTTACATTCACAGAAGCCAAGGAAGCACATCATTGGCCAGGAGCGATCGCGAGGGGGGAGCCACGAATGAGTGGCCTCCCCCTCACCTTCAATCGACCCTGACCTCGATCCGACCGCCGCTGGCACCGGGGGGGTCCGATCGGACCCCCCACCCGCGGGCAGGCAAGGACGTACCTGTACGTCCTTTTGCCTGCCCGTGCCATTCTGCCGACGTATATAGTCGTGCGGCGGTCGGCAAGTGGTTAACCTGTGAGGAGTGGCTCCTTCACTAGGGAACGCCGACATGTGGATCTGAACCCATGTCTGTCAGGAAGTCTCCCATGGCTGCACTGGCCGTCAGAGTACTTAACCTGTGAGCTGTTGTGGCTTCACTTTAAATAAAAGGACATTTATACCTTCTATTGGACAAAAAAGCTTTACTGCTAGAAATAATTTGGATGTATTTCACCAAACCTTCCCCAATGAAAAGAGAAACTAGTCAGACACCCTTTTTTACAAGATGCTTCGGCTGACCAACCCTTTTAACCAAAGGGTCCTAAGCATGTGTTTTAGCACAAGTGCAAGGCAAGACGCCTGGTGGATAGGGTCTTTTATGGCACCTATGGCGAAACATAGTGCCATTGGTAGGAGAATTTTAACAAAAAAATTCCAACTCCTTATCTGTTAGATGCTTAAGCAATTATGCAACTTTATTGATGCTGGAAATCGCAGCGTCTACTGCTGGTACTTTCCAACCTTTGTGAATTTTTCCTCCATGATAGAGAACTGAGAAACTCTTTGGAGGGAAAAAATGCTTATCCAGATGATCCCATTCAGCATAAATAAGCGCTGTAAAAGGGTGTTCTTTGTTTTTAAAAAAAAAAAGGGACCTGGACTTTCAGCTTACTCTGTTAGAAGTAGTATAAAAAGTGGAATGAACCATCTCTGTAAGAGTTTGGACCATCAATCTGTCAGATTGTGAGGTTGCATAAGGTTCATCAACTGTTGTTTCCTCCACAGAGGAAAATTTGGCTTGTTTTTTCCCTGTGATCACCTGAGGATAACACCTCATCCTGTGCCCACTGTTCCCTTGGAAAAAGGGGTTTGAGGTGGGGGAGGGGGATCTATTATGCTTCCTATCCTCTTGGATGGAGAATGCGATTAAAGCCGCTAATCTTCCTTCTAAGCCCAACAGGGCAGAGGAGAATGCATCTTCAGTCACATACACAGGGGCTGAAGTGTGAGAAGCATTTCCACCACCAATTGCATCCAATGATTCACCCTGGCTTGCCATGTTAGGTATCTCCGGAGAGGATGACAGTGTGGAGACATGACTGGAGTTCCCAGGGCCTGGGGGTGGAATCCTTGTACCTTTGTGGTACACTGGAAATTAAATGTGCTAAGCACAACAGCAGAGGCACTTTAACAAATTATGGTATTTGCTGAACAATAGTTTTAGCAAAAGAAAACAATGTCACCATAAAGATCAGCCTTTGATGCTGAGTACCATAATATTTCCTGTGCTGGAAATGCCTGTTTACACACCTTTACGTGTGTGTGTGTGTGTGTGTATATGTGTGTGTGTGTGTATATATATATGTGTATATATATATATATATATATATATATATATATATATATATATGTATATGTGTATTTTTTGGAGAAAAAGGCATAGGTGGACTTTTTACAGTTCCTAGGCTTCTCCCCTTACCTTATCCTCGCTGCAGGATACTGCTGATTTAACAGACAGATTCAACTTTCACCCATCACGGCGGGCAGCATAGTTAAACCTTCAAAGACTGGGGCCCTTTTTAATAGGGGTTCCGCTCCTTTGGACCTGTATAGCACCCCTCAGGAACAACTTTAGGTAATATGAAAAACCAAAAAGAGTCCTGGTTCCTAGGGTCCAGCTCTCAAAGAGAAGCTTACAGGCAAAACCTTGTTCTTCAATGCGAGGCCCAGGTACCATCCTATGGCCTCAGTGGCGAGGATGGATCCGGTTGTGGAGGTTTTTTAAATCCAGCATAGATCCCTCCCTGGAGCTCCTCAGAGCACATCTTCACTCGTGACCAACACCTTAGACACTGGCGAAAAAACTCAGGGCTCCTGGAAGGAGGAGGGGTTATATAGGGGAGTCAACTTCCTGTATTAGTTATACCAGTGTCAACACCTGAAGGTAGGCCCATAACCCACCAAGTAATTACTTGAGGCTCTGTGTCCTATGATGTACGATAAAGAAAAACTATTTCATACATTAAAAAAACAAAACTATAAAGTTAACCAACATTTTTTTTGTATAATGTGAAAGATGATGTTACGCCAAGTAAATAAATACCTAACGTGTCATGCTTTAAAATTGCGTCTGCCCGTAGAATGGCGGCAAACTACAGTGCTTAAAATTCTCCATAGGCGTAGCTTTAAAATCCTTTACGGGTTATTAGTTTAGAGTTGCACAGGAGGTCTGGTGCTAGAATTATTGATCTTGCTCTAACGTTCGGGACAATACCTCACATGTGTGGTGCGATCACCCTTTACATATGCGTGTGGGATTAACATATGCGCTCGCATTTGCATGTAAGCACGGTGGGATGGGAGTGCTTTAAAAAAAATTTTATTGATATTTATTTAATGCATTTTTTTTCTTTTTGCACTTTTTTTGGATTAACTTTATTGCTATCACAATGGAAGAACCTTGGTGACAGCATGGGCCATGACAGGTCCTCTTTATGGAGAGGGGTCTGAGGTCTTTTAGACCCCAAATCTCTCCTCTAGCCTCCCATGCAGTCAATCAGACACAGATTGGATTGGTGGGCTGCTTTCCTGGCTGCTGGCGGCCACGTTAACAAAGATGCGGAACCAGAAGTGACAAACTACTCATCACTCCCAGTTTCCAGGATTGCAGAGTGAGAGGAACAATGCCAGTTCTTGCCTCTCTGTTCAGGGCAGCATTTACTGCCATCACATGCTCTTGGGCCCTGTTATGGGATTGTAGAGCTTGGGAAAGGTGGCAGAGGCTGCGGGAGGGGGGTGGAACCCCCTTTTGCCACCCACAGAAGTGATCGAGTGGCTATTTAGCCACTCTGATCACTTCTGCCTGAAAGGAAATCTCCAGCTGAAAAGATACATACTGGGATGATCCCTGTAGGTGCAGGGATCATCCCAGTATAACCGCTGAGACCCGAGGACATCCATGGACGACCTCCCGGCGGGAAGTGGTTAATAAGGATTGTACCCATATTTACAATAAAAACAATGTGTATTTATTATTTTTGAAAGGAGCCTGTAAAACATTGCAACTGCAAAGGGTGGATCACAGGTGCAATATACAGACTCCTGCAGACTCCTTCTGCAGCCACTGGTTTGTACTGAGGTAGGGCCTTTAGTTACAGGGCTGAAGGAAATGTGAATGGACTTCAAGTGCAATTACCACTGTGCTTGTTCCATTGGCAGATGAGACTTGGAGTTTATTCATTCACATATCACTTTGAATAAATGATGCAGCTGATACTGAGTCAACTTTTAAGGATCTTTTTAGTGGTTGGATATTTTGAATGAAAAAATATTTGGCATGAGCCTTTTATTATAGCCAAACCTGTTTTCTTAAACCCAGAATGCTTTTTAAAATATGTGCAAGAAGGAGGGTTTAATTTATTGCCAACTTAGTTATCAAGAATTTCAAAGGCTTTATACCCAAATGTTCAACAAAGGCCTTGAGCATTCAGCAAGCATTTAATTTCTTCTCTAGCGTTAACACAGTGTGGACATAAATCTTAATTCACACTGCGTCTGCATGTTCTTTTGTTGATTTTTGGATACAAAACCCCCCAATTGGCATGCTGATTTTGCATTGTGCAGTAGTAGTTTTCTATTTTGTTTTGATTTTGTTTGTGCACTCATGTCTCTATATTCTGTAAATCATTCCTAGGAGAAAGTTGGCCCTGATTACATCCATGCAGGTCAGCAGAGATAGCAAGCCAAGTCATCACACTGACTGAGAACCTAGTCATTACATATACTGTAAACTATATTAGTTTCAACTATAGTTCTTTATGGTTGCTGGTTTTACTGTTAGACATACAGATAGCCATTAGGGGAAGAATCTACACATCTGGATATAAAATACAATGAAGGCAATATGCAACTGTCTGCATTTACAGTATATTCACTGCACTTTAGTTTTCCTGTAATTAGATGTTACACTGTGCAAAAACCACATATTAGTCCTAAAACATCTAATATAGAGGAATTGGTTAATATAAAACTATATGTTTCTTTCTTTTTCCACAAAAAAAAGGTTTACTTTTGAAGTATTTCTGTTCTGTGGTTGACATATTTGTTAGTATGCTAAAGAAAGACAAAAAATGCTGACACCTAGAAAGTTCTGTAACCATACAATTCTGTTCTGATAAGTGGTTCTATCATTACTGTGAACCTCTATTATTTAGGTTACTGAACAATACACATAGTGAGAGTTTCTATCTGTTACCATAGAAACACAGCAATAAAAGTTTAATAAATATATAACTTCTGTAAAAAGGGGTATTGATCGCCCAAACCCACTCATTTCAGTACAAAACAGTAGAACACCTGCAATTAGCAAGGTTCATTTCATTGCCAGCCTTGACTTTCCGTTTTAAATGTGTATTGCATAACATATACTGTACATACCCAGTGTCTTTCTGTCTTTCACATGACAAAGCTGCATGTGTATTGCTGTGAATCAAATGTCTTCAATGAGGACCGCTAATGCTACTCTCACTTCTCTTTCCCATCCAATATAAAAAACTACTAGATGATGTACTCATAGAAGTTAGTCTGCTGCATATTTTAATATATCAGCAGCATGAAATATGAATGCTTGTGTTCCTTATTGTATAAGCAGTTTATCTTAGTCACTTCCGTCCTGACTGTTGGCAGAGAATTATTACTATATATTAGATCTTCTTCCAAGTGTAAATATCAATCATAATTCACAAGACATGACAAGAATTTCATGACCATTTACTGTCCAGTGGCCACAGTCTGATTATGTCTGGATAGATCTAATATCTATAATGCTTACCATTAGGAATTGTGTACCATTTATAAATCACTTCATATGTTTTGTATTTTACGCTATATTAATGACAAACATGGGTACTATGAAGTAATGTTTGAATTGGAAATACCGGTATACATTATTTTTTATAACTGTATGTTTATTAAGCTTTTTCAAAACATAACTAAGAAGAAAATGGTTCCAGTACATAATGCAAAGAGCATTAAGTGCAGTAACAGCTCATAGAAAGAGTTATCACCAATTAGAAAGGCACTTCTCATGTCAGAATGTAACAAGTACAATTAGTACAAGAAATGGGCTCAAGTATAATAAAGTGTGGAGTGGGACAGCTCTGCCCCGAACTTCTCCCTAATTGAAAATAAGAAAATAAGTCATAAACAAAGGGAAACATGAAACAAAGAGTTTGGGTCAACATACCAGTGGAAAACAATAACAGTAATGTAAATGTCAGTGATGCCTAGCGGTCCTGTGGTGCTCAAACATTATTAAATTGTACCAAGGTGTCATTCGTTTTAGCTGTGAGAGGTTCAATCCTTCTAATGTCAGTGACAAAGTGTGATGGAATGTTGGTAGATAGCCAGTGTATTGGAATAGCTCTCCTAGCATCAGTTAAAACATGGGATGCCAGTTTTTTAGAGCACTTAGAAATATCAGAGAAAGGCAAGCTCAATTATTGGGTCTAAAGGCAAAAGAGAAGTCCAAAAGTTGTTGCAAAAGTGACAATACGTCGTTCAAGAAGGGTTGAACATATCCAAAGTATATAAAAAAGTGAGCCAGCAAACCCTTGGAAATGTCAGATTTTGAGCATGCAACATCCAGTGCATTAAAATCCTATACTTATTATTTCTATGCACCACACATTGAGAAGATTTAGAGGTCATGTCCAAAAAATTTCCCAGCATTTAAGGGAAATAGGTCTATGGAGGGTTTGTGCCTATTTATGCATATATAACTGGGTAACTTTGGTTAGTAAAGGGAGCTCATGGAGGATTTTGTAAATGGGGGAGATAAGATTAAGTTTTATGAGGTTTTTGAGCACATATCGATTCAAATTTAGAAGGTTGCTCAAGGGTCAAAGATGGTATTCTGGAGTCAAAGATGGTATCCTGTAGTAAACAAAGTAATTCAATTGAAGTGATTTCAAAACAAAAGATAAAAGTAGAAAAGGTGAGCAGGAATTCATATCTTAGCATGCAGTTCTGCAAAAGAACAACATTTACGGGATACCAGGTTAGTAAGATAACATCACTGAAAAATCATGGCCTGTGCCAATTGGTAACATTTGCCCATGTGACAGACTGTCAGGGGTTACCAGGTTATATATTACTGAAAAGGGAACAGGGGTGAATAGAAAGAATACCCAGTATTACAAGTTTTCCAGACTGACAACAATCCTAATTGGCCAGCAGTAGAAGACCAAATTAAAGAGCAGGGATGTATGGGGAAAAGTTGGCTACATTCTATGTCTGTCCAGAGATTAGGGGGATGTTGAGTAGACCAGGAAATAACAGCTCTTAAATGAGTGGCATTGTAATATTTAATCAATCTGGCACTTCCAGTCCCCCCTGGGACTTTAAGGAAAGGAGTACTGAACATACTATGCAGTGTGATTTGTTATATCAAATGAAATTGATAAATAGTTTCTGCATAGCACGTAGTTTTGTCATGGGAACTGGGACTGAGGGTGTCTCAAAAAAGGTATAATAATTTAGGTAAAACTGACATCTTGAGAATGTTCATTCTCTGAACAAATTAATAGGGTGGGCAACTACATGGCAAATGAGGTTTAATGTCGAAAAATGTAAAATAATGTATTTGGGTGGCAAAAATATGAATGCAATCTATACACTAGGGGGTGAACCTCTGGGGGAATCTAGGATGGAAAAGGACCTGGGGGTCCTAGTAGATGATAGGCTCAACAATGGCATGCAATGCCAAGCTGCTGCTAACAAAGCAAACAGAATATTACCATGCATTAAAAAATGGATTAACTCCAGGGATAAAGCAATAATTCTCCCACTCTACAAGACTCTGGTTTGGCCACACCTGGAGTATGCTGTCCAGTTCTGGGCACCAGTCTTCAGGAAAGATGTACTGGAAATCGAGCGAGTACAAAGAAGGGCAACAAAGCTAATCAAGGGTCTTGAGGACATAAATTATGAAGAAAAGGTTGCGAGCGCTGAACTTATTCTCTCTGGAAAAGAGATGCTTGAGAGGAGATATGATTTAAACTTACAAATACCATAGTGG
Organism: Aquarana catesbeiana; assembly: GCF_042186555.1. NCBI lineage: Eukaryota > Metazoa > Chordata > Amphibia > Anura > Ranidae > Aquarana > Aquarana catesbeiana. The sequence continues at coordinate 399,612,926 of NC_133326.1, read as the reverse complement.
TGATCCCACAATAAAACTTTTTTGCGGAAGGGAGTTTAACAAGACACATAGCCAGTTTAGAAAAAAAGAGGTTTAACCTTAAACTATGTAGAGGGTTCTTTACTGTAAGAGCGGCAAGGATGTGGAATTCCTTTCCACAGGTGGTGGTTTCAGCGGGGGGCATCGATAGTTTCAAAAAACTATTAGATAAGCACCTGAACAACCACAACATACAGGGATATACAACGTAATACTGACATATATTCACACACATAGGTTGGACTTGATGGACTTGTGTCTTTTTTCAACCTCACCTACTATGTAACTATTCAATTGGGAAATGTTATAAGCATCCCGATGTTTAAATGATTGGTAAATATCATGGAACAAGGGGGGTAGTTCACGTAATACAAAGTGAAGTATGTAGGTTTGATAAATATGCCTAATTATTTAAGAGGTTGAGAACACCATGGATAAGGATAATTTTCTTGTAGCAAGTCCAGGGCAGTAGAGGGGATTTGGACAGGCAAAGCTTCAGTTTTGGAGGTGTTACTTTTGTACCTTGATAGGGAGCTAAATACATTCAACAATTTTTATAAAGAGTCAGTAACAAGATGTGAGGGTATGGTAAAGTTAGTAAAATGTCATCTGGGAATAGAGATAGCTTATATTCCCTCCATCATAGTCATACCCCGTAAATGTCTGGGTAAGACAAAATGGCTTCAGCTAGGGGTTCAAGGCATAAAATAAAAAGTAAGGCTGAAAATAGTTTAACTTGAAAAGATGAATAAGAGTATGGAGCTTGTAAAGCTTTAAAGTGGTTGTAAAGACCAAAGATAAAAATCCTTCTGTGTGTTGCTCCCTCCACAGCCCCCTAATACTTACCTTAGCCCCTTCTTGATTCTGTGCACAGGAGCCTCGGCTGTCCAGGGTCTTTCTCCCATCATTGGCTGAGACACAGCAGTGGGAGCCAATGACTCAATCACAGCCAGTGAGCCAATGAGGATAGAGCGGGGGGGGGTGGGGACGACCTGCGGCTCTATGTGTCTTATGGATGCATAGAGTGGGGCTCAGGAGTAACCACGCACCCGTGCCCCCATAGCAAGCAGCTTGTTATTTGGGGCACTGGTTAAGAGGAAGAGCCAGGAGCACTGGTGGGGAACCTGAAAAGAAGAAGATTGGGGCTGCTTTATGCAAAACTATTGCACAGAGCAGGTAAGTATGACATGTTTGTTATTAAAAAAAAAAAAAAAAAAAAAAAACTTTAATATCACTTTGAAGAAGGGGCCTTTAAATCCAAAACATAAGGCGGAGAACATATAGGGGTACCACTGTGAAAAAGTTGCGCTACATTTAAATATTTCCCTATATAAGAAATAGTGTAAACCAATGACATACAAAAATCAAGGACACACCCGGATCAGGAGTGCACCCTGAACACCCTAAACTCCTTCAGGTGATGGGTACATAAATGAATAGTGAAATTAACAAAATATCAACAGTTGAAATAAATCATGTGCAAATCAATTAATAAATGAATAAATAATGTCCATATGAAAATTAAATATAATGAGCAGCATCTTCCTTAAATGTGATAGGTGAAAAATATGTGAGATATAATCCACAACAGGTATCAGGGTCCAAATAATCAGCCTTATTCTTTGATGTCCACAAATGAGAGACAACTTGATGTAAAATTCTGTATATGATAACCCTTACCGGAACCGGTGGACCCCCTAAAGAGCTGGAGTCCCTCTCTGTTTGCTCACTCATGGCTGGGAGCCCGAGTGTGCTTTTCTTTTCAGATTGGGGACATCCAGCTGTTAAGCATTCACTGCTACTTGGCGAAATCCTTGCTGACCGCTCAAGGCAACCAAAGGACTCGATATACCAGAGGATTCAAGTGTCCCCGCAGAGGGATTAATCTGTCTGCTCGTATGATCCCGCTCTTTAGGGGGTCCCCCGGTTCTGGTAAGGGTTATCATATACAGAGTTTTACATCAAGTTGTCTCTCATTTGTGGTCATCAAAGAATAGGGCTGATTATTTGGACCCTGATACCTGTTGTGGATTATAACTCACATATTTTTCACCTTTCTATCACATTTAAGGAAGAAGCTGCTCATTATATTTAATTTTCATATGGACATTATTTATTTATGTATTTATTAATTGATTTGCACTTGATTTATGTCAACTGTTGCTATTTTGTTAATTTCACTATTCATTTATGTACCCATCACCTGAATGAGCTTAGGGTGTTCAGGGTGCACTCCTGATCCGGGTGTGTCCTTGATTTTTGTATGTCATTGGTTTACACTATTTCTTATATAGGGAAATATTTAATGTAGCGCAACTTTTTTTTTTTTTTTCCAGAGTGTTGGTTGAAACCAAAGTTTACATATGGGTAATTTACACTGATGCTCACTTTTCAGTCATTTTCACATATGTATGCGTTTTTCACTCAAATATAGCGCTACACTTTTTATTTTCTTATCTGTATACACAATTTGTCTAATTGTTAGTGTTGGCTGCTTGACACTATTGAGTTGGCGCAGCAGTTTTTTCTCCTTTTTTCAACGCGGTTCACTGTTTGCTCTGCTGACTACCAGGGGCGTTGCTAGGTCTACAAAAGATCTGGGGCTGCTCAGGAGCTCTGTGTGAGAAAGTTCCTTCCGACTCTATGATATGGGTGGAGCAAGGGAGGAGACTCACTCTAACACTGATCACGTTTCACGTTGATGTTTTTTTTCTTTTGAACAACATTTATGTTTATGGTTTTATGGGACTACTTTAACACAGCCACATATTTCTGAGAGAAATAATACTCTCTGATTGAATCTTTATTATAATATTCACAGGTGCTGTTATAAGACCTTTTGCATTTACTTCATGTTTGTTTTTTTGTTGATTCAGAGTGTTGGTTGAAACCAAAGTTTACATATGGGTGATTTACACTGATGCTCACTCTTCAGTCATTTTCACATATGTATGCGTTTTTCACTCAAATATAGCGCTACACTTTTTATTTTCTTATTGGTATTTATTAGCACCATTAGGTATTAGATGGTTTATTGTTGCTGCTTTTTTGCTGATTTAGTTTTCGTCTGAGTGCAGTATTTATATTTTATTTAACATATAGGGTTAGCCTAAGCAGTCAAAGAATTTTTGAGCATCTAAGCTCAGCAATGAGGTCCTGTTAAGCACTACTATTTATTGTTCATTTGGCATTATCACTGTATGATCTTAATGAGTATCTGAGAGAGCCTGTTCGCTAAGATTTTCATGACGATTTTATAGTCTGAGTTGAGCAAAACTATTGGTCCATAATTGGCTGGTGAGGCTTGGTACTTTTTGGGTGTTGAGATAACTGAGATGTGGGAGTGCATATACTTAGTGTAGGGAATTTCTCTATCAAGTAAATACTGATAGAGTTCAATCAAAAAAGGGGTCAAGGTAGGCAGGAAAGATTTTTAATAAGAATTGGCCCAGGGGATTTGTGGGAGGGCAAATATTTAATCACTGCAAAGAGTTATTTCATGGTGATAGGTGCATTTAAAAGCTGCAAGTCAGAGACAGACAGACAGATTAGGTAACCACAGGAAATCAACACATTTATCAAACTCCTCTTGTTGAAAAGGGGGGGTGGTTTTCAGGGATAAGGCAATTGCAGAGTTTGTTATAAAAGTCTTAAAAAGTCTTGACCATGGCTTTTGTACAGTAAGTTGGAGGTGCCATCTGGTTGAAACAGATTTATGAATACATTGAAAGGGATGTGTCTCTAAGCTTGTTCACCAACAATCTCTGGGCTTTGTTAGAATAGTTGTATTTTTTTAGCAGTTTTAGGCGTATCCAAGGCTTTAAGTTGGTCACCGAGGGAGCACAGAGAAGCTGATGTTCAGCATAACTGACTTAGCAGAGATGCTTTAGTCTGATTTGTATCTCTTTTTAATCGAGTTTCAGTAAAAATATATTGTCCCTTAATGTAAGCTTTGTGTGCTTTCCACAATGTAAATGGACTTTGCACTGAGCACTTATTAATTTGAAAATTGATATTTGAAACATTTCTACCAAGTCCTGGAAGAGCTGCTCTTGGACTGTCAATTTAAAGGAAGTATTTACTCTTGAGCATTTAAACTCCTTCAATGTCAACCATTGTTTCCTAATAGAATGAAGCTTTGACATTTTAAGACATTAAGTGCAGAGACATGGTTATAAGGCATTACAGACTCTAAGTCAGACCTGAGTATATAAGTTGATGAGAGAGAAATAAGTAAAATAAATAAACCAACATATATACACGAGTACCGAGTCAACATTTTCAGAGCTTCAGTCATAGAAATACATAAACACAGAAAAGTGACAGCAGAAAAAAGACAGAGAAATCCATCAAGTCTGCCCGTCTTTTTTTTGTTTTGTTTTTGCTTTTTTTTTCTTTAACTGTTTTATCAGAGTATATACAGTATCTATGTTTGTCCCAAGCAAGTTTGAAGCCATTTACTGTTGACTTGCTCACTATCTCTGCTGGAAGTTTATTCCAAGCATCAACTACCCTTTCAATAAAATAATATTTTCTAAGAATCATTTTGAACTTTCCTCCAGTTAGTTTGAGGTACCCATGTTCTTTATTTTGTTTTCTTTTTGAAAAATCTGCCCTCCTGAACCTTATTCACCCCCTTGATGTATTTAAAGGTTTTAATCATGTCTTCCCTTTCCCTTCTTTCCTCTGGACTGTACAAATTAGGTTCCATATTAGGTTAGCCACCGCAGTTATACTTTGGCAGGTTGGCTCCACTGCGCGAGCCCTCGTAGCTGTACACCGGCTCTTTAAGACACCTCCGGCGGTGTGCGCACATGAAGCATGTCCCTGGAGCTGATGCACATGCCTGGCAGGCGCAATGACCGCTGGCCACCCGCAATTGCTCGTGGCAGAGTGAGAACCGGGACCTGTGTGTGTAAACACACAAATCCTGATTCTCTCAGGGGAGAGGAGACAGATAGTGTGTTCATACTGAGTATGAACACCTCCTCTAGTCAGTCCCATCCCCCCCAGAGTTAGAACACATCTAGGGAACACAGTTAACCTCTTGATCACCCCCTAGTGTTAACCCCTTCCCTGCCAGTGACATTTATACAGTAATCAGTGCATTTTTATAGCACTGATCGCTGTATAAATGGCACTGGTCCCAAAAATGTGTCAAGTGTCCGACTTGTCCACCGCAATATCGCAGTCCCGATAAAAATCTTTGATTGCCGCCATTACTAGTAAAAAAAATAAAAATGCCATAAATCTATCCCCTATTTTGTAGGCACTATAACTTTTGCGCAAACCAATCTTCTACCAAAAATATGTAGAAGAATACATATCGGCCTAAACTGAGGAACAAATCAGTTTTGTCTTTTCTTTAATTTGGGATATTTATTATAGCAATAAGTAAAAGATATTGTGTTTTTTTTTTTTTTTTTTTTTTTCAAAATTGATGGTCTTCTTTTGTTTATAGCACAAAAAATAAAAACCACAGAGGTGATCAAATATCACCAAAAGAAAGCTCTATTGGGAAAAAAAGGGCGTAAATTTTTTTTGGGTACAATGTCGCAGGAACGTGCAATTGTCAGTTAAAGCGATGCAGTGCCGTATCTCAAAAAATGGCCTAGCCAGGAAGGGAGTAAATTCTTCCGGGGCTGAAGTGGTTAAATATATGTATTTTATTAGAGGTACTTTCCAAGGATCGGTGGGTGCCGGTGGTCATCCATTGGCCAACACCCACACAGCACAGATGGGTCACCTGTGGCGCACACGTGTGCCCCTTACCTGGGAGTGCTGGATTATGTACCTGGTACATGATCCAGTGCAGCAGAGTCACAATACATGTGATACAGTCAGCAAGCTAATAATAATGACCACCAGCATCAGTCCCAGTTTCTGGAATTATATCCTCCAGCATCTGTGCCAGTTTAGAAAATGACAACTCACAGTATAAATGGCAATCTCCATAATAATAAGGGCAGCATTGGTGTCAGAAGCAGCAATAATAACCCCCAGCATCAGTGCCAGTTTCTACATTTCGATCCCCAACATTGGTGTCAGTTAAAGAAACAGCAGCCAATTTATGCAATAATAAACCACAGGATTTGTGTCAGTTTCTGCAACATTAATCCCCAGCAATAGTGCTATGTTATGTAATAACTCCCAGCATTGATGGCAGTGTCTGTGATCCCTATCTGAACTGGCTGGAGTGGTTAACTCTTTGGGGGGGGGGGGGTTGATTAACTTACTTGAGCAATTCTACCCCCTTCATGACCAGTCTATTTTAGAACTGCTATACTTTAACTGCCAATTGTGTGGTCATGCAACAATGTACACAAACAAAATTTAAATACATTTTTTGCTTTTTTTTTTTTTTAGTGGTATTTGCACATCACTGTGTGTTTTTTTTTTTTATTATTATATAAACTAAAAAATACCACAAGTGTAGAAAAAAAAACAATAATTTTTACTTTCTGTTATAAAACATATCCAATAAAAAAGATTAAATAAAAAAAAAATATTTCTTCATCTCTATTCATCAATCTAGGCCAAAATGTATTCTGATACATGTTGTTGTTAAAAAAAAAAGTGTATATTAAGTGGTTTGTGTGAAAGCAATAGAGTCTACTAAATGAAGGAATATATACTGAATTTTTTTTATATACTAGCAATAAGAGTGATCAGCAACTTATAGTTTATTGTGATAGTGACACTAACTGACACTTTGTGGGTACTGAATAACTGCCACTGACATCACTAGTGACACTAATACAGTGATCAGTGCTAATAATATACACTTTCACTGTACTAATGACACTAGCTGGGAAGTGGGTAACATCAGGGGCGATGAAAGGGGTTAATTTTGTGCCTAACTATGTGTAATGTGTGTACAGTGTGCTGATTTTTAACATAGATTGTTTATTTCCCTGCTTTGTAGGGAGAAGAAACAAAGCAATCATTCCCTCTGTACAGAACCTTCTGTGGGCTGTGATTGGACACAGCCGATCAGCAGGTCCTGGCCATGAATCACTGGCTGGGACCTGCTGACAGATTCTCACTGTGTACAATCACAGGGGAGTTGGGTGGGGGCATGCGCCTGAAACAGGTATCGATGTGCGGTTATTGTAGTTGCAGCCCCGTCGCAGTATATGTATGCAACCTCATGTACCTGATCCCACCAGGAAGCTGACACTGCACAGCGCTAATCACAGGCAGTGAAGCATTTCCCGATCTGTGCAGCCGGAAATGTCTCACTGCCTGTGATTAGCACTGCGCAGTGTCAGCCTTGTGGCAGGATCGGGAACGTGGGGTTTTGAACACGCCCAAACCCATCTCTAGTGGTTAATTACCAATGGTATCAGTAATAAGCAGTATGAAGGGGATTAAGGTGTTGCCACTGGTCACTAATGCATTAATGATTAGTGTCAGTTAACCCCTTTGTGCTGCATTAGTGGCACAAGTATCAGTGCTATGCTGCAACATGAAGGGGTTAATTAACACTAATACTTGTGCCACTAATGCAGGACAAAGGGTTAACTGACCTTGGTCATTAACTGACACTGGTCATTAATTAATAAATCATACTTCTCCCCTCCCCCCAGAGTTAGCCGGTTCATCTGTATATGTTCATCTGCTTACTATTTATGCACTGCCTGGTTTGTTCCTCCTCTGGGTTGCACTCACTGTGGTGCCTGGCAGATCTCTACGGTCCTCTCTCTCTCTTCTCAGTGACCTCACGCCGGGACTCGGAAGTGCCTGTCGGGCAGAGATCACTCCGCGCCTCCGCCTGACAGGGAATGGAAGATCGGGTCCTATTCTTGTACCCGGTGCAGGAGCGCACTCCTTGCAGGCAGCTGTGTGGGATTGTAGCATGGCCAGCTGGCGTTAATCACAGTATGCCAAAAACATTGTAAGCAGCAAACTGCCAGCACTGCGCCCCTCTTCCCACGGTAAATTGTTCCGCCCAGGGCATCGTCCCTTCCGCCCCCCCCCTTGTGCCAGCCATGGCTTGAAGTTAGAAGCTGATTGGCAACCGTGCACAGCTGCATCAGATTTTGCACACTCCAGGGGTAGTAAACCAAGCCCAGTACTCTAAATGAGGTCTCACTAAAGATCTATATAGGGGAATCTGGACCTCCCTCTTCCTGCTGGTAAACCCTCTAGTGATGTATGCTAGAATTATATTTGCTTTTCCCACTGCCTGGTCAAACTGTTTGCTTACTTTGCAATCATCTGAAATAAGTACCCCAAAATCTTTTGCCTCTGTAGTGCTGGCCAACATTGTACCCCCAGTGTTGTACTCTCTCAATGGATTATTTTTCCCTAGGTGCATTATTTTATATTTAGAAACATTAAACTGCAGTTTCCACTGCTTTGACCAATCTTCCAGCAATACCAAATCATATTCTATGTTACAGACACCTCCAGGGATATTCACCCTATTATAGTAATATTACTTACTGTATATATAGATTTAATAGAATAGAACCTAGTACAGAGCCTTGTGGTACATAACCAGTGACTGGCCTCTGTTCCGAATGAACCCTTTTTACAACCACACTCTTGTATCTATCCTTTAGCCAACTGCATATCCACTGAACCACCCAAGGGTTAAGTCCTAGTTTGTACAAATTTTGTATTAGATCGTTATGTGGAACTGTATCAAATGCCTTGCTGAAATGAAGATATGTTACGTTCACAGCACAACTCTGGTACAAAACATTATTAATATAGTAAAAAAAAAAAAATCAGATTAGTCTGACATGATTTGCCCTTAGCAAAGCCATACTGCTTTGGATCCAGCAATTTGTGTATTTTTAAGTGATCAATGATCCTTCTTTTCAGGAGTGATTCCATTACCTTGACTACAACCGACGTTAAACTCACTGGCTTGTAATTGGCAGTTTCTGCCCTGCTGCCCTTCTTGTGAATACTGTAAATACAATATTAGCTGCCTGCCAGCCATGGGCAACTTCTCCTGTTAGAAGAGATTGATTAAAAAGATGTGTTACAGACTTCCAGTTTCGGTGCAGTATGAGGAAAGAGTGAGAGCATTCAGCTCCTACCACCCCCAACAAACCTGGCTTGCCAAGCCAATCCACAGCTCCGGTCCCCAGGGCAGATTACTACTGCTCCCAGAAGCCAAATGGACCATTTTCTGGTGCGCTCCCCGCTCCTTACAGGCTCCCAGGCAGGAAGTCTACCCAGAGGCCGACATGGAATCCAAGCTGGCCACTGCCACCCCGTACGAGGGCACTAATGCTCTGACCCAACTTCTCCAGGACAGCCAGCAGAGGACACACACCCTGCTCATGCCCAGATTGCCCAGGCTGTGGCTCATCTGCTCTACCCCATGATAGTTGCAGCAGTGGACAAGTCTGTCCAGCAGGGCATGGAGCTGCTGAGGCAGGGTCTCCATAGCCAGACACACAGGCTGCAGGAATCTGAGAGGCGGATTTCAGTGGGTACCGCAATTTTTAATTGACAAGGTGGAAGACCTTGAGAACAGGTCTCGCAGGAACCACCTGCACATTATAGGTCTCCCTGAGTCTTTCAAGTCCCCTTACTTTTTTGTTTCAAAATATTTATTGAAGTTTTTAGTATAACAAAGAAAGTACATTGCAGCAGTGAAATGTTACAAGTATGGCATGGTTTGTATGTTTACAGTATTGATACAGTGCAACATAAAGTAAACCGTAATCAATAGACTACACCGCTGAGATGAATAATCAAACCAAAGGAAGAAACAAATAGGAAAGTCAATAAGTATTGGATGACGATATCGTCATTGGTTGTTGTTTGAGTAAGGTATGACATTTTACTAGTATAACTTGGGGAGGATTAAGAACAGGTATATTCAGGTATGCTCCCACGACATCCAAACATCCCTGTCGGGTTCTTGACTGTGCCTGGATGGGGGAGCTATAGATCCCAATTGGTGGTATCAATAAAGGGGTATTTTACCTGTACAATAGTTTGATGTGTTATGCCAGTTTGACAAAAATAAAGTTGTGCGGTTAGTTCAAAAGAAGGTATAACCGGGTATACCTCTGTGGTATTAAATAGCAAGATATTGAAAGGAATAGTAGTTCTTATGGGCTATATGTCATCAAGACAAACAGAGTATAGCAGGTAGGGGTGGTATGTGAAAGTGGGTAGGTGTGTACTGGATCTTGCATCATTCTGATGTATGTTAAAGGCAGGTAGCAGTTTATGGAATAACCCGGATGAAATAAAGGTGTGTCATTAAAGAGAGTTGTGATAATCGGTAGATTCTTTAAAGTGTGTCCAGCATGTCCATGTTTGTTGAAATTTTGTTGGGTTCTCTCTAGCCTGATGAATGAGGGCCTCCATTTCCGCTATGTTTTCTATACGGCGAAACCAATAAGCAGTGGTAGGGGGATTTGTCTGCCTCCAAAGCATAGGTATGCATTGTTTGGCGGCGTTGATGAGATGTAGGGCAAGGGATTTTTTATATGCTGAGTAGGGTATAGATGTGTGGTGGAGCAAAAAATGTGCGGGTGTAAAGTCCAGCGTGTAAGTAGTAATTTGGGTGATGAGGCGGTGTACTTCTTTCCAAAAGGGTTGTATGAGCGGGCACTCCCACCATATGTGGAGTAGGGAACCTGGAGTCAAATTGCATCTCCAGCAAAGTGAGGAGATGTTAGGGTGGTATTTATGTATTCTGATCGGGGTTCTGTACCATCTAGAGTACAGCTTATATCCATTTTCTTGTGCTGAGACATTGATGGAACCTTTATGAATGTGTTCATAGATCCGTTCCCAGTCAGCATTTGATAAGTCTAATGAGAGGTCAAGTTCCCAGCGTTGGCTAATTGCGTTAGATTTAGGGCTGCAGTCTGAGAACAAGAGCGAGTACATTGTAGATATCAGATGTTTTTGGGGTTCGGTGGTAATGCATAGGGTTTTGAAGGGAGTGTGTTCCCTATGCCAATTAAGCAGAGGCTTAGAACTTTGGATGAAGTGCCTAACCTGTAAATATTTAAAGAAGGGAATAGTTTGGTTGGGAAAACGGGAAGATAGCGCTTCAAATGTTGTGAACTCATCGTTGTGGAAGAAGTGTTCAGCTCTAAGAGAGGGTAGCTGTCGTTGGGTCTCAGCATTAGATTCCAAAAGGCCAGGGAGGAAGTCTGGATTTTGATTGGGTGTCAGAGGCCCGGGTGAGGATGCTATATTACGTTTTTTACACGCCATCCGAAAGTGGAGGAGGGTGGAGTGTATTAGTGGGTGATTCGTACATTCCTTGGGTGTCGCTTTCTGTGAGATCCATGGTAGATTTGAGATCGGAATTCCTGCAAACGTTTCTTCAAGTTTAACCCAATCTTTAGTGTCTGCGTGGATTTGCCAGTCGACTACTCTGGTCAAGAGGCAGGCCCAGTGGTATTTGTAAACGTCCGGGAGTCCAATTCCCCCTTTTGATTTAGGAAGGGTTAATCTTTCCCAGCTTAATCTGGGTGTTTTGGATGCCCAAATAAAATTTCTGCAGATTCGTTTGTAGGTTGTGAAGAATGTTAGGGGGAGGAGGATAGGAAGGGTTTGAAAGAGATATAGGAGTCTGGGTAGGACATTCATTTATATGATTGACGCTCTTCCGAACCATGAAAACATACCTGCATGCCATTTTTGGAGGTCTTGTTGAATAGATTGGAGAATAGGCGAAAAGTTTTTAGAGTATAAGTTGGATAGGTTTTTGGGGATCTGAATACCTAGATATGTGATAGCGTGGGGCTCCCATTCAAAGGGAAAGTTTGCTTGGCATTGCAATATCATGTTGGCAGGTAGGGAGATGTTTAATGCCTTAGATTTAGAGAAATTGATTTGGAGGTTAGACAGTGATTTGAACATATTGAGGTCTTTTAGCAGATTGGGTATAGAGATGAGCGGGTCTGTAAGGAAAAGTAAAACATCGTCTGCATAAGCTGCCAATTTATATTGTCTGTGGTTGATGTTGACACCCTTGATGTCAGGGTTTGCTCGTATTTGACGAAGGAGTGGCTCTATAGTAAGAATGAAGATGAGGGGTGATAAGGGGCATCCCTGGCGTGTGCCATTCGACACGGAGAAGGCATCCGACAGGCGGCCATTGACTCGAATGCTAGCAGATGGCTTGGAATAAAGTGCGAAAATTAGTTTGAGTAGGTGTTCTGGGAATCCCATAACCTTTAGTGTTGCCATCATGTAGTCCCATGCCACTCTTTTGAACGCCTTCTCCGCATCAAGGGATAGTAGAAAGCCCAGTTTCGACGAACGTGTTAACCAATGATGTATGTTGAGGGTCTTTATGGTGTTGTCCCTAGCTTCTCGTCCAGGGACAAAACCTACTTGATCTAATGATATCAGTCTGGGGATGAACGGGAGAATACGATTCGCAAGGATTTTCGCATAAAGTTTTACGTCTACATTTAGGAGGGATATTGGTCTATAATTTGATGCTAAAGTGGGGTCTTTGCCGGGTTTCGGTATAAGAGTTATGTGGGCAGCTAAAATGTCGTTGCTGGTTTGAGGCGAGGAGGGTAAAGAGTTGAACGCTTTTACGAATCTAGGGAGTGAAATGTCAGTAAAGGATTTGTAGTAACTTACGGAGAGGCCGTCAGGGCCTGGGCTCTTGCCCGTTTTCAATTGTTTCAGTGCTAGCATCGTTTCTCCAGTGGTAATCGGATGATTTATCGTAGCTGCATCATCTGGGGTAATAGGTGTGGGGCCATATTTAGTTAGAAAGCTTTCAATTGCTTGTGTTCGATCAGGGGTCTGGCTAGTTGTGTTGGGCGATGGTAGATTATAAAGTTTGGTGAAGTATTTTACAAATTGGTCTGCTATTCCGTCTGATGTAACAATTGAGTTCCCTCAGGGCTCTTTGATGGTGTGAATGGTGGATGACGCTTTTTTAAGTTGAAGGGCTCTAGCCAGCATTTTCCCAGATTTATTTCCGAATTCGTAGAATAATCGTTTGGTTAGCGCGAATTTGCGTTTCACCGTCTTCCCTAATTCTTCTGATAGATCCTCTCTGGCCTTTTTTAGGTCTTCAAGGGATTTAGTGGCCAGAGTTTGTTTGTGGATTTTCTCAAGAGAATGAATGCGCTTAGATAAATCTTCAATATGTGCTATTCTGGCCTTACTTCTGTTCGCGGCCATAGAAATGAGTGCACCTCGAATGACACATTTGTGTGCCGCCCATATAGTGGTAGAAGAGATGTCTGGAGATTAATTCTCCTGAAAATAACGTGTAAGGTTTGAAATGATCTTTTGTGTATTTTCAGGGTCCGTTAGCAGTGAATTATCAAGGCGCCAGATGGACGAGTTTGTCGATGTAGTCGGGAAAGTCAGGGTCATGGAAATGGGATTGTGGTCGGACAGGAGCATGGGGTCAATGGTAGCTGTAGAGAGGAGTGTCAGGTCATTCTGTGAGATGAAGAAGTAATCCAGTCTGGAATATTTATTGTGGGGTGAGGAGAAGAAGGTATAGTCCTTCTCTTTGGGATGAAGGGTACGCCATGTGTCGTGTAGGGTCAAGTCACTTAGTTGAGTCTTGATTGCTCGTAGAGCTCTGTATGTTAGAGAAGAGGATCCTGCTGAGGTGTCTTGGGATGGTGAAAGTGCTACATTGAAGTCTCCCCCCACTATCAATATGCCAGCCTGGAAGGAGGTGAGCTGGGTTAGTGTTTTGCGGAAGAAGGGTACTTGACGTATATTGGGTGCATATATATTGGCTAATGTAATCGGTTTGTTGTGTAATGAACCCTTGAGGAATAAGAATCTACCCTGTTCATCTCGAACAACATCTTGTATTTGGATGGAGCTTTTAGATATTAAAATTGATACGCCTTTGGTTTTTGAATCCTTGTTGGAGGCATGGTATGCAGTCGGATAAGAATTGCTGTGTAACTTTGGGATATTATCCGATCTAAAATGGGTCTCTTGCAAAAAAACTATGTGGGCTTTAGTCTTTTGAAGGTGTAGCATCAGTTGAGATCTTTTTTCCGGGGTATTAAGCCCACGGGTATTCAGTGAGAGAAATTTAACATTTAGTGTGGGTTGTGCTGCATTGTGTTGTGCCATGATAGGGCTGATGACCTGCAATCGGGGAAGGGGGGGAGGGGGGTAAGTATAAGAGCCTCGTATAGAGGATATGAGGTCACAGAACGTAACCGTAGGATAAAAGGGTATGAGATACTCTTATTTGAGTCACCGAAGAGAGGGGGTACCAGCCCACCCGTCTCACAATTGGGGAGTTTCGGTGAATTACGGCGTCCAGGCAGAGTGTACCGTCCAAGTGACGGTCTACGCTGTGCTATGATGCCGTGTGGGGGTTGGCAAAGATCTGACAAGGGAGAAGTGTATGAAGTGAGTGTCTACCCGCTGTTTTAGGGTGGTAAGATGAATAAGTGGAGGCTAGCATTATGAGTGATGGGTACAAAACAGCCGGGCAAAAACTAAACAAGTGTGTAAAGAACTGTATAATTAAAGATCTAATAACGATAACCAGATAGAACATTTCATTATCTAGCGATTGACCATCTGAGGAGGTAACCTGCTGTGTGAGCTATAAGTGTGTAAATCCTGAGCTAGCTGCCACCCTATTGTCTCGAGTGATGAAGTATAGCATGTTACGGAAAGAGCTTAGCAGTGTGGAGAGTATATACTGGGTTAAACCTCAGTAACATATAAGGTAGCAACTGCAGAGACATATGGGGTAGTATGTACGACCTAAAGCATTATAAACTTATCAGTTTATGGACCTCCATATTAGTGATTGGAATCGTTGTCAACTTACATACCTAGTTAGCATGTAAGGTGGCCAATTTCGTGCCAGGTGCACTAATATGCCTTTTTAAGGGCTGGTCAGAGTCGAGGACGATTTCAACCATATGTATCAGCACTGGATGTTCATTTGACCAAAAAAAAAAAAAATTCAGCATAGACCATATTTTTATGGACTAAGTGTCGCAAAGTAGTTTTGTTTATTGGACCGTTGGAGTGTATTAATTGGATCCATAACGTCTTACTGTGAGATTATAGTGGGTGCGGTTTATGAGCCTGGAGCCTACGTGGGGTCTATGTCAGTGTAAGCATTATAGGGGTATGTTATAGCCCAGGCAGTATTAATTGTTAGATCATCCTCTACTCGTTTAGTATTTAGGAAGAAACCCTCGGGATCCCCCGCCTTTAGCAACTGAAACATACATGGGGTTCAATGTCCTAACTACCAATATGGAAAATCTCATTACCAAGAGGATTACAGCAGAACTGTATGAAATCCATACATTTCATTCCTGTTAGGGTTTTTTTTTCTTTTTTTTTTTTTTTTCCCCTTTCACTATGTGGTTCAATTATTGGCCGTAGGTCCCGAGGGTTCCATCCTCCCACAAAACAACCTAGTCACATTTTAACACAGGTGTATAGAGTATTATAAAAAAAAAAAAAAAAAAAAAAAAAAAAGATACGACTCCTTTTTCATGAAAGCGGGCAGTGCGCCTCTGAAGGACAGTCACTACCGTCAGTTAGGGAGGATTTTGTAGTCAGGTGAATGAGTTTAGTTGATCAGAGCCATTAGGGTGACAGCCAGTCTCACTCAATTGACCTCCATTGTCTCAGGATAGCCTTATTACAATAGGTGAGCAATATGTGATTAAGTACGATGGAGATGAGCTCAATACATCTCAGCCTGTGGTAACGGTATATAACAGAAGGATCAAAATTAACAACTTAACTTCTAAAAGAAAAACGTGTAGTGTTCCATCGGAGGATTCATCTATTTAGCGATCCCTTCTGGCTCTGCGTGTGTGCGGAGGTTTAGTCGGGCTATAGAGGGAAGCTGGACATGATCCTGGATGATGTGTTCTATCTTCTGATGGGGATCGCTGTCTGCGGTAGCGAATCTCCTGTGTCTCCATTGGTTCAGATCCGGAGAGATGAGTGTGAAGCATAGGGGAGCGGAACTCCGCGTACCACTCTGGGACATCAATGAGGGGAATGTCCAGCGTCTCACAGAAATGATGTAGGTCCTCCGGGACCCTGAGGAGAGCGGAGCGGCCATGAGAGGAAGCTGCTAGACCAAAGGGGAACTTCCAGCGATAGGTGATCCCCTTCGTACGAAGAACCTCCAGCAGGGGGCGCAGTTCTCTCCTACGTTGAAGCGTGATGGAGGAGAGATCCTGGAATAAACGAATCTCTATTCCGTTGTGCTGTAATGGCGCCAAAACACGGGCTTTCCTCAGCAGCTCTTCTTTGAGGCGGTAATCCACTATGTGGCATATCACATCCCGCGGTGGCTCTTCCTCTCTCCCCTTCGGCCGCAAAGCACGGTGTATTCGTTCCATGTTTATTGGAGTGTCTTTAGGTCTCTCTAGTATAGTATTGAACAGGCTGTTAACTTCTTCTTGCAAGTGATCCGCATCAATGGCTTCTGATAAGCCTTTCAATCGGAGATTATGGCGCCTGCCACGGTTGTCTAAATCTTCCAAATGACGGTTCATATCCCTCAGTTGCTTGGTGTGGGTATCCAAAATCAGATGATTCCTTCTGATCGCTGTGGTGTGTAAAGTTGTTGTTTTCTCCACAGCCTGTACTCTGCCAGTGATGGCCTGTATGTCAATCCGCAGCTCTGTGATGGCCGCCGTCAAAGTGTCCTTTATGTCGGCAGCTACAGAACGGAGATCATTTAGACTGGGTTGTTGGTGAAGGGAGAGGGTAATTCCCCCATTAGAATCCGCTATCTGTGAGGTGGCTGCGGTCCCATTATCGCCTGTTGCTTGTCTCTGTGGTCCTTGTGCAGAGGGAGCCGGCGCCATGTTGCTTGTATGGGATCTGAACATGTCAGGTATATTTTGGTGCGGTCTGCCCGGTAATTCACGAGGCGAACGGGATCGAGAGGCAGAGGAGTTTCTAGAAGCCGTACCCATGGTTTTTGGAAGGTAAGTGTGCCAGAAACCTCCGTTATGAGAAGAAATCAATCCCTGTCAGCGGGAGCTCTGAAATTAAGCAGCCATCACCTCGAAGGTCAAGCCACGCCAAGTCCCCTTATTTAACCACTTCAGCTCCAACAGGTTTTACTCACTTCCTGACAAGCCATTTTTTTGCGATACGGCAATGTGTTGCTTTAACTGACAATTGCGAGGTCGTGCGACGTTGTACCCAAATAAAATGTCCTTTTTTCTCACAAATAAAGCTTTCTTTTGGTGGTATCTGATCGCCCCTGTGATTTTTATTTTTTGTGCTATAAACAAAAAAAAGACCGTCAATTTTAAATAAAAAACTATTTTTTACTTTCTGCTATAAAACATGCCCAATAAAAAAAATGGCAAAAATCTAATTTTTTCTTAGATTTAGGCCAATATTCATTCTTGTCAGGGCGTTGACAGTAGGAGAAGGTCTTTAGGACCCAGCATCTGTCAGGGCACCAACAACAGGAGAAGGGCTCTAGGAGCCAGCATCTCCAGCAGCACATCACATGGGCCTTTATAAGGAAGTTTATCAGTGCTTGAAGTTGCTGACTGATCTCAGCTTGTTACCTGTGTTCCTGTGATTCCTTGCTCCTGTGATCCCTAGTTTATGACTGGCTTGTTCCCGACCTGTCTGCCTATCTCCAGTCCCTGACCCCGGCGTGTATCATGGATACCCTCTGCCTGCTTCTCGTGTTTGACCCGGTTTCCACCTGACTTTGTCTGCTCTGCTTTAAACCTGGTTCTGATCTTGGCTTGTGTTGACTACTCTATTATCTCAATAACTTTACAGACCTGTCACACCTCACAGGAGCCACCTGCTTGCAGACTCTGTTCATCACAACAGCAGTATTCCTGAGCTTTCTGCAAGCAACTACACCTGTGCTACTTTGTGCCCGACTCCTCCTGTCTCACCTTCAGGGGAGTGTGGAACTTAACTACAAAGGAAGCCCTCTCTCCATTGGCCTCCAGCACCTGTACATGATAATTGTGCTACATATTTTTTATAATAAAAAAAAGTGTTTATTGATTGGTTTGCACAAAGGTTATAGCATCTACAAAATAGGTGATAGATTTAGCTACTTTTTATTTATTTTTTTTATTGTTTTTACTAGTAATGGCGGTGATCTGCGATTTTTAGCGGGACAGCGACATTACACTGATCACTGTATAAATGACACTGGCAGGAAAAGGGTTAACACCAGGAGCAAACAAGGGATTAAATGTTCCCTAGGGAGGTGCTTTCTAACTGGGAGGGACAGTTTTACACTGAAGAAAAAAGGAGAGATCCTTGATTCAGCTTAGCTAAATCACAAGGTCTCTCTTTCCCTTCCTGGCAGATCTGCTGTTTGCCTTGTTTACACAGGCAGATAGCTGATCCGTCTCTTCTGTGAATGATCAGTGGAGACTCTCCTGTATATGTTTATATCTCATACAGAAAAAAAGTAAAGTCATCAGAGTTACTCAGTTATTTTTTTGCTGTTTCATCCGTTTCCTTGCTCTTATTATTTCTATCGGTCGAGCTTTACTTGACCATTACATTGCGTGTGCCTTAGCCCACTGTCTTAGGGCATTAATACTAACAGTATAAGGTGGTTTCCTATTTAATATTTTTTTCTCTCTTTCCTGGTACAGGGGAGCTGTTGATCGTTAGTGTAACGAATTAGGTCTCACTCTTCTCCCTCTCTCTCCTCTTGTTTGGGGGAGCTACCCTTTGATGGGCCCACATCAGTCAAAACTTCAATATGAGGGTAATTTCATGGAACATCAAGGGGCTGCAGTCACTGAAGAAGTGGATAAAAATCCTCAGGCATTTAAAACGTTTAAGAGCAGATGTAGCCTTTCTCCAGGAGACTCATTTGACTAAAAGTGATTTTCATCACCTTAAGAAACTTTTGGTGGGTGAAGTTCCCCAGCAGTAGGACATAAAGCAGGAGTGATTAACCTTTTTCACGAGCGATTGTCTTACTCTATCCAGTCAGTAGACAGATCAGTAGGGCTGCAAATTAACAATCCATTTAACCATTGTGTCCAAGTAACTAGCTCTTACTGTCATCATAGTTGCTGCACTTCCCTGAACTTTTGTATATACTCAGTGGGGACTTCAACACAGTAATTAATATCGAAGAAGATAAATCTTTTTAGTGCTCGACATGCAGATCAGCTCTTTCCTAATCAGCGGGCAACTACATTGTTAGCCAACACCATATCACTCTCACACGTGGCCGACGCGTTGCACTTATCCCTTTTAACTGGGATTTCACTTTTTAATCAAATCCGCATGACACCCTATCAATCACAGATTGATTACTTCTTTTGTTCACCCTCACTGCTACCAGCAATACGGAATTCAGAGATCCCTGAAATAGCCATTTCATATCATAGTCCCATTGTGATCACCTTGGATGATTTTAAGCCTGGCAGCATGCCTTCTCTGTGGTGGCTTTCGTCATATCTAGCAGATAATGAGGATTTTTGTCATGCAATCTTTGATGCCTGAAATGACTTTGTTCTTACTAATATTGAGCACACCTCTGATCCCAACTTGTTTTGGAAGATGTGCAAGGCTGTCTTGCGAGACAAAATCATCTTGTACACAACACAATTCAAAAATAATTCACTGGAACAAATTTGTCAGACAAGCAATGCTATCTGAAAAGCCCAAGCAGACCTACATCTGCATCACTCTTCTGAGACTAGACGGGCATGGCTAGCCACTAAATGCCGCATTGACGACTTATGGGCAAATCAAAGGGAAAGAATTAAAGCTTCCTATCATTTTCTGCAGTTTCACAAATTCGGCAACAAGGCTGGTAATCGCTTCCCTTAAATTACCTGTATAATCAGACTCCCAGCTGGACATGCTAAATGCCCCTATCTCGATAGCCAAAATCCTTTCTACCATTAACCATCTATTGGACAACAAAGGGCCCGATGGATAATCAGAGAAATTCTATAAACTGACCCAGAAACTATGTACCGACACTTTGTTGCATGCTTTCAATGGAATTTGGGATGGGAGCCCGATCTTCTTACAGGCTCAAAGGCATTTATAAAGCCCCTAGCAAAGAAGGGAAAGGATCCGGTGTTCTATTGAATAGTGCCCACCGTCGAAAAGTGCCCATGCATGCGCAGCACGGAAGGACACTCCAGCAGATTTCCCTATCAGCTGGCATGACGTCACTATAGTGCATGCGCACATCGTAGGAGGCATTTTTCGACAGGATATACCATTAGACGGGCACAATTGAAAGCTATGCAAACAGCGGAGGGAGGCGGTAGTTGTCAAATTGTGCCTGGCTGTTGCGGGGTGGGCACTTTTCAACAGCAGGCACTATTCAATAGAATACCGGCTCACCCGGGTTCCTATCACCCCATATCTCTCATAAATGTTGATTCCAAAAGCTTATCTTAAATTGTCACTTCCCGATTGGCTAGTATTCTTCCTCAACGCTTACATCCAGCGCAAGCAGGGTTCGTAACGGGCAGATCGGCCGTTCTCCATGTTCGCAAGGTCATTCTCTCCCTAGAACATACCAGGCTTCACCCGGATAATGACGCAGCCATTCTTTCCCTTGACATGGAGAAAGACTTTGATAATATAAATTTCAAATGGTTATTTCTGGTGTTGAGAAAATTTGGGTTCCTGGGCCCAGTAGTGGATTTCATACAATTAATGTTTTCTGCACTAGGGATGGTCCCGATATTCGCCGAATAGCGAACAATTTGGGGTGTTCGCGGCAAATTCCAAAGCCGCGGAACACCCTTTAAAAGTCTATAGGAGAAATCAAAAGTGCTAATTTTAAAGGTTAATATGCAAGTTATTGTCATAAAAATGGCTGTTTTTTCGGGAGCAGCGATTTTAATTATGCTTAAAGTGAAACAATAAAAGTGTAATATTCCTTTAAATTTCGTACCTGGTGGGTGTCTATAGTATGCCTGTAAAGGGGCGCATGTTTCCCGTGTTTAGAACAGTCTGCCAGCAAAATGACATTTCTAAAGGGAAAAAAAAGTCCTTTAAAAGTGTTAGAGCTAGTGCCGGCTATAATTAATTGTTGGTCCGGCAATACACATAAAAAAAAAATGACGTGGGGGGTCCCCCTAAATTCCATACCAGGCCCTTCAGGTCTGGTATGGATATTAAGGGGAACCCCGCGCCAAAATTAAAAGAAACGGCGTGGGGTCCCCCCAAAAATCCATACCAGACCCTTATCTGAGCACGCAACCTGGCAGGCCGCAGGAAAAGAGAAGGGGACGAGAGAGCCCCCTCCTTCTGAACCGTACCAGGCCACATGCCCTCAATATTCGGAGGGTGCTTTGGGGTAGTCCCCCAAAACACCTTGTCCCCATGTTAATGAGGTCAAGGGCCTCATCCTCACAACCCTGGCCGGTGGTTGTGGGAGTCTGCGGGTGGGGGGCTTATCAGAATCTGGAAGCCCCCTTTAACAAGGGGACCCCCAGATCCCGGACCTCTCCCCTGTGTGAAATGGTAAGGGGGTACAAAAGTACCCCTACCATTTCACTAAAAAACTGTCAAAAATGTTAAAAATGACGAGACAGTTTTTGACAATTCCTTTATTTAAATGCTTCTTCTTTCTTTTTTCTTCTATCTTCCTTCATCTTCTTCTTCTTCTGGTTCTTCCTTCAGTGTTCTTGTCCAGCATCTCCTCCGCGGCGTCTTCTTACCTTCTTCTTCTCGGGCCGCTCCGCATCCGTGGCATGGAGGGAGGCTCCCACTCTTCTCTTCATCTTCTTCATCTTCTTCTCCGGGCCGCTCCTCATCCATGCTGGCATGGAGGGAGGATCCCAATGTGTGATGCTTCTCCTCTTCTGACAGTTCTTAAATAACGAGGGGGCACCCGGTGACCCCGCCCCCTCTGACGCACGGGGACATGACGGGACTTCCCTGTGGCATTCCCCGTGACGCCACAGGGAAGTCCCGTCAAGTCACTGTGCATCAGAGGGGGGCGGGGTCACTGGGTAGCCCCGCCCCCCATTATTTAAGAACCATCAGAAGAGGAGAAGCATCACACAGTGGGAGCCTCCCTCCATGCCAGCATGGATGCGGAGCGGCCCGGAGAAGAAGATGAAGAAGATAAGAAGATGAAGAGAAGAGCGGGACCCTCCCTCCAATCCATGGATGCGGAGCGGCCCGAGGAGAAGAAGGGAAGAAGATGCTGCGGAGGAGATGCTGGAAGAGAACACCGACGTAAGAACCAGAAGAAGAAGAAGATGAAGGAAGATAGAAGAAAGAAGAAGCATTTAAATAAAGGAATTGTCAAAAACTGTCTCTTGTCATTTTTAACATTTGAGAGTTTTTTAGTGAAATGGCCCTTACCATTTCACACAGGGGGGAGGGCCGGGATCTGGGGGTCCCCTTGTTAAAGGGGGCTTCCAGATTCTGATAAGCCCCCCGCCCGCAGACCCCCACAACCACCGGCCAGGGTTGTGGGGATGAGGCTCTTGTCCTCATCAACATGGGAACAAGGTGTTTTGGGGGGCTACCCCAAAGCACCCTCCCAATGTTGAGGGCATGTGGCCTGGTACAGTTCAGGAGGGGGGCCGCTCTCTCATCCCCCCTCTTTTCCTGCGGCCTGCCAGGTTGCATGCACGGATAAGGGTCTGGTATGGATTTTTGGGGGGACCCCACGCCATTTTTTTAAAAAATTTTGGCCCAGGGTTCCCCTTAATATCTATACCAGACCTGAAGGGCCTGGTATAGAATTTAGGGGGACCCCCACGTCTTTTTTTTTTTTTTAATTTTGGTTTGGGGTTCCCCTGTGGGGAATTCCCATGCCGTTTTTAACTTCTATGTGTATTGTCGGACCGGCAATGCATTAATAGCCGCAAGTAGTTTTAAATGACTTTTTTTCCTTTGAAATGTAATTTTGCTGTCAGACTGTTCTAAACACTGGAAACATGCGCCCCTTTACAGGCATACTATAGACACCCCCCCTCCGTTATGAAATTTAAAGGGATATTACACTTTTTTTTTGTTTCACTTTAAGCATTATTAAAATCACTGCTCCCGAAAAACGGCCGTTTTTAAAAAAAAATTTTTGCATTGATACATGTCCCCTGGGGCAGGACCCAGGTCCCCAAACATTTTTTATGACAATACCATGCATATAAGCCTTTAAAATGAGCACTTTTGATTTCTCCCATAGACTTTTAAAGGGTGTTCTGTGGCATTCGAATTTGCCGCGAACACCCCAAATTGTTCGGCAAACTTGCGAACAGCCGATGTTCGAGTCAAACTCGAAGCTCATCCCTAAAATATATATATATATATATATATATACACACACTGTATTCAGTTTAGCTAGATCCTGTTCTTCTCTTCCTAAGATACTGACAGGCAGGTGTTTTTACAATATTTCCAGTTACTGTACTGTGTACCCTGCACAGTCTCACCTACAGTATAGCTACCTGCAGCCAGGTGCTTGTGTAGGCTCTTTGAAGTATTTCCAGTTACTGTACTGTGTACCCTGCACAGTTGCACCTACAGTATAGCTACCTGAAGACAAGTGCAGGTGTTATCATACTAATAATACTACAGGCAGGCAGTTGATTCTGCTAGCTGCAGTATAATCGGGGTGTGTGTGTATATATATATATATATATATATATATATATATATATATATATATATTATATAATACACACACATATACACATCCCAGTTTTGTGCAGCTCACTGCAGGCCAATAGTATGTCTGGAAGGCCAAATGGGAGAGGCAGACAGTCACAAGCCAATAAAAGAGGGCAAGCAGGCTGTATGCCTAGAGGCAACAGTGCTGGTCGTGGACACGGTGCATCCTCATCAGCATGTGGCCTCTTTTTCGGGCAGCTGGCCGTGTTGAGCCGCAACATGTGGAAGACTTGGTCCTCCTCATCCTCTCTCACCCAGGTTAGGGGTACTTTGTCTGGCAAAGCAGCTGCCAACGTGGCCTCTTCCCTCAGCTCAATGGCATCAGTGACTCCTTCCCTAGCCCCACCATGTCCTCCAGAGGAGTTGAGGAGTCCCTCGAACTGTTTGACCACAGTGTTGGTTACATGCTCCAGGAGGATGCCCAGTGTTTTGAAGGCTCTGATGATGGTACTCAGCTAGATGAAGGCAGTAACCTGAGCCTGGACAGAGGGGGTGCCCAAGAAGGACAGCAATCTGGCAGTCATGTTCCCCCTGCTGCAGCATACTGCCAGGTTTGCTCCAGTGATGAGGAGGGAGGGGATGATGAGGTCACGTGAGTGCCTGATAGGAGAGGGGAGGAGGAGGCACATCACCAACAAGGCAGGATGCCCTCCAGGGGCCAGCCTAAGGGCAGCACACTGACTGCATCACACCGCACAGCTCCAAATGTGCAGGGCGCTGCTGTCTCTGCGCATTATACCAAAAGTTCTTTTGTGTGGGTCTGTATTGAGACGAGTGCATCAGATCGTTCCGCTGCTATTTGCAACATATGTCTCAAACGTATCTCGCGTGGCCAAAACATCTCCCGCTTGGGCACCACATGCTTGACCAGACATATGTTGACCTGCCATGCAGTTCATTGGCAAGCGTACCTAAAAGACCCACACCAAAGAACAAAGCAGACCTCTCCTTGCTCCTCATCAGCTGGGATCTCCAACCCCACTATACCTTCAGTCCTCTCTGAGACCTGCACTAAGAGGAATGAAGGTGTAGAATTAGGTGTGTCACAACCAAGTACTTGCGGGCAAACTGCTATTGGTACACTGACGTCAGATTGTACCAGGCAAATTTCTCTGCCCCAGCTGCTGCACCGCAGAAAGAAATTCGCTCCCAGCCATCCACATGCCCAGCGGTTGAATGCTAGCTTTGCAAAATTGCTAGCATTTCAACTGCTACCTTTTCAGTTTGTAGACTCTGCCCCCTTCCGTGAGTTTATGGAATGTGCTGTTCCTCAGTGGCAGGTTCCCAAATGCCACTTTTTCTCATGGAAGGCGATTCCGGCTCTCTACCGGCATGTGGAAGGCAATGTCTTGGCCTTGCTGGACAGGAAGAGGTCAGCGGTAAGGTACATATTACTGCTGACTCATGGTCCAGCAGGCATGGACAGGGACGTTACCTAAGTTTTACGGTGCATTGGGTGACTCTGCTGGCAGCTGGGAAGGATGCAGGACAAGGTGCAGTAGTGTTGGAGGTTGTTCCACCACCACGCCTCCAAAATGCCACTACAGGTGATTCTGCCACACCTCTCCTCCATCCCCTCCTCTTCTTCTTCTTCCATGGCCTCTTCCTGTGCTTTGTCCTTGGTACCAACGGTGCTCCATAGGCATTCAAGGGGCTATGCAAGTACGCAGGCCAAAAGATGCCATGCGGTACTTGAGCTGGTGTGCTTGGG
This sequence comes from Aquarana catesbeiana, assembly GCF_042186555.1. Lineage (NCBI taxonomy): Eukaryota > Metazoa > Chordata > Amphibia > Anura > Ranidae > Aquarana > Aquarana catesbeiana. Next base: position 399,587,599 of record NC_133326.1, on the reverse strand, counting down.
GGACAGGAGCCATACTGGGGCAGAGATTCTGTCAGCTCTGGAGGGGCAGGTTCAGAGGTGGTTGACGCCATGCCAACTTAAGGCAGGAATGGTGGTTTGCAACAATGGCACCAACCTTCTCTCCGCCCTCCGACAGGGACAACTGACCCATGTGCCCCGTTTGGCTCAAATCCTTAACTTGGTGGTGCAGCGGTTCTTGGGCAGGTACCAAGGCTTACAGGATGTCCTGAGGCAGGCCAGGAAAGTCTGAGTGCATTTCTGCCGGTCATATAATGCCAGCGCTTGGCTGACAGACCTCCAAAAGGAATTTAGCCTGCCCAAGAACCGCCTAATCTGTGACATGCCCACCAGGTGGAACTCAACGTTGGCCATGATTCAGCAGCTGCACATGCAGCAGAGGGCCATCAATGAGTACCTGTGCGACTATGGCACCAGGACAGGGTCAGGGGAGCTTGTTTTTTTTCCCCACGCCAGTGGGCCATGATCAGGGATGCTTGCACTGTCCTGTCACCATTTGAGGAGGCCACGAGGATGGTGAGCAGTGACAGTGCATGCATCAGTGACACTGTCCCCCTTGTCCACCTGTTGGAGCACACGCTGCATGGAATAATGGACAGGGCACTTGAGGCAGAACAGAGGCAGGAAGAGGAGGACTTCCTTAGCTCTCAAGGCCTCCTATATCCAGACAGTGTTCCTGCGTGCCTGCCGATCACACAGGAAGTGGATGAGGAGGAGGATTGTGTCAGCATGGAGGTGGAGCCTGGCACTCAGCATCAACAGCAGTCTTTAAGGGATCATTTACAGTCCCAAGAAACCCATGGACTTGTACATGGCTGGGAGGAGGTGGCTGTGGATCATGTTGTCCTTAGTGACCCAGAGAACCCCGGACCGAATGCCTCAGCAAACCTACGCTGCATGGCCTCCCTGATCCTGCAAAGCCTGCGGAAGGATCCTCATATTTGTGGTATCAAGGAGAAGGACCAATACTGGCTGGCAACCTTCCTTGATCCACGTTACAAGGGTAAGGTTGCGGACCTTATCTTGCCGTTGCAGAGGGAGCAGAGGATGAAACCTCTTCGGGAGGCCTTGCAGAAAGGTCTGTGCAACGCATTCCCAGAGACTAGGAGGTTACAAACTCCTGTTCCTGGACACCATGTTGCTGAGGCTTCGGTCAGTCAAAGGAGCGGTGGAGAAGGTGGCCATCTGACCGATGCGTTCAGACAATTTTTTTTAGGTATGATCGGTTCCAGTAACCATCACCAGCGTCTGTTTTACATGGTGCAGGAATACCTAGGGGCAAGATCTGACTTGGAGACCTTTCCCACCGAAAATCCTCTGGGTTACTGGGTCTTGAGGATGGATCACTGGCCAGAGCTTGCACAGTATGCAATTGAGCTACTGGCCTGTCCTGCATCCAGCGTTCTTTCGGAACGCACATTCAGTGCTGCTGGAGGCTTTGTAACTGATCACAGGGTGCGTCTGTCCACCGACTCCGTTGATCTACTGACCTTCATAAAAATGAATTGGTCTTGGATCACCACCAGCTACCAAGCACCTGATGCTGATGTAACCAAATAATTTTTTTTGAGATCCCTTCAAGACTGCCTATGCTGATGCTGAGTGACTATCCTGTTATGGTGAGTGATTATCCTCTTCCTCCTCAATGATCATGCCGATAGCTTGTAAGAACATTTTTGGTTCTGGGCACCGCCACCAGTGGCTAAGGCCCAATTTTTCAGTCCCTGTTTAACAGGGGCGTGTAATTACAATTTTTGATGCAATACTTTGCAGCAGGGCTTGTTCCTGCGCTCAAACTAGAGTATCTGTGAGGGGTTGCAGTGTTGTGGCACCAGCACCAGTGCCTAAGGCCCAATTTTCCTGCCCCTGTTCAACAGGGGCATGTAATTACAATTCTTGATCTAATATTTCACAGCAGGGCCCTGTGAGGGCTTACAGTGTTGTGGCAACACCAACACCTAAGGCCCCAATTTCTGCGGAGTATATAGGGCAGGACCCTACTTTCAAACATCCAACTTACAAACGACTCCTACTTGCAAACGGAATGAGACAACAGGAAATGAGATGAAATCTACCCCTAGGAAGGGAAATTCTCTCCTGTAAGAGTTAATATGGGGAAAACGTTTCTCCTTTCCACTGATGCTTTATTGCCAATCCTTGTTTCACTAAAAACCCCAAATTTTCAAAAAACATTTGTCATTGGGACAAAAAGTGAGGTGAAATCTTCTGAAGAGGAGCACAGACAGCAAAACAAATGTCACAGGGGTGATAACCCTTCCCTATGTTTTCCAAAAAGCTTAAAATAGATTTTTTGGCTGGAGCTAAACACGTTAAAAATGTACCAGTTCAAAAAACAGTTCACAAACAGATTCTACTTAACAACACACCTACAGTCCCTGTCTCGTTTGCACCACCTGTATACTGCTTTTCAGATTATATAGGGCCTGGTGGCCCCATGCCTTTCCTTTTTTTAATTTGGGTGCGGGGTTCCCCTAATATTCATACAAGACCCAAAAGGCCTAGTGATGGACTAGGAGGTACCCATGCCATTTGTCTCACTGATTTTCATTCATATTGCCAGGACCCGACATTACATTAAAGCCACAAGTAGTTTTAAATGACTTTTATTCCTTTAAAAATGTCATTTTGTGCAGGGACTGTTCTAAGCACGGGAAATACGTGCCACTTTACAGGCATACTAGACACCCCCCAGGTACGATATTTAAAGGAATATTTCACTTTTTTTTTTTTTTTACTATAAGCATCATTAAAATCACTGCTCCAAAAAAAACGGCCGTTTTTGAAATTTTTTTTTTTGCATTGATACATGTCCCCTGGGGCAGGACCCAGGTCCCCAAACCCTTTTTAGGACAATACCACGAAAATTAGCACTTTTGATTTCGAACATTCGAGTCCCATGGGCGTCAATGGGGTTCTAATGTTCGTGCAAATTTTCGGTCCATTCGCAGGTTCTGGTGCGAACCGAACCGGGGGGTGTTCGGCTCATCCCTAGTTACTAAAGGTAAATCCACTTTGCACTACAAGTGCACTTTCAGTGCAGTTTCAAGTGCACTTTTGCAGTGCACTTGGAGTGCAAATTGGAATTTCCTTTAGTAAATAACTCCCACAGTGCTTTATAATTTGCCACAATCATGTTATTTTCGTGACTCTGCAAAATTAATTCATGGTGCTGAAAATTATGTATATTTTGAACAGTAATGCATTACATACATTAACAACAAAAACAAGGTGTGTGTGTAACAGACCCACAACATAATAATAGTTTGCTGAAGAAGAGATTGTCACCTCTTGTATCAAATAAATTACATTTACACTATTGAAGCAAATGTCAAAAAAAGCCCATTGGAGAACCTAGGAGACAGCTAAAAGAAACACAAGCAGTAAATCAAAGGAAATATTATTTCAGTTTAAATAAAAAAATTGTTTTTGTAAAATGTTTATTAAACATCTTCTGGCATATCAATGGCCCCTCTACCTGCAAAGTACTCCGTATATTTTATACGGACCTCACGTGCACTTTGGGGGGGGCAAGCACTGAAAACCAGATAAAAACCCACAAGCACAAACTGAAGAGCAGTAACGATCAAAAAAGCATGAGGCTGAAGAGCGCAAATCATCTCTCACCAAACTTCTACTAACACGAGATGAGCAGAAGGAGCCCAAAGGGTGGTGCACTTGGTATTGAACTTCCCTTTTCTAGTGCCATCATACGTGTTGTACATCGCTGCGTTGACATTCGGAATTTCTGACAAGATTTGTGTGACCGTGTGTATGCAAGACAAGTTTGAACCAACATACGTCCGAAAAAAATGGATTTTGTTGTTGGAATGTGCGATCGTGTGTACACGTCATTAGAGGACTGAATAGAAGTAATTGTTTAAATAGTTTGCTATATCTAGGTCTCCCTCAACATAAGTGTTGTTCCCAGTTTTCATTTTAGTCATCCCATTGTATTTTTTTCCTTCTATCACTAATGTACCTAAAAAAAAGTATTGTTTCTCCTTTATTAATATATTTAGAACTTTACTCTTCCTTCTGTGCTTTCGCAGCACTGATAATATGTTTGGCCTCCTTTTGTTTATTTTTATACTCTTCTCTGTCAGCTATACCTCCTGTTTCCTTGAATATACCATACAGTATGTTGACGTGTTTTCCTTTAATATCCTTTACTTTACTACTATCCTCTTTAGTGAACCATGTTGTTTTTTTTCTTCCGTTTATTCTTACTAACTTGCCTGACATATAATATAGTTGCCTCAAGGATAGAAGACTTTAACAGTGCCCACTGATTACTTACTCTTGTCAGTTTACTCCAACCTTTACTCCAACCTTTACATTTTTTAGAAATTTCTAAATTTTTTAGAATTTCAGCAAAATTTGTCCTTTTGAAATCTAAAACTTGTGTTTGTTTATATGATTTTTCAATTCTTGTTTTTATTATCAAACCAAAGACACTGGTGATCACTAGCACCCAAATTTTCTTCCACCTCAACATCAAACAGTTGATCCCCATTTGTCAGTACTAAGTCTAGAATATGATCACCTCAGGTTGGGCTTTTTAATAACGGTTTTAGAAAAACCCCATTAAGTGCTACCATTACATCCCTGCTCCTAATTGTAATAGGATTTTGGGAATTCTAGTTAATGTCAGGCATGTTGAGGTCACCCATAATCAAATCCTCTCCCATCATTATCATTTGAATTATCGTGTCATTCAACAAGTTATCATAATTCTCAGTCTGTCCTGGGAGTCTGTATACTACACCAGTTCTAAGGGAAGATCCAAAGATTTGGTCTATATGTGACCTAGAGAGATGCAAAAACCATAACAATAAACCTGAGCAGGAGGGACTGCTTGGGACACCATGAGCATAGTCATAGCAGGATAGAGGGAGCACTGTAACAACTGTCATATGGCAGGAGCCATCCCTAGCCTTCTATATTATAGCTAAGTCCTGAAAGTAGAACACAAATATCTACCATATGGCAATAAAAAATATATCCCTAAAAGGAATCTGGTTGTATAGGCAGAGTTGAGGAGCTTAATAACAGGTAGGGAGTGAAGCTCACCAAGTAAGTTTAAGATGGAGACCTGGAAGGGGTTGAGAGGAGTGGCATCTGATATGTCTTCTTCAACTTGGAGTTAGGCAGGATCCAGAGCCTACTATGGGCTGCAGAAGGTCATAATGTTGAGAAGGGCATGGTCAGAGTTTTCCTGGAAGCGGTGGTAAACCTATTTTTTTCTCGTAAAGCCTCCCTTTTTGTAGATCTTTGATGCTGTATTGTGAGCCATCCTTAAAGGGTCACTAAATCCACATAATAAAAAACTATCAGTACATGCTGTATTACATGCTGTACATACTCACACAGTCACTATGAGATTACTTTTCTGTATTCTGCAAAAAACCTGGTTAACCAGTTGCCAACCGCCGCACGCCGATTTATGTCAGCAGAATGGCATGGGTGGGGAAATGGTCATACCTGTAGTCCCTCCCCAGGGGCAGGGGGAGCTTTCGCATCCCCCTTCCCCCGTGCCTGCAGTGGTCGGATTTGTTAGAGGACAGATCATTCCTCAGGGCCAGACCAATGATTTATGGTCTGATTCGATCCTAACGAATGGAATCCTTCCCCTGTCTATGTAAGTGTAAACACAGGCAGGAGGAAGTGATGTCATCTCTCCTCGTGGAGTCTTTTCAATTCCAGTGAGAGGAGAGATAACATGACTACATGGCAAATGAGGTTCAATGTAGAAAAATGTAAAATAATGCATTTGGGTGGCAAAAATATGAATGCAATCTATACACTGGGGGGAGAACCTCTGGGGGAATCTAGGATGGAAAAAGACCTGGGGGTCCTAGTAGATGATAGGCTCAGCAATGGCATGCAATGCCAAGCTGCTGCTAATAAAGCAAACAGAATATTGGCATGCATTAAAAGGGGGATCAACTCCAGAGATAAAACAATAATTCTCCCGCTCTACAAGACTCTGGTCCGGCCGCACCTGGAGTATGCTGTCCAGTTCTGGGCACCAGTCCTCAGAAGGGACGTACTGGAAATGGAGCGAGTACAAAGAAGGGCAACAAAGCTAATAAAGGGTCTGGAGGATCTTAGTTATGAGGAAAGGTTGCGAGCACTGAACTTATTCTCTCTGGAGAAGAGACGCTTGAGAGGGGATATGATTTCAATTTACAAATACTGTACTGGTGACCCCACAATAGGGATAAAACTTTTTCGCAGAAGAGAGTTTAATAGGACTCGTGGCCACTCATTACAATTAGAAGAAAAGAGGTTTAACCTTAAACTACGTAGAGGGTTCTTTACTGTAAGAGCGGCAAGGATGTGGAATTCCCTTCCACAGGCGGTGGTCTCAGCGGGAAGCATTGATAGCTTCAAGAAACTATTAGATAATCACCTGAATGACCGCAACATACAGGAATATGTAATGTAATACTGACACATAATCACACACATAGGTTGGACTTGATGGACTTGTGTCTTTTTGTAACCTCACCTACTATGTAACTATGTAACTATCTAACTATGAGTTACACAACACTACACTAACACACATAGGTACACTTGCCACCCCCCGATCACCCCCCCCCCAGTTAAACCCCTTTACTCCCTGTCACTGTGTCACCAATTGCAGTTTTCAGATTTTTCACTGATCACTGCATTGGTGTCATTTGTGACTGAAATAAGTGTTAGGGCAGTTAGTAGTAGGCCCCGTTAAGTCTAGCGTACCCCCCTAATAAAGGTTTAACCCCCTTGATCGCTCCCCAGTTAACCCTTTCACCCTCTGTCGTCAGTGTAACTAATCGACCACCGTATTTGTGTCACGGGCGACGCTAGTTAGCCAGTTAGTTGATTTGTTTCACCATCAGGTTTTTATAGCATCAGGTACCCCCATATATTACCTAATAAAGGTTTTAACCCCCTGATTACCCCCTAGTTAACCCTTTCTCCCCCTGTCACCAGTGATCACTGTATTAGTGTTACGGGTGACGCTGGTTAGTTAGTTTATTTTATATAGCATCAGGGCACCCATCGTATATTACCCAATAAAGGTTTAACCCCCTGATCACCCAGTGGGTCTTATCAGTTAGGTTTTAGCATCAGTCAGGGTCTGCGTCACCCCAGGCAGTGTCAGATTAGTGCCAGTAGTGCTAATACCCACGCACGCACCATACACCTCCCTAAATGGATCGATATCTTTGATCTGATCAGAACTATATTAGCATCCCCAATAGTTTAGGGTTCACAATAATGCAGTGTTAGTGGGATCAGCCCAGATACCTGCTAGCACCTGCGTTTAGCCCCTCTGCCCAGCCCAGCCCATCCAAGTGCAGTATCAATCGATCACTGTCACTTACAAAAACACAACACACATAACTGCAGCATTCGCAGAGTCAGGCCTGATCCCTGCGAATGCTAACAGTTTTTTGGTAGCGTTTGAATCAGTTGCTGACAGTCAGGAGCTCTTTTTCCTGTGAGTCTCACTAGTATACAGGTAAATATAGAGATCAAAATGTCAAATCAAAGGTACACTAGTGAAGAGGCCTACACGTTTCTGAGCATAAAAGATAGTGAAGAGGAAGTCACCCATCTGTCAGATTCAGGCTCAGAATATGATCCTGTAGACAGCAGCGGCACCCTGACAGATATCTCTGACAATGGAGTTGTGGTCCCTGCCAAGGTCAGGCGTACCCGACCCCGTTCTTCTGCTGTTGTTGAGGTGCAAGAACTGCAGGGCTCTCGTATGGAGCAGAGAGCCAGTACTAGTGCCGCTCATCCTGGTGAACTGGCAAGCACCAGCGGCCTAGTACACACTGGTCGTAGTCAAACCAGCACTGTTGTAGCACGTGGTGAGTCCCATAAGTGCAGTTCAAGCTGGTGCGGTGTCTAGTACAACTAGTGTCCCACAGCCAGCAAGAAGAAAACAAAGACAGGCCCGTCGAGCCCATAGTGCCTTTCCTGCTGCATTTGCCAATCCTAATTGGGAGCCCACCACTTCTGCAGCACCCGTACTTCCCCCATTCACTAGCCAACCCAGAATTCAGGTGGAAACAGTTGATTTTACGTCATTTGATTTTTATTCGCTGTTTTTCATGGAAGATCTCTATAGATCTTTTGTGGACCAAAGCAATTTGTATGCTGGTCAATTCATTGCCTCTAATCCCCATTTGACCCTTACCAGAGAATGGAAACTTATTACAGTTTCCGAATTTAAGACCTTTCTGGGCCTATCCCTCCTCATGGGCTTAACTAAAAAGAGTGAGTTGCGGTCATATTGGTCCACTGATCTAATTCACCATATGCCTGTGTTTTCTGCCTCCATGGCCAGGGCACTGTATGAGCATATCTTGCAGTTCATGCACTTCAATGACAATGAACTCTGTCATCCTCGGGGTGACCCTGGATACGATCTGCTCTACAAAATTCGGCTGCTTGTCTTTCAAACAGTATCTTCCCAGCAAGCGTGCCAGATATGGGGTCAAGATGTATAAGCTCTGTGACAGGGCCACAGGCTATACATATAGTTTTATAGTTTATGAGGGAAGAGATAGTCACGTAGAGCTGGAGAACTGCCCAGATTACATAGGGAGCGCTGGTAAGATTATGTGGGACTTGGTGTCACACTTATTCGGAAATGGGTGTCACATGTATGTGGACCATTATTACAGGAGCATGCCACTTTTTAGTCACTTGTTTGGTCATGGAATTGGCACATGCGGCATCGTGCGATCTAATCACTGGGGCTTACCCCTGCAGCTTGTAGATTCCTGAATTAGGCTGGGGGAGTGAGCCTGCTTGAAGTGCAATAATTTGCTCACTGTGAAGTGGAGGGATAATTGGAATGTTTTCGTTCTGTCCTCCCCTGTATCCAAACACAATTTGTATCATTTTTTTCTCACAATTGGAGCTTTCTTTTGGTGGTATTTAATCACCGCTGGGTTTTTTCTTTTTTGCTATATAAGCGAAAAAAGAGCGAAAATTTTGAAAAAAAAAACCCTTTTTTTTAGCTTCTATTGTAAAATTTTGCAAATAAGTCATTTTTCTTCATAAATTTGGGCCAAAATTTATACAGCTACATATCTTTGGTAAAAATGACCCAAATTAGTGGATATTAGTTAGTCTGTGTGAAAGTTATAGAGTCTAAAAGTTAGGGTGCAAATCACTGAAAATAGATCACATCTGATCACACCTGATGTACTAAAGGCCTATCTCATTTCTTGAGACACTAACAATCAAGGAAAGTACAAATACCCCCCAAATGACCAATTTTTGGAAAGTAGACATTCCAAGGTATTTAGTAAGAGGCATGGTGAGTTTTTTGAAGTTGTAATTTTTTCCCACAATTCTTGGGAAAATGAAGACTTTTTTTTTTTTTTTTACACAAACTTATTGTATTGACAGGTTATTTCTTGAACACAGCATGCATATACTTGCAACTACACCCAGAAATACATTCTGCTACTCCTCCTGAGTATGGCGATACCACATGTGTACTTTTACACAGCCTGGCCACATACAGAGGCCTAACATCCAGATAGCAGCTCTAGGCATTCTAGGAGCAAAATTACACATATAATTTCATGACGACCTATCTCCCTTTTGAAGGCCCTGGAGCACCAGGACAATGGAAACGCCCACAAAATGACCCCATTTTGGAAAGCAAACACCCCAACATATAATCTATGAGGCATAATTAGTCTTTTGAACGGTTCATTTTTTTCCAGAAGTTTTCGAAAAACGTGGGAAAAAAATGAAAACGCATTTTTTTTTACACACAGTTGTCCATTTATAAGATATTTCCAACACATAGCATGTACATAGCAAAAATGACACCCCAAAATACATTCTGCTACTCCTCCTGAGTATGTTAATACCACATGTGTGAGACTTTTACACAGCCTGGCCACATACAGAGGCCTAACATCCAAGTAGCACCTCCAGTCATTCTAGGAGCATAAATTACACATATAATTTCATGACTACCGATCATATTTTTGAAGGCCCTTCATATTTCTAATACATAACATGTACATACCAAATAACAAAAGATTACCTGTGGTTTTAGTAGTTTAGTGGTCCACAGAGGAGAGCATCGGTCCAGGCAGCAGGCAGGGATGTGGTCAGCGACAGCAAAAGCAATCGTCCAGGCAGCAATACTGTCCATAGTTAGTTCAGGCAGAGATACTGTCAGCACAGCCAAAGCATTGGTCCAGGTAGCAGGTAGAGATGTCCAGGCAAAAATACTGTCTATAGTCAGTAGAGGCAGCAGGCCGAGATATGGTCAACGCAGCCAAAGTATTGGTCCAGGCAGCAGAAATAAACAGTCCATAAAGTCCTGGGTCATTACAGGCAGCGATATGGTCAGCACAGCCAAAGTATTAGTCCAGGCAGCAGGAAGGACCATCAAGCTTAGGGCCAGGGGGACAGGGATAGAGGCTTCTTCCACTCAAATCTCTTTGAAGCCTCCGGGCAACCAGACCCTGTTCTGGGAACACAGAAAACCAAAAACTGATTTTCTCTACTCAGAACACTATTCTGAAGCCCTTCACATATGTGAGACCCCTGTGTACTGAAGTAGAAGGGCAAAAGATCAGTCCAAGTGGCAGGCAAAAACATGGTCGATTTAACAGGCTGAGGTCAGTGCATGTGGAAGTCAGAAAGGTGGTTAAAACAGCAGGCAAAGGCATCGTCGGTAAACAGGCTGAGGTCGGTGCACATGGAAGTCAAACGTGGTTAAAACGGCAGGCAAAGACATTGTCGGTAAACAGGCCAGGGTCAGTTAACATGGAAGGTAGAAAAATGGTGGCAGGCAAATGATGCACACAGGTAATTGAAATGGGGAAATGGCAGTCTGTTACTAATAAGGGGAACTAATATCTGATGGATGTGTGATAATTTTTGAAGCAATCACCGATACACAGGCCAGATTGGGAGGGACATTGGGGACAATAAAAACTTGTATCTCTTCTAGCTCCTCCACTTGAGCATACACAACATCTCTTTTGGCGTCTTCTTCCGGATTCTGTGGGGGGAATGTTATAGGGAAAATGTTGCTCATGAAGTCGACTTACACTCTCAGAGTGAATGCTTCCTGGGGCGGGTCCTTGCTGGTAAATATGGGCAGTGACAATGTTTTCAAAGTATTTGAGGTAGGTGATGGGTTGGTTTTCGGGTGATTTTTGATAGCAGACAAATTAATTGAACATGGCCATATGAAACAGATGAAATGCAACTTTTTTATACCAATATTTGGACTTGCGGGTTGACAAATATGGTTGCAGCATCTGATCATTTAAATCCACCCCCCCATATACAGATTGTAGTCATGGACACATTCAGGCTTTACTACAGGGCCACGTCTTCTCCGAACCTCCACCAAGGTGTCATTGTGAATGGTAGTCATCATGTGAACATCCTTCTTGTCCCGCCACTTCATGGCCAACACCTCCTCATTCCTCATGAATGTGGCTTCCCCCTTTTGTAGCCGTTTTGCTAGTAAATTCTGTGGGAAGCCCTTCCTATTTTTTGGAAGGTACCGCAGGCCAGGGTTTTTTCACAATACAGGTGACGGAAAAGGGGCAAGCTGCTGTAGTAATTATCTACATATACATGGTAACCTTTTTTGAACGGGGGTATGCAAGGTCCCACACAATTTTACCACTGGTTCCTATGTATGTGGGGCACGGTCACATAACTTGTTCAATTTCACTCCGTACCTGGCTCTCTTACTTGGGATATACTGTTTGATATTCAGCCAGCCAGTAAAGTGGATAAAGGATTCGTCTACACAAATATTTTGGTCAGGTATAAAGACTTCAGAAAATAATTTGGTAAAAGAATTTATTAGGGGGTGAAGCTTATATAATTTGTCATGGTTGGGATGATCTTGAGGAGGGCACTGCGAATTATCATTGAAATGTAGGAAACGCATTATCATATCGTACTGTGTCCTGTACATAACAGAAGAATATAGGGGCATGTTGTGGATTAGGTGGGTGGACCAGTAGGCATGCAGTTCGTTTTTCTTTGTAAGCCCCATATTAAAAGTAAGGCCCAAGAACAATTTGAATTCGTCTAGTGTGAGACGTCGCCAATGGAACATACGGGCGTAGGACGAACTGGGGTTGGCAGCAATAAATTGCTCTGCATAGAGATTTGTTTGGTCCACCATGTACTGCAACAAATCTTCTGGGAAAAACAAATAGAAATAGTCCAAATATGAAAAATTCGAAGTGTTCAGCTGCACACCTGGCTGTGCAGTGAAAGGGGGGATTGTAGCGGATCCTGAGTTGGCAGGCAATCATAAGGGGTTTGCCAGGGCATTGGGAAGGTAGGACGGGGCCGGATTCTTTGGGCTGGATGTGCAATTCCAGTACTTGTACTGGGCTCCTCTTCCTGGGGTCTGGCGCTGCTGGTGGTAGGCAGGTTTTCTGATCTCGGTCCTGATCTCCTTATTCTTTTAGGAGGTGCGGTTTCCTCCGCTGACTCGGACTCCGATCTGCTACCCTCCACTGGCTCGTATTCCGAACCAGAATCGGATAATGAGAGCTCCTCGCTGCTCTCATCATTTGACATGGTAAGGATGTTATATGCCTCCTCAGGTGTATAAACTCTTTGGGACATGATGGTGGCACTTTTGGCGGTACTTATGGTGGGATTGTGCGATGGTAGTGATGGCGGGCCTGTGTGACAGATGGGCTGTCAGATCCAAATGGTGCCAATGGCGGTGCTGATAGCGGTGGCGGTGCTGATGGCGGTACCAATGACGGGCTGTGACGGATTCTGATGGGCTGTGACAGATCCTGATGGGCTGTGACAGGTTCTCTTTATTGATGAGGGGGGGTTCGTGTTGTGCAGACAGTAGACTATAGAACAGATGTAGACAGTAGAAATAGATGTTTTACTCACTGATCAGATCTCTCCTTCTCTCTCCTCACACGATCGGTGTGTGAGGAGAGAGAAGGAGAGATCCCTGGAAACCGCCACAGTGTTTATACTTGTGACCGGCTGTGATTGCCATTTCATTGGCTGTTTACCCTGATCGGAGATGCACTGTGTCCAAGGGACACTCGCCTTCTCCGATCGGCACGCTGCGTGCCCCCCGGCGGCGCTCATTGCGCGTGCCTGATTTGTTATGACAGGTGACCGGCTGTGATTGGACACAGCTGATCACATGAGTAAACAGCCATTTCATTGGCTGTTTACCCTGATCGGGGATGCGCTGTGTCCGAGGGACAAGTCATCCCCGATCGCCGTGGTGCGCACCCCCGGGGGCGCGCAATAGCGGATAATCCTGATCATGTCATATGACGTCAGATCAGGATTATCAAACCACTTTGCCGCCGTCAATATGTAATAGGGCGGGCAGCAAGTGGTTAATATGGGAGGGGTGGACCTCAATGACCAGTTGTTGGCACCGTACTTAGTTGCACGTAAGGCCAGACACTGGTACAAAAAAGTGTCTGTATACTTATTTCAATTGGCTCTGCTGAATGCTTATGTGTTATACAAAGCTTCAGGACGAACTGGATTCTTCCTTAAATTAGAGGAAGAGATCATCACAGCCCTTCTGTTTCCAGACGGTGCTGTGGCCCAACTTCCCAATCCAAATACAGTAAGCCGGCTGCATGAGATGCATTTTCCGTATGTCCTCCCTGGTACCCCTACCCAACGAGCCCCCCAAAGAAAATGTTGTGTCTGTAGAAAGCGTGGATATAGGCGTGACACCCGCTATTATTGTCCCTCCTGTCCTGACCATCCTGGCCTTTGCAACGGTGAATGTTTTGAACGCTACCACACAATAGTGCAGTATTAGCGTAGGGTACAGTACTGCACAGACTAATACGCACTTTCACAGGGTCTCCAAAGATCGCATTATGGGAGACCCGAACCTGGAACAGAACCGTTACAACTGTTATGCCCCGTACACACGGTCGGATTTTCCGATGGACAATGTCCGATCGGAGCGTGTTGTCGGAAATTCCGACCGTGTGTGGGCTCCATCGGACATTTTCCATCGGATTTTCCGACACACAAAGTTGGACAGCAGGAGATAAAATTTTCCGACAACAAAATCCGGTCGCGTCAATTCCGACCGTGTGTGGCCTGTTCCGACGCACAAAGTGCCACGCATGCTCAGAAGAAATTCCGACACGGGACAGCTCATTCTGGTAAACTTAGCGATGGATACAGCACTTTCGTCACGCTGCAATGTTCAAAATGGTTTAATACAGCGCACTCTCTTCTTCTTTATAATGTGACAAGAATTAAGTAGTTTTGATGCTCATATTCACACACACTTCTCACAAACTTCTTTCGTTACTATTTATCGGGATTCCCTCAATATATTTTGATTTCTCACATCTGACAACATATTTTTTTTTTTTTTTGACTTTAATGTAGATTCTTTTTTTTGTGTTTTCTCTTTTTTAATTTTGTTTTTTGGTGATTTTGATTTGTACTCCCGAAAATGTTTGTGTGTTTTTTGTGACAAGTTCCCACAACACCATTGATATGTTGTTCTATTTAATCTGTAGGAGATTGTTTGGTGTTGTTGTCCCTTGTTAATTTCACATTGTACTTTAGAAATGTACCTGAATCATCACCAACAAACTGTCCTTTTTGGATGAAAACACACACAGGAGAGTAGAATTTACCTAAAAAAATTTTATTAAGGGGTCACAACTATAAACAAAGAGGGAGGCAACGCTGGAGAAACTGCAGAAACTGCAGAAGCCTTGGACCCCCAGGGCAGACATCAATTATTTAAAAGCAAAATTGGTGGCCTGAGGAGTCCATATCTAAGGGAGGGCAGTCTGGTCCAGAAGTCCCAGAGATCCGGAAAGCAGCAGATGACATCTGTGTCCCCAGGCTGTGGTCATACGAGAGACTGCATCTTCTGTCAGACCAGACTGAACCCAAGGTCATCACTCTTTTGTCTTCCTTCCACGCTTCCTTCCAGCCTTTGGTTGTGGTGGTGGAGTTGTGGCAGCAGGAGGAGGAGGAGGAGGATCGTCGATCTCAATGACATCCGTCTTGTGTGTCAGTTCCCCACTCTCCCCCTTACGTAGGACTTTATAAATCAGGTCCTCAGAGATCTTGCATTGGCCCTCCTGCATGCCCTGCAATTTGGTGGCAGCCATGCAGGCAAAGGCCTCTTCAGGACTGGGGAAGGCTCTGAGGGACGCCGAAGCCTCCTGGATCAGCCTGTATGCTGAATCCTGCACAGGACTGGGAGTCATCTTCCTGGCTCGTTTATGTGGCAGGCGGAGGGGAGGAACCTGAGACTCAGTCAGGCTGCGACTTGTCCCAGGCTTCTCTTGGCTGACACTTAGCCCCGCCTCCTCCTGGCTGCCACTAATCCCCGCCTCCTCCTGACTGCCACTAATCCCCGCCTCCTCCTGACTGCCACATTCCACAGCCTCCTCCTGGCTGAGGTCTTCCTGTGTATGAAAAAGGGACATAGTTTTAGTATTTTTTACATCAATCACACACAATTTTCACCTCCTGACTGTTGCAAATTGAATGTTAACAAATATAACAGACTATCATTCTGAGCCCAGCATTTTGCATTCTTGTCCCAATTTTGGGTGCCCACTACTGTCTATTGATATGTAAAACACTTTTTTTAATCAGCAATTAATGATCAATAATAACATCTAGTAAACATCATTTATTTATTGACCAGAAATCTGTAGAGGAATGCTATACCTGACTCCAGCTGGGCTCCTCCACTTCTTCCTGGCTGGAAGGCCCAGGTTGGACATCGGAAGCCTCAGCTGGTATGGAAGGAAGTGTGGAAGGAAGAGTAGACAGGGATTCCCTGACTTCAGTGTGGTCTGACAGAAATCGCAGTCTCTCGTAGTACCACAGCCTGGGGACATAAACGTCATCTGCTGCAGCTCCGGACCTCTGGGAATCTGTGACCTTCTTGCGCTCCCTAAGATATGTGCTCCTCAGACCACCAATTTTTGCTTTTAAATAGGGGATGGTTGCTGTGGGGACCACCGGCTTCACCAACTTCAGCAGTTTCTCCAGCGCTGCCTGCCTCTTCTGTTTGTGATTATAGTGGGGGTGTCTCACTTGCCACAGACAGGGCAGCTCCCTGTACTTGTCAATGAACAGGGGCAGGAAATTGTGGTCGTTGAACCCATCCATTTTCTCTGCAAGACACAACACAAGACAAACCCTAATGTCAGGCCAAACTCCCCTAATCTTGTTACAATATAGGCTTCCATTTCGAAGCAGTATAGGCCCAAGTTTAGATCCTACCTTCGTTAGCATGATCGGCGTCTCCGATGCTCCTTCCTCCGCTCACAGATCGTACGTAAGACGCGCGCGTTACGATTTATACACACTGCGCATGCGTATAACTCCGCCCGCCCCTGACGTTCTTTCTATTCTATTCCCCGCCCCTTTTCGTTCGGCGCAGTGGAGGAAGAGCACATGGCGGATAGACAGCAGGATCGTGCTAATTACAGCAATGAGGAGGAGGAGGAAAGGCCGGAGCCTGAAACGTCCCGATCCAGAAGGAGATTAACGGACTCAAATATGTCCTTTGGGGAGATGTTGGAGATGGTGGACATCCTGAAGAAGGCCGACTATGATGGAAAGTATGGGCCTTACCCCAACCCCAATGTCCGAAAGGCCAAGATCATGGCGAAAGTGGTCAGGAGTCTGCACCGGAAATTCGGGGTACGACGATCGAAAGATCATCTCAGGAAGCGGTGGTCGGACCTCAAATTACGAGAACATGAGCAGTACAGAAAGATCCGGAGAGTGCTGCAAAAAAGTAAGTAATTGTGCTGTGTTCCTATTCTTTTTGTGTTTATTACGTTCGTGCTGCTCCATGTGCTTTTAGGAACTGTTGTACAGTTTAAAATGTCAACTTTCATGTTCATGGGCACATTATTCGTTCGGATCACACATTTTTATTTCGTACGATAAAATACCATTGTTTAGGCCATATGCATTTGGACACCATTTTGACGCCCTATACTTGTCTTCAAAGAATTGGGTTGTGTAGATGGCTTTGTTACTAGAATGAGATGCAGATTGTGTGTAAGGAGAGGACACTCAGCAGCTGTTTTCACATCTGGACACTGGAGCACTAGTGTGGGACACCAGAACACCATTTTTATTAGGGGGGGGCACACAGGTGCTCCAGTGTATACTATAGGGGGGGCTACATCTGTGAAGCTTGTACTAAACAGGTAAAGTATTGCAGGTTGACAAAGGACACTAAAAAAGCTACATCTTGGAACTCGGCTAAAATAGATAATTGTACCCCCACTTCCAAGCAATGTTTCCTATTTATAGTTCTGCCATCAAATATCTGTGTGCTAAGTATACCATTTTTGTTTTACATAGGGGAGAAAAGACTCGGAGGACACCCCTCATCCGAGGAGACCAGAGCCCCCCCCCCATCTGGAAGAAGGGGAAATCCCCCCAACACAAGATGAGCAGGAGGAAGAAGACCTCATGGAACTAGTCACCACAACAGGTGAGTGTCTGCGACCACAGGCTCAGATAAGAGATGGATGGCAGCATATTTTTTAGACCTAATTTATTTTGGGTTTCCTCTCTTTTTAGGTGATCGTGAGGTTGTGGATGAAGATCCTTTCACATCCGAAAGTGCCCAGATCCTGATCAGGGAGATCATGGGGTGTAATTTACAATTGGAAAACATCAAGCAAAACATCAATGATGTTATTCCAAAATATAAAAACATCATTGATGTTTTGGGGCGAGTTTAAAACCCCTCCAAATCACTTTCTTCTTTTGTGTGCTACAATGTGCAAAATGTTTTTGTGATTTTTCCCAAAGCCAAATTTGGAGGATGCACACAGTGTGTCAACATGTGCTATCTGCCATCACGGGAGATCAATGGACGCGTTTTGGGGGTGCAACCCCTTCCTTAATAATAAAGTAGCGGTGAGGAAGGGCTTTCTCCCCCAAAACACATCCTTTGATCCCCCGTGATGGCAGCTAGCACATGTTGACATTGTGAAATTTGTGTGCATCTTCCAAATTTGGCTTTTCCTGGGGTGACTTCACCCCATCTGAACGCAATATCAAACACAGTTCCTAAATACTCATGTCTGATATTGCCTTCACGTTCTACCAAATGTGACGTTTGTAAGATCAAGATTTGTGTCTTTCTTGTGGGTTTTACACAGGCCTGTTTTCTATAAAATGCACATTTTGATTTTGGATAATGACACCACAAAAATTGGTATACAACAAACATGTTGGTTTGTCAGAAAAACCTTTGGTAAATGCACATGTGATTGTGCAGGTATTAAAAAGATTGTTCATCAAGAATGTGTGGATTATTGTCTCAACGCTACAACACTTTTGGGGTGATGTAATTGTTGTTTTATGAGAAAATGGGGGTTATTTCCTAAGGGCAAATCCACTTTGCACTACAAGTGCAGTTTCAGTGCAGTTGCAAGTGCACTTGTAGTGAAAAGTGTCTTTGCATTTAGTAAATAACAGCCAACAGTGCTTTGTATAAGGTTACACAATCACGACATTTTCTGCACTCCACACATTTCTGTCAGGGTCAGCTCAAACAAACACAAGCAGTAGATGTCCACAAAGAAGAGCCTGGGGGAGATGCCTGTCGAGAACTTGAGGTCCTGCAGGCTTCTCCCTGTGGCCAAATACCGCAGGGTAGCGACCAACCTCTGCTCCGGAGTGATGGCTTGCCTCATGAAGGTATCCTGCCTGCTGATATAGGGGGTCAGCAAAGCCAACAAACTGTGAAACACGGGGTCCGTCATCCTGAGAAAGTTCCTGAAATCATCAGGATTATTCTCTCGGATCTCACAGAGCAAAGACATATGAGAGAACTGGTCACGCTGAAGCAACCAATTCTTGGTCTATGAACTCCTCCCCACCCTGTTCATGGACTGGACTTGTGTCAAGGTCAGGACCCCAACACCGAGCCCCCGCACAGCACGAACTCTACGAGGAGTACGCATACGAAACATGGCTAGAAAACGGTCGGCTGCTCAGAACGAAGTAACAGAATGCACTGAAGAACAGCAAGGCCTGTGAAGAGCGACCTGAAAAACAGCAACGAGCAGGCAAGATCACACAGAAAACTCCGATACGAACTGACTGCACGCACTGAAGAGCAGATACAAACCCACAAGCACAAACTGAACGGCAGAAAACGATCTGAAAGCCACGAGTCTGAAAAAGCGCGAATCGTCTCTCACCAAACTTTTACTAACACGAGATTAGCAAAAGGAGCCCAAAGGGTGCCGCGCTTGGTTCTGAACCGGCCTTTTCTAGTCTCGTCGTACATGGTGTACCTGACCGCGTGGTTGTCGATTGGAAATTCCGACAACTTTGTGCGACCGTGTGTAGGCAAAACAAGTTTGAGCCAACGTCCGTCGGAAAAAAATCCTAGGATTTTGTTGTCGGAATGTCTGAACAAAGTCCGACCGTGTGTACGCCCTAGTACAGTTACAAATAAAAGTGTAAAAAAAAAATAAAATAAAAAGACCAAAAATAGTTGTCGTTTTATTGTTCTCTCTCTCTCTATTCTCTCTCTGTTGTTCTGCTCTTTTTTACTGTATTCTAGAATGCAATGTTTTGTTGTTACTATGTTTTATCATGTTTGCTTTTCAGGTATGTAATTCTTTTATACCTTACTGTTTACTGCGTTTTATTGTTAACTATTTTTTTGTTTTCAGGTACGCCATTCAGCTGCAGCACTGATTTATTTATTTTGACAGCAACAGTGTTTGCTTCCACGATACGTAAATCAGCGACTCCAGCACTGTAGGAGGTGATTTCACTACCACAGTTAAAAAAAAAAAGTGGCGCATGTATGCCCATCATTAGAAGTGGGTGGATGAAGGGTAGTATTCTAATGGTGGACATACCCACCGTTCAATCTCTTTTTTCGTTCAGCCCACAGGCTGCATGAAAAAAAGAACATTACAATGTATGCCCAACAAGGACCAGCAACGTACTGGTATGCTGCTGGACTTTGAGTGGTTATACCAGAATGTTGCTTACAGGTTTAGGTATCATCTTGGTATCATTCTTTTCAGCCAGTGGTCGGCTTTCATGTAAAAGCAATCCTAGCAGCTAATTTGCCTCTAGACTGCTTTTACAAACAGTGGGAGGGAACATCCCCCCAGCATCTTTCATGGTTTTCTCTGGCTCTCCTGTCCCAACAGGGAACCCGAGAATGCAGCCGGTGGTTGTGCCAGCTGACCATAGAGCTGATCAGAGAACAGAATGGTTCCAATCATCTCTATGGCCTAAGAAACCGGAAGCTATGAGCATTTTATGACTTAGGTTTTGCCGGATATAAACAGCGCCATTGGGAAATTGGCAAAGCATTTTATCACACCGATCTTGGTGTGGTCGGATGCTTTGAGGGCAGAGGGGAGATCTAGGGTCTAATAGACCCCAATTTAAAAAAAAAAAAAAAGTGTACCTGTCACTACTTATTGCTATCATAGGGGATATTTACATTCCCTGAGATAACAATAAAAATGATTTAAAAAAAAAAAATGAAAGGAATGGTTTAAAAATATAATAAAAAAGCAAACTAAATAATTAAAAAAAAAAAAAGCACCCCTGTCCCCGGCACAAAGGCTCACGCAAGTGTCGGTTGGCGTCATATGTAAACAGCAATTGCACCATGCATGTGAGGTATCACGGCAAAGGTCAGATCAAGGGCAGTAATTTTAGCAGTAGACCTCCTCTGTAAATCTAAAATGGTAACCTGTAAAGGCTTTTAAAAGCTTTTAAAAATGTTTGTAGTTTGTCGCCACTGCACGTTTGTGCGCAATTTTAAAGCATTACGTGTTTGGTATTCATTTACTCGGCATAAGATCATCTTTTTTATTTCATCAACATTTGGCCAATATAGTGTGTTTTAGTGCATTAAAATTAAAAAAGTGTGTTTTTTCCCAAAAAATTGTGTTTGAAAAATCGCTGTGCAAATACTGTGAAAAAAAAATTGCAACACCCTCCATTTTAATCTGTAGGACATTTGCTTTAAAAAAATATATAATGTTTGGGGGTTCAAAGTAATTTTCTTGCAAAAATATAATATTTTTTCATGTAAACAAAAAGTGTCAGAAAGGGCTTTGTCTTCAAGTGGTTAGAAGAGTGGGTAATGTGTGACATAAGCTTTTAAATGTTGTGCATAAAATGCCAGGACAGTTCAAACCCTTCCCCCCAAATGACCCATTTTTGGAAAGTAGACATCCCAAGCTATTTGCTGATAGGCATGTTGAGTCCATGGAATATTTTATATTTTGCCACAAGTTTCAGGAAAATTACACTTTTTTTGTTGCACAAAGTTGTCACTAAATGATATATTGTTCAAACATGGCATGGTTATATATGGAATTACACCCCAAAATACATTCTGCTGCTTCTCCTGAGTACGGAGATACCTCATGTGTGAGACTTTTTTGGGAGCCTAGCCACGTACAGGACCCCGGAAACAAAGCACCGCCTTCAGGATTTCTAAGGGTGTCAATTTTTGATTTCACTCCTCACTACCTATCAAAGTTTTGAAGGCCATAAAATGCCAAGATAGCACAACCCCCCCAATGACCCCATTTTGGAAATTAGACACCCCAAGCTATTTGATGAGAGGCATGTTGAGTCCATGGAATATTTTATATTTTGCCACAAGTTGCGGGAAAATAATTTTTTTTTTTTGCACAAAGTTGTCACTAAATGATCTATTGCTCAAAAATGCCATGAGCATATGTGAAATTACACCCCAAAATACATTCTGCTGCTTCTTCTGAGTATGGGGATGCCACATGTGTGAGACTTTTTGGGAGCCTAGCCGTGTACAGGACCCCTCGAAAACCAATCACCGCCTTCAGGCTTTCTAAGGGCATAAAATGGTGATTTCACTTCCTCACTACCTATCACAGTTTCAGATGCCCTGAAATGTCAAGATAGCACAAAACCCCCACCAATGAACCCATTTTGGAAAGAAGACACTTCAAGCTTTTTGCTGAGAGGCATGTTGTGTCCATGGAATGTTTGATATTTTGCCACAAGTTTCGGGAAAATTACAATTTTTAAAAACATTTTTTTTTACACAAAGTTGTCACTAAATTGTCACTATTGTTCAAACATGGTGTGGTTATATGTAGAATTACATCCCAAAATACATTCTTCTGCTTCTCCTGTGTACGGGGATACCACATGAGTAAGACTTTTTGGGAGCCTAGCCGCGTACAGGACCCCAAAAACCAAGCACCGTCTTCAGGCTTTCTAAAGGCGTAAAATTGTGATCTTACTCCTTTCTACCTATCACAGTTATGGAGGCCCTGAAATGTCCAGATAGCACAACACCCCCCCCCCCCCAAAATGATCACATTTTGGAAAGTATACACCCCAAGGTATTTGCTTAAAGGCATGGTGAGTATTTTGCAGATCTCATTTATTTTTGAAAATGAAGAAAGAAAAGAAAATTTTTATTTTTTTATTTTTTCAATTTTCAAAACTTTGTGACAAAAAGTGAGATCTGCAAAATACTCAACATACCTCTCAACAAATAGCTTGTGGTATCCACTTTCCAAAATGGGGTCATTTGGGGGGGTTTTGTGCTATCTGGGCATTTCATGGCCTTCGAAACTGTGATAGGCAGTGAGGAGTGAAATAAAAAATGTACGTCCTTAGAAAGCCTGAAGGCGGTGCTTGGCTTCTGTACACGGCTAGGCCCCCAAAAAGTCTCACACATGTGGTATCTCCATACT
Organism: Aquarana catesbeiana; assembly: GCF_042186555.1. Taxonomy (NCBI): domain Eukaryota; kingdom Metazoa; phylum Chordata; class Amphibia; order Anura; family Ranidae; genus Aquarana; species Aquarana catesbeiana. Next base: position 399,564,788 of record NC_133326.1, on the reverse strand, counting down.
CAGGAGAAGCAGCAGAATGTATTTTGGGGTGTAATTCCACATATAACTATGGCATGTGTGAGCAATATACCATTTAGTGACTACTTTTTGTAATTTTTTTTTGTCATTTTTCAATCACTTGTGACTAGCTTGGGGTGTCTACTTTCCAAAATGGGGTCATTTGGGGGGGTTTACACTGCCCTGCCATTTTAGCACCTCAAGAAATGAGATAGATAGTCATATTAAAAGAAGGGTTGAGGACTTTGAATGAAACCATGACCGAATGAGGTCATGTGTTTCCATCCCTATACTAATCTAAAAGAAAGGAGCAACAAGAGTGGGACTTTAAATGAAATGCGTGATTGCAAAGAAATAAAATTGGTGAACAATTAGGAAAATTTTATTTGGTTCATAAAAAATATAACGCATAAAATAATAATATCAATCACAAATAGAAAGAAATATTGGCAATAATAGCAGCAATTATACATGATAATATGAATATAACAATTTTCCATAGTACACCAATAGATGTTGATATATAGCCATATAATATGGAGTATTGCCTACAAAACAAGCCTCCAAAACCGCAAAAAATATTGATTTGCATGACACTGATGAAAGACGTGACATTGGTAGCTCTACGCATTTCGTGGCTGAAATGCCACTCGTCAGGAGCAAGCGCTTATCTTATCTAGGATAAAAGATAAAAAATGGTCTAGTAAATGCAGACATGAAACAGAGGTGGGGCAATGGGAAGAGCCCCACACAAAGTACATGCTTACGCACTATGGTTCTGGTGATGGTGGCTGAAGGCCATGCACCGCCGGCCACTGGGAGGCGCCACCCCCCGGGAGCTGAGGTGGATGGATCAGTGGGGGCAACCAACAAGGCATCATCTAGGCCTGGCATGAACCCATGAGGCCTGGGATGGGGAGAGAAAATAGAAAAAAAGTGTGAGAATGCCAGAGGAGTGGACAAATAATGAGTGAACAAGGTGAGAGTGAGGGTGACAGAGAAGAAGGAAAAAATTGAGCCAAGTTGAGAATAAAAAGGAATTAGAACTGGAGTACCTGAAAGAAATTGCTAGGGAAAGAAGACCAAGTGCCATGGTGAAAGTGGAATAAAAAGAGAGATTAGACAGGTGAACCATGTGGACGTGAATGGTACCTGATGGGAGAGATGAACCAATGTGAGAGAAAGAAACAGTGACAGTCCCATATCAAGCGTGGCATCCGATGGAATGGGAGCCTCGAGAGCCAGCACAGCCGAGGCTATGCCTATATAGGCGCCACCACGGAAACCGCCCATCAACATCACGCTGCACACACATGGGAGGGGCGAATGGCACCGCCGATCGTGCACTGAGCGCCCGGCCAATCAACGCCAACGCCCCATCCCTGTAGTGTGCGAGATGTACACCATCTGATCGAGCGTGTCAGTGTCCAAGGGGCGCGCACCTTCGATGGGGAGTGCGTGATGCTGATGCGCAGTGGCGGCGGATCGGCCCCACCATAAGTGGAGAAGGGAGGGGCCAACAGGCACGTCACAGCTCCCGGAGAAGAGGAAACCCAAACCAATTAAGCCACTACAAATACAATGAGCCATGAACATGACTGATACCAAAATAAAATCACAAAAACTTGTCCAAGATAAGGTAGGTAATAATAAAAAAATTTAGGCAATTCGATTAGAAAGGCAAATAGGAAAGTTAGTACATCACAACCGATGTAATAAAATTATAGGGCAGAGCAAAGTCATGCACTTCCATCCCTGTACAGTAAATATTAAAAGAAGGGTCGGGGACTTTGAATGAAACCATGACCGGATGAGGTCATGTGTTTCCATCCCTATACTAATCAAAAAGAAAAGAGCAACAAGAGTGGGACTTTAAATGAAATGCGTGATTGCAAAGAAATAAAATTGGTGAACAATTAGGAAAATTTTATTTGGTTCATAAAAAATATAACATGCATAAAATAATAATATCAATCACAAATAGAAAGAAATATTGGCAATAATAGCAGTAATTATACATGATAATATGAATACAACAATTTTCCATAGTACACCAATAGATGTTGATATATAGCCATATAACATGGGGTATTGCTTACAAAACAAGCCTCCAAAACCTCAAAAAATATTGATTTGCATAACAAGGACTTTGCTCGCTTTGGATACCGCAGATGGGCATTGCATGCGATTATTGAGCTTGTGATCTACCAAAACCCCCATAGCCTTCTCCACCATTGATTCCCCCAGTTGTACTCCCCCTAGTATGTATGATGCATGCATATTCTTAGCCCCCAAGTGCATAACTTTACATTTATCAACATTAAACCTCATTTGCCACTTAGTTGCCCAATTAGAGTGCATTGAGGTCGGCTTTTAAATTGGAGACATCCTGTAAGGACGTTACTCAACTGCATAACTTAGTGTCATCTGCAAAGACAGAAATGTTATTTTTAATCCCAGACCCTATATAATTTATAAAGGTATTAAAAAGTAAGGGTCCCAGCACTGAACCTGGGGTCACCATTGATAACCTTAGACTATTCAGAGTAATAGGGCGTACACACGGTCGGACTTTGTTCGGACATTCCGACAACAAAATCCTAGGATTTTTTCCGACGGATGTTGGCTCAAACCTGTCTTGCATACACACGGTCACCCAAAGTTGTCGGAAAATCCGATCGTTTTAAACGCGGTGACGTAAAACATGTACATCGGGACTATAAACGGGGCAGTGGCCAATAGCTTTCATCTCTTTATTTATTCTGAGCATGCGTGGCACTTTGTCCGTCAGATTTGTGTACACACGATCGGAATTTCCGACAACAAAATTTTATCTCCTGCTCTCAAACTTTGTGTGTCGGAAAATCCGATGGAAAATGTCTGATGGAGCCCACACACGGTCGGAATTTCTGACAACACGCTCCGATCGGACATTTTCCATCGGAAAATCCGACTGTGTGTATGGGGCATAAGAGTCATTAACCACTAATCTCTGAATTCTGTCTTTTAGCCAGTTTTTGGTCCATTTACAAATTGATCATTCCAAGCCTGTAGACTTTACCTTACACATGCACCCTGTGTGGGGAACTGTGTCAAATGCTTTATACCACGTCCACAGCCACCCCTCTGTCCAAGGTTTTAATTACCTCTTCATAAAAAGAAATCAGGTTTGTTTGACAACTTCTGCTTTCGTGAATCCATGATGTCTGTTTAAAATATTTTTTTTCCAGCAAGAACTAGTCTGTGTGGTCTGTTGCCAAATGGCACGGCTGGGCAAATGGACTTACAGGTACGTCCATTTGAATTCCCCGCCGTGCCATTGCGTGCGCGCCGGCGGAGGCGCACGCGCGGGCCAGCCAGGAGCTCCGTAAGTCGGGTTGCAGGTCCCGCGGACTTCATCGCCGCGGGGATACCCGCGATCGCCTCACGGAAAGGATGAACGGGGAGATGCTGATGTAAACAGCATCTCCCCGTTCTGCCTAGTGACAAGTGTCACTGATCACTGCTCCCTGTAATCGGGAGCAGTGATCAGCGTAGTGACACACACAGCCCCTCCCCCCTACAGTTAGAATCACTACCCTAGGACATACTTAACCCCTCCCCGCCCCCTTAGTGGTTAACCCCTTCACTGCCAGTGTCATTTACACAGTAATCAGTGCATTTTTAATCGCACTTATCGCTGTATAAAGGAAAATGGTCCCAAAAATGTGTCAAAAATGTCTGACATGTCCGCCATAACGTCACAGTTACAATAAAAATCACTGATCGCCGCCATTACTAGTAAAAAAAATTATTAATAAAAATGCCATAAAACTATCCCCTATTTTGTAAACGCTATAACTTTTGCGCAAACCAATCAATAAACGCTTATTGCGATTTTTTTTTTACCAAAAATATGTACAAGAATACGATCAGCCTAAACTGAGGGAAAAAAAATGTTTTTTTTATATATTTTTGGAGGATATTTATTATAGCAAAATGTAAAAAATAATGCGTTTTTTTCAAAATTGTCGCTCTTGTTTTGTTTATAGCGCAAAAAATAAAAATCGCAGAGGTGATCAAATACCACCAAAAGAAAGCTCTATTTGTGGGAAAAAAAGGACATCAATTTTGTTTGAGAGCCACGTCGCACAACCGCGCACTTGTCAGTTAAAGCGACGCAGTGCCGAATCGCAAAAAGTGCTCTGGTCAGGAAGGGGGTAAAATCTTCCGGAGCTGAAGCAGTTAAAGGTTATGGGACACTAACATGAAAAACCAAAAGTGCTAATTTTCAAGGCTTATATGCAAGTTATTGCAATAAAAAGTGTATGGGGACCTGGGTCCTTCCCCAGGGGATATGCAAAAAAAAGTTTTTAAAACGGCTGTTTTTTCAGGAGCAGTGATTTTAATAATGCTTAAAGTGAAAAAATAAAAATGAAATATTCCTTTAAATATCATGCCTGGGGGGGGGAGGTGTCCTTAGTATGCCTGTAAAGTAGCGCATCTTTCCAGTGTTTAGAGCAATGCCACAGCAAAATGACATTTCTAAAGGAAAAAATCTCATTTAAAACAGTTTTATTTTTTTTTTAATAAAGGACAAATTGTCTACTGTTTTGACACTTTTTTGGTGAATGTATAGGGGTACAATGTACCCGATACCCATTCACATGGGGGGGCGGGATCTGGGGGTCCCCTTGTTAAAGGAGGCTTCCAGATTCCGAAAAGCTCCCCGACCGCAGACCACCACAACCACCGTTCAAGAGTTGTGGGGATGAGGCCCTTGTCTCCATCAACATGGGGACAAGGCGCTTTGGGAGGGACCCCAAAGCCTCCCCAGGGCATGTGGCCTGGTATGGTTTAGGAGGTGGGGTGCTCTCTTGTCCCCCTTTTCCTGCGGCCTGCCAGGTTGCGTGCTCTCTTAAGGGTCTGGTATGGATTTTGGGGGATTCCTTCGCCTTTTTTAAATTATTTTTCAATTTGGCGCACGGATCCCTTTAATATCCATACCAGACCTGAAGGGCCTGGTAATGGACTGGGGGTAACCCATGCCGTTTTTCAATGATTTTTATCTATATTGCCGGGATCCAACAATTCATTACAGCCGCGAGCAGTTTTAAATTACTTTTTTCATTTTGCTGTGGCATTGCTCTAAACACAGGAAAAATGCGCTACTTTACAGGCATACTAAGGACACCCCCAGGCACAATATTTAAATAAATATTTAATTTTTATTTTTTCACTTTAAGCATTATTAAAATCACTTCTCCTGAAAAAAACGGCCGTTTTTTAAACTTTTTTTGCATTGATACATGTCCCTGGAGCAGGTCCCCATGCCATTTTTTTCAATGATTTTTATCTATATTGCCGGGATCCGACAATTCAATACAGCTGTGAGCAGTTTTGAATGAGATTTTTTCCTTTAGAAATGTAATTTTGCTGTGGTATTGTTCTAAACATGGGAAAGATGCGCTACTTTATAGGCATACTAAGGACACCCTCAGGCACAATATTTAAAGGAATATTTAATTTTTATTGTTTCACTTTAAGCATTATTAAAATCACTGCTCCTGAAAAAAAATCAGTTTTTAAAACTTTTTTTTTCATTGATGCATGTCCCCTGGGGCGGGACCCAGGTCCCCATACACTTTTTATGGCAATAACTTGCATATAAGTCTTTAAAATGAGCACTTTTTATTTTTTATGTTCGAGTCCCATAGACTTTAACTGTGTTCGCTTGTTCGTACAAATATTTTGCCTGTTTGCATGTTCTGGTGCGAACTGAATCGGGGGGTGTTCGGCTCATCCCTAGTAAAGACTTTGATCCCTTTTAAAATATGGGCACCACATTGGCACTGCGTCAATCCAGTGGTACCATTCCAGTCATTAACAAATCCCTAGATATTAGAAACATTGGCCTTGAAATGACATAGCTCAATTCTTTTAGGATCCATGGATGGATGCCATCTGGTCCAGGTGCTTTAGCCACCTTTATTCTGTCTAAATATTTCTGGGCAATATCACTTTTGAGCCATTGTGGATCATTTGGGGCTGTGTCACTACCACCCCCATTATGGATATGAGCTCCCCCATGCTCCTTTGTATACACAAAGCTGAAGAAAGTATTTAGTAAATTTGCCTTCCCTTTGTCCCCAGTCACCCATTCTAGATTATTTTGTAAAGGGCCTACATGTTCAGACCTGACCATTTTACTATTAATATATTTGAAGAATTTTTTGGGGTTTGTCCTACTATCTTTTGCAATCTGTTGTTCGCTTTCAATTTTTGCATCCTTGATTTCCTTTTTACATATTCTTTGTAACATTTAACCACTTCAGCCCCAGAAGGATTTACCCCCTTAATGACCAGGCTATTTTTTGCAATAGGGCAATGCGTCACTTTAACTGACAATTGTGCGGCCGTGCAACTCTGTACCCAAATAAAATTAATGTCCTTTTTTCCCACAAATAGAGCTTTCTTTTGGTGGCATTTGATCACCTCTGCGGTTTTTATTTTTTGTGTTATAAACAAAAAAAGCTGACAGTTTTGAAAAAAACCTATATTTTTTATTTTTTGCTATAATAAATATCCAAAAAAAATTCAGTTTAGGCCAATATGTATTCTTCTACATATTTGTGGTTGCAATCGCAACAAGCGTATATTGATATATTGATTGGATTGTTATAGCGTCTACAAAATACGGTATATATTCATGGCATTTTTATTATTCATTTTTTTTTACTAGTAATGACAGTGATTAGTGATTTTCAGTGGGACTGCAACATTGCGGCGGACAGATCTGACACTTTTGACACTTTTTTAGGGCAGAGATTACAGTGATCAGCGCTACAAATAGCCACTGATCACTGTATGAATGACATTGGCAGGGAAGGGGTTAACACTAGGGGGCAATCAAGGGGTTAAGTGTTCCCTAGGGAGGTGTTTCTAACAGTGGGGGGAGTGGACTGACTGGGAGTAGAGAGAGATCGCTGTTCCTGATCACTAGGAACGGACACTCTCTCTCTACTCCCTTGTCAGAACAGGGATCTCTTTGTTTACATTGACAGATCCCTGTTCTGGCTCTCTGTGGAGCGATCGTGGTTGGCCGGCGGACATTGCGGCCTCCAGCCACAAGCATCAGCTCTGGAGATGCACCGTGGGCATGCGCGCGTGCCTGCTATAACCACTAAAGGGACTGATTAGCGATTTATGCAGCTGAGGCAACCTGCCGAAGTACAACTACGGTGGATGATCGACAAGAGGTTAAACGATGATAGTCTTCCTTCATTTTTATATTTTTTAAAAGCTCTTTTTTTAATATTTATAGCCATTTTAACTTTGGTCGTGAGCCACATAGGGGTTTTTTTTTAGCCTTTTAAACTTATTGCCCATGGGAATATACTTTGCACTGAGTTTACATACAGTCACTTTGAAGAATTACCATTTCTGTTCTGTGTCCATTGATGCCAAAATTCCCTCCCAGTCTAAGTCCAGGAAAGCAGCCCTCATCCTTGAAAAATTTGCTCTCTTAAAGTTAAGTGTTTTTTTCTTACCCATATGTGCTTGTTGCTTACAACTAACATTAACCAGTTAAGCCCCAGACCATTTGGCTGGCCAAAGACCAGAGCACTTTTTGCGATTCGGCACTGCGTCGCTTTAACTGACAATTGCGTGGTCGTGCGACGTGGCTCCCAAACAAAATTGACTTCCTTTTTTTCCCACAAATAGAGCTTTCTTTTGGTGGTATTTGATCACCTCTGCAGTTTTTATTTTTTGCGCTATAAAAAAAAAATAGCGACAATTTTGAAAAAAATGCATTATTTTTTACTTTTTGTTATAATAAATATCCCCAAAAATATATTAAAAAAACATGTTTTTCCTCAGTTTAGGCTGATACGTATTCTTCTACATATTTTTGGTAAAAAAAATTGCAATAAATTGATTGGTTTGCACAAAAGTTATAGTGTCTACAAAATAGGGAATAGTTTTATGAAATTTTTATTGATAATTTTTTTTTTACTAGTAATGGAGGTGATCAGTGATTTTTATTGTGACTGTGACATTATAACACGTCAGACAATTCTGACGCGATTTTGGTACCATTCACATTTATACAGCGATCAGTGTGATTAAAAATGCATTGATTACTGTGTAAATGTGACTGGTAGTGAAGGGGTTAACCACTAGGTGGCGCTGTAGGGGTTAAGTATGTCCTATGGAGTGATTCTAACTGTGGGGGGAAGGGGCTGTGTGTGACACTACACTGATCACCGCTCCCGATTACAGGGAGCGGTGATCAGTGAGAGTGTCATTAGGCAGAATGGGGAGATGCTTGTTTACATTAGCATCTCCCTGTCCTTCCTCACCGTGAGACGATCGCGGGTATCCCGGCGGACATCGCAAGCCACCTCTTAAAAGGGCAATATACAGGTACGTTAATCTGCAGGTAGTGCCCTTCTGCCGCAGTATATCTGCGTGAGGCCACTCCCCCAGCCCTGAAAGTCTTGGGAAGGGGTGGACATGGCCTTTTGGCTTAGTTCGCCCTCTCTCATGGGGTCTCCCTTCGGGGGAGCCCCACCTAGTACTTGGGTGGGTTCTGTTTCGGCAGGCCTTCCATTGAAAGGGGTCTGTCTGGTTTCGGCCTTTGTCCTCGTCTGGAGCCTAACGCCCCGGGGGATCAGGGAATTGGCACGTCTGTGTACCCGTTGCACTTTTTTGTGACCACTCTTTATGTGTGTGCACATTTTTTGGCACCGGGTGAAGTTTTTTGGGTGTGTTATGCACGCCATAGGCTTTAATAAAAAAAAAAAAAAAAATCTGCGTGAGGCAGTCAGGAAGCAGTTAAATGAAATCTTATTATGGTCACTGCTACCCAGATGTTCTTTTATATGAATATTGGTAATAGGCTCTGCATGGTTTAAGATTACCAGGTCCAGCAGAGCGTCATTCCTATTTGGGGCCTCAATAAACTGGACCAGAAAATTGTCTTGTAATAGGTTTATAGATTTTTGCCTTTTAACTGTCCCAGCAGTGCCATTACTCCAGTCAGTTTCTGGGTAGTTAAAATTCCCCATTATTATCACTGTCCCAGCCCTTGCAGCCCTTTCCATCTGTGCAAGGAGCTGAGTCTCCACCTCCTCACTAACACTGGGAGGTCTATAACAAACTATAACAAACAAACAAAATGACAACCTTTGTAGTACGCACACCCATGTACAGTTCCACCCATAGTGCTTCAGACTGATCACACTGTCTATCAACTAGGTCCTCTTTCACACTCACTTTGAGATCACTTCTCACAGAGACAGACACCGCCACCCCTCCGTTTTATCCTGTCTTTCTGAAAGCCAGTAAAATATTATTAGCCCCGTCATGAGAAGAATGAAGCCAAGATTCAGCAATGCCAATTAGAACATGGTTCTCCTCGTGCACCAGAGCTTCCAACTCACCTATTTTGCTTGGCAGACTTCTGACATTGGTGAACAAACACTTTAATTAATTGTCGCATTTTGCAAATATATGTTGCATATTTTTTATTTTAGTACAAATAGTACCATTTCCAATCGTTGTTTGTAACATAGGAACCTTCATATCATCTGCCATAGCCCTCCCCCCAGCTTTCCCCATTCCACCCACCAATAGGGGATGACCCCTGTCTGACCTGTCTGCCCCATTAGAATCTAATTCACCCTCCTCCCCACAATCCTAGTTTAAATACTCCTCCAACCTTCCCATAAACCTCTCCCCAGCACAGTAGACCCCCTCCATTTAGGTGCAAACCATCTTTAACATATAGCTTGCACCCCAATGAAAAGTCAGCCCAGTGCTCTAAAAATCTGAATCCCTCCTCCTTACACCAGGTCTTTAGCCATGCATTCAGCTCTCTAATCACCCCCTGCTTTTCCTGTGTTGCACATGGCACAGACAATATTTCAGATATCATCTTGGAGGTCCTTCCCTTCAACTTGGAGCATAGTTCTTTAAATTGGTTCTTAAGAAGCCTCCACCTTTCATATATTCTGTCATTGGTTCCAAAGTGGACCAAGACAGCTGAGTCATGCCCAGCCCCTCCCAGTATCTATGAACCTGGTCCAGCACATGCCGAACTCCAGGGAGACAGCAAACCATTCTGTTGAGGCGACCCTGGCGACAAATTATTCTATTAGTCCTTCTGATTATAGAATCCCCTATTACCATCAATTTTCTAGGCCAACCTGCACTCCCCTCACCATCCCTACTAGATGGGTTGCTCTCTCAACTGTTAGAGGGAGCAGTGACATCTAGGGCTGCCACCTCTGAGCTTGATACCCCCACACCTTCACCCAACTTGGCAAATCTGTTAGGGTTCTCAAACCCAGGGCTGGCCTTCCTTTTCTGTGAGCCCCTACCACTCCCTCTAACTGTATTAACCCATCTTACTACCTAATAATCCTGACTTACCCTCCACCCTCCCTGTTAACCCCACTAGCCACCTGCTCAGTTCCCAGAGGACCCCTTTCAAGGTAACATGCAGTGGTGAGCCCATCTGACCGCAACCCCTGAAGCAGGAGACTGAGGTTCCTGGATACATTATGACCCCCCAGGTCTTTGGGAGCAGACATCATAGCCTGAGATATTCTGGGACCTTTGGTACCCCAGATATAATGAAGGATTTTAGATTGGAAACGGTGCATGGCATCTATTGGAACTTGGATAGGCAGAGTTTGAAAATAATATGATAACCTCATATTTGAATTGTAAGTCTTTGTACATTCCCACAGCACATTTCTCTCACTCCCGAGCTCTTGAGCCAATTTGTCCACTTCCAGGAACATATTATGAGCAATATTCTGTAAAAAGATCCTGTAATTTTATCCAGTATTGCAACAATAAATTTGGAGCTGCTGAATGTGATTGAAGTACTTGTGTGGTGGTTCTGGTGGATCAGGCTGGCAGCCTTGTGTACTCAAGGATGGGCATACAGGCCGATTAAAGAAGTGCTCCAGTGTGGGAGGCCGCTAAATATTAAAAAAAAAAAAAAAGTTTATTGATGATCATGACATATTACTTTGGCTTATTAAGTGCTCTTGTCGCCCCCCGCCCCCCCCGAATCACTCTTCACAAGGCTTTTGTAAATAATTTATTGACCACCCTGATAAACTTTGATATGATAATTATTATTAACCACTTGCCGCCCGCCGGCTGTCATATGACAGCCAGGTGGCGCGGCTCTCGTTCTGGGAGGGTGTCATATGACACCCTCGCCTTCTCTGCCCACCAGGGGGGTGGGCGGCAATCGCGCACGCCCACCGTGTCACTGGGCACCCAATGCACATGCCCAGTGGCCGCGTTGTCCGCCGGGCATCCGCGATTGCCCGGGAACACGGCAGGACCGTGAATCTGTGTGTGTAAACACACGGATCCACATCCTGTCAGAGAGGAGAGGAGACCAATGTGTGTTCTCAGTATAGAGCAACACCAATCGGTCTCCTCCCCTTGCGAGTCCCCTCCCCCTTCAGTTAGAAACACTCCCTAGCAACATAATTAACCCCTCAATCACCCCCTAGTGTTAACCCCTTCCCTGCCAGTCACATTTATACAGTAATCAGTGCATTTTTATAGCACAGATCGCTGTATAAATGTGAATAGTCCCAAAAATGTGTCAAAAGTGTCTGATATGTCCGCCACAATATCGCAGTCATGATAAAATTCGCAGATCACCGTCATTACTAGTAAAAAAAAAATAATAAAAATGCTATAAATCTATCCCCTATTTTGTAGACGCTATAACGTTTGCGCAAAGCAATCAATATACGCTTATTGCGATTTTTTTTTACCAAAAATATGTAGAAGAATACATATCGGCCTAAACTGAGGGAAAAAATGTATTTATTTATTTTTTTAAATTGCATATTTATTATAGCAAAAAGTAAAAAATATTGTGTTTTTTTCAAAATTGTCGCTCTTCTTTTGTTTATAGCGCAAAAAATAAAACCCGCAGAGGTGATCAAATACCACTAAAAGAAAGCTCTATTTGTGGGGAAATAATAATAAAAATTTAATTTGGGTACAGTGTTGCATGACCGCCCAATTGTCATTCAAAATGTGACAGTGCTGAAAGCTGAAAAATGGCCTGGGCAGGAAGGGGGTGAAAGTGCACTGTATTGAGATGGTTAAAAAACAAACAAATTGACAATACACACCTATAGTGCATGGCATGTACCATTGTTCAACTTGACCCATACTTGTCTATTCCTATTGCTGCCCAGGAAAGAATTACAGAATTAAATTTTGTAGTCAAAATAATTGCAATACATAGCAAGTCATACATTGCAAGTCCTACATAACAATATATTGTATTTAATACATATGCCCGGGAAGGGCTATAACTTCTGATAGTGTTTTAAATGCTGGCCCCTGCCTGCTACATATTCTATAATGTAAAACAAATGAAAAGCCAGCAAAACAGATACACAGTGGCCATTTTTTGGCATATACTTTGCCCATTAGGCTATTTGAGGTATTTATCCAATGAAAATGATTGGTTATTATGTCATGCAGTGTTGTGCTGCCATTGTAGCCTGTTTTATTATGTTTACTTGCCTTCAGTCTAGTTTTAGTAGTGTTTTGAAGACTGTGACCCCAATTGAAAAATCCCTAACTTCATGTCAGGACAGGTAATGATGGCACATGAATATAGGAAACCCTCCCACTGAGAGCACAGACTGCAACATAATTTATTTTTTGCAAAATGGTCAGTTTATAGCAAAAAAATAGAAGGTGCATCTGAAAGTACACTGCTAGGAATTAAAGCCAAACAAAATATCTGGAGAACACTTGCCTTGAGAAGTGGCTAAATTGAACAGTACTCTATATTATAGCTTTTAAATTTGTTATTGTATTGTGAGTCCTGAAGTATTGTTGAATTCATATCTAATAGCTTTGCTCAGTACATACATATGGGGGGTTATTTCGGAAAATCAAATCCACTTTGCACTACAAGTGCACTGCAAGTGCACTGAAAGAGTACTTGGAAGTGCAGTCGTTGTAAATCTGTGGGTTAGATCTGAAATGAGGGGAAGCTCTGCTGATTTTATCATCCAATCATGTGGGAGCTAAAATGTTGTTTTTTCTACAGCCACTGCACTTCCAAGAGCACTTTCAGTGCACTTGTAGTGTAAAGTGGATTTGCCTTTAGTAAATAACCCCCATAGTGTCTGCGGATGTATCATGTCTGCACCACAGGTGATTCCGATGGTAACAGGTTGTTTAATGAATTACTTAAACCTAGTGATTTGATTTTTTAGAAACAGTTCCTTCCACCACTACAGCTTTAATTTTTTTTTTGTAAATTAGCACCTCCTGAATGCTGGCATTCATATTGAGGTACTGTGACTTTTTATGGTTCTAGTAAAATGGGGATAGGTTAGAGCCTCTGTAAGGGTTATTATTAGTGTCTGTGTCCTGACCCGGTAACTGTTCCCCTCATTTCTTGCCCTGCTGTTGTGGGGACAGGGAGATAGGAAAAATTGTCCCAAGGAGATCACTGAAAGCAATAAATACATGGAAATAAGTATTCACTTTTCCCCAAGTACATTCAAAACTAACAAAAAAAAAATCTTTGGCCAGAGTTTGGCTTTCATTTTAAAAAATGTGATCGCTTGGTTTACAGCTAGTGTGAGCTGCACCCCTACAACAGGTCTTGCAATTGAAATAGGACTAACCAAACAAAAATGCTGATTTTGCAAAATAGTCTATTCAGATGCTCTTACTGTATGCCTATTGAGAACTGCTAAAAGAATTACACATTAGCAAATTGTACATGTTATAGTTAAATTGCACAGTATTACATAGTTCATTACTTTGTTATTGCTTATCAATGCTTTAAAATCTTATTATTATCAAGGGTGATCTTATGCTGATCACCCTTGCCCTCAGTAAACAAACATCCAGTGTTGTTCCTTCTCAATTGCAATGTATCACTAAGCCATCAAGTTTTGTTAAAATGCCAGACACCTTGAATTCTGCACAATCCACTATTGTTGTTGATCCTAACAGGCAGCCCTCACATATTACACCCTGAATGACTAATGCCGCGTACACACGAGCGGACTTTCTATCCTACTTGGTCCGGCACACTTTCCGACGGACTTTGTCCGCCAGGTGCGCCGGACTTTAAAACGGACGGACTTGCCCACACACGCCGGGACTTTCCGGCGGGCTAAGTCCGCCCGTCTTTCCGACGGACTTTCGCCGGAGTTCCGGCGGACTTTCAGAATGAACGGACTTGCCCACACACGGACAAGTCCGTTCATTTTGAACGTGACTCAGGTGCGACGGGACTAGAAAAGGATGTCAATCTTGCCGCTTTTATCGGCGAGATTGACACCTTACTAGCCCCGTCGCGGGGCATACCAGGCCCTTAGGTCTGGTATGGATTATAAAGGGGAACCCCGCTACGCCGAAAAAACGGCGTGGGGTCCCCCTAAAATCCATACCAGACCCCGATCCGAGCACGCAGCCTGGCCGGTCAGGAAAGGGGGTGGGGACGAGCGAGCGCCCCCCCCCCTCCTGAACCGTACCAGGCCGCATGCCCTCAACATGGGGGTGGGTGCTTTGGGGGAGGGGGGCGCCCTGCGCCCCCCCCCCAAAGCACCTTGTCCCCATGTTGATGAGGACAAGGGCCTCTTCCCGACAACCCTGGCCGTTGGTTGTCGGGGTCTGCGGGCGGGGGCTTATCGGAATCTGGGAGCCCCCTTTAATAAGGGGGGCCCCAGATCCCGGCCCCCCACCCTATGTAAATGAGTATGGGGTACATGGTACCCCTACCCATTTACCTAGGAAAAAAGTGTAAGTAATAAAACACACTACACAGGTTTTTAAAATATTTTATTAAACAGCTCCGGGGGGGGGGGGATCTTCCTCCGGCTTCGGGGGTCTTCTTCCGGCTTCGGGGGTCCCTCCGCTTCATCTTCTCCCGGCGTCCGGTTGGTTCTTCTCCGCTCTCTTCTCCCGGTGTTCCTGTTCTTCGGCCGGCTCCTCTGCTGTCTTCAATTAGCTCTCTTGCCAGCAGAGGTCCGGACTTCTGGGCTTCTGGGCTTCTGGGCTTCTGGGCTTCTCTTCCCCAGATGTTGACACGACGCTCTCTCCTGCTGGACTGCTCTCCGAGGGCTGCGTTGTGACTTATATAGGTGGAGACCCCGCCCCCTTTTGATGTCACAGTCCCTGGGCATGCTGGGACTGTGACGTTTTAGGGGGCGTGGTCAACATCACCCAGTGACCACGCCCCCTAAAACGTCACAGTCCCAGCATGCCCAGGGACTGTGACATCAAAAGGGGGCGGGGTCTCCACCTATATAAGTCACAACGCAGCCCTCGGAGAGCAGTCCAGCAGGAGAGAGCGTCGTGTCAACATCTGGGGAAGAGAAGCCCAGAAGCCCAGAAGCCCAGAAGCCCAGAAGTCCGGACCTCTGCTGGCAAGAGAGCTAATTGAAGACAGCAGAGGAGCCGGCCGAAGAACAGGAACACCGGGAGAAGAGAGCGGAGAAGAACCAACCGGACGCCGGGAGAAGATGAAGCGGAGGGACCCCCGAAGCCGGAAGAAGACCCCCGAAGCCGGAGGAAGATCCCCCCCCCCCGGAGCTGTTTAATAAAATATTTTAAAAACCTGTGTAGTGTGTTTTATTACTTACACTTTTTTCCTAGGTAAATGGGTAGGGGTACCATGTACCCCATACTCATTTACATAGGGTGGGGGGCCGGGATCTGGGGCCCCCCTTATTAAAGGGGGCTCCCAGATTCCGATAAGCCCCCGCCCGCAGACCCCGACAACCAACGGCCAGGGTTGTCGGGAAGAGGCCCTTGTCCTCATCAACATGGGGACAAGGTGCTTTGGGGGGGGGGCGCAGGGCGCCCCCCTCCCCCAAAGCACCCACCCCCATGTTGAGGGCATGCGGCCTGGTACGGTTCAGGAGGGGGGGGGGCGCTCGCTCGTCCCCACCCCCTTTCCTGACCGGCCAGGCTGCGTGCTCGGATCGGGGTCTGGTATGGATTTTAGGGGGGACCCCACGCCGTTTTTTTCGGCGTAGGGGCTTCCCTTTATAATCCATACCAGACCTAAGGGCCTGGTATGCCCCGCGCTCGCCGCAATAGGAAAATGTGTTTTTCCTATTGCAGCGAGCGTGAGATGCAATACCCTGCCCTCGTGTTGTATCTGGTCCGTCGGACCAGCCTACACACGAGCGGGCTTTCCGTCGGACCAGCACACACACGAGCGGACTTTCCGCCCGAAACTGAGTCCGGCGGAAAGATTTAGAACTTTCTTCAAATCTAGGTCCGGCGGGCTTTTGGGAAAAAGTCCGCCGGAAAAGTCC
This sequence comes from Aquarana catesbeiana, assembly GCF_042186555.1. NCBI lineage: Eukaryota > Metazoa > Chordata > Amphibia > Anura > Ranidae > Aquarana > Aquarana catesbeiana. Next base: position 399,548,463 of record NC_133326.1, on the reverse strand, counting down.
GCCGGTGCCTACACACGGGCGGATTGTCCGGCACACTCTGGTCCGCCGGACCAAGTATGCCGGAAAGTCCGACCGTGTGTACGCGGCATTACACTTCCAGTGTTTCTCCAGAATTAAGCCCTGTACTTTTAACAGACAAATGAGAAATACATTTCTACTCGCCTAATTGTCTAAAGATGACTGCTTAAATGAGAAGTCCAGCCAAACTAGCTAGTTTGGCTGGGCTTTCTCCTACGGATCACAGGAGTGCAACAGTCCAGCACTCCAATGAGCGCAGAGGGAGATGAGAAGAGAGCTGTGACTGACAGTCTGCAGCTCTCTGCTCACAAAGCTCTGAAAACCGAGTGATTGGCGATGTTTCTAGTGCATTTCTGCATAAAAACCAATTAGCTTTCAAGTTTATGGCCAAATCTTAATTGGACAAGCTGTAGTTAGAAGCTGATTGGCTACCATGCACAGCTGCACCAGATTCTGAGTGCACCGATTTTAGTAAATCAAATCCATTATGTTGCTTATATTGACCATATATTTTTTTCTGCTGCCCATAAAAATCAAATATGGACAAACCACACCAAAAAGACTGTAGAGAAAACACAAGATTCTTTTTGCAATGCCAACCAGTTTTTAATTTCATTTTATTGTTATAAACAAAGAAATATTAACAACAGTAAAGTGAAAACACACACTTATGCCCTTGTACACATGGTCGGATTTTCCGACGGAAAATGTGTGATAGGACCTTGTTGTCAGAAATTCCGACCATGTATGGGCTCCATCACACATTTTCCATCTGAATTTCTGACTCAAAAAGTTTGAGAGCAGGCTATAAAATTTTCCGACAAAATCCGTTGTCGGGAATTCCGATTCTGTGTACACAAATCCGATGCACAAAGTGCCACGCATGCTCAGAATAAAAGAGATGAAAGCTATTGGCTACTGCCCCGTTTATAGTCCCGACGTACATGTTTTATGTCACCGCGTTCAGAAAGATCGGATTTTCCGACAACTTTGTGTGACCATTAGGGATGAGCTTCGTGTTCGAGTCGAACCCATGTTCGACTCGAACATCGGCTGTTCGATCGTTCGCCGAATTGCGAACGTTATGGGCCGTTCGCGCTAAATTCGTGTGGCGCGTCACGGCCCATAATTCACTGCGGCATCGCAGTGCATTGCTGGCTGATGATTGGCCAAGCATGCACTATGACCCGCATGCTTGGCCAATCACAGCGCTGTCAGTAGAGAGAGCTGTAATTGGCCAAAGCCAGGGTGGCTTTGGCCAATTATGGCTCAGGGGATTTAGTACACACCCCACACTATATAAGGCCGCCTGCACGGCGGCCCTGTGTAGTGTGTGTTCCGGTGTGCTGAGAGATAGAGAGAGAGAGAGACAGTGTCATTTGATTTGAGTTAGATAGATTAGGCAGAACAGTCAGTCAGTTAGCTGCACTTACAGTGTATTGTGTATATATATGCATCCCAGGTGTTGCATATATATATATACACTGTATTCAGTTTAGCTAGATCTGTTCCTGTTATCTTCTATCTAGACTATTTACATTTAATGCAGTGCGTCCTGCTCACAGTGTTCAGCTAGATCCGTTCCTGTTAAATTCCTACTGACCGGCAGGCTTGTCTGGTTACAGTATATAAAGCTACCTGAAGAAAATTACAGGTGTTCTATTTGATCCTATTAGTACCACGGTCAGGCAGCTAGACTATTTACATTTAGTACAGTGCGTCCTGCTCACAGTGTTCAGCTAGATCCGTTCCTGTTATCTTCCTACTGACAGGCAGGCTTGTCTGGTTACAGTATATAAAGCTACCTGAAGAAAATTACAGGTGTTCTATTTGATCCTATTAGTACCACGGTCAGGCAGCTAGACTATTTACATTTAGTACAGTGCGTCCTGCTCACAGTGTACAGCTAGATCCGTTCCTGTTATCTTCCTACTGACAGGCAGGCTTGTCTGGTTACAGTATATAAAGCTACCTGAAGAAAATTACAGGTGTTCTATTTGATCCTATTAGTACCACGGTCAGGCAGCTAGACTATTTACATTTAGTACAGTGCGTCCTGCTCACAGTGTACAGCTAGATCCGTTCCTGTTATCTTCCTACTGACAGGCAGGCTTGTCTGGTTACAGTATATAAAGCTACCTGAAGAAAATTACAGGTGTTCTATTTGATCCTATTAGTACCACGGTCAGGCAGCTAGCCTATTTACATTTAGTACAGTGCGTCCTGCTCACAGTGTACAGCTAGATCCGTTCCTGTTATCTTCCTAATGACAGGCAGGCTTGTCTGGTTACAGTATATAAAGCTACCTGAAGAAAATTACAGGTGTTCTATTTGATCCTATTAGTACCACGGTCAGGCAGCTAGACTATTTACATTTAGTACAGTGCGTCCTGCTCACAGTGTTCAGCTAGATCCGTTCCTCTTATCTTCCTACTGACAGGCAGGCTTGTCTGGTTACAGTATATAAAGCTACTTGAAGAAAATTACAGGTGTTCTATCCCAGCTTAGTGCAGCTACAGGCCATTAGTATGTCTGGAAGGCCAAGAAGGAGAGGCAGACAGTCACAAGCCAATAAGAGAGGGCAAGCAGGCTCTGTGTCTAGTGCTGGTCGTGGAGACGGTGCATCCTCATCAGCACGTGGCCATGGGACACGCTTGGCCTTTTTTTCGGCAGCTGGCCATGTTGAGCCGCAACATGCGGAAGACTTGGTCGAGTGGATGACCAAGCCGTCCTCATCCTCCTCATCCTCTCTCACCCATGCCCAGGGTGCTTTGTCTGGCAAAGCAGCGGCCTCTTCCCTCAGCTCAATGTCATCAGTGACTCCTTCCCTAGCTCCACCATGTCCTCATGAGGATTCCCTCGAACTGTTTGACCACAGTGTTGGGTACATGCTCCAGGAGGATGCCCAGCGTTTGGAAGGCTCTGATGACGATACTGAGCTCGATGAAGGCAGTAACATGAGCGCGGACAGAGGGGGTGCCCAAGAAGGACAGCAATCTGGCAGTCATGCTCCCCCTGCTGCAGCATACTGCCAGGTTTGCTCCAGTGATGAGGAGGGAGGGGATGATGAGGTCACTGACTCAACGTGGGTGCCTGATAGGAGAGAGGAGGAGGAGGAGGAGGAGGAGGAGGAGGAGGAGGAGGAGGAGGCGGCAGCACATCACCAACGAGGCAGGATGCCCTCCAGGGGCCAGCCTAAGGGCAGCACATTGACTGCATCACACCCCAAAGCTCCACATGTGCAGGGCGCTGCAGTCTCTGCGCGTTATTCAAAAAGTTCTTTGGTGTGGGCCTTTTTTGAGACGAGTGCATCAGATCGCACCGCTGCTATTTGCAACATATGTCTCAAGCGTATCTCGCGTGGCCAAAATATCTCCCGCTTGGGTACCACATGCTTGACCAGACATATGTTGACCTGCCATGCAGTTCGTTGGCAAGCGTATCTAAAAGACCCACACCAAAGAACAAAGAGGATCTCTCCTTGCTCCTCATCAGCTGAGATTTCCAACCCCACTAGACCTTCAGTCCTCTCTGAGACCTGCAGTGAGAGGAATGAAGGTGTAGAATTAGGTGTGTCACAGCCAAGTACTTGTGGGCAATCTGCTTTTGGTACACCGACGTCAGATTGTACCAGGCAAATTTCCCTGCCCCAGCTGCTGCACCGCCGAAAGAAGTTTGCTCCCAGCCATCCACATGCCCAGCGGTTGAATGCTAGCTTGGCAAAATTGCTAGCACTTCAACTGCTGCCTTTTCAGTTGGTAGACTCTGCCCCCTTCCGTGAGTTTGTGGAATGTGCGGTTCCTCAGTGGCAGGTACCCAAACGCCACTTTTTCTCACGGAAGGCGATTCCGGCTCTCTACCGGCATGTGGAAGGCAATGTCCATGCCTCGCTGGACAGGGCGGTCAGCGGTAAGGTGCATATTACCGCTGACTCATGGTCCAGCAGGCATGGACAGGGACGTTACCTAAGTTTCACGGCGCATTGGGTGACTCTGCTGGCAGCTGGGAAGGATGCAGGACAAGGTGCAGTAGTGTTGGAGGTTGTTCCGCCACCACGCCTCCAAAATGCTGATTGTGACACACCTCTCTCCTCCACCCCCTCCTCTTCTTCTTCCTCCATGGCCTCTTCCTCGGAACCAGCGGTGCTCCGTAGGCGTTCAAGGGGCTACGCAAGTACGCAGGCCAAAAGATGCCATGCGGTGCTTGAGCTGGTGTGCTTGGGGGACAGGAGCCACACTGGGGCAGAGGTTCTGTCAGCTCTGCAGGGGCAGGTTCAGAGGTGGTTGACGCCACGCCAACTTAAGGCAGGAATGGTGGTTTGCGACAATGGCACCAACCTCCTCTCTGCCCTCCGACAGGGACAAATGACCCATGTGCCCTGTTTGGCTCACGTCCTTAACTTGGTGGTGCAGCGGTTCTTGGGCAGGTACCCGGGCTTACAGGATGTCCTGAGGCAGGCCAGGAAAGTCTGTGTGCATTTCCGCCGGTCATATAATGCCAGTGCTCGGCTGACGGACCTCCAAAAGGAGTTTAACCTGCCCAAGAACCGCCTAATCTGTGACATGCCCACCAGGTGGAACTCAACGTTGGCCATGCTGCAGCGGCTGCACACGCAGCAGAGGGCCATAAATGAGTACCTGTGCGACTATGGCACCAGGACAGGGTCAGGGGAGCTTGTTTTTTTTTCCCCACGCCAGTGGGCCATGATCAGGGATGCATGCACTGTCCTGTCACCATTCGAGGAGGCCACGAGGATGGTGAGCAGTGACAGTGCATGCATCAGTGACACTGTCCCCCTTGTCCACCTGTTGGAGCACACGCTGCGTGGAATAATGGACAGGGCACTTGAGGCAGAACAGAGGCAGGAAGAGGAGGACTTCCTTAGCTCTCAAGGCCCCCTTTATCCAGACAGTGTTCCTGCGTGCCCGCCGATCACACAGGAAGAGGACGAGGAGGAAGAGGAGGAGGAGGAAGATTGTGTCAGTATGGAGGTGGAGCCTGGCACTCAGCATCAGCAGCAGTCTTTAAGGGATCAGTCCCAAGAAACACATGGACTTGTACGTGGCTGGGAGGAGGTGGCTGCGGACCATGTCGTTCTTAGTGACCCAGAGGACTCCGGACCGAATGCCTCAGCAAACCTACGCTGCATGGCCTCCCTGATCCTGCAAAGCCTGCGTAAGGATCCTCGTATTCGTGGTATCAAGGAGAAGGACCAATACTGGCTGGCAACCCTCCTTGATCCACGTTACAAGGGTAAGGTTGCGGACCTTATCTTGCCATCGCAGAGGGAGCAGAGGATGAAACATCTTCGGGAGGCCTTGCAGAAAGGTCTGTGCAACGCGTTCCCAGAGACTGGGAGGTTACAAACTCCTGTTTCTGGACAACGTGTTGCTGAGGCTTCGGTCAGTCAAAGAAGGAGCGGTGGAGAAGGTGGCCGTCTGACCGATGCGTTCAGACAATTTTTTGGTCCGCAGCCCCAAGGTATGATCGGTTCCAGCAACCATCGCCAGTGTCTGTTTTACATGGTGCAGGAATACCTAGGGGCAAGATCAGACTTGGACACCTTTCCCACCGAAAATCCTCTGGGTTACTGGGTCTTGAGGATGGATCACTGGCCAGAGCTTGCACAGTATGCAATTGAGCTACTGGCCTGTCCTGCATCCAGCGTTCTTTCGGAACGCACATTCAGTGCTGCTGGAGGCGTGGTAACCGATCACAGGGTGCGTCTGTCCACCGACTCGGTCGATCGGCTGACCTTCATAAAAATGAATGAGTCTTGGATCACCACCAGCTACCAAGCACCTGATGCTGATGTAACCGAATAATTTTTTTTGAAATCTCAGATCCCTTCAAAGACTGCCTATGCTGATGCTGAGTGACTATCCCTGAGTAATTATCCTCTTCCTCCTCAATCATCACGCTGATAGCTTGTTGCAGTGTTGTGGCACCAGCACCAGTGCCTAAGGCCCAATTTTTCTGCCCCTGTCTAACAGGGGCGTGTAATTACAATTTTTGATGCAATACTTTGCAGCAGGGCTCGTTCCTGCGTTCCAACTAGAGTGTCTGTGAGGGGTTGCAGTGTTGTGGCACCAGCACCAGTGCCTAAGGCCCAATTTTTCTGCCCCTGTCTAACAGGGGCGTGTAATTACAATTTTTGAAGCAATAATTTGCAGCAGGGCTCGTTCCTGCGTTCCAACTAGAGTGTCTGTGAGGGGTTGCAGTGTTGTGGCACCAGCACCAGTGCCTAAGGCCCAATTTTTCTGCCCCTGTCTAACAGGGGCGTGTAATTACAATTTTTGAAGCAATAATTTGCAGCAGGGCTCGTTCCTGCGTTCCAACTAGAGTGTCTGTGAGGGGTTGCAGTGTTGTGGCACCAGCACCAGTGCCTAAGGCCTAATTTTTCAGCTCCTGTTCAACAGGGGCATGTAATTACAATTCTTGATCTAATATTTCACAGCAGGGCCCTGTGAGGGCTTACAGTGTTGTGGCCACAGCAACACCTAAGGCCCAAATTTCTGCTGAGTATATAGGGCAGGACCCTACTTTCAAACATCTAACTTACAAACGACTCCTACTTGCAAACGGAAGGAGACAACAGGAAGTGAGATGAAATCTACCCCTAGGAAGGGAAATTCTCTCCTGTAAGAGTTAATATGGGAAAACAAGTTCTCCTTTCCACTGATGCTTTCCAATCCTTGTTCCACAAAAAAACCCAAATTTTCAAAAAACATTTTTCATTGGGACAAAAAAGTGAGGTGAAATCTTCTGAAGAGGAGGAAAGACAGCAAAACAAATGTCACAGGGGTGATAACCCTTCCCTATGTTTTCCAAAAAGCTTAGAAAAGATTTTTTGGCTGGAGCTAAACACGTTAAAAATGTTCAAAATTACAAACAGATTCTACTTAACAACAAACCTACAGTCCCTGTCTTGTTTGCACCGCCTGTATACTGCTGTTCAGAGTATATAGGGCCTGGTGGCCCCACACCTTTCCTTATTTTAATTTGGGTGCGGGGTTCCCCTTAATATCCATACAAGACCCAAAGGGACTGGTAATGGACTGGGGGGTACCCATGCCGTTTGTCTCACTGATTTTCATCCATATTGCCATGACCCGACATGACATTAAACCCGCAAGCAGTTTTAAATGAGATTTTTTCCTTTAAAAATGACATTTGGTGCAGGGACTGTTCTAAACATGGGAAACACGCGTCACTTTACAGGCATACTATAGACACCCCCCAGGTACGATATTTAAAGGAATATTTCACTTTTTTTTTTTTACTTTAAGCATCATTAAAATCACTGCTCCCGAAAAAACGGCCGTTTTTAAAAGTTTTTTTTGCATTGATACATGTCCCCTGGGGTAGGACCCGGGTCCCCAAACCCTTTTTAGGACAATACCATGCAAATTAGCCTTTAAAATGAGCACTTTTGATTTCGAACGTTCGAGTCCCATAGACGTCAATGGGGTTCTAACGTTCGTGCGAACTTTCGGTCCGTTCGCGGGTTCTGGTGCGAACCGAACCGGGGGGTGTTCGGCTCATCCCTAGTGACCATGTGTATGCAAGGCAAGTTTGAGCCAACATGCGTCGGAAAAAATCCATGGATTTTGTTGTCGGAATGTCAGAACAAAGTCCGATCATGTGTACAGGGCATTACAGTTTATTTGTTTTTACTGTTCTCACAAATTTTTCATTCCTATTGTCAAAAACAACATCTTACATGAAGAATAAACCAAAGAGCTCTGAATGGGGGGGGGGGGGTTGGAGCTGTACAGGGATTTCCATGACATTAGGGTGACACCAGCTTGCTTAGCAGCTTTTCAAAGGACCAAAAGTGAAAATGACTTAAATACAATAAAGTTCAGCAAAAACACATTGAAACAAAGAAGTCCATTAAGTGATATGAAATCCAATGAATCCTGCTTTAAACTTTCACCAGAATGGTTCGTGAATTTCAGAGAAAAGCCTCCACCTCTTGAGAATGGCCGCTTACCAGCTCCTTATGACCTCCTGTTACGGGAGGTCCTTCCCGCTTGTGGCTATATACCCAGCCAGGGCCTTTGATCATCCAAAGGAATCAAAAGGAATCAAAGCCTCCGCTGCCCAAGAAGGGTTTGATCACATATGAACCCAAGAAAACATAAGGCTTCCATAGTGTAATTAATAAAAAAATTGGTTGCACTTACTTTAAAGAATGTTAAAATACACATAACAGCCGTTATCTTCTGACGCTCTTTTGCTAGCGGTGGTCTGGACTTCTGCATCATCTTCTTCCCTCTTCTCTTCTTCCGATGTTGACACGATGCTCTCTCCAGCTGTAATGCTGTCTGGGCGCTCCGCTATGATTTATATAGGTGGTGACCCCACCCCCTTATGCCGTCACAGTCACTGGGCATGCTGGGACTGTGACAGCATAAGGGGCAGGGTCAACATCACCCGGTGACCCCGCCCCTTATGTCGCCACAGTCCCAGCATGCCCAGGGACTGTGGCGGCATAAGGGGGCGGGGTCACCACCTATATAAATCATAGCGGAGCGCCCAGACAGCATTACAGCTGGAGAGAGCATCGTGTCAACATCGGAAGAAGAGAAGAGGGAAGAAGATGATGCAGAAGTCCAGACCACCGCTAGCAAAAGAGCGTCAGAAGATAACGGATGATCCGGCAGAAGAACCGGATACCGGGAGAAGAAGAGGTTGAACACCGGGAGAAGAGGCCGGAGAGAGCGGAGAAGAACCAGATGCCGGGAGAAGAGGCCGGAGGGACCCCCGAAGTCGGAAGAAGACCCCCAAAGCTGTCTAATAAATTACTTTAAAAACCTGTGTAGTGTGTTTTTTTTCTTGACACTTTTTCCCTAGGTGTATGGGTAGGGGTACGATGTACCCCATACTCATTCACATAGGGTGGGGGGCCGGGATCTGGGGGCCCCCTTATTAAAGGGGGCATCTGGATTCCGATAAGCCCCTGCCCGCAGATCCCGACAACCAATGGCAGCCCCCCAAGCACCCATCCTCCATGTTGAGGTCATGTGGCCTGGTATGGTTCGGGGGGGTGCTCACTGGTCCCCACCTCCTTTCCTGACTGGCCAGGCTGCGTGCTTGGATCGGGGTCTGGTATGGATTTTGGGAGGAACCCCATGCAGTTTTTCGGCGTGGGGGTTCCCCTTAAAATCCATAATAGACCTAAGGGCCTGGTATGCCCCGCGCTCACCGCAATAGGAAAATTTGTTTTTCCTATTGCAATGAACGCGAGATGTAGTACCTTGCCCTTGCATCGTATCTGATCCATCGGACCAGCATACAGACGAATGGGCTTTCCATCAGGAACTGAGTCCGGCAAAGTTATGACGTAAAGATTTGAAGCAAGTTTCAAATCTAAAGTCCGTCAGAAGTCTGGTGCAGCCCACACATGGTCGGATTGTCAGCCGGATTCGGTCCGTCGGACCAGTCTGGTCGGAAAGTCCGCCCGTGTGTATGAGGCATTACATTCATTTTTATATGGAGCTAGGTTTAAGTCTATATAGTCCTTAGTCTAGTATTTTTGTTTTTATATTAGAACTAACTTTTTTAGCAACTAATTTACCTAATAACTTATTCTTGTGTATGATCATTTTTAATGATGTATGTTCTCCATATATATCTTTTATATATAGACCTATAACGCACACATTTGTTAGTGTTTTATATATATTTCTTTAATTTTAAAGCACATTTTGATTGTTCCAAATTGATAGCATTATACCATGTATAATGTGTAAATTTTATCTTATATATATTAAGTCGCTTTAACCACTTCGATACCAGGCACTTACTGCCCAGCCCAGTTTTCAGCTTTCAGCACTGTCGCACTTTGAATGACAATTGCATGGACATACTGCACTGTACTCAAACAAATTTTTTTATCATTTTGTTCCCACAAATAGAGCGTTTTTTTGGTGGTATTTGATCACTGCTGGAGTTTTTATTTTTTGTGCAACAAATAAAAAAAAAAGACAAAAAATGTTGAAAAAAAATAGTTTTTCTTTGTTTCTGGTATAAAATTTTGTAAATAAGTTTTCTCCTTCACTGACAGGCACTGATGAGGCTGCACTAACTGGCACTGATAAGGCGGCACTGATGGGCACTGATGAGGTGGCACTAATCGACACTGATGATGGGCACTGATAGGCTGCACTGATGGGCAATGATGCGCAGCACTGATAGGTGGCACTGGTATGCAGCACTGATGGGCATTGATAGGCAGCACTGATGGGCACTTATAGGGGGCGCTGATGGGCACTGAAAAGCTGCACTGATGGGTACTTATAGGTGGCACTAATAGGTGGCATATATGGGCACTGATAGGTGGGCATGGATGGACATGGATGGGTACTGATAGGTGGCGCTGATGGACACTGATAGATGGCACTGCTGGGCATCACTGATGAGGAGACATCTGGCAGGCATTAGTAGTGGGCACTGACTGGCACCATTTGTGGGCACTGATTGGCATATTTTGGGCACTGTGTGATATCCCTGGTGGCCATGGGGGAGCATACCTGGTCATCCATATGTAGTGGGCATCCCTGGTGGTTCTGGTGGCATCCCTGGTGGTCCTGTGTGGGCATCCGCAGGGGGGCTGCACTGATAAACAATCAGCGCAGCCTCCGTCAGAAGCTCCTTACCGAGATCTGTGTATCGGTGTGTCAGACTGACGCGCCGCACCACCGATCGCCACGCTGCGCACCCCCGGCTGTTATCCTGCTGTATTTCATATGACGCCCAGTCAGGATAACTGAACCAGTCGTTAATCTATTTCTCAATGATATGCCCATAGATGTATTATTGTCCCTATGCATCATGCATCTCGACTGTCACCAATAGATAGCGCTATATATAAAAGGCACCTCAGCCCTGTACCCATAGCTTGACAAAGGAGTGCGCCTGACAGGTTATTCTTAGTGTGCATGCTCATAAATGTGTTGCAATATGCCCGGTGATGTCATCACGCTCGACGCCGCACTCCATGAGTGCTCCAGTCCTCTCTCCTGGCTCCCATCTACACACAGCTGGCTTCTGGACCCAGCTCAGTGGCAGCTCATAACATCCACAGCGTGAGTGATGACCCATGCCCCACCGGAGGTAGACTTTGATGTGCGTATTTTTATCTTGTGAAATGTCAGTTGCCCTTACACCTTTTATTTTGAATAAACTTTTAACAGTCTGCTACAGACATCCCTGTGCTTCTGTGATCCCATTCCTGGATGGACTTCTATTGGACACTTTACATAGACTGTTCTTTGCCAAAAGTGAACACCCAAGTTTGCACTATATTCTATCCCATTTATGTTTGAACATGAGTCTGAACCTTTATAGTCTATATACACTTCTCTTCCTCCAGCACATCACTTGCTTGCAGAAAACAACACAGACCGAGCTGGAACACTGTTTGAGGAATCTGGCAAGGCATTCAGCCAGATAAAGCAAAAGCTGTTTACAGGCAGGGACTGTGGGCCCCTTTGATTGTATAGATAAAATCCAGTGTCCAGCTACATTCCCTGTGGCTACTGATCCCAGCACCACCCCTTCAGGCACTGCCAGCCCACCTGTCTGCAGCTGCCTCTCTCATTAGCCCTCCTGGCTACTTCCCACAGTCCTCCCTGACTGTCACACTCACCAGCCACCCGGCTGACTTCCTCTGGACAGGACTCCTCCATTTGTTGTAAGAGGATCCCTCCAGCACCCGAGCCCCAGGCCCAAGGTCACCCCCCAGACTAGGAGGTTACACTCAAGGGCCACAGACAGCCTCCTCAGCACTCCATCTTTCACCCGGCTGCCCCCTGCTGGCATGACCCTGAGGATTTAAGAGGTGCCTAGCCATCCCATTTGGCTGGAGATTGTCTGGGGCCCTCCTCAACACTTGAGGCAGCTCCTCCTAACCTCCCTCCTATTCTTTTGGAAGCTTCTACAAGGTTCCAGCAAGAAGGGGGAGGTACCAGAGGTGCTGCCTGGTGAGTCATCTAGCTTCCCTGAGTCACTCACCCCGACCCAGTTTCAACACAGGCTTAGCTACATTTACCTATACTATCAAAAATCTATTTACACTAGCACTCTACACTAGAGGGTGCTATACTTTCATGCACATAGAATAACATTTTTCATTAAAGGAACAATCAAAAAGAGCAGAATTTCTCCATGTTATAGAAGTTTAACTTTAATGTTATCCTTATTCTACATTCATAAAGGTGAAAAAAGAAACACACAGCGTACAAAAAATCCTCATAAACACAATAGATGAACAGGGCGCAGTATCTTTCTGCCTTATATACTGATACATGGATACATTACCACCAGTAACTTGTGTATACATCAATAGAGTAGCATCAGTTACAAAAGGAATAACCCTAAGTAAATCAGATGAACTGAATAGGCACAAGTGTCACTCACGAAGGTAGAAATGTGCTTTAGCCACAAGGACAATGTGTTGCATTAAGAATCACAGAGGGCAAGTTTACAGCTTCTTGCTTTGTTTCTCTTTATCAACAGAATAACTGGTCTTTTGAACAAGCTATGAAAAGGCATATATACAATGCAACAACACTATACAATAAAACAAATTCAACGTGAAGAAGTAAATGACTAGCTACAGATACTGTATTACTAAGAGCAATAATGATGTACCAAGAGCAACATCCAAATGGAAGTACTCAATACAAAATAATATCTTAATGAGGGCCTGAACTGTGGAAGATGTGAGAAAAACTGACTAACCACCAATATGTCCAGTGGTCTCCACACAACAGATTTATTTTTCTCACTTCTGATGTACCATGTCTAGTTCTGTGTCTCTATGTGGATGATGCCATATTGGTATAGAGATTTGCTTCCTCATGTCAGAGCTGCCTACATAAAGACTGGTGATCTGATGACTGGTGAGGTAATGATAAAGAAGCAACAGTAGAAGTGTAGGAAGCACAGATCCACTGAATGAATGTAGCGGAAAGATTCTTGCACTGCAGATTTCTCTCCAGCAAGGAGAAAAGTGAGCAGCACAGTAGTGATATTACCAAATGTTAATCCAAATATCATAAGACAACAAATTCTGTAGAGCAGAGCTACAATCTTTCTGTGTTGCCACTGCTTGTTTCAGCCATTGGCTGATATTGGTCATGGAACAAGTATGTATAGCAAACATGTTGTTTTTTTTGTTTTTTTTGGATAGATTGGGAAAGGGTTTAAAAAACTGCCAGTTTATATTTTGCGGTATGTGTTTTTTGTGCAGACTCAATGCTTAAAGATGCAGCAGGTGCAAAGCAATCTCTCCAAACTGAGACTTGCAGGTTTACTCTCACTTTTTTGTGACATTTGTAAGATTTTAGATTTCTTATCACTTACTGTCTCGTTAATAATAGCCACCCGGACAAATAGAGAAAGTGAATCTCCCCAGCAGGGACACAGACAGCAATGAAAACTTGACAGTGGTGCTAACGTTTCCCTAATCCCAAATGAAAAAGAAAAAAAAATGCTCTATATAAACTTTAATACCCAACCATGAAGCATTTTGTCTAAAAATAATTTGCCCCATAATATCCATAAATTGAAGATTTTGTGATTTATTTGTAACTTAATATATGGATGTTTCAAACACATATAGTAGATATATGGTAATTTCTAGACCAATGTGTTTACATATTATAAGATGTGTCAAAAGCATTTTCATAAGATCATTTTACAATGATCTGGCAGTAATTAGGTATGTAAACCTTGCTGTTTTTAAATCTGCTTTTAAAAATAGTTGTATCCTTCTAAGGTTGATTATAATAATGCTTCTCAAACACCAGTATTTTATAAGAATGTTATTGCATGGCACATCAATATGTAGGCTGCACATGGAAAAGAACAACTTTTTTATTATTAACTCATATTGCTTTATAACACTGCATGCTTAATTGTGCAATTCATACAATCCTTGAACATCTGCAGGTTTCCATTATTCAGAAGCAATTCAATAGTTTCATTTTCTACTGACTCTAAAACTACAGACGCATATTTCTTTCCATTATATCTTAGTTCTGCTGGCACAATAAAAACTTTATGGTAGGAAAACAAGCATCATCAACACTATGTAAACTTCCTAGTGAAATATCAGTAGAGCAATTCATAGCCAAATGAATAAAAATACAACACACCTATCACATATTGTAAAAAGAAGACATATTGTTTAATTTAATTTGTTTATTTTGCTTTCTGTGCTATGCAAAGTTAAAACATATATTATAACATACTATAACACATATTTTAAACCATTTATTTTATTTAAATTAAATGTCTAAGTGAACTTTTGCTGTAGACTTTATATGCGGATGGTTATCCTATCTGGAAATCTTCATTACAGTGAGATGAGTAGTTCCTAAAGTAACTAAGACGATTAGTTGTACATTTGACCCAAACTGAGTTGTAAATTTGACCCAAACTGAGTCAATTTGCTTAAGATAAAGGTTTGCATACTTTTGTCAAACCATGACGTTTTCACATTGATCTGCTTTAGCACTGTTCATGAGCCCAGTCAATAAAACTTGTGTCATAAAAAGAGTCGCTTTATCAATGCCGAATAGGCTGGAGGATTCTGTCAATGAATGTTTTCCAGAACTTAAAGTGGAAGTTTAAAGTGGAACTAACTCTAATCCTAATCTATGCCACATTCCAAGACTGAACAGAAGTACAGGTAAGTACAGCAGTTTTTGCTTTGAGGGCTAAATAGATTAGTCTTAGAATGTGGCATAGGGTAGGATCAGACTTAGTTATTTTTTGCCTAAACTTCCACTTTGATCCCTTCACACCTAACGTTGGAACAAATCTAAATGCCCAAGCACACTTGTGCAACTTTGACATATGTTAGTAAAACTGTACATATCGTCACAACTACTTATTGTATCCAGGTGGATTATATCTTGGTTATTTTCAGGACAAATTGGGCTTTCTTTTGGTGGTAAATGGTAATAGATATCTCCTGATTTTTTTTTTTTTTTCTTATTAAAGGAAAACTGGCCCAAAATAGTAAAAAAAAAAAAAAATCATGTAGCTGTATATTTCTTGCTATTTTCATAATTTACCACCAAAGAACAAACACAATATAAATTCTCCTGTTCCTAACGATTGCAGCAATACCACACATGTGTACATTAGTTGTTATTTGTACCCGTAATACAGACCAGAAACAATGGTGCACATTTTGCATTTTTTTCCCTGCCTAAAATACACTGACACTGGCACAAACTGACATCAATTCCAATTTTGTTTTTATTCTACCCAAAATAACTGGATGGTGAC
The DNA here is from genome assembly GCF_042186555.1 of Aquarana catesbeiana. Lineage (NCBI taxonomy): Eukaryota > Metazoa > Chordata > Amphibia > Anura > Ranidae > Aquarana > Aquarana catesbeiana. The sequence goes on along the minus strand of NC_133326.1, from coordinate 399,533,136 downwards.
CTTTGATCCTGACATTGACCTTTGACCCTGATCTTAACCCTGAAAAACCTTGATGTTGTTTTTCTTTGTTTTTGTATTTTTTTTTTATTCTTTATTTTTAATTTATATTTATTTTTTTACACACTTTGGTTTGTTTACATTTCCTCTCCTGCAAGAAGAGGAAGATACAATGTATCTTTCTCTTCATTCAAAAGAGAAAGTAAACACAGGGGTGAGCACACAGTGCCTGATCACTGTGGTAGGCAATCAGAGGCTATCACAGTGATCATGTGACCCGGAACTGACAGTTCTGGGTCCCGATCATTAGTATGAGACCAGGGGCGCTCAGTGAGAGCATGGTCTCTGTGCTGGGAGCACGCTGTGTAAAGAGTTTCCAGCACAAAGGGAGATAAGCTCACTTCCGTGGAGGCTGCATATATGTGTGCAGTAGGCGGGAAGGGGTTAATTAATTTTATAATCCAATGTGAAAGCAAAGTGCATTTTCTTTATATTCTTTGCACATGATTGGGTATGCTTTTCAAAGTAAACTTCTGCCACATTAACTAAGCTCTGGAGAAAATTCACTTACAAAGTGCAACTTTCCATGCAAATTGAACAGTCTACTTGCCTAACTCAACCCAAATAGAAGACTACATTAGTAATATAGGGGGTCATTTACTATAGCGCTATGGCGCTAATTTGCGCAAATTGCCGCGAATTAGCGCTAATTCGCGGCAATTTAGCACGAATTAGCGCTAAAACGGTATTCACTATAGCGCTGGTGAGAAAATACTCCCAAAATTGAATTTACTATAGCTCCCTGAAACTAAATAGCTCCCAAACCCTTTGCTAAAACCTAGAGAATTGCACATGGAAATAATGTTTAGAGCATGATATCATTGCCTAAATGGTACTGAAATATGCGGTATATTATTTAAAGGTAATCTGCTTTTAAACTGTGTGAAAAAGTGATTTCTACACTGAAATATCTTTAAAAGTCTGAAAAGTGAAAAATTCCCCGTTTTGATCAACTAGGTGCCAACACAACTGAGCATGCTCAGACCTGAATATAACTCTCATTTTAACTCAAGTGTCTTTTTTACCCGGAGCTATAGTAAATACCAAAATGAGAGCTAATTAGAGAGCATTTTTTGGGAGTTAAAATCTGCTCTAATTTAGTCCAAATGAAGTTTCAGTCATTGATTCTAATGAAATAATTCTAACTTTCACAAAAAAACCTTTTAATGTTGAGATGAAATGTATCTTTCTGTGAAATACATTTTCCTTTGCAACATTGTTGCTTCTACTTAAAATATTTTGATTTTAAGAATGCAACAATGTGGAATGTTTTGATAAAATATATTTTTCTCTGTCACTTTCACTTGTTACTCTTCATCTCACAACAATCTTTACCCCAAACTCACACAGGTGTCTTTATAATCCACAAACAATACCATTGCTGATGAAAATTTAAAATTAATCACAATTTTTCGTGCTTTTTATGATTTCCAAATATTCATAATTTGAGCCCAAAAAATGTGATATGTGCACCAACATCAGAAAGCAAATAGTAATTCCCAAAAATTTGAGGGTAATATTCTACTCTCACCCACAAAAAAACACCAAATATCACAGAATAAATCAAGAAGAATAGCTCTTGAGTAATGTAATTCCATCACATGTATGTCCATAGAAATGCAGTATTTATGTGTAGTTATGTGTAATTATGTGTAGGAGGGTCTCACATGTGGCAGCTCCGTGGCTTAAAGGTTAGAACTTCTACTTAGTATCTCTGAGGGTCTGGGTTCAAATCCCAACCATGTTACTTCATGTAGAGAAGTTGTCTCATCCCCCAGGTCCTATAACTTTGTCTAAATGTAGTAGTTATGTGTAGGAGGGTTCCATCACCATTGTAAGTCTTTTCCAGATACACTATATAGCCAAAAGTATTGGGGCGCCTGCCTTTACACACACATGAACTTTAATGGCAGCCCAGTCTTAGTCCGTAGGGTTAAAATTTGATTTGGCCCACCCTTTGCTGCTAGAATAGCTTCTGGGAAGGCTGCCCACAAGGTTTAGTGTGCCTATGGGAATGTTTGATCATTCTTCCAGAAGTGCATTTGTGAGGCCAGGCACTGATGTTGGATGAGAAGGCCTGGCTCGCAGTCTCTACTCTAATTCAGCCAAAGGGTGTTCTATCGGGTTGAGGCCAGGACTCTGTGCAGGCCAGTCAAGTTTCTCCACCCCAAACTTGCTCATCCATGTCTTTATGGACCTTGCTTTGTGTACTGGTGTGCAGTCATGTTGGAACAGGAAGGGGCTTTCCCCAAACTGTCCCCACAAAGTTGGGAGCATGAAATTGTCCAAAATGTCTTGGTATGCTGACGCCTTAAGAGTTCCCTTATCTGAAACTAAGAGGCCAAGCCCAACCCCTGAAAAACAACCCCGCACCATAATCCCCCTCCATTAAATCATTTGGACCAGTGCACAAAGCAAGGTCCATAAAGACATGGATGAGTGATTTTGGGGTGGAGGAACTTGACTGGCCTGCACAGAGTCCTGACCTCAACACAACAGAACACCTTGGGGATGAATTAGAGAGGAGACTGTAGGTCAGGCCTTCTCGTCCAACATCAGTGCCTGACCTCACAAATGCACTTGGAAGAATGGTCAAACATTCCCATAGACACATTCCTAAACCTTGTGGACAAGAAGAGTTGAAGCTGTTATAGCTGCAAAGGGTGGGCCAAATGAGTTTTGAACCCAATACTAATACTGGGATGCCATTACAGTTCATGTGTGTTTAAAGGCAGGCATCCCAATACTTAGGCCAATATACTGTATATTGCTTGTGACACTGAGCATGGCTATGGACTTAGGGCTGGTTCACACCACAGAGATGCAGAGAACATGTGTGGGGCTGCCTGGTGACTAAGTGGGTAGCAGTTCTGTCTAGCAGCACCTGGAATGTTGGTTCAATTCCCCAACATGCTAATGCTTGTCTTGAAGTTTATATGTTCTCCTTGTGTAGGTTTCTCACCACAATCCAAAGACATGCTGGCATTTTATTTGTCTCCTGTCGAAATAAGTTCTAATGTAAGAAAGTTAATTTTGGACTTTATATTGGAAGCTTATTGCAGCCAGGGACTGATGTTAATGTTTATTAGCACTAATTATGCTCAGGGACTTGGACATTTCAAATTTTAGGGTTTACACTGCACAGGTACATATGCTTAGAAAACCGTTGCTTTGTTTATGTGGATGCAAATGGACTTTGATCTTTGGCCTGTAGTTGGAGATTTGATGCACATAGCCAAGGCTAACACAGTTGCAAATAGTATTATGTGTTCCTGCTCATCAGGTGCAATCACTTTAGACATACATGAAGAGACAGATTGAAAGATACTGGTGGGCGTGTACTTCTATTGGGTGTGTCAGTGTGCTAACAATACAACCTCTCTTATATAAAGGCCTGCAGTAGGGGGGGTTCGTTTGGCCTGAGAAGGTCAGGTTTTTTTGTTGTGAGGGAGAAGGAATGATATTGGGAGATTTGATGAAATTCTTGTGCATTTTTTCAATCAAAAGTGGGTTTATGTGGCCATGCTGTCAATGTTGTGCGTGTATTGTTCCTGTCTGATCATGCAAACATCGTTTGGAAGCATCTGCTGACCTACTCTTTTTGATCTTGTTTAATCGCGTACACCGAAATGCAGCTTCTAGCAGAACATGGTCACCAATGTATGTATGTGTGGATTGTGGGCTGGTGGTGGGTGTTTTGAATTAGTCTTTTGTAATATTATGTTGGAATGCTTTGTAAGAATGACTGTTAAGTATGTTTCTATAATCTTGCAGATAATAATGTGATGTGTTGCCCGCTATACACTGAAATTAAAGCTGTGTCCACTCTAAGGTTTTGTCTAATTTTAGATTGTAAGCTCCTATGAGCAGGGCCCTTAAAATTCCATTGCTAAATGTAGCACCATATATCCTGTCCATTTTTTTGAAGCTAGTAAATGTAAATTTATTTTTTTTCTGCTGGTAAAATAAAAGTACATTATTGAGCTTTTGTTGTGTGTGTGTGTGTGTGGTTTTTTTTTTTCCTTCTACTTTTCTTTCTCTTTAGTTTTTGTGGGTGGTGGTTTTGGGAAAGTGCAATATCTCTTTTATATTTTATTTCAATATGTATTTGTGCACCAAAAAACTAATCTCTTTGCCCTGGTTCACATGCTACTTTGAAATTGCGCTATTTCACTTGCAATAGCACGATTTCAAAGTAGCAAGGTCAGCGTGATTTCAGGTGGCTTCATACACAAATGTCTATTGAAGTCACACCTGAAATCGGCAAAAGTAGTGCAGGAACTACTTTAGCAAATTGATGTGGTGCCACAAAAAAAATGTTGCATCGATTGGAACAGTGCCATTGCCAATAGTCATGCGATTTGATCTCTCAAATCGCATGACCAATCGCTCCAATGTAAACCTAAGCTTCTGCACAACTGCAAGTTCTATATAAAGATTCCACCTTTATCATTAACAGCTGTGGAGAATTGCAGGTAATGAATTCAGCTGGTGGATAGGCAGTGTTTGAATGTGTAAGCTCTGGTTCACATTGGTGTGATTTGACATGTCAAATCTGTGGCAATTGTACTGTTCTAATTGGTGCGATTTGTATTGATATTGGTGCAGAAACCTGCACTGATGTCTCTGATGTTGCCCCCACAGTCGGGACTGACATGCAGGAATGAAATTGTGGGAGTTCAGCTGAATGCTTTCCTGCTGCTGTCAGTGTGAACCAGGGCTCAAACTGGGCCTTTTGCCTTTGTAATTCACCTGCTGCTAACCCAGGGACACCATTTCTTATCAAACTCCCTTAAGTTTACCTTCAAATATATGTAGAAATACAGATTTGCATATCTGAAAATAAAAAATACTAATCATGGTTGAGATCAAATATTCGCAGCTGCAATCAAAAGCGTGGTTTCACCTTCTGACCTGGAAATTAGTCATTGTATGCACCCGGAAGTTCCTGTGCTGGTCAAGATCTCCATCTAGGTGGACATGGTGAGGTCTCTTCAGCAGAGAGGAGGTGCTGCTCATTGGCCGGGTAAGTGTAGAATATGTAATTGTACTTAATCAATGTGGGGGTGGATGTAATAGTTAGATTTGGTGTGGTTCATTGATTTGTTTGGCATCACCACACATTTGCTTCCGTCCCATGTGCACAAATCACTTCCTGCATTTGTTCTGCTGATGTAAATCAGTAAGGACTATGCAAGTATAAATGAGAGCTCCTTTTATTAAAATATATATGACTTGTTTCACAGCTGGGCAAATTTTCCAGCAAATTTGGACCTCTAAGTTGCATGACAAGTTGTACCCCATGATTCTCAATGATAACCATTCATATCTGTGCTACTTTAAGTCACACCAACGTCAAAGTAGTCCCTGTACTACTTTGGTGTGACTTGAGGTATATTGGGTACAATATTACACAGGCATTCCCAGAAGTTGGGGCCAAGTTGCAGCGGTAAAGTGGCAGCAAAATAGTGTGACTTTCAGGTTGCAGCAGTGTGAATGAGATTCAAGGATAACACCTTTAAATTTGGCCCTATTGTCACTTGTGCATCCTGAAAGTGTAGCAAATTCGTCCCTGCACTACCTTGGTTTGACTTTGATACAATTTGAGGTCCATACACCACAAGATTACACAGACATTGCTTCAAGTCATGACAAAGCTGTGCAATTTTAAGGTCGCACAAGTGCAAATGGGGCCTTATTCAAAGGTGTTATCAATTAATCGCATTAGGTTACTTTCAAACTTGGGTGACTTTTCATGGAGCTTTGGACCTCAGAGTCACATGAAAAGTTGTCCCCCTTGATTTCCATGCATATTTATTAGAGCTGCACGATTAATCGTCATCGTGATTTTTTTCCCCTTTAAGATCTTGAAAAAAGCGTTTCACGATTCTTGCTATGCAAAGAACTCTCTCTGCTCTTCTGAAGCCACAGCCGAAAAACCAGGAAGTCTGCCAAGAATTAGAACATTCTTTATCAGTGAACTTAACTAGAAACCTTGTAACAATTTGTCAATTAAATAGAATTCTGTGTAAGTGAGGAAAGTTTAACCACTTAAAGGGGTTGTAAAGGTAAAAATTTTTTCACCTTAATGCATTATATGCATTAAGGTGAAAAAACTTTTGACAATACCGCCGCCCCCAGCCCCCCCGTTTTACTTACCTGACGCCTCGAATCTCCGCTGCTCGTTCTCGTCATCTCCATTGCAGCTCAGCCTGGTCGCTGATTGGCTGCAGTGGATGGATTGAAAGCAGCGCAGCCATTGGCTCGCGCTGCTGTCAATCACATCCGATGACGCGGTGCCGAGTGATACAGCGAGCGGCTATAGCCGCCGGCTGTATCATGGGAGCGCGCCCGCAAGCACTCACCACCATGCGAGGGAGCTCACATTAAGGTGGTTAATGCTTGCGGGGAGGAGCTGAAACAGCTGCTGAGGGACCCCAGAAGACCAGGTTCGGGGCCACTCTGTGCAGAACGAGCTGCACAGTGAAGGTAAGTATAACATGTTTGTTATTTTTTTTAAAAAAAATTTTACCTTTACAACCCCTTTAAACACTAAACATTTTTCTGACATTTGTTGGTTTCAGGTTAAAATCATTTTTTTTTTTTGCTAGAAAATTACTTAAAACCCCCAACATTATATATATTTTTTTAGTAGAGACCCTAGAGAATAAAATGGTGGTTGTTACAATATTTTATGTCACACTGTATTTGCGCCTTTCAAATGCAATTTTTTTTGGAAAAAATTACTTTAATGAATTAAAAAAAAAAAGAAAAGTTAGCCCAATTTCTTGTGGGATAATGTGAAAGATTTTACGTTGCGAGAATCGTGATCTTTTTATTCTAAGCAAAAAAATAGTGATTCTCATTTTGGCCAGAACCATGCAGCTCTAATATCTATGCAACTTCACCCATGTTCACATAGGTCTGAATTGACATGTCAAATTGTAGGCCAAATCGGCGCCTATTGATGGCAATGGAACTGTCCGAATTGGTGCAATGCCACAACGATTCCCAAAAGTAGTTCCTGCACTACTTTGGGCGACTTCAGGGGGCGATTTCTTACCTCCCAACTTTTTGAGATGGGTATAAGGGACACCTATTAGCAAAAGTAGGTAGGCATAGGACACTTTCTTAAAGGAGAATAGTTGGGACCTATGTGATTTCACTAGAAATCTGTGCAGGAAAGTGCACTGATGTCTATGAAATCGCTGACAAAGTCGGGCTGAGTCACACTTGTGCAACTTTGGACATCAGAGTCGTATGACAAGTCATACCCCATGATTTTCAATGTGTACCATTCATATCTGTGCGACTTCAAGTAACACTGACTTCAACGTAGTCCCTGTACTACTTTGGTCTGAATTTGATGCGAGTTGAGGTCCATAGACCTCAAGTTTACACAGGCAGTCCCTGGAATTGCGGCAAAATTGCTGATGCAAAATCGTGGGAAAGTTGCGTGTCTTTCCCTGCGACTCCTGCATCCATAGACCTCAAGATTACACAGGCATTGCTTAAAGTCGCATTAAAATCTCGCAACTTTCAGGTCGCACAAGTGTGAAAGGTGCCTAAGTCACTGTGCTGAGTACTATTTTATACCTAGAATATAAAGTAGTCCCACCATCAAACACATGTTCTCAATATAATTGTGCTCAAATGGCTGAAAATCACACAGATGGTATCACCTACTGAAAGCTTGCATTGTACTCAGCAGCATATGCTGAAAAGAGGCAAATGCCTATTAGCCAATGCCACATCGGCATGAGCATGGTTGTTACTATAATATTAATGCCTGAAATGCAAAACATTATTGTATAGAATCAAACATTAGTAAATGTATTTTCTCTGTAGGTATGTGCTCAGCTCTGTAGCATAGTGGTATACCCTGCTGCCCCCAAAAGTTCAAGCCATGAATTCAAATCCCACTGACAGCATCACCTCCTGGAAGTGTGCATTGTACTCAGAAGCATAATTAGCCAAAGCACATCAGCTTGCTTTATTCCATATTTTAACTCTTCAAATGCATGCAATGGTATGTACTTATTCAATAATATTATGGTATGGAATTCCAAAATTCAAGGAAAAAAATGTCGTAGGGTCCCCCCAGTACATACCAGGCCCTTCGGTATGGACTTTAAGGGGAATCCCACACCAAAATGTAAAATAAATTTGATGGGGCCCCCCAAAATCCATACCAGACCCTTATCCGAGCATGCAGCCTGGAGGTCAGGATAGGGGGGGACGAGTGAGCACCCTCCCCTTCTGAACCTTACCAGGCCACATGCCCCAAAATCACCTTTTCCCCATGTTGATGGGGACAAGGGCCTCTTCCCGACAACCCTGGTCGGTGGTTGTCGGTCTGCAGGCAGGGGGTTTATCAGAATCTGGAAGCCCCCTTTAAAAAGGGGGTTCCCAGATCCTGCCCCCTATGTGAATAGGTATGGGGTACATTTTACCCCTACCCATTCACCAAAAAAAGCAGTGAAATGTAAAAAAATCAATAGCCGGTTTTTGACAAGTCCTTTATTGTAAAATAGCTCCGAGCTGTCTTCTTCCCTGAGCCATCTTCTCCAGACGCTGTCTCTCCCTCCTCTCCCCGAGCTGTATTCTCCCAGAGCCGTCTCTCCTGCCGCCGCCATCTTCTCCATCTGCTGTGTTCTTCCGCACCGCTAGTTACCCGCTAATAAAAAAAAGCTGCTCTTCTTCCATGGTGGTCCTCCTTCGCTGTGTTGTCACCCGCAGTGTGGCGTCTCTTACATAGCCATGGAGCGGACTCTCCGGGTGACATTATCGGATGGCCACAAGAAGAGCGGCTTTTTTTTTTTATTAGTGGGTAACCGGCTGCGCTGAAGAACACATCAGCGGGAGAAGATGGTGGCAGCAGGAGAGACAGCTCGGGGAGAAGAAACATCAAACACTAGTGAATGTATTTTCTATGTATTTTCTATGTATGACTGTGCTACACCCAATAGGCTAGCGGTCAGCACTTCTACCTTGAAGAACTCATGGGTTCAAATCCCACAGAGAAATACTAAAAGATTGAATTGGTGAAAAAAAAGCAAATGACTATTAGCCAATTAGCCAAAGCAGCATATGCTGAAAAGAGGTGAATGCCAATTAGCCAATGCACTTTAAATTTGGCTGATTCTATTATATTAACTCTTCAAATGCATGCAGTGATATGTAAGTATTCAATACTATTATGGTGTGAAATTCCAAACACCACACACTAACTAATGGGCAGATTACATTTTTTTGTTTGTTCATTTTAATTCTCTTGTGCACTGAAAAAGTAAACACAGCTGGGGGATGGTAGGTTGGCTGGTATTTGAACTTGTACCGTGAGTGCTGTGGAGACATCTGAGCAGACTACTAAGCCATTGTGCCAAGTATGAGACCTGCATAATAGTGTAGTATGATTAAAGAATGAATATAAATAATTACCGCTTTATAGTCACCTAAATTAAAAAATAAAAAACAACATACAACAAATAGGTAACCTAAATGTTTAATACATGTAACTTTACAGAATAGCAGACATTACTATGTAATAATCATTCATAACTGCATTAGTTAGCAAAAGAAGGAAAAAACTAGGAATACTAATTGCAACATACATCAATAGATGCACACGAGGTAGAGCACATCTCACATAAAAATGTTTCTTTCACATACATGGATCATGGTTACAGTGCAGTACTATATAACAACTTGGTAGGAATTGGCATTTGCATATACGCGGAAGCGCTAATCAGCGCCAGCTTAGAATTTACCAATATGTGTTTCTCACTAATAGCGCTAATTTTTCATTTGCACATTCGCCTGTTGAAATTTTATTTGGCTAAAATGGGAGCTATTATTTGCCATAGTGCCCAGTACTTCCTGGCACTATAGTAAATGACCCCCATAGACTTTAACGGTGTTCGCGTGCTCGAACAAACTTTTTTCCTGTTTACATGTTCTGGTGCGAACCAAACGGGGGGGGGGGGTCGGCTCATCCCTACCTAGCAGTAAAAAGGGTCGCTGGTTCTTATTCCCAACCACACCACAAGACTACCTGCCTGGAGTTTGCATGTTCTCCCTGTGCCTGCGTGGGTTTCCTCCGGGTACTCCGGTTTCCTCCCACACTCCAAAGACATGCTGGTAGGTTAACTGGCTTCTGTCTAAATTGGCCCTTAGTATATGAATGTGAGTTAGGGACCTTAGATTGTAAGCTCCTTGAGGGTAGGGGCCCATGTGAGTGTATAATGTATATGTAAAGCACTGCGTAAATTGACGGCACTATAGAAGTACCTTAAATAAAAATAAATAAGTCTTCACTAATATTATGGTGTGAATCTCCAAAACACCATACACTAGCTAACAAGCAGTTTACATTTGATAAACTTTATTGTATGGTATATACACCATCAAACACTAGTAAAAGTAGTTTGTATATATAATTGTGCTCAGCCCAATAGGCTAGCAGTTAGCACCTCTACCTTCAAAAATTCAGGTATTGAAAGACTCATGGGTTCAAATCCCACAGAAGAATCCTAAAAGATTGCATTGGTGGGAAAAGAAGAATGCCAGTTAGCCAAAGCAACACAAAGATAGATAGATAGATAGATAGATAGATAGATAGATAGATAGATAGATAGATAGATAGATAGATAGATAGATAGATAGATAGATAGATAGATAGATAGATAGATAGATAGATAGATAGATAGATAGATAGATAGATAGATAGATGATTGCCAAGTAGCCAGTGCACTTTTATGTGAAAGTTTTTAGTGTAACGCTTTAAATGCCTGCAATGGTATGTAAGTATTCAATTATAATATGATGTGACATTCCAAACACCACACACTAGCTAAAGGGCAGTTTACATTTATTTGTTTGTTTATTTATTTTAATTCACTTGTGCACTGAAAAAATAAACACAGCTGGTGGATGGTAGGTTGGCTGTTGTTTGAACTCATACCACGAGTGGTGTGGAGATAGCACAATGGCCTAGTGGTCTGCTTGGATAAGTACAAGACCTGCATAAGAGTGTAGTATTATTAAAGAATGAACATAAATAATTACTGCTTTATAGTCAACTAAATGAATAAATAATAAATCAAAAACAACATACAACAAATAGGTAACCTAAATGATTAATACATGTAACTTTACAGAATAGCAGACATTACTATGTAATAATCATTCAGAACTGCATTTCTTAGCAAAAGAAGGAAAAAAAACCTAGGAATACTATTTGCAATATAAATCAATAGATGCACGGGAACTAGAGCACATCTCTGATAAAAATGTTTCTTTCACATACATGGATCATGGCTACAGTACAGTGCTATATAACAGCTTGATAAGAATTGGCATTTGTATATACTCGGGAAGCGCTAATTAGCGGCAATTTAGAATTTACAAACGTTTGTTCCCCGCTTATATCGCTTAATTTCATGCGCAAATTCGCCGGTTTGTTTCCATTTGGCTAAAATGGGCTCTATTATTTGCCATAGTGCCCAGTACTTCCTGGAGTTATAGTAAATGACCCCCATATTGGTTGTACACAGAGCAAAATGCATCTCAGGGTTGCTAAGAGCCTTCATACATTGCTTGCTTATTATATTTTTTTACTCTCCATTATTACCAGTCCCCTTTACATTAGAACTGTAACAAAGAGTAATTAGTTATATTTGTTTTTAATGTCACTCTTTCTCCACAGCAACCTTTGTACATTTATATAGCAGTACTGTTGCTCAGAACCTTTTTAAGTATAAGTTAAAGGGTTAGTTCACCTTTAAAAAAAATGTAGTTCCCAGCAAAGGGGGCCTATGACATAGCAATGCAGTGTGCAGTATGAAAAAAAAAAAATTTGCTTTCATCTGCCCCACCCCTAGTAAAACCCCACTTTCCATATCAACATATTCAAAAGCTGCACTGCTATTCTTACTTTCTGTCCCTGTTTCATTTGGGATGGAGGACATGGTGACATAGATATTCCCATAAAATATTCCGCCCGTCCTTTCCTCTTTCTGTGGCTGCATCTACAGACTTGTCCTGCCCCTCTACCCTGAGCTCCAGCATGAGCATGCAGCTCATTCACAGCCAGTGATCTGTGCAGTGCCTCATTTCCCTCTTCCATGGCTGCGCTCTGAGAGAGATGTCCCATATGATGGCATTTCAGAATACAGTAATATTGCTTGCAGCAGCATTACTCGCTGTATTCAGCATGATAGATAGATATATATATACACATACATATATACTCATACACACACACACATACATACATAGTGGGGCAAAAAAGTATTTAGTCAGCCACCAATTGTGCAAGTTCTCCCACTTAAAATGATGAGAGAGGCCTGTAATTGTCATCATAGATATACCTCAACTATGAGAGAAAAAAAATGTGGAAACAAATCCAGACAATCACATTGTCTGATTTTTGAAAGAATTTATTTGCAAATTATGGTGGAAAATAAGTATTTGGTCACCTACAAACAAGCAAGATTTCTGGCTCTCACAGACCAGTATCTTCTTCTTTAAGATGCTCCTCTGTCCTCCACTCATTACCTGTATTAATGACACTTATTTGAACTTGTTATCAGTATAAAAGACACCTGTCCACAACCTCAAACAGTCACACTCCAAATTCCACTATGGTGAAGGCCAAAGAGCTGTCGAAGGACACCAGAAACAAAACTGTAGACGTGCGACACAGGCTGGCGGCTGGAATGGCGGCGGTATCCTCTTCCCCACAGCACAGCGGTGAATACACTAAAAAATCTTTACCTCACAGTCAGCACAGCAGTGAATACACTGGAAAATCTTTACCTCACAGTCAGCACAGCGGTGAATACACTGAAAAATCTTTACCTCACAGTCAGCACAGCGGTGAATACACTGGAAAATCTTTACCTCACAGTCAGAAGACACAGGCTGCTAACGGTGAGTCTGAGTCTGAATATGAATACTGTGAATTACAAGCTGCTACACAGTCTGACATCTTCAAAAAATTTGAATGTATGTTTCAGAAAGCCCTCAAACAGACTTCTGATCATATAACTGACAAACTGACTAAAGAAATTAGAGAACTAGGTCAGAGAACAGCTGACTTAGAACTGAGGGTTGATGAAATTGATAATTTTGCACAGAACTACATGTCTGAGATGAAAGTACTAAAAGAGGAAAACCTTACATTACAAAATCGTTTAGAGGACCAAGAGAACAGAGATCGTCGATCGAATCTGCGAATCAGGGGAATCCCTGAATCTGTTCTAGACCTGCAGGATAATATCAGGGCGCTCTTTCAAGAATTATTACCTGGAACCCCTATTGACAGGTTCGAAATGGATAAAGTGCATAGAGCGTTAGCCCCACGCAAAATAAATGGTCCCCCGAGGGATATTATAGCTAAATTGCACTTTTACAGAACCAAAAAACAGATACTAACAGCTGCCAGAGGGAGAGAATCTTTTAGCTTCCAGGGCAATACCTATCAACTCTTCACAGATTTGTCCCCACTAACGGTTGCAAAAAGACGTGCACTTAAACCTCAACTCCAGGTACTCCAGAGAAATCAAATTTCCTATCAATGGGGATTTCCTTTTTGTCTCAGATTTACTCATTTGGAAACAAAATATGTTTGTCGCTCTTCAGAGGACTTGAAGTCAGCCCTATTTGATATGGGCCTAGCCGAAGCAATCTTACCAAATGACCAGTCTCATAGGCGCTCAGCTTTTCGTTCTACACAGCAAGACAAGGACCCAAAACCCAGCTATTCCACATCTTCCCATCAAAATCTTAACAAGCGAGGTCGATATGAACATTCACCACCAAACAATGAGGATTCAATGGACTGACAATCTAAGCCAGACTAGTTATTTGTCCTTGCTACTTTTTTCCAGCACAGTATGCTGACAGAGTTAATAAACTGGCCATATTCATGACTAAAATGAGTTATGGCTAAATACTACTGTTATGTTACAAAAATATATTTTTTTTAATATTTTTTTTTTATTTTTTTATATTAACTTTTTTCTGTTTTTTTTTCCTCTCAAGTTTTTGAACTTTATTTTTTCTTTTTTTGTAACAATTTAAGCAAAATTTTTCCATGATAGTAATGGAATAGTTCCTGTGGTCCTCCAATGTTATACATCCCTTTAGGAATTTCTTGTTGCCCTTTATTCCACCTAAGGACTCCTACCATTGTTATGGGGGTCTCTATTGGTGGTCCCGGACCCTCTCAGAGAGTTCTAAAAACTCTCCTGAGATGCTCCTACACCCTATTATTTAGCCTTTATATACTGCTAAATTGTCTTCATATTGGGTTTGTTCGATTCTCCCCTCCTTTTTTCTTTTTCTATTCTATTGCTTCTTTCTTTAATCTTTGCTATTCCCTCCTGACTCTCGGGTTGGTGATCCTGGCTCTCGGTGAGTACTCTGCTTTTATGCTATAATATTCGCATTCGTTGTTTTATGGCTCCTATAAATATCTTGTCATTAAATGTACAGGGGTTTAATACTCCACATAAGCGAACCAAGGCTTTACGCTCTTTTGCTATGAAAAAAGCTAATATTATATGTTTGCAGGAAACGCATTTTACTGACAAAGTTTATCCCAAATTTCTTTCATCATCATATCCACAATTCTATACTGCTTCAGCTACGGTTAAACAGCGCGGAACTCTCATTGGTTTTCACCGTTCCACTCCGTTTAACCTTGTATCCAAAATAACAGACCCTGAAGGACGATATGTTCTCCTAACAGGATTTATTTCTGATAATCCTATTACTATTGTGTCTTGTTATGCCCCTAACAAACGCCCAACTGCTTTCTTATCCCACCTTTTTCAACTTATAGAAGTACATAAGTTTGGTACTGTTGTTATTTGTGGGGATTCTAATGCTACTATTTTCCCGTTCTTAGATAAATCTCCCCCTGGACCTACCACAAACTCAATAAACCTAACTTTTCAACATCTACTCACCACTCATAGCCTGGTAGATACTTGGCGAGAGATGAACCCTATTAGTAGGCGCTTCACTCATTATTCTTATCCGCATAACTCTTTTTCACGAATAGATCATATTCTAATCCCGTCAAGTATGCTACCAGAAACCATATCATCCAAAATCATTCCTTTTCCATGGACAGACCACTGCGCTGTATTCATTACCATTGCTTCCACAATTCCTAGATCACACAATACCACTTGGTGTATAAACGATTCAATTCTGACCCACCCTTCTCATCGTGTTGAGATTGAAAAAGCACTTTCTGATTACCTAAAATCCAATGATACAGACGATGTCTCTGCTATTACATTATGGGAGGCGCACAAGGTAGTCATTAGGGGTAGACTGATACAACAAGCAACTAACCTTAAAAGAGAACGCAAACTGTTGTTTGCAAAACTTGAATTTACCTTTAATGACTGTCATCAAACTTTTCAAACCTCCCCGAATGCTACCAACAGTACCAAACTAGAAAAAGCCTGCCTGGATCTAGATCTTTTTCTTACTGATACCGCAGATAAACTTATAAGTAAACGCCAGCATGTTCAATATCGCAGGGCAAATAAACCTGATACACCTATGGCCAGAATTTTAAAAAATTCACAACATATACATACGCCTATCAGATTGAAAGTATCCTGGGAATCTTACACTAGTAACCCAGTGAAAATACTTGAAATTTTTCGCTCTAAGTTATCTAAACTATATTCTTCTGCCTCAAATTTTGATAAAACTAAAGCAGACACACTGTTCTCCAATATCACGCTTCCTAACTTTGATCAACAACAGAAAGATCTTCTTGAATGTCCAATTACAGATACTGAAGTCCTTAACGCAATAAAATCTTTAAAATTACGTAAAAGACCAGGCCCAGATGGATTTTCGGCAACATATTATAGACAATTTGCATCAATCTTAACACCTGTCTTAACTAAAGCCTTCAATTCGATCCTTAAAAGGTAACTCATTTAGAACAGAGACTCTCACCTCTAAAATAGCAATGATCCCCAAACCACATTCTGACTCCACCTCCTGGACTAATTATCGTCCTATATCCCTCCTAAATCTCGATATAAAATTGCTAAAATTTTGGCCACTAGACTGAATAATATTATTGGCCTACTAATCCATAAAGACCAAACAGGCTTTATGCCTAAACGCCAAGCTAGAGATAATATCAGGAGAGCACTCTTACTTATTAATGCGGCTAAAACTAGACGAATCCCAGCTTGCCTTGTATCCTTAGACATAAGGAAAGCATTCGATTCGGTTACGTGGCCTTATATGGAATATGTCCTTGGTAAATGGGTATTTGGAAACAATTTTTTAACCTGGGTCTCATCCTTATACAATAATCCTAGAGCATATATCAAATATGCAGGCAATAAGTCAACAATGATTTATATCAAAAGAGGCACTAGACAAGGATGCCCTCTTTCCCCTCTACTTTTTGCCCTAATAATAGAACCCCTGGCACACCTTATTAGAACCAATCCTGACATTAAAGGTATCGAACTAGGTGGTTATCACCATAAACTATGTCTCTTTGCGGATGACATTCTCATATTTTTGTCTCATCCCCATATATCCACCCCTAATCTACTAAAAACACTAGATAAGTTTGCCCAAATATCAGGACTACATGTTAATCCAACAAAATCAAATGCATTAAATATTTCCTTATCTCAATTAGAACTTCAGCAGGCACAAACTTCCTTACCCTTTACTTGGGTTCCAAAGCTGCTTCCATACCTAGGAATAAAACTCACAATCTCTCTTAGGCTCGATTCACACCTATGCATGTTGCTTTTGAGCGTTTTTGGAGGTTTTTTTTTCATGCTTGCCACGTTTTTGAGCCGCGTTTTTGCCGCGTTTTTGCCACGATTTGCGTTTTTTTTTTTTTTTTTTTTTTCATTTTTTTTTACAGTCTTACAAAAAAATTACAAAAAAAAAAAAAAAAAAACGGCAAAAACGCACCAAAAACGCACCAAAAACGCTGCAAAAACGCTGCACTTGCGTTTTTGATGCTTGTCCATTGAAAACCATTACATGCAAAACGCTGCTTTTTGCATGAAAAAAAGTCCCCGACCCTTTCCAAAAACGCAGAGATACAAAAAAGCATTGATGTGAACATGTTCCATAGGAACCCATGTTAAAAAATTCCCGTGCATTTCTGCAAAATGCAAAATGCATCAAAAAACGCGCTAGTGTGAATGGGGCCTGAAAGACCTTTTTGCGGCAAATTACTTACCCCTCCTTAAACAAACTTCCGGCTTCCTGAAACAATGGGCTCTTCTATCATTGTCATGGTTGGGAAGGATTAATGCGGTAAAGATGTCAATCCTGACGAAATTCTTATATTTATTTAGCGTACTCCCTATTTCTTTACCATCTTACTTTCTTAGACTTACTCAACGTAGAGTTATGTCCTTCATTTGGGGTACCACCAAACCTTGTATACCTAAATCTACGCTTTACCTTAATAAATTGAGTGGTGGTTTGGGATTGCCCAACTTTTCCTCCTATTTCTGCGCTGCACAGCTAGCACTTATACCCAAGTATCATACTTCTGTAGAAGCTCCCCTATGGGTAGCTATTGAATCAGTGGAAAGTGACCCTATCTCAGTGGCAAATATGTTTTGGCTCTGTCCTGCTGATAGAATACATCTTTCTAATCCTATCACGAAACAGACCCTAGCAGTATGGGATAAATGAAAATTTGCACATAATCTTCAATCAACACATAATCCCTTGCTTTCATTTCTTAATAATCCAGCCTTTTATCTTGCCTGGAAATTCCCAAAATCATTCTCTGCATGGACCTCTACGAACCTGACTCGTTTATACAATCTTTCCTCGACTAAAGCTATTTATACATTTCCTGTACTATGTGAAACCTTTGGGTTACCTAAAACTGAAATATTTCAATATTTACAAATTAAAATTTTTTATGAACCACTTCTTAGTACAGGCTCAACTCTTAATCAAATGACTCAATTTGAGCGGATGTGTATAAGTGATCCACACATTAGAGGACTTATCTCAATATTATATTTCCAACTTAATATGATATCTAGTGAGTTTCTACCCTCATACACAACTAAATGGGCACAAGATATGAATCGAGTGTTTAATAAACAAGATTGGTCGAATATATGGTCAGCCACCAAAACTTCCTCTCCAAATTGTTTTGCTGTAGAAACTAATTACAAGGTTCTAGCACGCTGGTACCTTGTACCAGCTAGAATAGCTAAATTTGTCCCCACATATTCACCTAATTGCTTTAGAGGATGTGACACAGCAGGAACACATTTTCACATATGGTGGCAATGCCCCGTAGTTGAAGAATTCTGGAAGAATATATTTCTTATGGCTTCTAAAGCCCTGGAAATCATGATTCCTCCAGATCCTGCAACGGCACTCCTAAACCTTAAACCCACAATACTCACCCATACTCAATTCCAATTGTTTATCCAACTTAGCACTGCAGCTAAACAAACGATTGCCAAGGCGTGGAAGTCCCAAAATCTAATTCTTGCTGAAGCTAAACACAGAATGAACAGAGCACTTTTATACAGCAAGATGACAGCTATTGAAGAAAATTAAATAAATAAATTTCGCAAAATTTGGCAACCATGGGTTAAAAACTACCTCCCTACAGATTTTGACCAATCTCTGTTGTTACCACACTAAGATATATATCATATTATTACTGAAATATATATTATATTTGTATATCTAATGAGAGCTGGATCATCATCCCGGGAAACTTTTTTTTTTCTCTTCTTTCCATCTTTATCTCTCCTCCCTCTCCTTTTCTTTTATTATTTCCTAAAATATTCCTATGGATACTTAGTCTAATAACTTGATTTATTTCTCTAATCTTACATCTAGAATCCCAACTAGTGTATAGTAAATATGGTTGTAAGATATCTCTAAAATTACTTTATTTTATTAACTTACAGTAGGTGACCGCGATATTGTGTCAATCTCGCCGCACTTCTCGGCGAGATTTGACACCTACGAGCCCCGTCGCAGGGGCCAGTGCCGAGATGGCTCACTCATCGGGAAAGGAAAACTTTGTTTTCCTTCCGCGATGAGTGACAGGCAGTGCTGACAGCTGTCATGGTCCCAGCATGCGCAGGGACCCTGGCGTCATAAGGGGGCGTGACCCCAGAGTCCCTGCGCATGCTGGGACCATGACGTCGTAAGGGGGCGGGGTTACCGCCTATATAAATGGCTCCGCAGCTCGCACACAGCATTCGAGCCGGAGAGAGCGTCGTGTCAACATCGGGGAAGAAGAAAAGAAGAGAAGAAGCGGCGAGACAGCGGCGGCAAGACAGCGGCGGCGAGACAGCGGCGGCAAGACAGCGGCAGCAGACCGGGCCCCTCGCTGGCAATAGAGCTGGAAGAAGATAGCGGTGGGGCCCGGGAGAAGAGGCCGAACACCGGGAGAAGTCGGAAGGAGACCCCCCGAAGTCGGAAGAAGACCCCCGGAGCTGACTAATAAATTACTCTTAAAACCTGTGTACTGTGTGTTTTTTATATTGACACTTTTCCCTAGGTGAATGGGTAGGGGTACCATGTACCCCAAACTCATTCACACAGGGTGGGGGGCCGGGATCTGGGGGCCCCCTTATTAAGGGGGGCTCCTGGATTCCGATAAGCCCCCCGCCCGCAGACCCCGACAACCAACGGCCAGGGTTGTCGGGAAGAGGCCCTTGTCCTCATCAACATGGGGACAAGGTGCTTTGGGGTGGGGGGGCCGCAGGGCGCCCCCCTCCCCCAAGGCACCCACCCCATGTTGAGGGCATGCGGCCTGGTACGGCTCAGGAGGGGGGGGGGCGCTCGTTCGTCCTCACCCCCCTTCCTGGCCGGCCGGGCTGCGTGCTCGGATAAGGGTCTGGTATGGATTTGGGGGGGACCCCCACGCCGATTTTTCGGCATAGGGGGTTCCCCTTACAATCCATGCCAGACCTAAGGGCCTGGTATGCCTCGGAGGGGGGAACCCACGCCGGTTTTTTCATTTAAAATTTGGCGCGGTGTTCCCGCCTCAGGATTCATACCAGACAGCTGTCAGCACTGCCTGTCACTCATCGCGGAAGGAAAACAAAGTTTTCCTTTCCCGATGAGCGAGCCAGCGCGACATTCACAGTACCCTGTCGCCGAGAACCAGCGCGATGGTATCGCGCTGGAAACACAATCTCGCGGTCAGGTACTGTATTTATTTATCTTTTTTATCATACTGCAAAGATCTTCTGATGATTGATATGTATCCATGTATTGTATCATTTTATTTCTTCTTCTGTGAAAACTCAAATATATTTAACAAGAAAAAAAAAAAAAAAAAAATTGTAGACGTGCACCATGCTGGGAAGACTGAATCTGCAATAGGCAAGCAGCTTGGTGTGAAAAAATCAAAGTGGAAGACGTAGAAGACCACTGATAATCTCCCTCGATCTGGGGCTCCACGCAAGATCTCACCCCGTGGGGTCAAAAAGATCACAAGAACAATGAGTAAACCACACGGGGGTACCTAGTGAATGACCTGCAGAGAGCTGGGACCAACGTAACAAAGGCTACCATCAATAACACACTACGCCGCCAGGGACTCAGATCCTGCAGTGCCAGACGTGTCCCCTGCTTAAGCCAGTACCTGTCCAGGCTTGCCTGAGGTTTGATAGAGAGGATTTGGATGATCCAGAAGAGGATTGGGAGAATGTCATATGGTCAGATGAAACCAAAATAGAACTGTTTGGTAGAAACACAACTCATCGTGTTTGGAGGAGAGAGAATGCTGAGTTGCAACCAAAGAACACCATACCTACTGTGAAGCATGGGGGTGGCAACATCATGCTTTGGGGCTGTTTCTCTGCAAAGGGAACAGGACGACTGATCCGTGTACATGAAAGAATAAATGGGGCCATGTATCATGAGATTTTGAGTGCAAACCTCCTCCCATCAGCAAGGGCATTGAAGATGAAACGTGGCTGGGTCTTTCAGCATGACAATGATCCCAAACACACCACCCGGGCAACGAAGGAGTGGCTTCGTAAGAAGAATTTCAAGGTCCTGGGGTGGCCTAGCCAGTCTCCAGATCTCAACCCCATAGAAAACCTTTGGAGGGAGTTTAAAGTCTGTGTTGCCCAGCGACAGCCCCAAAACATCACTGCTCTAGAGGAGATCTGCATGGAGGAATGGGCCAACATACCAGCAACATCACATTGTCTGCTTTTTCTTTCAAAAATCAGACAATGTGATTGTCTGGATTAGGGATGAGCCGAACACCCCCCCTATTCAGTTTGCACCAGAACATGCGAACAGGCAAAAAATTTGTTCGAACATGCGAACACCGTTAAAGTCTATGGGACACGAACATGAATAATCAAAAGTGCTAATTTTAAAGGCTTATATGCAAATTATTGTCATAAAAAGTGTTTGGGGACCTGGGTCCTGCCCCAGGGGACATGGATCAATGCAAAAAAAGTTTTAAAAACGTCCGTTTTTTCAGGAGCAGTGATTATAATAATGCTTAAAGTGAAACAATAAAAGTGTAATATTCCTTTAAATTTCGTACCTGGGGGGTGTCTATAGTATGCCTGTAAAGGGGCGCATGTTTCCCGTGTTTAGAACAGTCTGACAGCAAAATGACATTTCAAAGGAAAAAAAAATTCTTTTAAAACTACTCGTGGCTATTAATGAATTGCCGGTCCGACAATACACATAAAAGTTCATTAATAGAAACAGCACGGGAATTCCCCGCAGGGGAAGACTGAACCAAAAATTAAAAAAAAAATGACATGGGGGGTCCCCCTAAATTCTATACCAGGCCCTTCAGGTCTGGTATGGATATTAAGGGGAACCCCAGCCAAAATTTTTTTAAAAATGGCGTGGGGTCCCCCTCAAAATCTATACCAGACCCTTCAGGACTGGTATGTTTTTTAAGGGGAACCCCGCGCCAAAATAAAAAAAATGGCGTGGGGTCTCCCCAAAAATCTATACCAGACCCTTATGCGAGCATGCAACCTGGCAGGCCACAGGAAAAGAGGATGGGATGAGAGAGCGCCCCCCCTCCTGAAACGTACCAGGCCACATGCCCTCAACATTGGGAGAGTGCTTTGGGGTAGCCATGGGGACAAGGGCCTCATCCCCACAACCCTTGCCCGGTGGTTGTGGGGGTCTGCGGGCAGGGGGCTTATCAGAATCTGGAAGCCCTCTTTAACAAGGGGACCCCCAGATCCCGGCCCTCCCCCTGTGTCAAATGGTAAGGGGGTACAAAAGTACCCCTATCATTTCACAAAAAAACTGTCAAAAATGACGAGACAGTTTTTGACAATTCCTTTATTTAACCACTTGCCAACTGCCTCACGCAGATGAACTGCGGCAGAATGGCACGGGCAGGCAAAGTAATGTATGGGTACGTTACTTGCCTCCTGCAGGCGGGGGGTCCAATTGGACCCCCCGGTGCCCGAGGTGGTCGGCTTCTGTCCCGGAGCAATAAGAGGTGAGGGGGAGGCCATCAATTCGTGGCCACCCCCTCGCGATTGCTCCCAGCCAATGAGACTCTTCCTCTGCTGCTGTATAGTAAACAGCGGCAGAGGAAGTTACATAGTTACATAGTTAGTCAGGTTGAAAAAAGACACAAGTCCATCCAGTCCAACCATAAAAAAAAAAAAAAAAACGTACAATCCAATATACCCAATACTATACCCACAGTTGATCCAAAGGAAGGCAAAAAACCCCAGCAGAGCATGCTCCAATTTGCTACAGCAGGGGAAAAAATTCCTTCCTGATCCCAGAGAGGCAATCGGATTTTCCCTGGATCAACTTTACCTATAAATGTCAGTACCCAGTTATATTATGTACATTTAGGAAAGTATCCAGGCCTTTCTTAAAGCAATCTACTGAGCTGGCCAGAACCACCTCTGGAGGGAGTCTATTCCACATTTTCACAGCTCTTACTGTGAAGAAACCTTTCCGTATTTGAAGATGAAATCTCTTTTCCTCCAGTTGTAAAGAGTGCCCCCTTGTCCTCTGTGTTGACCGTAAAGTGAATAACTCAACACCAAGTTCACTATATGGACCCCTTATATATTTAAACATGTTGATCATATCCCCCCTTATTCTCCTCTTCTCAAGAGTGAACAAATTCAGTTCCTCTAATCTTTCCTCATAGCTGAGCTCCCCCATGCCTCTTATCAGTTTGGTTGCCCTTCTCTGCACTTTCTCCAGTTCCCCCGATATCCTTTTTGAGAACTGGTGTCCAAAACTGAACTGCATATTCCAGATGAGGTCTTACTAATGATTTGAACAGGGGCAAAATGATATCTCTCTCTCTGGAGTCCATACCTCTCTTAATACAAGAAAGAACTTTGCTCGCTTTGGAAACCGCAGCTTGGCATTGCATGCTATTATTGAGCTTATGATCTACCAAAACCCCCAGATCCTTCTCCACTACAGATTCCCCCAGTTGTACTCCCCCTAGCATGTATGATGCATGCATATTCTTAGCCCCCAAGTGCATAACTTTACATTTCTCAACATTAAACCTCATCTGCCACATAGTCGCCCAATTAGACAGTGCATTGAGGTTGGCTTGTAAATTGGAGACATCCTGTAAGGACGTTATTCCACTGCATAGCTTGGTGTCATCTGCAAAGACAGAAATGTTACTTTTGATCCCAGACCCAATATCATTTATAAAGATATTAAAGAGTAAGGGTCCCAGCACTGAACCTTGGGGTACACCACTGATAACCTTAGACCAGTCAGAGTAAGAATCATTAACCACTACTCTCTGAATTCTGTCTTTTAGCCAGTTTTCTATCCATTTACAAACTGATATTTCCAAGCCTGTAGACTTTAACTTACACATGAGCCGTGTGTGCGGAACTGTATCAAACGCTTTTGCAAAATCCAAATAAACCACGTCCACAGCCACCCCTCTGTCCAAGGTTTTACTTACCTCTGTGACGTCATCGCTCCTCGGCTCTGTATTTTCCATTCCGGCGCCGAGGAGAGAAGACATCGATATGAGTGCACAAACACTACACACACAGTAAAACACACCAGGCACACTTTACACCCCCTGATCACCCCCAATCACCCCCCCTGTCAGTGACACCAAGCAGTTTTAGATCTATACCAAAAACGCAGTGTTAGTGGGATCAGCCCAGATACCTTGTAGCACCTGCTTTTTGCCCCTCCGCCCGGCCCGGCCCAGCCCAGCCCACCCAAGTGCAGTATCGATCGATCACTGTCACTTACAAAACATTAAACGCATAACTGCAGCGTTCGCAAAGTCAGGCCTGATACCTGCAATCGCTAACAGTTTTTTTGGTAGCGTTTTGGTGAACTGGCAAGCACCAGCCCCAGGCAGCGTCAGGTTAGTACTAGTAGCGCTAACACCCACGCACGCACCGTACACCTCCCTTAGTGGTATAGTATCTGATCCGATCAGATCTATACTAGCGTCCCCAGCAGTTTAGGGTTCCCAAAAACGCAGTGTTAGTGGGATCAACCCAGATACCTGCTAGCACCTGCGTTTTGCCCCTCCACCCAGCCCAGCCCACCCAAGTGCAGTATCGATCGATCACTGTCACTTACAAAACACTAAACACATAACTGCAGTGTTCACAGAGTCAGGCCTGATCCCTGTGATCGCTAACAGTTTTTTTTGGTAGTGTTTTGGTGAACTGGCAAGCACCAGCGGCCTAGTACACCTCGGTCGTAGTCAAACCAGCACTGCAGTAACACTTGGTGACGTGGCGAGTCCCATAAGTGCAGTTCAAGCTGGTGAGGTGGCAAGCACAAGTAGTGTCCCGCTGCCACCAAGAAGACAAACACAGGCCCGTCGTGCCCATAATGCCCTTCCTGCTGCATTCGCCAATCCTAATTGGGAACCCACCACTTCTGCAGCACCCATACTTCCCCCATTCACATCCCCAACCAAATGCAGTCGGCTGCACGAGAGGCATTTTCTTTATGTCCTCCTGAGTACCCCTACCCAACGAACCCCCCAAAAAAGATGTGGTGTCTGCAGCAAGCGCGGATATAGGCGTGACACCCGCTATTATTGTCCCTCCTGTCCTGACAATCCTGGTCTTTGCATTGGTGAATGTTTTGAACGCTACCATACACTAGTTGAGTATTAGCGTAGGGTACAGCATTGCACAGACTAGGCACACTTTCACAGGGTCTCCCAAGATGCCATTGCATTTTGAGAGACCCGAACCTGGAACCGGTTACAGTTATAAAGGTTACAGTTACAAAAAAAAAGTGTAAAACACAAAAAAATATATAAAATAAAACGAAAATAGTTGTTGTTTTATTGTTCTCTCTCTCTCTCTCTCTCTCTATTCTCTCTCTCTCTATTGTTCTGCTCTTTTTTACTGTATTCAATTCTGCAATGTTTTATTGTTATGTTTTATCATGTTTACTTTTCAGGTATACAATTTTTATACTTTACTGTTTACTGTGTTTTATTGTTAACCATTTTTTTGTCTTCAGGTATGCCATTCAGCTGCAGAGCGGATTTATTTATCTTGACAGCAACAGCGTTTGCTCCCACGATATATAAAGCCGTGACTCCAGCGGAGGTGATATATGCCGAAGCATGGGGGCAGCAGGGGTGGAGGAGTGATTTGCTCCTAACTTTTGGGGCAGATGCCCCCATGCTTCAGCATATATAAATGGTGCATGTATGCCCATCATTAGAAGTGGGTGGATGAAGGGAGGTATTCTAATGGTGGGCATACCCACCGATCAATCACTTTTTTTCCACAGGCTGCATGAAAAAAAAAGAAGATTTACAATATATGCCCAACAAGGACCAGTAACGGCGCCGGCGTCTTCTTCCCATCGTCTTCTGGGCCACTCCGCATCCAGCATGATGGGATGGGAGGCTCCCACTGTGTGACGCTTCTCCTCTTCTGATGGTTTTTAAATAATGGAGGGCGGGGCCACCCGGTGACCCCGCCCCCTCTGACGCACGGGGACTTCCCTGTGGCATTCCCGTGACATCAGAGGGGGGCGGACAGGTAAGTCACTGTGCGTCAGGGGGGCGGGGTCACCGGGTAGCCCCGCCCTCCGTTATTTAAGAACCGCCAGAAGAGGAGAAGCGTCACACAGCGGGAGCCTCCCATCCCATCATGGTGGATGCAGAGCGGCCCAGAAGATGAAGGGAAGAAGACACCGGCGCCACGGAGGAAGATGCCGGATGAGAACACCAGAGGAAGAACCAGAAGAAGATGAAGATGAAAAGGAAGAAACCAAAAGGAAGATAGAAGAAAGAAGAAGCAATTAAATAAAGGAATTGTCAAAAACTTCTCTTGTCATTTTTAACATTTTTGACACTTTTTTTGTGAAATGGTAGGGGTACTTTTGTAACCCCTTACCATTTCACACAGGGAGGAGGGCCGGGATCTGGGGGTCCCCTTGTTCCATTCTTCCAGATTCTGATAAGGGTTGTGGGGATGAGGTGTTTTGGGGGGCTACCCCAAAGCACCCTCTCAATGTTGAGGGCATGTGGCCTGGTATGGTTCAGGAGGGGGGGGCGCTCTCTCATCCCCCCCTCTTTTCCTGCGGCCTGCCAGGTTGCATGCTTAGATAAGGGTCTGGTATGGATTTTTGGGGAGACCCCATGCCATTTTTTTTTTTTTATTTTGGCGCAGGGTTCCCCTTAAAATCCATACCAGACCTGAAGGGTCTGGTATAGATTTTGAAGGGGACCCCACGCCATTTTTTTTTAAATTTTGCCTGGGGTTCCCCTTAATAACCATACCAGACCTGAAGGGCCTGGTATGGAATTTAGGGGGACCCCCCACGTAATTTTTTTTTTTAATTTTGGTTCAGGGTTCCTCTGTGGGGAATTCCCATGCCGTTTTTATCAATGAACTTTTATGTGTATTGTCGGGCCGGCAATTCATTAATAGCCGCGAGTAGTTTTAAATTACTTTTTTCCTTTGAAATGTCATTTTGCTGTCAGACTGTTCTAAACACGGGAAACATGCGCCCCTTTACAGGCATACTATAGACACCCCCCAGGTATGAAATTTAAAAGGGATATTACACTTTTATTGTTTCACTTCAAGCATTATTAAAATCACTGCTCCTGAAAAAAAATGGCCGTTTTTAAAACTTTTTTTGCATTGATTCATGTCCCCTGGGGCAGGACCCAGGTCCTCAAACACTTTTTATGACAATAACTTGCATATAAGCCTTTAAAATTAGCACTTTTGATTTCTTCCATAGACTTTTAAAGGGTGTTCCGTGGCTTTCGAATTTGCCGCGAACACCCCAAATTGTTCGCTGTTCAGTGAACTGGCGAACAGCCGATGTTCGAGTCGAACATGAGTTCGACTCGAACTCGAAGCTCATCCCTAGTCTGGATTTGTTTCCACATAGTTTCTCATAGTTGAGGTATACCTATGATGACAATTACAGGCCTCTCTCATCTTTTTAAGTGGGAGAACTTGCACAATTGGTGGCTGACTAAATACTTTTTTCCCCACTTTATATATTTATTATTTATATTTTATTGGGATTTTATGTGATAGACCAACACAACACCAAACACAGTGGCACATAATTGTGAAGTGGAGAAAAATGATAAATGGTTTTCAAATTGTGTGGTGTGGATTTGTATTCAGCCCCTTCACTCCGATAACTAAAATCTAGTGGAACCATTTGCCTTCAGAAGTCACCTAATTAGTAAGTAAAGTCCACCTAATGTGTACATTAATCTCAGTATAAATACAGCTGTTCTGTGAAGCCCTCAGAGGTTTGTTAGAGAATCGTAGTGAACAAGCAGCATCATGAAGGCCAAGGAACACACCAGACAGGTCAGGGATAAAGTTCTGGAGAAGTTTAAAGCAGGGTTAGGTTATAAAAAAAATTTCCCAAGCTTTGAACATCTCACAGAGCACTGTTCAATCCATCATCGGAAAACGGAAAGAATATGACAACTGCAAACCTACCAAGACATGGCCGTCCACCTAAACTGGTGGGCCGGGCAAGGAGAGCATTAATAAGAGAAGCAGCCAAGAGGTTCATTGTAACTCTGGAAGAGCTGCACAGATCCAGAGTTCAGGTGGGAGAATCTGTCACTATTAGTTGTGCAATCCACAAATCTGGCCTTTATGGAAGAGTGGCAAGAAGAAAGCCATTGTTGAAAGAAAGCCATAAGAAGTCCCGTTTGCAGTTTGCGAGAAGCCATGTGGGGGGACACAGCAAATGTGTGGAAGAAGGTGCTCTGGTCAGATGAGACCAAAAGTGAACTTTTTTGGCCTAAAAGCAAAACGCTTTGTGTGGTGGAAAACTAACACTGCACGTCACCCTATAAACACCATCCCCACTGTGAAACATGGTGGTGGCAGCATTGTGATGTGGGAATGCTTTTCTTCAGCAGGGACAGGGAAGATGGATGGAGCCAAATATGGGGCAATCTTAGAAGAAAACTTGACTTGAGACTGGGGCGGAGGTTCACCTTCCAGAAAGACAATGACCTCAAACATACAGTCAGAGCTACAATGGAATGGTTTAGATCAAAGCATATTAAATGTGTTAGAATGGCCCAGTCAAAGTCCAGACCTAAATCCAATTGAGAATCTGTGGCAAGACTTGAAAATTACTGTTCACAGACGCTTTCCATTCAATCTGACAAAGCTTGAGCTATTTTGCAAAGAAGAATGGGCAAACATTTCATTCTGTAGATATGCAAAGCTGGTAGAGACATCCCCAAAAAGACTTGCAGTTGTAATTGCAGCGAAAGGTGGTTCTACAAAGTATTGACTCAGGGGAGGGCTGAATACAAATGCACACCACACATTTTTTTACATAGATACCTATTTATTTGTAAAAAAAATGTTGAAAACCATTTATCATTATCCTTCCAGTTCACAATTATGTGCCACTTTTTGGTGGTCTATCACATAAAATCACAATTAAATACATTTACATTTTTGTCTGTAACATGACAAAATGTGGAAAATTTCAAGGGGTATGAATACTTTTTTCAAGGCACTGTAGAAGGAGTGTCCTATTATATAGTTTTGGTAAATCTAAAGAAGATTATACAATCTGATTGTACAATTACTGTACAGTGTATGGCCACCTTTATACACCCAAAATCAACTAGTTTGGGGTGCTGTTAACAATTAATGGCGCAGAAAGCTCAAAAGCAAACACACATGTGAAAAAACAAGTCTATGGGAACAAGAGAATCCTGGACTGCGCACTCTGAAGACAGACATCTTTATTGTATAATCAATTAATATCCAAAGATAGCCATCTCATGGGAACAGAGTATAGCAATATCTAACGCGTTTCACATCTAGAGATGCTTACTCATAGCTAAGGAAAAAACAAGCAAACACAGCAAAAAGCACAATTAAAAAACATGTAGACCCCAACATGCCAAAATGTCTTATAAAGCTACTTTGCCATGTGATTATTTCAATGAGCTTCCCTATGCATGTCACAGGAAAAATGAGCCAAAAAATGTGCACTTCCACTGCGCTAGATGTGAATGGGGCCTGAAAGTGAAATTGGTGTGTTTACACAAGAACAATGGTACTCGATTTACATCTGTGCATTTCTGAACGCACAGAGAGCACAGGTAGCAGGTGCAAGTTTGCCGTGCAACAAGCATGCTGCAAGCGCACCAAAAAACACAGTATAAAAATGTGCAATACTCCGCTCCTTGGTTCAAATATAATGTAGAACACTACCTGCATGGAGTTTGCATGTTCTCCCTGTGCTCGTTAGGGTTTCTTCTGGGTACTCCGGTACTCTTTTCTCACTAATAAGGGCTCACTCATAAGATGTTCAAAGCTTGGAATTTTTTTTTAGAACCTAACCCTGCTTTAAACTTCTCCACAACTTTATCTTTGACTTGTCTGGTCTGTTCCTTGGCCTTTATGATGATGTTTGTTTACTAAGGTTCTCAAACCTCTGAGGGCTTCACAGAACAGCTGTATTTATACTGAGATTAAATTACACAGAGATGGACTCTATTTACTAATTAAGAGACTTCTGAAGGCAATCGGTTCCACTAGATTTTAGTTAGGGTTATCAGAGTAAAGGGGGCTGAATACAAATGCACACCACACTTTTCACATATTTATTTGTAAAAAAAAATTGAAAACCATTTAACATTTTCCTTCCACTTCACAATTGTGTGCCACTTTGTGTTAATCTTTCACATAAAATCCTAATAAAATACAGTTATGTTTTTGGTTGTAACAAAATGTAGAAAGTTTCAAGGGGTATGAATACTTTTTCAAGGCACTGTATCCAATCAGTCAGGCCCTTGCAATACATAGTTGATGGTAGATATAAAGGAAATAGTAAAATCAGATTGTATAGTGTAAGGTGGGCTTTACAGGCTTTCAGGGACACGCTTCTCCTGTTTTCAATTCTACAGCTCCGCTCCACATAGGCTGTGGTTGTTCAGCTCCTGCACACTCTGGGAAATGAGTGATCGATGCAAGAAGAAGGTAAGATACAAATCAAAGAAGACCATGGCTGTGTATTCCGTGAGAATGTTGTTTATTGACATTAAATGTATGTCAGTACAGAGGTGGGTGGGAGCGATTTCCTGGACAGAATATATGTTAATAAGGGCAGCTGGCAAACACCTTCCTGTGTCTTAACGGTTTTCCCAACCTAAGGGCCATCCAGGAGGCAATGAAGGTTTTTCTTTTATACAAAAAAACTGGAGGCTGAGGTAAAGCCAGGTATAGGACATATATAAAGCTTTTTATTTTCTGCAAAAGAGGTTCATTAATGTCATATTGGTACACAGGGAAGCTCGAGTTTAGTAAAAAAAAAAAAAAAAAAAAAAAAAGGGAACTTAGCCTTTGAGATCACTAACAGGTAAAGTGAATAACACTGTTACAATGGCATCTGAAAGATGGTGGGGTACATTAGGCGGCAAGTATACATGTTTGTCCCTGAAGTTGATATGTTGAAAGCATAAAAAAGGTGTATTGTAGTTTGTTCTGTTTGGGGATGTGTAGCTGCAGAATGGTCAGGGTGCACATGCTGACCCTTGTCCATAGCCAAACGTGCCTACAATGGGCATGTGAGCATCAGAACTGGACCACGGTGCCCTAGTCTGATGAATTACATTTTCTTTTATAATATGTGGATGGCCAGGTGTGTGTGTCGCTTACCTGGGGAAGAGATGGCACCAAGATACACTATGGGAAAAAGCCAATCTGGCAGAGGCCATGTGATTCCTTGAGAAATGTTCTGCTGGAAAACCTTGGTCAGGTTGACATGTACTACCTACCTAAACATTATTGCTGACCAAGCCGCACTACAAAAATGGTTTAAGAATGGTTTGAGGAACACAACAAGTTTGGGGTGTTGACTTGGCCTCCAAGTTCTCTTATTCTCAATCTGTCAAGCATCTGTGGAAGGTGCTGGAAAAACAAGTCTGACCCATGGAGGCTCCACCTTACAATGTACAGGATGTAAAGGATCTGCTACTAAAGGCTTGGTGCCAGATACCACAGCATACCTTCAGAGGTCTAGTGGCATCCTTGTTGTGATGGCTCAGGGCTGTTTTCATGGCAAAAAGCAATATTAGGGGGGTCATCATATTTGCATTCAAATGTACAGGAAACAAACAGGCATGGTAAAACTACTCTTTTATATAGTTGGGAAACAGTTTGCGGTGCTCCCAAATATTCACAGAACCTGTGGAAGTGGGAAGTTTGGGAAACGTACTGCTTTATGACCCACCAGCCATGGCCCTTTGCCTGAGCCTTAAAGTTCAGCTTTTTTTTTTTTTTTTTTTCCTAAAATCCATCTCCCCTATGTACCAACATACCATTACCACTTAAGGACCAGGCCATTTTTTGCAATACGGCACTGCATTGCTTTAACTGACAATTGCGCGGTCGTGCAATGTTGTACCCAAACAAAATTTACGTCTTTTTTTCCCCACAAATAGAGCCTTCTTTTGGTGGTATTTAATCACCTCTGAGGTTTTTATTTTTGGGGGCAAAACAAAAAAACAAAAACAAAAAAAGACCGACAATTAAAAAAAACAATAAAACAAACAAAAAAAAAAAAAACAATATTTTTACTTCGCTATAATACATATAAAAAAAAAAAAAAATGTGAAAATACAAATTTCTTCATCAGTTTAGGCCGATATATATTCTTCTACATATTTTTGGTAAAAAAAAAAAAAACACTAAGCGTATATTGATTGGTTTACGCAAAAGTTATAGCGTCTACAAAATAGGGGATAGATTTATGGCATTTTTATTTATTTATCTTTTACTAGTAATGGCAGCGATTAGCGATTTTTATCGGGACTGCGACTTTGCGGAGGACATATCAGACACTTTTGACACATTTTTGGGACCATTTATACAGCAATCAGAGCTAAAAATAGCCACTGATTACTATATAAATGTCACTGGCAGGGAAGGGGTTAACACTAGGGGGCGATCAGGGTGTTAAATGTGTGTCTTAGGGAGTGTTTCTAACTATATGGTGATGTGATTCACTGGGGGATGAGACAGATCACTGTTCCTATTTAGTAGGAACAGACAATCTGTTTCTCTTCTCCTGTCAGAATGATGATGTGTGTGTTTACACACACACATCCCCATTCTGGTTCTCGTAATCGCAGATGGCCAGCAGTCATCGGTGTGCAGCGGGCGCAAGCATGCTATTGCCTTAAAGGTGCCAATTGTACACCTATGGCGATTTGCGGGATTGTGTCGACCTGCCGCAGTATAATGATGGCGGCTGGTCGGCAAGTGGTTAATGTACCTTGGTTGCAGAAAAATACAAGCTTTCTTACCTTAGCCCTTGCTGTATTTCTTAGAAAGCTTCAGAGACTCCTTGGTATACAATCAGAGACAAAGAAACCAGTAAGAAAGAAATCAGTAAGAAAACAGGAAGGAGTTTACCAGCTGACCTCATTAGCACACACCCTCCACGTTACTCAAAAATAAAAAACCTAATCAAGCTCAACCATCACCATAAATGAACAGAAAAAACTGCCACAGCCTGCTGTATGTCAAATTATAAAAATATTTATTAGAAAAAAAGTAAGGGAAATTGACACACCCTTCACCCATCAACTAAGTTTTTACAGCATCCCCGGCATCTCTCCATGCATTCCTTTGCCTGGCTTCCCCAGGGTCCCTTCAGACGAGCTCAGGCTGCATGCTAAACTCCCTGGGGCCACATGCAGCCCATGGAACACCCCTGATGTAGTGCAAGGGCCTGCCTATTTGGATACAGAGTGATTGGATAGATGGTGTGCCCTCCTATTCTATAGTTTTGATAAATCCAAAGGAGATTGTACAGAGATTGTATAATCAGATTGTATAGTGTATGGCCACATGTATACACCTAAAATTACCTAGTTTCAGTGTCATTAATTGTTAACAGCACACCAAACACAGAAGCAAACACACAACATGTGCAAAACAAAACCAAAACCAAACATGTGCTCCCACTATTCTAGGTATGAATGGGGCCTGAAAGTGAAATTGGTGCCTTTACACAAGAACAATGAGGCTCCATTCACATCTGTGTGTTTCCAAACGCATGGCAAAGCACACAGAAAATGCATATTTTGCCATGCGTTTCAGAAATGCTGCAAATGTGCATCGTGCTTGTGTTGTTAAAGGGACCCAGGGGCAAATGCACCAAACAACTACGGTTACGTCCCATGCTCCACTCCATAAAAAGTTTTGGAGCTTCTCTGGGGTGATTGTTGTGTGTAGGCCAGGCTATTCAAGTGAATTGGCTGCCCTATGCGTGACGAATGAAAATGCTCCAAAACACCCAAAACAAACTCACATGTGAGTTTTCACTACGTGGAGATGTGAATGAGGCCTGAGAACTGAGTGTTTCTGTCCACTCCCTCCTATGTACTTGTATAAAGATGGCCATACACTATGCAATCCGATTTGACAATCTCTGTACAATTTTGTTTATAATCAGAACTATTGAATAGGTTGACACACCTGAACAATCAATTCAATTTGTATCAAATCAGACAGGTCCTTGTACTACATAACTGATTGGAGATCTAAAGGAGGTTGTACAATCAGATTGTATAGAAAGTGGGTGGAAGGTGGTATTGTAATGAGAGAGGTGTGATCCAGAGTGGTGAACACACCCTATCATACCCTCTTCTGTGATGGATCAAGGAGGTGAAGGCTTCTGGGAGATGGCCTACAGGAAGTGAATGCTGAGAGAATCTTCAGGAAGTGATGGAATTTAAAAATCATTTCAAAAATTCAAATAAACTGACAAGATTTTAAATCTCCCATGGATAAAATAAGTGAGAGAAAAGCACATTGGGATGGCTGGGCCAGAAATGGCATTTGAAAATGCTTCTATTTATTATGAAAACTGAAATTCTGCCCGAAAAGGTTAACTTATCCTTTAAGGCGGGAAGGCGGGAAGGCGGGAAGGTGGAATGGACACTCTCAGAACAGAAACCTTCATGCCCTATCATGGGCATGAATTTGCAATATTAGAGCATTAAGGGCCACCCTGCTTGCTGCTGCACATATACATTATGTGATCCACAAGAGGTTATCCATAGTCATAGTGTTGGTGGCTTTTGTAAAGAAAGCATAGGAAAAGCTGACAAACTTTATAGGGAGAGATCAGGGTCTGTTAGGAAACTGTAATTTATTTCTGAAGTCTATATTTTTGGGCAATTTTCTGCCTTTGCTTTTTTTGTTGCCTTTTTATTGTTTATGGGAGTATTTTTTTTGTCTTTGAAAACTGTCCCATCTATAGCAAACTCTTTTGGTACTGCAAGTCTTCCTTAAAAAATAAATTGTGCACTTGGAGGTGGCATTTTGACGTTCTAATATTTCTTTTAGGTATATTGTGCTTTTATCGTGTTGTTTGAACCTTTAGTTTAGTCTGACTTATTTTTCCAAGTCTTTCCTTTATTAAAAGTGATCCTTTGTTTCAGGGGTAGTATTTTTTGTATTCTTTTATTGGTTTTACTATTTTAATTTAGTGTATGTTGATATGGCCTTTTTAAGTTTAGGGTGCTTAAAGCATTTGCTTGTTATTCTCCATCTGTTTTTTAAGCTGCCATTTGTTTGCAGCATGCACAGCTTGAAAGAAAAAAAAAAAAAAAAACAGTGCAAGTACATTGAGCACTAAACTCACATCACGTTACTCACATTCCACGCAACCCTTTCCCCATAGAAAAAATATAGGTTGGGATTCTAATGTTAGGCTATTACCCCTGATTAAAACAGTCCTGCTGCTGACCAATTTTGTACTACTGTATCCTCTGCAAGATCTTTATTCATCTGTCATCGGACGTCTCCTAATTCTTGTAATAAAACACCAGCCTGTACTCTTCTTTAGTACATTTAAGACAATTCTCCTGGATTAAAAAATGTCCTGCAGCTGGATAGTTTTACACTTTTAGTTTTCCATCTTTGGTCTGCTAATTCAAAAAGAGGTCTTGATAGAAAATGACCAGGAGCAGGATAGTTTTACCAGTTATTAGCCAGGCAAAGGGGGCTTGTCACCATTTAATGAAAAAAACATGTTTCTTTGTATGCAAGCTGAGCTAATTGTAATGAAAAAAAAAAAATCCACAGCCACATACTGTATGCTGTTGCTGATTATGTCCATACATATCAAATTGTTTCTTAACACCACATACTTTATGGCATCCCCCAAGCATATTATTTAAAGGATTTTAATGTTGACCTCAAAGCTGCATGAAAAGCAACACCAAACAAGTGAGTCTGTATACTTTAATGGGACTCACCTCTAAGTTGGAGGTTTTTTTACTTATTTATTACAGGCACTTATATAGAACCATCAATTTATGCACCACTTTATGTTATATATTGCACAATCACATCAGCAACTGCCCTCAAGGAGCTTACAATCTAACACATTTATACATATAAATACTACTTGAGAAAAATTCACCAAACATTGAGAAATCAGGACTGGGCAGATTTGCCCATCACTAGTATTGAGTAACTGTTAACTTAAGCCAGCCATAGATGGTTCAAATCTTGGCCTGTTCAGCAGTTTAACTTGAGCACAACCAGCCTGCTGGTTTTCACAAGTGATTATCGCTAGCCCCTGTTAAAGCACTAGTAGTAATCACTGTGTTCTCACAGCGGGAACCGCTTCCCCCCCGCCAGGAGAACACAATGGCTCGGTGGAAGGAATTTCCCTGCCAATACTGTCTATGTTGATGGGGGAATCAAGCGATTTTCTTTCCTGCAATCACTCAGAATATGGCAAGGCCTTAGGTTCAGTAAACCAGGGAAGACATTGTCTGAGGTCAAAGATAGTGATTGAGCAACCTTGATAAATTTCAAAGATTCCTGTGCACATTTGTGAGTTTCTGTGCATAAGGGGTTGAAGAAAAGTAGGTGATGCCCTTTTAGTGATTATTAACAGAGATTAGGTTCAGGTTCCCTGAGTTTAAGGTGAATATTGTAGTTTCAATACTCACAGTCCAAGCAAATGTTTGTGCAGATTCACCCAGGGGATTTTTTATACTTTTAATTCACGATACATACTGTATTTACTGTATGATCTTTGAACTATTGCCAAATAAAAAAGGCTGTTTTACCTCCTGTTTTTCCCATATGTACCATCCCCTATAAGGATTTAGATGAACATACAGTAGCACTAAATTGAACTTTTTAGGTATCAATATAAACTGAAATACAACCAACTCTAAAATTCATACATAATCATACAACATAAAATTGCAATTACATGATAAAATCGTATACAATTTATAATTCCATAAAGCAGTGGTTGAAGACAATTAAGCCAAACAAATAAGTTTAAATCTTTCCAGGTATCATTTGTATTAATGAATATAAAGCTATTCAAAATGTTTCCAGGAACCAGAATATTTTTCCTCAACTCATTTCATGAACAATATTAACTTCTTCAGGAGAGGATCGGCAATGGCTGTAGATCTGGAATAGTTTTCAGGCATAATAAAAGCACATGTCATTTTGTGGTCCAAGAATTAAAACAGTCCATGGGGCAGAAAAAAGAAGGGAGAAAGAAAAAGCCCACAAAGAATAACAGAGACAAGCAGACTAATCCCATTGCTCTCAACAGTGGCAACGCCACAGCCACAGAATCCCTAGGCAATGCAGCCATTTAGGTAGATAGCTGGTGGACAGGATAAGGTAGATTCAGAAGACCATGAGAGGGCCATACAGATAGGGCCATAGGAATTCTGTGTCTACAGGTCAAAGTGGGCCTATTTCTGCTTGGTAAAAAAGCATGTGCTTCTGCTAAAACTACCAGAATAAAAGATAATCAGATTAAAATGAATCAGATTGGGGTGCTATTCCTTTATGTAGGTCAAGTTAATATTCAAAGAAAAATCTATTTTACAGCCAAATGTGTACTGTCAT
The DNA here is from genome assembly GCF_042186555.1 of Aquarana catesbeiana. Lineage (NCBI taxonomy): Eukaryota > Metazoa > Chordata > Amphibia > Anura > Ranidae > Aquarana > Aquarana catesbeiana. Next base: position 399,495,655 of record NC_133326.1, on the reverse strand, counting down.
TGTACACTATAGTTTAGACTGCCTGTAAAAGGCATACTGTTCTGCAACACCCAATACAGATTTAAGGCATCCCCCAAGCATGTTATTTAAAACATTTGTGTTTTTTCAATATTGCCCTCAAAGCCACAAAAAAGACCCCCTCCCCACTGAATGGCTAATTTATTTTGCTGTTTCCTCCTTGGTGCAGCCTACTGATTTGAAGAGCATATGGACTGGTATCAGCATGAAAGGGAGTCCACATGCTCAAAACCTACTACAGGTACTCCTCACTTAACGACCAGGTTGTTAAACAAATTGGTTGTTAAACAAGGAGTCACAAGTATTCAATGTTTTAAGCATTCTTAAACACTTGACAATTGGGCACGTAAACCCCCCTCCTGCCCAGACCAATTTTCAGCTTTTGGTGCTCTCACACTTTGAATGACAATTACTCAGTCATGTAATACTGTGCCCAAATGAATTTTTGTCCTTTTTTTCATACAAATAGAGCTTTCTTTTGGTGGTATTTGATCACCTCCGGGTTTTTTATTTTTTGCGCTATAAATTAAAAAAGACTGAACATTTTGAAAAAAAATGAATTTTTCTTTGTTTCTGTGACAAAATTCAGCAAATTATTAATTTTTCTTCATACATTTTGGCCACAATTTATACTGCTACATTTCTTTGGTAAAAATAACCCAAATTAGTGGATATTATTTGGTCTTTGTGAGAGTTAGAAAGTTTACAAGCTGTGGTGCAAATCATAAAAAAAATGATCACACCTGATGAACTGACATCTCATTTCTTGCGACCCAGACAAGCCAGGAAACTACAAATACCCCCCAAATGACCCCTTTTTTGAAAGTAAATACATTCCAAGGTATTTAGTAAGATGCATGGTGAGGTTTTTTTTTTATTTTAATTGTATAATCTTTATTTATTTTCTTCATACTATACAAAATACAAAGTACCCTTTTTTTTAAATACAATATATATCACAAGGATGATGATAATAAAAAACAATTTTCTTGAAGCTTTACCATTATCTTCTTTAACACTACAGTTGATTTTCTACTTTATCCCTCCCCCCTCCCATTCCCATGCTTTATCCCAATAAATATTTTGCTACACACTCACTTATTAACACTGTTATTTTAATTCCATAGGGCCTTCCCCTTCTTCTCTTCCTTCCGTACTTTACATGGGATATCCCATCTTCTCTAGCCAAGGTTTCACATTTTTCCTTAATATTTCCTCTCCTTGCATGTACTACTTTTTCCTTCCACACTGTTTCAGTCACAATTCTAGCCCAGTCTCTCACCGAAGAGGGTTTCTCTGCCTGCCATCTCTGCGTTATTAATTTTCTTGCTTGGAAAAGACACCTCAACACTACTTTAGTTATATTATTCGCTCCACCTATACCCTCCCCTAGACCTACAATACATAGTCTAGGGTCAATTTTCAGTCTTATGCTGAAAGTCCTATTTATGGTATCTAGGATCTCAGACTAGTATCGAAACAGTTTTGGGCACTTCCAGATCATATGTATCAAATCCCCAGTATCCTGATCTAGGGCACCTGGCATCTCCTCTCCACCCGAACTCGAATAGTCTTTTTAGTGTATAATATGTCCTATGCAGCAACATCAGATATGAGACCTTCTGTGCGGGTGAGACTGACACCAGGTGTCCTCTCTCTAATATCCTTTTCCACTGCTCATCCGATATTGTACCAAGATCATCCTCCCATTTACCCCTACTTTTAAGCCTTTCCGGGCCCTCAATACTTCCTCCACATATATATGGGTACATTTCTGCTATAAATCCTCCAGACCTACCCGGACTCCCTATTCTTTGCTATATAGGAGAATTACTCCAAACTGGTCCTTGTTTCTCAAACTGAGTGTTTAGAGCGTGTCATATTTGTAAAATTAATGTTTAGGGATATCAAATTCCTCCATCAAAGAGGTAAATGTTTTTAAAACACTCCCCTCATAGAGCTGGGCCAGTCTATCTATCCCCTTAGGGGTATATTTTGTCATACCACCCAATCCCCTTAATGCCTTTACTGTCTTCCAAACCTTTAATGATATTCTTACCGTGGGGGTTCTATCGATGAAAGAATTTGCCTCCAATACCTCCACTACTGTCTTATGTGGTGCCCCTTCTATCATTAATCCCCCATTTATACCTCCTCCTAGGTCGATGCTCCTTTCTAAGTGCTGCAATTGGGCTGCTAGAAAATAACTCAGTGGGTGCGGCACCGCAAGCCCCCCCTCCCTTGTCGGTAACTGTAGGGTTTGTAAACCTATCCTGGGCTGGCCACCTTTCCATATAAGATCTCTAAACAATTTATCAATTTTTTTTAAACCATTTCCTATGTATCCATAATGGAGAGTTGTGCAACAAATACAATAACTGTGGCATCCACAGCATTTTAATCAAATTGCATCTCCCTGCAACAGATAATGGAAGACGCCTCCATATTTCAATTTTACTTTTAAATTTAGTTAAAAGGGGAGCTATGTTATTATTTATGTATTTATTTGGATCTTTTGTTATGTATATACCCAAGTATTTCGTTATCTCAACTATTTCCATCTGGGTAATCTCTAATAGTGTTTGCTTCCTAATGGGGTCCACTGGCAAAAGTGCTGATTTCTCCCAATTTATAGTCAGACCCATATTCTCTGTTGGTGTCTGTAGATTCAGAAATACCCTCCTAATATTCATGCTGGTTGATCTGCTAGGGATGAATACTGTTTGGTCTGAATGAACAAGTCTGGATATGATTTTATTTAATCTAACTGCCAGTATCTTTGCCAAGATTTTAGCATCTGAGCAGAGTAAGGAAATAGGTCTATAAGACTTAGTTTCCAATGGATCTTTCCCCTCTTTGTGCAGAACTATTATCGTGGCCTCTGTCATTGATGTAGGTAGCTTCCCCACCTCCTTCGCCCAGTTAAACACTTTGAGAAGCTCCGGAAGCAATACCTTCCCATAGTATCTATAAGTTTCCACTGGGAGACCGTCAGGTCCTGGGGATTTCTGATTGGCCATTTCTGCTACTGCTAGATTTATTTCCTCCAAAGTTATTGGGGCCTCTATTCCCTGTTTATCCTCCTCTGTAAGGGCAGGTACCTCAATATTTCCAAAGAAACTATCCAATTCCCCCACTCCCACGGTCCCCCGCAATCTACACAATCCATCATAGTATTCTCTAAATGTATCTGTAATCTCTTCCACCCGTGATGAAATTTCTCCTCTCACTGTCCTAATTGCAGGGACCACGGAGGGGGAGGAGTTGGTTCTTACTAAATGAGCCAACATCTTTCCAACTTTTTCCCCCTCCCCATATGCAATTTGCTTCTGAAACAATCTCTTATTTTCTGATTTCCTGGTCACTACATCTTTATATTCTTGTTGCTTATTCTGCCATAGATGTTGTTTCTCTGGGGATAGATCTTTCACATATTCCCTTTCTGCTTCCACTTACTCCTTCCTGACCCTATTCTCCCATTCCCTTAAGGTCTTTTTAATTTTTGCCACTTGCTGAATAAATATACCCCTAAGGTATGCCTTCATTGCATCCCACATCACTCCCCCCATCACTGTATCTTCATTAAACTCTTTTAACTTAAATTGCACCTTATCTGGGTTTCCCATTATTTCAAACCACATTGGATTCATCTTCCATGCCCTAAAAGATCTTTTGCCTTCCAAATTTACCGAGACCCGTCATCAATGAGTGGTCCGACAACCCCCCTGGGTTGGTATACTATGTCTCTTATTATTTGGCATGCTTCCCCATTGCCCAAAGCAAGGTCTATCCTAGAAAGTGTAGAATAGGAGCTCGAAAAGCATGAATATTGTAACACATCTGGATTCCGCATTCTCCACATGTCAAATAACCCTGCTTCCTGAACTGATACATCCGACTTTCATACACCCTCTGCTCCTGTATTCCTGGGGGAAACCTATCTAGTTTTTTACTAATGGCTACATTAAAGTCCCCCACTACTATAATTGGTAACCCGGTTTTATCCATTATAAATTACATTAGGCTATACATAACTTCTAATTTGAAAGGTGGAGGAATATAAATATTTGCTAAAACATACTCCCGATACTCTCTATTACACAATGTAGAAAAATATATCGGCCTTCCTCATCTATACTGCACTGTCTGCAAGTGAACACCACTGCTCTACTAATCAACACAGACACTCCCCTTGAATAGGAGGTGTGTACTGAGTGGTATTGACACTGAAATGTCTTATTTCGTATTTGTGATTTGGTGTCTTTAGTCAGGTGTGTCTCTTGCAGGCAGATAAGTCCTACCTCATACTTTCCAATGTATCAAACACAGCAGCTCTTTGGTGAGGTTTTTTATGTTGTCATTTTTTTCCCACAATTCTTTGCAAAATTAAGTTTTTTTCCCCACAAAATTGTCATTGTAATAGGTTATTTCTCTCACATGGAATGTGTATACCACAAATGACCCCCAAAATACATTCTGCTACTCCTCCTGAGTATTACGATGCCACATGTGTGGAACTTTTTCACAGTCTAGCCACATAGAGAGGCTCAACATGCAGGGAGTTCCGTCACATGTTCTAGGAGCATAAATGACACATCTAATTTGTTTACCTATTACACTTTTGAAGTGGCACTGATGACAGATGGCACTGATACGTGGCACTGATGGCACGTGACACTGATGTGGCACTGATGACATATGGCACTAATATGTGGCACTAATGACACGTGACACTGATGACAGATAGCACTAATATGTGGCACTGATGACACATGGCACTGATGACACATGGCACTAATACATGGCACTGATGACAGATGGCACTAATACGTGGCACTGATAAAACATGACACTGATGACAGATGGCACTAATATTTGGCATTGATGACAAATGGCACTAATACATGGCACTGATGACACGTGGCACTGATGACAGATGGCACTAATACGTGGCACTGATGACAGATGGCACTAATACTTGGAACTGATGACATGTGACACAGATAACAGATGGCACGTGACACTGACAGGTGGCACTGATGACAGATGGCACTGATATGTGGCACTGATGACACGTGACACTGACATGTGGCACTGGGGGCAGGTGGCACTGGAGGCAGGTGGCACTGGGGACAGATGGCACTGACAGGTGGCACCGGGGACAGATGGCACTGACAGGTGGCACTGGGGACAGATGGCGATGGGGACAGATGCCACTGATAGGTGGCACTGGGGACAGATGGCACTGGGTTGTGTTAGTGTAACTTACTTTATTCACTGCCGGTGCAGCACAGAAGCTCTCCCTCCTCACACACTGTCTCTGTGTAAGGAGTGAGAGCCGGCAATGAGAGATAACATATGAGATCATTTCTCATTGGACACTCCGATCGAGTTCTAAATGGTCGCTGTGATTGGCCATTTAACACGATCTGTGATTGGTTGTGTCCAAGGGACATGGCCAACACAGATTTCCCTCGCCGTGCGCACGCTGCCGGAACACCGTTAAAGTCTATGGGACACGAATATGAAAAATCAAAAGTGCTTATATGCAAGTTATTGTCATTAAAAGTGTTTGGGGACCTGGGTCCTGCCCCAGGGGACATGTATCAATGCAAAAAAAAATTTTCAAAACGGCCGTTTTTTAGGGAGCAGTGATTTTTTGAATGTTTAAAGTGAAACAATAAAAATTAAATATTCCTTTAAATATTGTGCCTGGGGGGTGTCTATAGTATGCCTGTAAAGTGGCACACTTTTCCCGTGTTTAGAACATTACCACAGCAAAATGACATTTCTAAAGGAAAAATTGTCATTTAAAACTGATTGCGGCTGTAATGAATTGTCGGGTCTCGGCAATATAGATAAAATTAATTGAAAAAAAGAGCATGGGATCCCCCCCAGTCCATTACCAGGCCCTTTGGATCTGGTATGAATATTAATGGGAACCCTGAACCAAAATAAGAGAAAAAATTGCATGGGGGCCCCCCTAAAATCCATACCAGGCCCTTCATGTCTGATATGGAAATTAAGTGGAACCCTGCGCCAACTTTTTTTTAAAAATGGCGCAGGGGTCTCCCCAAAATCCATACCAGACCCTTCAGGTCTGATATGGATTTTAAGGGGAACCCTGCACCAAAATTTAAAGAAAATGGCGTAGGGTTCCCCCCAAAATCCATGCCAGACCCTTATCCGAGCACGCAACCTGGCAGGCCACAGGAAAAGAGGGGGGTGAAAGAGTGCCCCCCTCCTGAACAGTACCCGGCCACATGCCCTCAACATAGGGAGTATGCTTTGGGACAAGGGCCTCATCCCCACAACCCTTGGGGACAAGGGCCTCATCCCCACAACCCTTGCCCGGTGGTTGTGGGGGTCTGCGGGCGGGGGGCTTATCAGAATCTGGAAGCCCGCTTTAACAAGGGGACCACCAGATCCTGGCCTCCCCCCCTGTGAGAAATGGTAATGGGGTACATGTACCCCTACCATTTCACAAAAAAATTGTCAAAATGTAAAAAAAAAACAAGACACAGCTTGGAACAAGTCCTTTATTAAAATAAATTTTAAAAAGTCCCATGATGTCCATTCATCTTCTTATATCGCTCCATCGATGGACAAAAAAAAACTGAGGACGGGGCCACCCAGTGATGTACCCGGGTGACCCCCCCCCTCTGATGCCACGGGGACCTTCCTATGGCTTCCACGTGGCATCAGAGGGGGCTGGGCAACCCGGTTATGTAAACAAGTGACCTTGCCCTCTCTGACGCCATGGGCAAGCCATGGGAAAGTCCCCGTGGCGTCAGAGGGGGTGGGGTCACCCGGGTGTGTCACCAGGTGGCCCCACCCTCAGTTATATAAGAACTGTCAAAGGCAATGAAGTATCACACGGCGGGAGCCTCCCATGGAGGCAGATGGGTGGCAGATTTTTCTTTTTCGGTCCATCGAGCAATATAAGAAGATGAAAGAATCATAGGACATTTTTATTTTTTAATTTAGCTGTGTCTTGCTTTTTTTTAACATTTTGACACTTTTTTTGTGAAATGGTAGGGGTACTTGTACCCCGCTACCATTTCACATGGGGGAGGCTGGGATCTGGGGGTCCCCTTGTTAAAGGGGTCTTCCAGGATCCGATAAGCCCCCTGCCCACAGACCCCCATAACCACCGGGCAAGGGTTGTAGGGATGAGGCCCTTTTCCGCATCAACATGGGGACAAGGTGCATGTCATCCTATGACCATGCCCCCTTATGACCTCACAGTCCCAGCATGCCCCGGGACTGTGATGTCATAGGGGGGCGGGGTCACCGTCTATATAAGTCCTTTGCGGTGCCCACAGAGAGCATTCCAGCTGGAGAGAGCGTTGTGTCAACATCTCTGGAAGAGAAGAGGAAAGAAGACGATCCAGAAGTCCAGGTCCACCGCTGGCAAAAGAGCGGCAGAAGATAGCGGTGGAGCCAGCAGAAGATGCGTACACCGGGCGAAGACGCCAGAGAGACCCCCGAAGTCGGAAGAGGACCCCCGAAGTCGGAAGAAGACCCCCGAAGTCAGATGAGGACCCCCGAAGTCAGAAGAAGACCCTGGGCCGGGATCTGGGCCCCCCTTATTAAAGGGGGCTCCCGGATTCTGATAAGCCCCTCGCCAGCAGACCCCGACAACCAACGGCCAAAGTTGTTGGGAAGAGGCCCTTGTCCTCATCAACATAGGGACAAGGTGCTTTGGGGTGGGGGGGCCCGCAGGATGCCCCCTCCCCCAAAGCACCCGCCCCCCATGTTGAGGGCATGTGGCCTGGTACGGCTCAGGAGGGGGGGCGCTCGCTCGTCCCCACCCCCTTTCCTGACCGGCCAGGCTGCGTGCTCGGATAAGGGTCTGGTATGGATTTTGGGGGGAGCCCCACGCCATTTTTTTGGCGTAGGGGGTTACCCTTAAAATCCATACCAGACCGAAGGGATGGTATTCTCCAGAGGGGAATTCCCTCTTGCGCCCGCCACAGTAGGAAAATGTTTTTTTCCTATTGCAGCTAGCACGAGATGTACAGTACCCTGTCGCCGAGTACCAGCGCGATCCGATCGCACTGGAAACATTCTCACGGCTGCGTACTGTAGTTTGTACAAAAGTCCGATGGCTTTGTGTACACACGATCGGACTTTGCTCCATCGGACTTTTGTTACCGGAAATTTTGTCCGTTCGCACAGCCAACAAAAGTCTAATGGAAACTGAAAAAGTTTGTCCGATGGAGCGTACACACGGTCGGATGTTGCTCCAAAACAGCTCATTTGCATGTTTGTAGTCAAAAAGTCTGATCGTGTGTACGGCCCTTTAGATATACGGCGGCAAACATACCTAGTAAGTGATCCGAAACATCCGAGTCTGGGGTGCGCATGAAGTCAAAGCAGGGACACAGATCTATGCCTTCCCCTAGTACAAGCAGCTCCCCCACAGTAAGAAAACACTGGTTAGGCACACAATTAACAATTTTATTGCCCCTGATGTTAACCCCTTTCCATCCAGTGTCATTAGTACAGTGAGAGTGCATATTTTTTAGCACTGTTCACTGTACCGCAGTCCCACTATAAGTCACTGATCACTGTCATTACTAGTAAAAAAATTAATTTAAAAAATGTGCCATAGTTTGTAGACACTATAACTTTTGCGCAAACCAATTAATATACGTTTATTGAGATTTTGTTTACCAAAAATACGCAGCAGAATACATATTGACTTAGATTAATGAGGAGATTAGATTTTTTTTCTATTTTTCTATTGGATGTGTTTTATATCAGAAAGTAAAAAAAAATATATAGTTTTTTTCTCAAAATTGTCTGTCTTTTTTTTGTTTATAGCGCATAAATTGGAAACCGCGGGGGTGATCAAACACCACCAAAAGAGAGCTCTGTTTGTGGGGGAAAAAAAGGACATACATTTTATTTGGGTACAGCATCGCACAACTGCTTAATTTTCAGTTGAAGTAACGCAATGCAGTGTCACATTTTCAGATTTCAGATATTGCATATCTAACTAAATAAGAAAATATATTTTTTTAATTTTTTTTTAATGTTGCCAAAAATAAAGAAAGTTATATACACAACCACTATACATTATTGTTAACCATGTTGCAAGGGTAGTGCAACAGCTCATGGACCCTGAAGCATTTGTGCCCATTGCATCCAAAATGCTTCCAACATTGCTTGATGGTTTGCTGAAAATACTGTATGTTTAATAAAGAACCATACACCCTTAGGTATACTGAGAGGATAGAACACACTGAAGACAAAAAATATCTTTGCGGTGACTTAAAAGAGAAGTATGGCCAAAGCTTGTTTGGCTGTACTTCTATAGATCACAGGAGTGCAGTTTGTTCTGCACCCCTGTGACCTGTTTTCAGTCGACAGTGGGCTAAAGCTCATTGTCAGCTGATATTACAGAGCCAGTCCAGGCTGGGGAAAGATTGTGACCATATGGTTGGGATCCACCCAGGAGAGCCTGGACCAGCACCTGGCTCAGCCTCTCTGCGAGCCACTGAGAGCCTGAACCAGCCGCTCTTGCCCCCTCCACAGCCCAGCGCTTCAGTGAGTGGTGAGGGGGGCAGAGCACACAGCTGAGACTGACAGTCTCCGCTATCACCGCAGTGTTTGATCGCTCAGTTCTCAGCGTTAGAGCTGGCATGGGACATGCTGCATCCACTTAGGTAAGTATGATTCACACAATCAATGCTGCTCTTTTAACACCTACAATGATTTGGCTTTCCTGTAGCATTAAATCAATTGAACAATGTACATGAATACTATAACCTTTCATAAGGAGAAAGCAAAGTAATCATAAATAATTCTGAATTTTCTTTTATCATTCATAAACAATAACAAAAATGATAAAATCACAGTGTAATACAACTGCAGATGATTTAAAAAAAGAAGAGAAATAAATGGATATAATGATATATAAGGTGAACTGTGCTTACTGGAAGGCTTGGATCCAAACAAACACTGTGAAGAGCTTGTTTTCAATCACCAAATACTGTATATGTGCAATTATTGGGACATCTTTCACAACAAAGGAATCCAGCCAACTGCAGCATGGAGAAAAAAAGAAATAACACATTGGTATTGTTAAAATGGCCTAAAGTCACTTTTATGTTTCACAGAAAGTAGAAAAAGTGTAAACATATTCAAAAAGAATACAAATTCTTAGGTCTGCATTCATACGATATACATATCTGTATTAATATACTTGTGTATTTTTGCATGTAAACTAATGACAAACATGAGAAAATAGGAAGTTTATCTATACCCATGCACAAAAGGAATCTGAAACATTGCAAAGAAAAACCCTAGAAAGTGTGTCCAAGCATTGTCTTAAAATGGTGCTCAGTCATAGCGGCTCTGGCTCAGTTTTAGGGACTGCTACTGTCAAGTCTACAAGAAAAAATCATCAGGCCTTTATATTGCAATGATACTATTACTCATATGCCCTGTATACACGGTTGGATTTTCCAACGGAAAAAGTGCGATTGGATTGTGTTGTCGGAAATTCCGATCGTGTGTGGGCTCCATCGGACTTTTTCCGTCGGAATTTCAGACACACAAAGTTTGAGAGCAGGCTATAAAATTTTCCGACAACAAAATCCGATCAGTTAAATTCCGATCGTGTTTACACAAATCTGACGCACAAAGTGCCACGCATGCTCAGAATAAATTAAGAGACAAAAGCTATTGGCTACTGCCCCGTTTATAGTCCCGACATACGTGTTTTACGTCACCGCATTCAGAACGATCAGATTTTCCAACAACTTTGTGTGACCGTGTGTATGCAAGACAAGTTTGAGCCAACATCCGTCTGAAAAAATCCATGGATTTTGTTGTCGGAATGTCTGATCAATGTCTGACCGTGTGTACAGGGCAATAGAGTATTTACATTGTATGTATATTCTAACTATTTACTTTTCTTATTTGCTCTCTCTTGTTTTGTTAAATAAACTCTCAAAAGGGTTTTGTTAAAATTGTTCATAAAGTATAAAAATACCAATTTTTCCTGACAGAAATTTTATGATAACTTTCTGTGCACTCTGCCTCTACTAACTCCTATCAGTTATTCTGTTCACATTTCTCTTTGTGGACTAAACAACACCTCTCCCATATGCTTCTAATCCCCTCATCATTTTTAGTCAATTCCTGATCTAGGGTGGTTACCATTTTTCTACATTTTTCTCCACTGTAGTCACCTGAGGGCAGGAAGTGTTTTCCTGGCAAGATCATCAGGTAAAAATACAAAAGCCTGAAAAAAGAAAATGAATGCAGCCATCAATCATGCAATATATAGTACTTTTATTTTTTTTATTTTTATTGGATTTTTACGGTACACAATATAAACAACTACTACATTTTTATTCTTAGGTTTTAGATATTCTTAAATCAAGTATTCTGTAGCTTTCACAATGTGTTGCTAGCTATACCAGCTACTGAGCAGTGTGCCTGGAATTCTGGCACTACAACTTTATCCCTTTCATGACTAATGCCGCGTACACACGGTCGGACTTTCCGGCGGACTTGGTCCGGCGGACCAGAGTGTGCCGGACAATCCGCCCGTGTGTATGCGCCAGCGGACTTTTCCGGCGGACTTTTTCCCCAAAGTCCGCCGGACCAAGATTTGAAACATGTTTTAAATTTATCCGACGGACTCAGTTTCGGGCGGAAAGTCCGCTCGTCTGTGTGCTGGTCCGACGGAAAGTCCGCTCGTGTGTATGCTGGTCCAACGGACCAGATACGACGCGAGGGCAGGGTATTGCATCTCGCGCTCGCTGCAATAGGAAAAACAGATTTTCCTATTGCGGTGAGCGCGGGGCATACCAGGCCCTTAGGTCTGGTATGGATTATAAAGGGGAACCCCCTACGCCGAAAAAACGGCGTGGGGTCCCCCCTAAAATCCATACCAGACCCCAATCCGAGCACGCAGCCCGGCCGGTCAGGAAAGGGGGTGGGGACGAGCGAGCGCCCCCCCCTCCTAAACCGTACCAGGCCGCATGCCCTCAACATGGGGGGTTGCTTTGGGGGAGGGGGGCGCCCTGCGGGGCCCCCCACCCCCAAAGCACCTTGTCCCCATGTTGATGAGGACAAGGGCCTCTTCCCGACAACCCTGGCCGTTGGTTGTCAGGGTCTGCGGGCTTATCGGAATCCGGGAGCCCCCTTTAATAAGAGGGCCCCCAGATCCCGGCCCCCCCACCCTATGTGAATGAGTATGGGGTACATGGTACCCCTACCCATTCACCTAGGGAAAAAGCGTCAATAATAAAACACACTACACAGGTTTTTAAAATAATTTATTAAACAGCTCCGGGGGGGTCTTCCTCCGGCTTCGGGGGTTCCTCCGGTTCCTCTTCTCCCGGCGTCCGGTTGGTTCTTCTCCGCTCTCTTCTCCCGGTGTTCCAGTTCTTCGGCCGGCTCCTCTGCTGTCTTCAGGTAGCTCTCTTGCCAGCAGAGGTCCGGGCTTCTGGGCTTCTTGGCTTCTTCCCTCTTCTCTTCTCCAGATGTTGACACGACGCTCTCTCCGGCTGGACTGCTCTCTGAGGGCTCCGTTGTGACTTATATAGGCGGAGACCCCGCCCCCTAATGATGTCGTGTCAACATCTGGAGAAGAGAAGAGGGAAGAAGCCCGGACCTCTGCTGGCAAGAGAGCTACCTGAAGACAGCAGAGGAGCCGGCCGAAGAACTGGAACACCGGGAGAAGAGAGCGGAGAAGAACCAACCGGACGCCGGGAGAAGAGGAACCGGAGGAACCCCCGAAGCCGGAGGAAGACCCCCCCGGAGCTGTTTAATAAATTATTTTAAAAACCTGTGTAGTGTGTTTTATTATTGACGCTTTTTCCCTAGGTGAATGGGTAGGGGTACCATGTACCCCATACTAATTCACATAGGGTGGGGGGGGCCGGGATCTGGGGGCCCTCTTATTAAAGGGGGCTCCCGGATTCCGATAAGCAGTACCAAATTTCAAAAATAGGCTTATGCTACATACACACGGTCGGACTTTCCGGCGGACTTGGTCCGGCACACTTTCTGACGGACTTTGTCCGCCAGGTGCGCCGGACTTTAAAACGGACGGACTTGCCCACACACGACCGGACTTTTCCGGCGGGCTAAGTCCGCCCGTCTTTCCGACGGACTTTCGCCGGAGTTACGGCGGACTTTCAGAATGAACGGACTTGCCCACACACGGACAAGTCCGTTCATTTTGAACGTGACTCATGTGCGACGGGACTAAAAAAGGAAATCAATCTTGCCGCTTTTACCGGCAAGATTGACACCTTGCGAGCCCCGTCGCGGGGAATACCAGGCCCTTAGGTCTGGTATAGATTATAAAGGGGAACCCCCTACGCCGAAAAAACGGCATGGGGCTCCCCCAAAGATCCATACCAGACCCCGATCCGAGCATGCAGCCCGGCCAGTCAGGAAAGGGGGTGGGGACGAGCGAGCGCCCCCCCTCCTAAACCGTACCAGGCCGCATGCCCTCAACATGGGGGGTGCTTTGTGACTTATATAGGCGGAGACCCCGCCCCCTAATGATGTCACAGTCCATGGGCATGCTGGGACTGTGATGTTTTAGGGGACGTGGTCAACATCGCCCGGTGACCACGCCCCCTAAAACGTCACAGTCCCAGCATGCCCAGGGACTGTGACATCATTAGGGGGCGGGGTCTCGCGGCTATTAATGAATTGCCGGTCCGACAATACACATAAAAGTTAATTGATAAAAACGGCATGGGAATTCCAGAACCAGAAGAAGAAGAAGATGAAGGAAGAAACCAAAGGAAGATAGAAGATAGAATATAGAAGAAAGAAGAAGCATTTAAATAAAGGAATTGTCAAAAACTGTCTCTTGTCATTTTTAACATTTTTGACAGTTTTTTTGTGAAATGTAGCGAGAGAGTTTTCACTGCACTGGTGTGAATTCAAGCCAGGTGTGAAGAGAATGGTTATCTCCAAGAGTAAAGAGCCCCAGGTGCTGGCTAATGCTGAATCATGCTGAACGTAGATGAGAAAACCCGGACAGCCGCACACTGGGAAGATAGTATCCAAAAATATTTATTGTAAAATCAGGATCATAAAGGATATCGTGGCAAAAAAGTACAGGCAATCAGCTATATATATATGTGCATGTGTGTGTATATATATATATATATATATATATATATATATATATATATATATATATATATATATATATATATATATATATATATATATATATATGTGTATATATGCACATATATATATATATTATGTATTTAAACACTCCATCTTTTTGTCTGTGGATTAATTTATACGTATATACAGTTGAATGTTTTGCACAAAAGTGGTCTTATATTTATTCACATCCATTGCATTCAAGATTTTATTAAGTATGGTTATGCTTATACATGTAGTTGGTGAAAGTTCCTTCCCCTTTCATTCCCCTACTCCCTGCCCCTCCCTTTTCCTTATTCATCCTTCTCCCTCTATATACGCATAGAAAGACATATTATAAATCCTTTTCACATTTTACCATGCGTATTCAATTAATTTATTCCATTAATACATGTATCTGCTTATTTTCCTCCCTTTTAGGAGAGAGGCTACACATCTACAGACCATGGGAATTCGAGACCATATACTTGTGTGGTCTATATGTGGATATACACACATACGTTTACACAAACATATAGGTTTTCATTTTAAGAAACGGGAAGAGCACACAGGTTTATATCCTTCTTTCCTTTTCTGCATAATTATGGTTTTTATTCACAAATCATAAAATATATGTTGGTGTCACACATATTTATACACACTTTTACATAGTGTTTATTTATACACACACACACTTCACAATTTATTGATACACTGTTTATAACTCCCGTGTATCTTTGGTAACATTATGACACGTTTATACCCAGCAATCATCTTCACACTTTTTTTCTTCTCTTTTTTTATTACAAATTTACTTCACATTGTATCAATTCATTAATAGCCGCGAGTAGTTTTAAATGATTTTTTTTCCTTTGAAATGTCATTTTGCTGTCAGACTTTTCTAAACACGGGAAACGTGCGCCCCTTTACAGGCATACTATAGACACCCCCCAGGTGCGAAATTTAAAGGAATATTACACTTTTATTGTTTCACTTTAAGCATTATTAAAATCACTGCTCCAGAAAAAATGGCAGTTTTTTAAAAACTTTTTTTGCATTGATCCATGTCCCTTGGGTCAGGACCCAGGTCCCCAAACACTTTTTATGACAATACCATGCATATAAGCCTTTAAAATGAGCACTTTTGATTTCTCCCATAGACTTTTAAAGGGTGTTCCTCGGCTTTGGAATTTGCTGCAAACACCCCAAATTGTTCGCTGTTCGGCGAACTGGTGAACAGCCGATGTTTGAGTCGAACATGAGTTTGACTCGAAGCTCATCCCTACTCACTACTTTACATTGTAGCAAAGTGTCATTTCTTCAGTGTTGTCACATGAAAAGATATAATAAAATATTTACAAAAATGTGAGGGGTGTATTCATTTTTGTGAAGTACTGTATATACAGTCCTGGCCAAACATTTTGACAATGACACAAATATTAATTTTCACAAAGTCTACTGCCTCTGCTGCCTCTGCTCTTTTTATATGGCAACTTGCATATACTCCAGAATATTATGAAGAGTGATCAGGTGAATTGCAATTAATTACAAAGTCCCTCTTTGCCATGAAAATTAACTTAATCTCCCCAAAAAATTTCCATTGCATTTCAGCCCTGTCACAAAAGGACCAGCTGACATCATGTCAGTGATTCTCTCATTAACACAGGTGTCAGTGTTGACAAGGACAAGGCTGGAAATCACTCTGTATTGCTGATTGAGTTAAGCCTCATACACATGATCGTATTTTCCGCAGACAAAACCTCCAACTTTTTCAACAGGTGTGTATCTGGATTTTGTCTTGCATACAAAACGGCAAAGAATTGTCGGCCAACAAACAAGAACGCACTGACGTACTACGTGGTTTTTCAGCTCTTTAGTGTCACCCTTTGGGCTCCTTCTGCTAATTTTGTGTTAGTAGAAGTTTGGTGAGTGTTGATTCGCACTTTTCATTTTGCGCTTTTCATTTTGCGCTTTTCATTTCGTGCTTTTCAGTTCTTTCTGAATGGCCGTTCGTCAACCAAACATGTTGTGGAATTTTAGAGATACCGTGTTATTTATTATTGGCCTTGAAGTTATTGCTTTGACCCAAGTCCAGGAACAGGAGGAGGAGGAGTTCTTGGACCAAAAATTGGTTGCTTTATAAATCGTGACCACTTATGTCATATGTCTTTGCTGAGGGAGCTCTAGGAAAATAATCCAGATGTTTGAATTATCTCCGGATGATAGACCCCTGCTTTCACCAACTCTTGGCATTGTTGACCCCCCTATATTAAGAAGCAGGACACATGTATGAGCCTTTTTTTTTTGGTTGAAATATAATGATTTGATTTGGTATATTTTCTATATTTTTGGATGCATAGAATGCACTTTTTGGTTAAGTTCTATTGGCAGATAGCATGTCTAATTTTATTTGTTTTTCTTTTTTTTTTAATGCACAATAAAAAAATTGTTGAGAATAATACTTGGCTATGTGTTTTACTTCAAATGACAGTTTGGCAGTAGGCAGTTACATTTAAAAAAATACAGGGGGCACATGCGTGGCTAGCTAAGATGGCGGACGCTTAGGATCTGCGCTCCCGCCTCTGCCTGTGTGTCCGAACCTCCCACTCCACATCTGTAGCAGCCACAGACTCAGGAGTTGTCCCATTCGCTCACGGAACTGTCCAGTTATCCTCCGATTGGTGTATGGGGAAAATAGGTGACCAGAGACACATATATCGGAGGCAAGTTTCACAGGCCGCGACTTGGGCCATCCAGTCCATGGATCGTTTTCTCTCGCAATCCCCGGCCTCGAGTACACCGCCACCTACCGCGATCCTGATGGACAACAATCCACTGGTTGTTCCCTTTATCTTTGCTGAGGTGCTCTCACTGCACTCACAACACTCATATCCACCTCCATCCCCCGCAATGTCATCGCCAGTGACAGTGGATGTGTTGGAAATTAAGCTACAGGCCCTACTCCATAGCATCACCCAAACCATAACCAAAGAGGTAAGCAAGTTAGCTCATGAGCTCAGGGGTGAGACTGACCTGCTGGGGGAACGCACAGATACTCTGGAGTCCAAATTCGATGATATGGTGCAATATGTCCATGTATTAGAGGAAGAAAATGTCAGCTTGAAAAATGCGGTTACACAACCGCAGATGCAACCAGAGGACCTTGAAAACAGAGAACGACGCCAAACTCTACGGATCCGTGGAGTCCCTGAATCCATCCCAGATAAGGAAATCTGACCCTACCTCCTGGACCTTTTTGTTACACTGGCACCCCACATTCCTGACATAGACTGGCGCCTCGATAGAGCACATAGGTCACTGGCTCCCAAACCTCCCCCAGGAGCTAATCCCAGGCACATCATTGCACTCTTTCATTTCTACGAGAGCAAAGAAGCCCTGACCATTGCCACCCGTAACAGGTTACGGGTTGAATTTAAAGGTGCAAAGATCCAAATTTTCAGTGACCTGTCGCCTATCATCCTGGGTAAATGCCGTGCCCTACGCCCAGTTACCTCTCATCTGCAGCAACATCAAATTCCATATCAATGGGGCTTCCCATTTCATTTGTCAGTCACCAAAGATGGAATGCAAAATTCCATAAGAGACCTTCAGGAGGCTTTCATCAAAAACCTGGGCCTCCCCCCGATACCAGACGAAGACCTACAGATGCAGATTCCATCCTCTCGACCCTTATCTACACCTGGAAAGATCTGGACCCCGGTATGTCAGAGGACACGGAAGGTTCCTATCACCCCCCAAAGAGCTGCACCGTCCAAAGGCCTCACCTGAGACTGATTCCAAGATTATCCTCACATTTCCCTTCTACATGTAAGTCCTGTTCTCTTTCTGGCTTATATACCTCTGGACTTTGAGCTAAAAGTTTATTATTACACCCTCGTTACACCAAATGTTAGAAGTTGACAGTTCCTTAAACCACTTTTCTATCTAAAGTACAGACAGGGCTGAGGCCTCTGTGACTGATCTGGCAGGCTGTCATGCCCCCTCCCCTACATCACGGTCATGCAACGGGATCATGACTTCCTGAGGTACCCTTTCTCCTCAGGTCTTTCACTTAATTTTTTTTTCTTTTTTCCATGGATTTTTTTTGATCCTACTCTGGATTTCACTTTTTTTTTTGTTGTTTATGTTTATATTTTTATTTATTTATTTATTTTTCTTTTTTCTTTTTTGCACTTATATTTTATTTATGGGATCTCTTTTTGACCCAGAACCAAAAAAAGTGACGTTCCTAACTTCCCACCTTTTTGTCATCTGATTGTAAATACTGTTTCTTTTACAAAGTTATATGCATCATGGTATAAATGTCCTAAATGTTTTTTTCAAATAATAACAAGTGCTTTGCTCCTACGATTGATATATGGCTGTAAGTATATTTTCCTGTAATGTCAAAGGCTTGGGCTCCATACGTAAACGTTTGCAGGCATTGAAGGAGTTCAAGTCCTCTAGGGCTGAAGTAATCATGGTCCAGGAGACGTATTTTAAGGCGGAGGGCACATTTAAATTCGCCTCCAAACACTTCCCTACTGCCTATATAGCATCTGATCCATCTGGGAAGGCTGGAGTGGCCATTTTACTGAAACGCTCCTCTAATATCCGTGTTAGGTCCTCTTATTTGGATCCCCAAGGCCGGTTTGTTCTCCTGAACTGTGATCACAAAAGCATCTCATTTACCCTTGCCAATGTATACGCGCCTAATACGGGACAAAGTGGGTTTTTAGAAAAGTTTTTTGAGCAATTCCAACCTTTCTCTCAACCCTTCATGGTTATTGGTGGAGACTTCAATATATGCATGTCACCAACTAAAGATAGATTTGCCCTTTTCTCACATAGCCCACCTCTACAGATCCAGAAGTCTTCATCATTTTGTAAATTGATAAGAGCCCAAAATCTTTTTGATTCATGGAGAGTGAAACATCCGACGGCCAAACAATTCACATTTTACTCTCCTCCCCATAAATGATATACTAGATTAGACCACTTCTTTGTCTTGGCACCCCTTCTGATATACGTTGTGAACTCAGAAATCAACCCAATAACATGGTCGGACCATGCACCCATAGTCCTAGACCTTCTCCTATCCACACCCACACCTAGGACCTGTCATTGGTGCCTCAATGAGTCTCTTCCTAACATACCTGAGATTCACCTTCATTTACAGCAAAAACTAACCGAGTTCTTTGAGCTTAATCAGGGTTCAGTCTTGGGGACATCAACTCTGTGGGAGGCCCATAAGGATTTCTTCAGAGGGGAGTGTATTTCTGCAGGATCTTGATTTAAGCGGGACCGTGACCTTTAAAGATCAACCCTTTTAAATTACTTATCCAAAGCAGAGGAATGTTTACTCAAGCTCCCTACAATAGCACGCCTCAGAACCATGATTTCACTACGTAACCGCATTAAGTCCTTAGATCTGAATAACTTTGCTAAATCTACACTATGGTCTAAGCAAAAATTCTATGAATATGCCAATAAACCCCATAGAATGTTGGTCAATAAACTAAAGCCTAGAACCTTTACTTCTGCCCCTGTTTACCTATTACAATCCGATGGTGAACCCACTTACTGTCCTGGACATATGTCCAAAGTCTTTGGTGATTTTTACCAGAGACTTTATAACTGCCTATCTACAGATCCGAATTCCCAATTCACCCAGGGAAAATTTGACACCTTTATAGAATCTTTAAAACTCCCTACAATCTCTACTGAGGACCGTCTGGGACTTAATGCCCCTATTTCTGCTGAAGAAATTACCAAGGTTATCAATCAACTCCCCACCCACAAATCCCCTGGACCTGATGGACTCCCTTATTCTTACTTCAAGAGATTTCTCTCGGTCCTAATGCCTCATATGATTAATTTGTTCACCTCTCTAATGTCAGGGACACTCCCTCATTCTCAATTTTTACACGTCTTCATCACGGTCATTCCGAAACCGGGTAAAGACCCCTCGTTGCCCGATAACTACCACCCCATTGCCCTCTTAAACTCTGATTATAAAATTTTTACTAAAATTTTGGCCAACAGACTTTCTCTGCTTCTCCCCTCTCTCATACACAGAGACTAAGTAGGATTTGTCCCCACTAGACACGTGGGAGATAATACCAGACAGACAATTGATCTTATTGATCTGCTGACCAAAACCAAGAAACCCGCCTTAATTCTCAGTCTAGATGCCCAAAAGGCATTTGACTGCCTGAACTGATCATTCATGTTTGCTGTTCTGAATAGATATGGCTTTTCTGGCCCCTTCGTACAAACCTTGAAAGCACTCTACTCCACACCCACATGCCAAGTGCAGCTGACCTCTCATGCCTCTCCGCCATTTGCTCTAAGTAATGGCACTTGACAGGGTAGGGTTGCCACATCATCCCTTTAATCCAGGACACATATGAATTACACAGGTTCTGAGGCTGATTTAATGCAGATAAGGTACCAAGTGAGTTTAATTACCACCTTAATCAGCCACAGAACCTGTGTAATTAATGTGTGTCCTGGATTAGAGGGATGATGTGGCAACCCTATGACAGGGATGTCCCCTGTCTCCCCTGCTCTTCATTCTCAGTCTGGAACCCTTAGCGGAAGCCATACGCTCTCATCCAGACATAAAAGGAGTGCCGCTGAGACATCGAGAGTACAAACTGTCACTCTTTGCTGGTGACATTTTGTTAACATTGACTCATCTCCACATTTCGCTCTCTTCACTTCATGCAATCCTAAACCTATTTGGTAATATCTCCGGTTTTAAAATTAACCCATCCAAAACTGAGGCACTCCCTATTAATCTTTCATCAGACA
Organism: Aquarana catesbeiana; assembly: GCF_042186555.1. Classification (NCBI taxonomy): domain Eukaryota; kingdom Metazoa; phylum Chordata; class Amphibia; order Anura; family Ranidae; genus Aquarana; species Aquarana catesbeiana. The sequence continues at coordinate 399,474,682 of NC_133326.1, read as the reverse complement.
CACTCCCGATCTTAAAAGAAAACTTTAATTATCACTGGTGTCCTCAATCTCTAAAATATCTTGGTGTCCGCCTAACCTCTTCCTATTCCACACTTTTTCAGGCAAACTTCCCATCTATGTTTGTGGAAATTAATAAATTGCTAAAAACATGGACAAATCATCCTCTATCTCTCCTTGGTAGGATAAATGTTCTCAAGATGGCAGTGCTCCGCAAACTTCTATACCTTTTTGAAACCCTTCCAGTAATGATTCCAATGTCCAACTGAAACTCCTTCAGAGAAACTTTCTAAATTTCATATGGAATTATAAATCTCGTAGAATTGCTTCCTCAGTTCTCCTTACTACCCAAGCTAGAGGTGGCTTGGGTGCACCAGACATAATCAAATATTATTATGCTGCGCACCTGAGAGCTATAACATCTTGGACATCCAGATGCGCTCCCAATCGCTGGTCTGAGATTGAAATGAGCATTACAGTACCTGCTCACCCATGCTGCATGTTATGGCCATCTTCTGACAAATTTATCTCTCAGCTGCGTAGGATATGTTTAAATCCGATGTTATTTACACTCTCGATCTGGAAGAGCTGTTCAGGTAAATATTCTATCTCCATGCTCCCCTCTAACAAAATGTCACCTTCAACCAGAAATTCCTGACAGCCTATCATATGAAGCCATGTTACCTTGGACAAAAGCAGGTATTTTTCAGTTACGCCATTTAGTTAACCCAGTCACGCGCAAACTTCTCACCTTCTCTGAACTGCAATCTAAATATGAAGTCCCGAAGAATCTCTTTTACTCTTTCTTACAAATCAAGCATTTTCTCTCCAAAAAAACCCCACAACCGACTTTAAACATACCCACAGAATTTGAACTGATGTGTTCCAGAGGCCCCTATGAACCCCGCCCAATATCCACTATATATAAAATTTTACACTCTACCCCCATCATCACTGAACATACTCCTATATGCGTAAATGGTCTCATATTTTAAATAGACCAATTACACTGCATGAATGGAAGGAAATCTGGGAAGCTACTTCTAAAATATCCAGATGTGTGACCCAGAGAGAGACTGCCTATAAAATCTTAATGTTTTGGTACAGGACTCTAGAATTTTTAATGAAACAACAGTTGACAACTTCTGGATTATGCTGGAGGTGTGGCGCATCTATAGACACTCACTACCACATATTTTGGGAATGCCCCTTGCTCTCTCCCTTTTGGTCATGGATCCATGCACTCTTGGGAAAAATTCTGAACCTTCCCATTCCTTTCCATCCTATACACCTCTGATTGGGTCTACCCCTTCCGAAAACATCTAAACCCCTCAGGAAACTGATGGCCTTTATTCTTTTAGCAGCTAAATGAGCCATCCCTCAGTGCTGGGCTGGCTTACCAATACCCCTCCCACTTTTGCACAATTCCTGGCAATTATAGCGGACATTAGCAGAATGGAACATCTCACAGCTGTAATTGAGGATTCCCTCCCCAGATTTGACACAGTTTGGGGGATATGGGACTCCTCAGAATACAACTTGGAGAAAATTTCAGTAGCTATATGTGCTTGACAAACTAGACTTTTGATTAACTGATTAAAAAAGAGGCCAACTAGGCTGATGCTGAATTTACTCTGTAAGTAAATCCGTCTTCTCTTACAATGATGCGTATATAATGTCTATTAATCTTTTGACATCCTATATCTATTCCTGTTATACAAAATATGACATGTTTCGGTTTTATTGGGATGGAATTCCTTTTCATGACTTTATCCTGTAAACATGCATGCTGATTTCTCTTTGTTATTCTTTGAAAATATTCAATAAATAAACAATTTAAAAAAAAAATACATCGTAAAAGTGACAAGGGACACCAACATAGTTGTAACTTTGATCTTAAAAACTACGGGATAATGGTGTTGTGGTAACTTGCCAAAATAAAAAAAAGAAAGCATAATAATATTATTCTTGATATCACTAGAAAAAAAAGCCTTTGAAAATTTGTTTGCAATAACTCCATCAGTATCACCAGCAAAGCGGCTTCATTATTATCCCTTTAAAGAAGAAGAGAATGTGCACTACATTTTGAGATTTCATAATTTGCCACGTCACGAATGTTAATTCTCCATTACGAATGCTAGTTTACAAGACCGACCGCTTCTGACTCATCCTTGCTTCTGAGCATGCGTGTTTGTACTTTGGACTTTTGTTCGACGGGCAACATGTGCAGTCATCATTGCTTTGCAGAAAATAGGATTCACAGGCAAGGATATTACTGCTACTAAAATTGCAATTAAATCAACCATTTATCAGATCATCAAGAACTTCAAGGAGAGAGGTTCAATTGTTGTGAAGAAGGCTTCAGGGTTCTTTGCAAGAAAGTCCAGCAAGTCCCAGGACCGTCTACTACAGTTGATTCAGCTGTGGGATTGAGGCACCACAAGTGCAGAGCTTGCTCAGGAAGGGCAGCAGGCAGGTGTGAATGCATCTGCATGCACAGTGAGGTGAAGACTTTTGGAGGCTGACCTGGTGTCAAGAAGCCACTTCTCTCCAGAAAAAAACTTCATGGACAGACTGATATTCTGCAAAAGATACAGGGATTGGACTGCTGAAGACTGGGGTAAAGCCATTTTCTCTGATGAATCCCTTTTCTGATTGTTTGGGGCATCTGGAAAAAAACCTTTTCCAGAGAAGAAAAGGTCAGCGCTACCATCAGTCCTGTGTCATGCCAACAGTAAAGCATCTTAAATCCATTCATGTGTAGGGTTGTCTCTCAGCCAAAGGAGTGGACTCACTCAAAAATGACGCATGCTCTGAAGCAAGTACGAGACAGAAGCTATTGGCTACTGGCTATTGAACTTCCGTTTTCTAGTCCCGTCATATGTGTTGTATGTCACCGTGTTCTGGACGGTCGGAATTTGGTGTGACCGTGTGTATGCAAGACAGCTTGAGCGGAATTCCGTCGGAACTCCAACGTAAAAACCTTCAGAGTTTATTCCAACGGCAAAACTGGTCATGTGTACAGCGCATAAGTAACGCTTCACATACCTTTCTGTTTATACAGATCCATAAGTGCCATCCAATCTTCTTTGGGGCAGCTGCAGCCATGTTCTAAGGGACTGACATACTTTTTTTCAGTAGAGAGCATTTATTTGACTCTTCCTAGGAACCATTTATAGGACTTATTTATTTATTTTTGTACCTCTTCTTGTTTAGTGCCATAACAACTTTTTTCTTTTGTGTGTGATTGTGTGTGCATGATTGTGTGTGTATGTGTGTGATTTTGTGTGTGTGATTCTGTGTAATTATGTGTGTTTTTTTATATCTGTTTGTGTGTGTGTGTGTATATGTGCAGAGCATTCCACCCATCACATGTAGGGATGAGCCAAACACCCCCCGGTTCGGTTCGCACCAGAACCTGCGAACGGACCAAAAGTTTGCACGAACATTAGAACCTCATTGACGTCTATGGGACTCGAACGTTTGAAATCAAAAGTGCTCATTTTAAAGGCTAATTTGCATGGTATTGTCCTAAAAAGGGTTTGGGGACCCGGGTCCTACCTCAGGGGACATGTATCAATGCAAAAAAAACTTTTAAAAACGGCCGTTTTTTCGGGAGCAGTGATTTTAATGATGCTTAAAGTAAAAAAAAAAAAAAAAAAGTGAAATATTCCTTTAAATAGCATACCTGGGGGGTGTCTATAGTATGCCTGTAAAGTGGCGCGTGTTTCCCGTGTTTAGAACAGTCCCTGCACCAAATGTCAATTTTAAAGGAAAAAATCTCATTTAAAACTGCTTGCGGGTTTAATGTAATGTCGAGTCCTGGCAATATGGATGAAAATCAGTGAGACAAATGGCATGGGTACCCCCCAGTCCATTACCAGGCCCTTTGGGTCTTGTATGGATATTAAGGGGAACCCCGCACCCAAATAAAATAAGGAAAGGTGTGGGGCCACCAGGCCCTATATACTCTGAACAGCAGTATACAGGCGGTGCAAACAAGACAGGGACTGTAGGTTTGTTGTTAAGTAGAATCTGTTTGTCATTTTGAACGGGTACATTTTTAACGTGTTTAGCTCCAGCCAAAATATCTTTTTTAAGCTTTTTGGAAAACATAGGGAAGGGTTATCACCCCTGTGACATTTGTTTTGCTGTCTTTCCTCCTCTTTAGAAGATTTCACCTCACTTTTTGTCCCAATGACAAATGTTTTTTGAAAATTTGGGGTTTTTTGTGGAACAAGGATTGGAAAGCATCAGTGGAAAGGAGAAATGTTTTTCCCATATTAACTCTTACAGGAGAGAATTTCCCTTACTAGGGGTAGATTTCATCTCACTTCCTGTTGTCTCCTTCCGTTTGCAAGTAGGAGTCGTTTGTAAAATAGATGTTTGAAAGTAGGGGCCTGCCCTATATACTCAGCAGAAATTTGGGCCTTAGGTGTTGTTGTGGCCACAACAACGTAAGCCCTCACAGGGCCCTGCTGTGAAATATTAGATCAAGAATTGTAATTTCATGCCCCTGTTGAACAGGGGCAGAAAAACTGGGCCTTTGGTGGTGGTGGTGGTGGTGCTGGTGCCACAACACTGTAAGTCCTCACTCGCACTTGGTGGGTGCAGAAATGATCCCTGCTGTGAAATATTAGATCAAGAATTGTAATTACATGCCCCTGTTGAACAGGGGCACCCTGTGATCGGTTACCACGCCTCCAGCAGCACTGAATGTGCGTTCCGAAAGAACGCTGGATGCAGGACAGGCCAGTAGCTCAATTGCATACTGTGCAAGCTCTGGCCAGTGATCCATCCTCAAGACCCAGTAACCCAGAGGATTTTCGTTGGGAAAGGTGTCCAAGTCTGATCTTGCCCCTAGGTATTCCTGCACCATGTAAAACAGACGCTGGCGATGGTTGCTGGAACCGATCATACCTTGGGGCTGCGGACCAAAAAATTGTCTGAACGCATCGGTCAGATGGCCACCTTCTCCACCACTCCTTCTTTGACTGACCGAAGCCTCAGCAACACGTTGTCCAGAAACAGGAGTTTGTAACCTCCCAGTCTCTGGGAACGCGTTGCACAGACCTTTCTGCAAGGTCTCCCGAAGATGTTTCATCCTCTGCTCCCTCTGCGATGGCAAGATAAGGTCCGCAACCTTACCCTTGTAACGTGGATCAAGGAGGGTTGCCAGCCAGTATTGGTCCTTCTCCTTAATACCACGAATACGAGGATCCTTACGCAGGCTTTGCAGGATCAGGGAGGCCATGCAGCGTAGGTTTGCTGAGGCATTCGGTCCGGAGTCCTCTGGGTCACTAAGGGCGACATGGTCCGCAGCCACCTCGTCCCAGCCATGTACAAGTCCATGTGTTTCTTGGGACTGATCCCTTAAAGACTGCTGCTGATGCTGAGTGCAAGGCTCCACCTCCATACTGACACAATCTTCCTCCTCCTCCTCCTCCTCTTCCTGTGTGACCGGCGGGCACGCAGGAACACTGTCTGGATAAAGGGGGCCTTGAGAGCTAAGGAAGTCCTCCTCTTCCTGCCTCTGTTCTGCCTCAAGTGCCCTGTCCATTATTCCATGCAGCGTGTGCTCCAACAGGTGGACAAGGGGGACAGTGTCACTGATGCATGCACTGTCACTGCTCACCATCCTCGTGGCCTCCTCAAATGGTGACAGGACAGTGTATGCATCCCTGATCATGGCCCACTGGCGTGGGGAAAAAAAAACAAGCTCCCCTGACCCTGTCCTGGTGCCATAGTCGCACAGGTACTCATTGATGGCCCTCTGCTGCGTGTGCAGCTGCTGCAGCATGGCTAACGTTGAGTTCCACCTGGTGGGCATGTCACAGATTAGGCGGTTCTTGGGCAGGTTAAACTCCTTTTGGAGGTCCGTCAGCCGAGCACTGGCATTATATGACCGGCAGAAATGCACACAGACTTTCCTGGCCTGCCTCAGGACATCCTGTAAGCCCGGGTACCTGCCCAAGAACCACTGCACCACCAAGTTAAGGACGTGAGCCAAACAGGGCACATGGGTCATTTGTCCCTGTCGGAGGGCAGAGAGGAGGTTGGTGCCATTGTCGCAAACCACCATTCCTGCCTTAAGTTGGCGTGGCATCAACCACCTGTGAACCTGCCCCTGCAGAGCTGACAGAACCTCTGCCCCAGTGTGGCTCCTGTCCCCCAAGAACACCAGCTCAAGCACTGCATGGCATCTTTTGGCCTGCGTATTTGCGTAGCCCCTTGAACGGCTACGGAGCACCGCTGGTTCCGAGGACAAAGCACAGGAGGAGGCCATGGAGGAAGAAGAAGAGGAGGGGGTGGAGGAGAGAGGTGTGTCACAATCATTAGCATTTTGGAGGCGTGGTGGCGGAACAACCTTCAACACTAATGCACCTTGTCCTGCATCCTTCCCAGCTGCCAGTAGAGTCACCTAATGCGCCGTGAAACTTAGGTAACGTCCCTGTCCATGCCTGCTGGACCATGAGTCAGCGGTAATATGCACCTTACCGCTGACCGCCCTGTCCAGCGAGGCATGGACATTGCCTTCCACATGCCGGTAGAGACCCGGAATCGCCTTCCATGAGAAAAAGTGGCGTTTGGGTACCTGCCACTGAGGAACCGCACATTGCACAAACTCACGGAAGGGGGCAGAGTCTACCAACTGAAAAGGCAGCAGTTGAAGTGCTAGCAATTTTGCCAAGCTAGCATTCAACCGCTGGGCATGTGGATGGCTGGGAGCAAACTTCTTTCGGCGGTGCAGCAGCTGGGGCAGGGAAATTTGCCTGGTACAATCTTAAGTCGGTGTACCAAAAGCAGATTGCCCACAAGTACTTGGCTGTGACACACCTAATTCTACACCTTCATTCCTCTCAGTGCAGCTCTCAGAGAGGACTGAAGGTATAGTGGGGTTGGAAATCTCAGCTGATGAGGAGCAAGGAGAGGTCCTCTTTGTTCTTTGGTGTGGGTCTTTTAGATACGCTTGCCAACGAACTGCATGGCAGGTCAACATATGTCTGGTCAAGCATGTGGTACCCAAGCGGGAGATGTTTTGGCCACGCGAGATACGCTTGAGACATATGTTGCAAATAGCAGCGGTGCGATCTGATGCACTCGTCTCAAAAAAGGCCCACACCAAAGAACTTTTTGAATAACGTGCAGAGACTGCAGCGCCCTGCACATGTGGAGCTTTGGGGTGTGATGCAGTCAATGTGCTGCCCTTAGGCTGGCCCCTGGAGGGCATCCTGCCTCGTTGGTGATGTGCCGCCTCCTCCTCCTCCTCTCTCCTATCAGGCACCCACGTTGAATCAGTGACCTCATCATCCCCTCCCTCCTCATCACTGGAGCAAACCTGGCAGTATGCTGCAGCAGGGGGAGCATGACTGCCAGATTGCTGTCCTTCTTTCCGTGCTCATGTTGCTGCCTTCATCGAGCTCAGTATCATCATCAGAGCCTTCCAAACGCTGGGCATCCTCCTGGAGCATGTACCCAACACTGTGGTCAAACAGTTCGAGGGACTCCTCAGGAGGACATGGTGGGGCTAGGGAAGGAGTCACTGATGACATTGAGCCGAGGGAAGAGGCCGCTGCTTTGCCAGACAAAGTACCCTGGGCATGGGTGAGAGAGGATGAGAAGGATGAGGACGGCTTGGTCATCCACTCAACCAAGTCTTCCGCATGTTGCGGCTCAACACGGCCAGCTGCCGAAAAAAAGGCCAAGCGTGTCCCACGGCCACGTGCTGATGAGGATGCACCGTCTCCACGACCAGCACTAGACACAGAGCCTGCTTGCCCTCTCTTATTGGCTTGTGACTGTCTGCCTCTCCTTCTTGGCCTTCCAGACATACTAATGGCCTGTAGCTGCACTAAGCTGGGATATATATATATATATATATATATATGTACTGATACTGCAGCTAGCAAAATCAACTGCCTGCCTGTAGTATGAGAACACCACCAACCTTCTACAGGTAGCTTTAGCTGAACACTGTGAGGTGGACGCACCCCACTAACTTGTAGATTTAGCTGAACACTGTGAACAGGACGCACCCCACTAACTTGTAGGTTTAGCTGAACACTGTGAACATTGACGCACCCCACTAACTTGTAGGTTTAGCTGAACACTGTGAGCAGGACGCACCCCACTAACTTGTAGGTTTAGCTGAACACTGTGAGCAGGACGCACTGCACTAACTGTAAATAGTCTAGCTGCCTGACTGTGGTACTAATAGGATCAAAAGAACACCAGTAATTTTCTTCAGGTAGCTGTATATACTGTAACAAGACAAGCCTGCCTGTCAGTAGGAAGATAACAAGAACGGATCTAGCTAAACTGAATACAGTGTGTATGTATATATATATATATATATATATATATATATATATATATATATATATGCAACACCTGGGATGCATATATATACACAATACACTGTAAGTACAGCTAACTGACTGACTGTTCTGCCTAATCTATCTAACTCAAATCAAATGTCACTGTCTGTCTCTCTCACAGGAACGGATCTAGCTGAACACTGTGAGCAGGACGCACCTCACTAACTTGTAGGTTTAGCTGAACACTGTGAGCAGGACGCACCCCACTAACTTGTAGGTTTACCTGAACACTGTGAGGTGGACGCACCACACTAACTTGTAGGTTTAGCTGAACACTGTGAGCAGGATGCCCCCCACTAACTTGTAGGTTTAGCTGAACACTGTGATCAGGACGCACCCCACTAACTTGTAGGTTTAGCTGAACACTGTGAGCAGCTTGCACCCCACTAACTTGTAGGTTTAGCTGAACACTGTGAGCAGGACGCACCGCACTAACTTGTAGGTTTAGCTGAACACTGTGAGCAGGACGCACCCCACTAACTTTTAGTTTTAGCTGAACACTGTGAGCAGGACGCACTGCACTAACTGTAAATAGTCTAGCTGCCTGACTGTGGTACTAATAGGATCAAAAGAACACAAGCAATTTTCTTCAGGTAGCTGTATATACTGTAACAAGACAAGCCTGCCTGTCAGTAAGAAGATCGCAGGAATGGATCTAGCTGAACACTGTGAGCAGGACGCACTGCACTAACTGTAAATAGTCTAGCTGCCTGACTGTGGTACTAATAGGATCAAAAGAACACCAGTAATTTTCTTCAGGTAGCTGTAAATACTGTAACAAGACAAGCCTGCCTGTCAGTAGGAAGATAACAAGAACGGATCTAGCTAAACTGAATACAGTGTATATATATATATATATATATATGCAACACCTGGGATGCATATATATACACAATACACTGTAAGTACAGCTAACTGACTGACTGTTCTGCCTAATCTATCTAACTCAAATCAAATGTCACTGTCTGTCTCTCTCTCTCTCTCAATGAACGCCGGAACACACACTACACAGGGCCGCCGTGCAGGCGGCCTTATATAGTGTGGGGCGTGTACTAAATCCCCTGAGCCATAATTGGCCAAAGCCTCCTTGGCTTTGGCCAATTACGGCTCTCTGTTCAGGCGGCGCTGTGATTGGCCAAGCATGCGGGTCATAGTGCATGCTTGGCCAATCATCAGCCAGCAATGCACTGCGATGCCGCAGTGAATTATGGGCCGTGACGCGCCACACGAATTTGGCGCGAACGGCCCATATCGTTCGCAATTCGGCGAATGGGCGAACAGACTCGAACACGAAGCTCATCCCTAATCACATGACACACTGCAAAGTATTTCAACCTATCACATAACACACTGCAGAGTATTCCACCCATCCCATGACACATTGCAGTGTATTCCACCTATCCCATGACATTGCAGAGCATTCCACACATCCTATAACACACTGTAGAGTATTCCACCCATCCCATCATACACTGCAAAGCATTCCATCCATCTTGTGTTACTGCAGAACATTCCACACATCCCATGACACACTGAAGAGCATTACACCCATCTGGTGACAAACTGCACAGAATTTCACCTTTCCCATGACACATGGAAGAACATTTCACCTATCCTCTGACACTGCTGAGCATTCAACCCATCCCATGACACTGCAGAGTATTTCACCCAGTGGCAGAACTCCCAGGGTTGCAAAGATTGCGCTTGTGACCGGGCACTGGTGTTCCGCCACCATATTGGGCACCAAGATGGCAGGAGGGGGGGCCCACTACAGAACATGTGAAAGGGTCCCACAGTGGCGTTGTAATAAAGGGCCTCACAATAGGAGTAAAGGGCCCAGGACCAGAAGGGAAAGGCCTCACGACCAGTGGGTCCCTTCATGTTTTTTTGCACCAGGGCCCTGAAGATTTTAGTTGTGCCTCTGCCTCCATTCATAAGTTCACATCTCACCAGGTAGCCAGACCTCAAGTCATCATTAGTCTCATCTGTGCACAGGCCTTGATATATGTGAGTTGACTAATTCATGATGCCTGTATGCATTAGTGCTGTTTGTCATCTAGATGAAGTCAGTAGGCAATGGTCTGATACTGACTGGCACAGATGGCAGACAAAGCAAAGTAGGCAGGTGACACATGGTTAACATCAGGACACCCATGCAAGAATACCTAGTTACTTTTCATCTAAAACAAAATTTAAATCTTGGTAGATTTCTTCTGTTTAATAATTTTTTAAAGGCACTTCCTACAGCAGGGATATGCAATTAGCGGACCTCCAGCTGTTGCAAAACTACAAGTCCCATCATTCCTCTGCCTCTGGGTGTCATGCTTTTGGCTGTCAGAGTCTTGCTATGCCTCATGGGAGTTGTAGTTCTGCAACAGCTGGAGGTCCGCTAATTGCATATCCCTGTCCTACAGCAATGCTTTAACCCAAACGCGTTATTCTTTTTGTAGACGTGCTAAAACTTCTCAGCATGTTGCTGAATGTGTCTGTATCCCTGATACAGTAAGAGACCTGTTGCCCTGTCACATTTATGAAAGGATGTGGCTTGCCTTATATTTAGCAATAGTCCTTGGCCAGCACTACAAACCCCCAAAAATACATTTTTATTTCCACTACACTACAATCAACAGGTTTTATTTATTTTAATATGTTAACTGGATGTCTATTTACTTAATTCCTAAAATTGTAAGTGTTGGGTCATTTTTAGGTAAACGTTTTCCAAGTCCAAAAGCAGTAACTGCCTGGAATGAAATATGTGAAATATGGTTGTAAACAACTAGATATGTAGCTAGAACTAGCAGAACTGCCAGCATTTTTTTTATATAGATATACGCTTAATCTTAAAAAGAATCCAGGAAGAATAGAAGACTGTTGAATAATTCAAACTGAATTCTTGGTTTCAATGCCTGATGGTGATATACAGAGGTCATTCATAAGATCAGAAACTGGTTTTAAAACCTCTTCCTTTTCAGTTTTATCACTGCATCCTGCATTACTGAAGTTCAATTCCCAATGAACCTTAATCCATTCTTCTCATATGCAAATGATGATGCCAAGCAAAAGCCATGCTCGCGTTCTTGAAAGTTTGTGGTTGTCGATTTTCTATGAATTCTGTGGATTTTTTTTTTTTTTTTTATAAAAAGTACGTTTTAGTATTTAGATGAATGCCAGCTATTTTCAGCCTTCCTTTGATCACTATGGCTTTTTTGTAGACTTTAAAGGCAAATTCTGAGGTGAGTGAGATTAACAAAGGGGTTTTATTATTCTTTTAGGTATTTAATGCAATCTGAGACTATGATCTTCTTAAATGGGTAATCTTAAATTGAATACCAGGCACATTCATCTATTATCTGTTATTTATTGGTGGTTTATGGAAAAACAGGCCATAAAAATCTATTATTAAATAATGTCGGAGACGATGATCAGGAATAAAAAGTTCATCATGTCATTCATACATAATAGATAATCATAAGAAACATTAGATAGCAGAATACAGATAGTATCACAAGTGAGATAATGCCAGAATTATGATTCACTCGTTCCTGTTCCTTAGTCAATTCTACGTTATCTCCTTGCAAATTATAATGCACTTAGTGCACTGGTCTACTGTATAGTAGAAATTACTGTAATCAACAATCATACTGAAACCTGATCACTGCAAATCAGTGTCTGCTATTTTTCTGGCACAGGCTGCCAGAGATCTATTTTTACTCCTGCAAAGAAAATATATTTCTGAGAAAGTTAGCATGATTTTTTCTGCTGTTATGAAATGTGCTTTAACATACAAATGTGCATCCATCTATGTCCTCACTAACAATCTTTTACTTAACTATTACACCCCTACCAGCAACCAATGATTTATTTAACTAGAACACAGCAGTCAAAAGATAGGTATCTTATAAGAGCGAGTACAAAGGAATTTGGCGGTCTCATGATGCCCACACACATTTCAACCAACTCGTTTATCTATATTGTGATGGGATCCACAAAGATGGAACTGTATGTGGGCATTTTTCAGGAACATTTCATTAACTTTTTTAAGATAAAAAAACATAGATGATTGGACATACTGTATACTGTACTGTAGATGGATTATAGAAAATATTTTCTATAGTTTTTTTTATAAAGCTGTAATGTGGTATAACAGAACTTTACATTTTAATTTTCTATTTTATTTTTTGGATAAATAAAATCCCATAATAATGTATTAAAAAAAATATTTGATTAAATTGAAAAAAAGAGCAAGACAGAACGAAAGAACAAATACTAATTGCTGCAAGAGAAAAAAAAGAACTTAATTTTCAAGGACACAATTATCAAATTTTTGCTGACCTATCCCAACTTACTATTACTAAAAGACGATCCATGAAACCCCAACTAATGGAACTGCAACGCCACAACATTACGTATCAGTGGGGCTTCCCCTTTTCAGTCAGATTTAACTACCAAGGTACAATTTACAGAAGCAGATCAGCAGATGAACTACAACAAACCCTTTTAAAATTAAATCTGACAGAACCCACAAGCAGCAACACTCCCACATGCAGAAGAATGGCGTCATCTTCACCTTCAGGCAGCACCCAGAAAATTTCAGAACAAAATGGGAATCATCATTCTCACAAAAGAGGCCGTTATGCCACATCATCCATGGACCAAGAAGATTCAATGGACTGACATCCTAATTCCTGATATCTCTTCATTTATTATACTAAGAGATGGTTCTCTATAAAAAACCTGTATTTATAACTGAATGTAACTGATAGTCACACACTGTATGAGATCATGTTACATTCCAGTTATATTTCTTATTACTTCTGATTCATATAGCCTTAGAATATATAAGTGAAATAAGGAAATTCTTGTTCAGTTATATATTATCAGGTAATAACAATAGATTTATTACTTTTTAGGACAAATATGTTCAATAATCCAGAAGTAATGGAAGCTTTTTCTTTCTTTTCTTAAAACAAATATATTATTACCTAACTAGTTCCTAGAATTATGTTTTTGTTTATTCTAATCTGAAGCAATACAACCTCAATTTTATGAGTTAACATATCTAAACAGTTACATATGAATAAAATATGTAATTGTTTACTCTAAAAGGGTTAAAATCCCAAAATAATTCAAACTATCTTCATCAATACCAAAGTTATTAACAGTACCTTTCTAACTGAATTATTTAGCCTAGGGCAAGACTAACCATATACAACCACCCTGGAATAAATAATTTCAACAAAAACTATATTCTGCACTCCAATTAATGAAACATCATTTTGATGTCTTTTGACATAGCACTTCTCTCCTGTAAGCGGAAGATCCGTGTACCCCCATTAGCCCTCCTCATTCTCCCAACCATATTATGTGGGAGTGTGACGAAGGTACTTATTCCCCTGAGAGAGATATTTATTCTCTTTCACGGGTAAATTGTGATTACTTGCAAAAAATAATTTATACAATGTATCATCTAATCTCATATGTTTTTTGTTTACTCTTTACTCCAGAATTCACTGGTTTCTTTTCTATCTATTCATCTCTTCAGTCCACACAGGTTGATCTGCGCAGTCAGCTCTGCATAACAAAAAGTAAGTCAAAACTATTTGATCTATTGCCATGGCACCACTGAATATACTTTCCCTGAATGTTCAGGGAATAAATGTCCCTCAAAAAAGGACCAAAGCCTTCCGTACTTTCCATAACAAGAAGGCTCACATAGTATGCCTCCAAGAAACACACTTCACCAAAGATTCTACTCCAAAATATATTTCTCCTTTTTATCAACAAATTTACACGGCTTCTGCCTGTACCAAGCAAAGGGGAACTCTAATTGCATTTCACCGATCCACACCATTCGCCTTATCATCAGAAATTAAAGACCCAGAAGGTAGATACCTGATACTCATGGGTTATATAATGGATACAGCAATCACTGTGATTTCCTACTACGCTCCTAACAAACAACCTACACCATTCCTCTCACATATATTACAAGTGATTAATACACACAAAATAGGAACAGTGATAATGTGTGGGGATTCAAACCAGGTCCTCCTCCCATTTCTAGATAAATCACCTTTTACACCATCCAAAATAACCTCTAGATTACCTTTTTCTCAACTTCTTTCCAAATACAATCTAGTAGATTCATGGAGAGAAAGTAACCCAATGAAAAAGAAATTCACTTATTTCTCGCACCCTCATCAAACCTTCACCAGAATAGATCATATTTTTCTAACAATAGGAATGATACCAGAAATTATTGCATCAGATATAATTCCGATTCCGTGGTCTGACCATAATGCAGTATACACTACTATAGCCTCAGCCATACCAAAAGGGCATGACCCAACGTGGTACTTACCGGACATAATGCTCAAACACCCACTACATCAGATGGCCATTGAACAAGCTTTAAAGGAATACATATCAATTAATAATACAACAGACATCTCCCCAATAACACTGTGGGAAGCTCATAAGCCTGTCTTGCGTGGTACAATACAAAGACAAATGGCACTATTTAAACGGGAACGCAAAAATCTAGCAAAAAAACTAGAACTCAATTTTAATGCAGCCTACATATCATTTCAAGATAATCCATCTCAGAGTACAAAATCTCATCTGGAAAAATCTAGATTGGAATACGATCTATTTCTCACTGAGTCAGTTGATAAATCCCTCAAACGCTCCAAACACAATTTCTACATGAATACAAACAAACCAGGTACATATTTGGCTCGGGCATTAAATTCAACTAACAAATCTTTCAAACCAATACGTTTGAAATTATCAAAAAATGTTTACACTTGTAATCCAGTTAAAATAGTCCATAAATTTCACTCACATCTTGCAACTTTATACAAGATAAACAATGAATTTAATCCTACAGAAGCTGAATCCTTCTTCTCAAAAATAACCTTACCTGAGTTATCTCAGAATCAAAAAAGCAGTTTGGATGAGCCTATAACTATAGATGAAGTTGCTAACGCCATAAAAGACCTAAAACAAAAGACCAAGCCCAGACGGCTACTCGGCTTTATACTATAAAACATTCTCAGAAATACTCTCTCCCATTCTCACTGAAACTTTTAACAAACTTCTAGATGGACATTCTTTTCGGCAAGAAACACTAATGGCAATTGTTTGTATGATCCCAAAACCCCTTTCTGATGATACTTCCTGTGTGAATTATCGGCCTATCTCTCTGTTAAACCTCGATATTAAATTATTAGCAAAAATAATAGCAAAACGCCTCAATAGCATTATAGGAAAATTAATACATAGAGATCAAGTAGGCTTCATGCCAAATAGACAGGCAGGCGATAATATACGCAGGGCAGTGTTATTGGCACATATTGCTAAAAAACGGAAAATCCCTTTATGTTTTCTATCTCTCGATATTAAGAGGGCATTTGACACAGTATCCTGGCAATATATGCAATATTCATTACAAAAATGGGGTTTTGGACCCCACTTTTTAACATGGATCAAAGCATTATATAATAAACCCAAAGCCTATATAAAATATGCTGGATACAAATCTGAAGCCTTTAATATCGAAAGAGGTACCCGACAGGGTTGCCCATTATCTCCCTTATTATTTGCCTTTATACTCGAACCCATGGCCCAATACATCAGAACAAACCAAACTATAACTGGCATTGAAGTAGGAGGTATTACACACAAATTATGTATATTTGCAGACGATATATTACTTTTTCTATCATCACCACAGGTCTCTGGTCCTAACTTAATACCAGCTCTTGATGGATTTGCAGCCCTATCCGGCCTTATGATTAATCCTAAGAAATGCCTAGTGCTTAATATTTCACTCACAAACATGGAATTGATCCCGGCTAGGGCTGCACTCCCATTCACATGGGCAGAAAAATCAATCCCATATCTTGGAATTCATTTAACAGCATCTCATTCTGACTTATTCTCAACCAATTATCCTCCTGTATTAAGACAGATCACAAATCTAATAAAACAATGGTCGCAACTTCCTTTATCCTGGATAGGGAAGATTAATGCAATCAAAATGACTATTCTACCCAAATTGCTTTATCTATTCAGAGTCCTCCCTATTCCAATTCCTTCCTATTTTTTGAGAATAGTACAAAAAAAAGCAACTTCGTTTATATGGGGCTCTTCTAAACCACGTATACCTATACACACACTACATCTTCCCAAAAATAAAGGAGGCCTGGGATACCCTAATTTTACTAACTACTACAGAGCAGCACATTTGGCCAGTCTGTCCAAATACCATGCAAAACAGGAAATCCCATTATGGGTATTTATAGAGGCTTCAGAAAATGACCCTCTATTAATATCAAATTTATTATGGCTTGATCCTAAAGACCGCTTTAAAATTCATAATCCCATAACTAAACACTTCTTATCTCTCTGGGATAAACTAAAAACCAAATATCAGTTACAATCTCCACACAATCCTCTCCTTTCTTTTATCAGAAATCCGGCCTTTTATCCGGCATGGATCTACCCAAATTCTTTTAAAGCTTGGACAACATCAGGCATTCAGACACTAAATGACTTCATAGCATCTAAATCATTCCTTTCATTCCCATCGCTTAGAGAAAAATATGATCTACCAAACTCTGAGATATTTAGATATCTCCAAATCAAAAATTTCTATACACCATTCCTAAAGGGGGATACACCATTATCCCAATTATCCATTTTTGAATCAATCTGTACAAAAGATCCATTTGCTAAAGGTACAATTTCATCACTTTATAATCAATTATATGGAGTAGCAAATCTTAATAGACCCTCTTACGTTCAGAGGTGGGAGGAGGACCTGGGACGAACTTTAGAAGACACGGACTGGTCTAATATATGGCTCACATCTAAGTCATCTTCACCCAACATCTTGGCACTAGAGACAAATTATAAAGTCCTAACTCGCTGGTACCTTGTACCCGCTAGAGTGGCAAAATATTCACCTAATACCTCAACTCTTTGTTTTCGAGGATGCCCAGAAATAGGCACATATTTACACATATGGTGGACGTGCCCAGTAATCCAAACCTTCTGGAAGGAAGTCTTCGTGATTGCATATAAAATATTTAAAAAAATAATACAACCAGATCCATATTTAACTTTACTTAATCTAAAACCGGAATGGTTAACACTCTCTCAATTCAAACTTATGATCCAACTAATAACGGCTGCAAAACAAACAGTGGCCAAGGCATGGAAATCTCCTACATTGGTACTAGCAGAAACAATTCACAGAATGAATAATACAATGTCCCATGCTAAGATGGTAGCCATCGATCAAAATCAAATTCCAAAATTTGAAAAACTTTGGCATCCTTGGGTAAAACAACAGTTCCTGTCAAATTTCAATGACTCTGTCCTGTTGCCATGGTAACAGATTAAATGACTTACAGAGACACCCATTCTAAGGCTTCAAAGAGAACTAAAAAGAATAATAAACTGACGAGCGGGACAACCTTGTGGACCATACCTCTACCTTTCAACCCTTTTTCTTCTTTCTCTTTCCTTTTCTCCACCTTACGATTAAAGCTCATTATCAGAACTTATTTGACCTATATACACTCTACTTGTAAACAATATGTATAGTAGGTATAAATCATTTAAATACCTACAAAAGTAACTAAGGAAATGATATATATCTTTAATTTAGGTTTACGTGAACCCAATGTTAAATATTTGAAATTTCATGATATTTACCTATATAAACCCTACTGTAAAACAATGAGCTTACTTTATAGATCCTTGTAAACTTGCTTTATGTATATTTATGTATCTTTATAACATTGTATACTCAATAAACTTCTTTTGACAAGGAAAAAAAGAGCAAATATGTGTGGCACATTTTAAAGACCATACTTCAAAAAACAACTGGAAATTCTTATCGATAAAAAAAAAATATATGGGAAATGTATTCATGCTCGGCCAAAATTATCCTTATGTTAGCTGTTTCATCCAATGCTGTGGGTCAGTTTGTCCTCTTCATTTCTTACTTGTGTTTCATCTTGCCTTTTATTACTACTTTATGATGGAGTTATCAAAACCATTATGTCTACTTGTAAAATACTGTTTTATAAGCTTAGTATTTGAACTTTTGAAAAATAAAAAAATAAACAGATCATGCATAAGAATAAAATTCTACCAATCTGGAATTAATTTTCTAGTACAAATTTGAGTAGTAGCTATAGTGTATGCTTATAATCTGGACTTGATCAGAAAATCAAGCGAAAGATTAAATACAGTAATTTTTCATATAAATGAGTAAATCATTCTAAACCAGTAAAATGATTACTAATAACGGTTTTGTTGTTCATAATCTTAATAAAGTCTTCTACTCCTGCCCATAATTTGGCTGGGTCAGTTTCTGATCATCTGAGATGACGGTGCTTACATAAAAAGGAATAGGTGAGGATAGTGTGGTACCAGCCTTCTGATGACTGATAATTACAGTATATTGTAAATGTATTAACACAACACTTAAAGTGGAACTCCAGACGAACATCTAAATATACAGTTGCAATGCATATTTGAAAGCTATTTACAATATAAAGGATTTTACTGTATATCCAGTCCTGAGGTTGACAGACAGTGTAGTTAGGTCTGTAACCAAACTGTTCTTTTTTGCAGTTGCACAATAAACGTGGGTACCTCCTTGCTCTTAACCTGTGTATGGACAATGAAGAAGCAGCAGCTTACCCCTCTTCTCACTCTGTTTTCTCCTCCTGTCAGTAAGTTCTGCTTCAGTGGATGTGCCTGCAACATACCCTATTCTCTCACAGTCCTGCCCCTCCCTCTTTAATCTGAGTGATGCTGTCAAATGCAGGTACTTACACTAGTTAAAAATACAATTAATTATCTAATATTTTCATATTGCATATGTATACAAAAATTAGCATAATTTTGCAATTCTCTTGGAATTGGCCACTTGTAATCTCCTCATAACAAAACAGGGGATCAGAATTCTAAACCAGTCAGAGACCCATTGCTTTGCACCCAATTACAATGTGAACATGCTACAGAATTGACTAGGAGATGGACCATCATATTAGTGTGTGCTGTTACTCCTTATCTTTCCAATTACAGGCTGAGGTTGATCCTTGATCCATTGCATAGCTACAATGCAGGAAGGTACAGGACATGGTATGTTACATTGAAAGTTCTTGTTGTATTCCTTTGCAAAGAGTAAAATTTTGAGTACTGATCCTAACCCTTTTTAGTCCATGCTATGGCTCCTCTAGGCACCCAACATGCCAGCTATACGTAGCTTCACTAAAAGAGATCCAGGCCTCTTATATGTGTTCTGCTATCATTTTCCTCACAAAATATAACAGCTTTAATAATAAAAGAACACACAGGCAGCATGTCTTCACATAAGTGTGCAGTCCAATAGACAGCAGAATTGACCACTCTGCCCAGTGACTCTCTATTGTAACAATCCTGGTCAGAAACACCTCCTCTATTTTTTAGGTCTACAAGTCTGTGTGAGCATATTTGTGATAAAGGATGTGGTTGAAGATCATCTATCCTAACAGAGTCTAGTGGAGTGAGCGGTAGGGAGCGCATTTCCCCCCAAAAAATTGTATTTTAAGACATTTTCCAATAAAGTTGGAAATCATTCAAAAATTTTGGAGCTGGGGGCTGAGAGTAGAGACCGGAGGACAAGAGCAGAGCATAAGTGATATAAATCACTGGAGAGCAGAGGATGCCATAACTTTGTGTTGGTAGAGCACAGAAGGTGGTGGAAGAGTTCAGTGAATACATCAGTAGAGTTTTGTTTTGTTTTTTTCAATTTTTTTTTTGGTTTTTCACAGGTGTTACAAGCATGAAATAGAGATTATCTTCCATTTTTTTATAAATTCAAAACAAGTAATAGTAGCAATAGTAATAGTAGTAATAGTAATTTAATAATCATATCTATTCTCGGGAGTATCTATTACAGGTTTTACCAGATTTTACCATCAGATATGCAGGATTTATATAAATACCACTGCTCTGGTCCACTGTGACCAAGGGAGACAATCTAATTTGGCTTTAGTAATCATGCCTTTGCTAGAGGCTAATACTAGCTTGTAATTGTAGTGTAGGTTGACTAGGTAAGAGTATTTTCTACAGTTGGTGACTGGATAGTTTTCCAGTCTGGCTAAGCTTAGTCTGGCTGCTAGGAGAATATGTGTTATCACCCGTCTGAGGGGGGTGGGGATCGTTTCTATCGTTAGATTTAGTAATCCTAAACCCAGTGTAGGAGGTATCTGGTTTAGTGTGATATCCAACAAGATGTGAAAGATGGATGTCCAGTAGTTTTGTATGGATGGGCATGCCCACAGAATGTGTAGTAGGTCTCCTTTCACGGTGCTACATTTCCAACAGGTGTCTGAAGTAGTATTATTAAATGATGCTATTTTTGTGGGTGTTAGGAACCAACGTAGGGACATTTTTTGGGTCATTTCCCAAAGTGTAGAGCATTGGGTGGATTTGTATATAGAATGGAATTCTGTCTGCCATTGAGCATCTGAGAATTTGTGGTCCAAGTCTGATTCCCAGTGTAGGTGTGAGTTTGATTTAATGAATACACGTTTTTGGTGAAAGGTGTTGTAGAAAAGGGAAATGTCATTCATTTTCACTTCAAAATTGGTCAGATATGTCCATTCTTGGGAGGTAAAGTGTATAATGGGGTCGATATGTGGGAGATGCAATGTTTTACTCGAAAGTAGGTTAAGAGATCTGTGGTGGGAAGGTTAAATTTCTTTTGTAGTTGAGGAAATGTCATTAGGTTGTTTCCCTTGAATAGGTCCTGTATGTGTTTGATGCCCCTTATTGCCCAGTGAGCCAAAGATAGGTCTGTCGAGAGCTGGTGTAGTATTTCTATTGGAAGAGGGGGGAAGAAGGAGTTGTGTTGTGTTGTTCCTAAGGTGGTTCGTTTTTTCCAGGCTAAAGCAGAGGCTCTCATTGTGGGGGGTAGTGCCATTGAAATAGGGTAGCCAAGGGGGGTTCCTAATATCTATCTTTGTAAATGAGTGTGTTTAAAGGTTGCTGTTTCTAAATAGGTAAATTAGTTGAGGTAGGTGTATCATTTTGAATGCTGCCAATCTGCCTGACCAGGATAGTTTGTGTTTTGCAAGGTGTTGGATCTCTTTCTGGAGTTTGGTAATAAATGGTTTAAAATTATAAGTGAAGAGGTTTTTTGTTGATTTTGTTAACTGCACTCCTAGATAAGTTATATAATTTTCTGGCAAGGTGTATGGGTATTGGGCTTGGAGTAAATTTCTGGTTGTGGCATCTATACCTAAATCAAGAACATACAATTTTGTTGCGTTTACCTTGTAATATGATATTCTACTGAACCAATGGAGGATTTTTTGCACCTCTGCCAGGGAAGAAGTTGGGTTAGTGAGCATGAGAATAACATTGTCCGCAAACAGACTAATTTTATGGGATGTTTGGCTTATCTCAAATCCAGATATTTTGGAGTTTTGTCTGATATGTTCTGCTGGGGGTTCCATCAGTGAATTAAAAATACGTGGGGATAATGGGCAGCCTTGCCTCGTGCCATCGGTTATCTGGAATGATTGGGACAGCATGTCAGCTGAGAATACTTAGGCTGAGGGGGTGGAGTATAGTGCTAATTAGACATTTAATATTTGTCCTTTAAAACCATATTTTTGGAGGGCTTTCCAAAGGTACACCCAATGTATCCTGTCGAACGCCTTCTCTGCATCCAGTGAGAAGAGCAGGGAAGGCTTTCCGCTGAACTCAGCATAATGTATGATGTCTATCAGTCTCCTGGTGGCATCTGATGCTTGTCTTCCAATGGTGAAGCCAGATTTATCTCTATGGATCAGCTTGGGCATAACATTGAGTAGTCATGTGGCAATTGTTTTTGCATAGATTTTTAGGTCCAAATTTAGGAGAGAGATCAGGTATTGAAAAGGTAGAACTACACCATTTTGGATCCAATTAGGTTAATTATACACGTATAATAGTGACATAAGAAGTAGACAGCTGTGTTTATTGATTATTTAGAATTTTATTTTTATATTTTGTATAGGTATAGCAGTGCAAAAGTGATATAAAGAGGTATAGTATAAGAAAAAAGCTGTGCTATATATTAATAATTAATAAATGTGACCTAAAAAATAATCATCCAATGGGCTATTGGTTAGAAATCCCACTGAATGTGCAGTTCTTAGTGATTTTCCCAGTGATGATATCTTAGCCTTCCAAACGTTAGTGACATACATCCACAACACCATGGGAGATATGATAAAGTGCGACAGGAAAGTTCCTCCACCAGTGATATCAATGCCGCTTACCAGCTTTTTAGATCTCTTGTTTAACCACTTCAATACAGGGCACTTAGACACCTTCCTGCCCAGACTAATTTTCAGCTTTCGGCGCTGTTGCAGTTTGAATGACAATTGCGCAGTCATTCTACACTGTACCCAAACTAAATTTTTATCATTTTGTTCCCACAAATAGAGCTTTCTTTTGGTGGTATTTGATCACCTCTGCAGTTTTTATTTTTTGCGAAACAAATAAAAAAAGACCGACAATTTTGAAAAAAATAAAAGTTTTGCTTTTGTTTCTGTTAAAAAATTTTGTAAATAAGTAAGTTTTCTCTTTCACTGATGGGCACTGATAAGGTGGCACTGACAGGCACTGATAAGGCAGCACCGATGAGGTGGCACCAATGAGCGGGCACTGACGATGGGCACTGATATGCAGCACTGATGGGCACTGGTAGGCGGCACTGATGGATGGTACTGATATGCAGCACTGATGGGCATTGATAGGCGGCACTGATGGGCACTCATGGGTGGCACTGGTGAGCACTGATGGGCACTGATAGGCGACACTGATGGGCACTGAAAGGCTGCAAAGATGGGTTCTTATGGGTGGCGCTGATGGGCAGCTGATGGGCACTGATAGGCAGCACTGCTGGGCACTGATGGGTACTGATAGGCGGCAGTGATGGGCACTGATACGTGGCACTGATGGGCACTGATATGCGGCACTGATAGGCATCCCTGGTGGCACTGGCAGTGGTAGGTATTGGAGTAGGCACTGATTGGCAGCTGCCTGGGCATTGATTGGTATTTCCCTGGTGGTCTGGGGGGCATACCTGGTGGTCCAGTGTGGATAGTTTACCTGGTGGTCCTGGGCGGCTTCCCTGGTGGTCCTGGGCGGCTTCCCTGGTGGTCCTGGGTAGGATCCGAGGGGGGCTGTGCTGATAAACAATCAGCACAGACCCCCCCTGTCAGGAGAGCAGCCGATCGGCTCTCCTCTACTCGCGTCTGTCAGACGCGAGTGAGGAAAAGCCGATCACCGGCTCCTCCTATTTATCACGGCTGATCACGTGGTAAAGAGTCTCAGTCAGACTGACCGGGGGCGCGCAGTGGCTCAATATCCTGCGGACATCATATGACGCCCAGTCAGGATATTGAAACCACTTTGCCTCCGTCATTCTGCTATATGGCGGGCGGCAAGTGGTTAAGGAGATTGTGAGTGCTTGTGGCTCTTATCCCCAGCCCTGGGTCTTTAAAACTTGGGTGGCTAGATGTCACCGGACTCTCTATGTGGGATATCCTCTGTTGTAGCAGATACACGCTGCTTCCTTCAGGTTTCCTGGGGCACTGCATCATCACTGGGAAAATCACTAAGAACTGCACATTCAGTGGGATTTCTATCCAATAGCCCATTGGACGGGACTCTATCATATATATATATTATTTATATATTTTTGTATTCATTATATTCACTTTTATGTTTATTCAGCACATTTCACTTGTGATTATTCATCTATAATGCCCCGTACACACGGTCGGATTTTCCGATGGAAAATGTCCGATCGGAGCGTGTTGTCGGAAATTCCGACCGTGTGTGGCCTCCATCGGACATTTTCCATCGGATTTTCCGACACACAAAGTTGGAGAGCAGGAGATAAAATTTTCCGACAACAAAATCCGTTGTCGGAAATTCCGATCGTGTGTACACAAATCCGATGGACAAAGTGCCATGCATGCTCAGAATAAATAAAGAGATAAAAGCTATTGGCCACTGCCCCGTTTATAGTCCCGACGTACGTGTTTTACGTCACCGCGTTCAGAACGATCAGATTTTCCGACAACTTTGTGTGACCGTGTGTATGCAAGACAAGTTTGAGCCAACATCCGTCTGAGAAAATCCTAGGATTTTGTTGTCGGAATGTCCGAACAAAGTCCGACCGTGTGTACGCCCTATTAGTGTGACATAAGGAGTTGTCCATATCTATTTTATTAGATGATTATTTTTTAGGTCACATTTATTGATTATTAATATATAGCGCAGCTATTTCTTATATTGTATCTAGTGTGTGTGTCTCACATTGTAGTTGCAGCTTGTTTCTTCATTATTTATGATTTATTCGGATAGCGCAGTATAATTACGGTACTTTTTTTTCAGTTTTTTTTCATAAAGAGGTTTAGGCTCCCTTTGTACATTCCTAGTGAGGTTTAAAGTGTTAAAGTGTTATCTTTAAGGCTGCTACTAGATATTACCAAATTTATTCAGATGTTTGTGGATTACTCTTTAAAGAAAGTCCCGCTCAGGAGGTGCTAGACAACCAGCAGGTCACTTAGTAGTAATTGTAATATGGGAGAAGCCCTGTGATTGGTTAGGGAGAGAGTAGCAAATAAGGAGAAGACCGCACCCCAGTGGGAAGCAGATGCCTTGTTCTTCAAAAAGGAGTAACCAGATCTTTGCGCTTCCCCTTCATGGGTAACTGGACTATCCTCCCTTGAGAAGCTATGCCAGGAAAGCAGGTATATTACTTCATGTGTTATGCTTATTTCTGGCCAAATGGCCAAGAAACAAAGCACAAGAGTCCCAGAAAACGAATTAGGTGTCATCTTTTGCTAACATTAACTGCAATCTTGCTTGAAATGAGTCACCTAAGTAGTAGAAACCAACTATGATGGTATTTGAGCAATACACAGTTATGTTACGTTTCAATGATTTGTATGCATTTCTGTTAACAAATAAGGGGTTACCTGGGTATGGTTTGACCAAGTAATGGTAATCAATTTCTTTCATAACAGTGTCCTTGAACTGTGCATATCTCTGTTGTTTTTACTAAGGCATCACATATGTGTATGGTCTAATATGACCATATATGAAGCAATATATGAAGCAACATATGAAGCAACACACTTTGGTCAGTTGATCATAGTGAAAAATGAAATGCTGATCAGTTGAATTCAAGGTTTTATGCCAAGTAAGATTTTTGTTTATAAGATAATTGTTTATTGATCCCATCATCCACTTAATAGATAGATTTAATTAGGAAAGAGAAGTGCACAAAAGGATAAAGTGTGTGTGTGTTTGTGTGTGTGTCTGTGTGTGTGTGTGGGGGGGGGGTGGTTTACCACCTCTGCCAAGTTATTTTTTATTTTGGTGTCTATGTACAACTGGGGAACTTTCCCTTCACATCCTGCCCCAAAGAAGCAACAGAAAGAGGAAATTCTCATCTTAGGGCTTATTCATCAAAAACACTATGTACAAATGCCTGCAGTGAATCGTTTTATACACATCTGTATGCAGCATTTTGGTCTGAATAATATGCTGAATGTGTAAACTTATATACGCATATACCATACAGTGTACATGAACTCCACTGGCCAAACTCCTGCATGGGAATCTTAGCAATGTTCAGCCATTGCTGCCACTGCTGATTTCACACCATTAATGCTTACATGTCAGGCCTAAATGAGTCATTCTAATGATGGTGGTGTCTATGCAGAATGGTCTTACCCTTCAGTCATTCAGAATTTGTCTGCCTGTTCCCAGCGCCCGCAGGGTCACTAATGTGCACACGCATGTGCATCTACCTACTACTGGAATGTCCCTGACACAGTGGCTGGCGTTTGTCCTTCACAAGATGTTGCAGCCATTAAATCTCCTACTTCCTCCACCAATGCATCCCTGAGCAGAGCGTGGCAAGTGCATCCAACATAGGCATCATTATACAACCACATCAATCACTCTTCTTCACAGGACTCTCTATTCCACAGTCCACAGAAAGCCAAGCAGAAACAGCCATCTGTGCATCAAGTAGGTGAGTAAGCTGATGATTACAATTCTCATGAGGACACTAGAGTATTTATTAGATATGTGCATTCATTATCGTCTGAATGCATTTTCATTGAATTTCTGGGATTTCCGTGTTCGTTTTAACAAAATGATAACGAACGTGCAGAATCTGAAATCCGAAATATCCAAAATAAAAAATGCTTTATTTTCGTATCCATTATATTTTCATATTGTTGTGACAACAGTTCGATATAGATAGATAAAAGATTCAACATGACGGTGACAATAGCAAACTGTGTCTATCGAACCTGCTGTCGAATGTGCCTAACCTATTTCTATTAGTCCAAGATTATTCGACATAAAGAGAAAAGATTCAACATTATAGAGATAATAGTAAAAGAGCTGTTAGTGGTCATTGCTGGAATGGGTGAGGGAAGTAAAATGATGATCATGATAAATGTTATTGGCTGATCAAAAATATGTATAATACCATTTGACATGAAGATTCAACGAAGCAGCTAAAAACATACAATCGCCGTGAGCAGACATTTACAGTCAAATGCTCATCCCATAGGCTATAGAACAATTCTAATGTTGTTTGACTAGTAATAATAATTAATAATTATAATTATTACTAGTCAAACAACATTAGAATTCTACTATAGCTTGTGGGCCGGGCATTTGACCGGAAATGTACGATTGTGGCATCGTACAGTTTAGCTGCTTCGTCAAATCTTCTTTGAACATCCGTCAGACACCATAAGCCTTCAATGGACAGATTAAACCTTAATTAAGGGAGTAACTAAATAAATGTATTTTTCGGACAAAACCAAAATTCCGAAACAAAATATTTCAGTGTGCACATGTCTAGTATTTATTGAGCTGATTGAAGATTACCCTACCACTGGACAACCCATTAACTGTGGCCACATGCAATTGCATGCATGAGTGCCAGCGCAGGGATTTGTGTGTGTAAACACAAAAAACCCTCTGCTGTCGGAGCAGAGGAGACGCGTTGTTTGTTCCTAGTAAGTAGGAACAGCAATATGTCTCCTCACTTACTCAGTCCAATCCTTATACAGTTAGAACACACTTTGGGAACACACAATTAAACCCTTGATCGCCCCCTAGTGTTAACCACTTCCCTACCAGTGTCATTTACACAGTAATCAGTGCATTTTTATAGCACTGATCGCTGTATAGATGTCAATGGTCCAAAAAATATGTCAAAAGTGTCCGATCTGTCCGTCGCAATGTCGCAATACTACTAAAAATCACAGATCACCGTCATTACTAGTAAAAAATAAATGAATAAATAAATAAATAATAAAAATGCCAAAAAAAGCCATAAATCTTTCCCAGACACATTTGTGCAAACCAATCAATATACACTTATTGCGATTATTTTACCAAAAATATGTAGTAGAATATATATTGGCCTAAACTGATGAAGAAATTTGTTTTTTAAAAACATTTTTGGGCTATTTATTATAGCAAAAGGTAAAAATCGTTGTTTTTTTTTTTTTTAATTGTTACTCTTTTTTTGTGTATAGCGCAAAAAAACAAAATGCAGAGGTGTTTAAATAGCACCAAAAGAAAGCTCCGGAGCGTCACGCTGACCGAGAGCTCCGCACCGCTCCGGCCTTCAAGAGCTCAGCACAAGTGCTATTTTTGCAGATCTCAGCAGGAGGACCAGGTATCGCACCCTCTCAGTTCCGGGCACCAGCCTAAATGTCCGGAACCCAGCCAAAGAAGGACATTAACTGGCAACTGAACTTTGGCCTAGTTCCCCCTGTGCCTTCCAAGATGGCGGCCACAACTTCTCCATGCGGAGACACTGTAAACCTGCAGGCCCGGCGTGCCCTCCAGCTTTATCCCCACCAGCCACGGCACAAGTGAGTAATTTACTGGGGGCTCAAAGCTACATGGCATCACCTGCTTCTACTGAATCTCTCCTAAGCAGGCTGCAGAACGGCAACCCTTACTCTCCCCTTCTCAACTCCCCTGATAGCATTGCAGACTCTCCACAGGCTTCCCCCATCACTAATAATCATCCACCAGAAATGGCACAACTTCTCACCTGTTTTTCTGATATGCTCGCTACAGGGCTAGCACAAAATGCCATACAAATCACCACATCAATTAAGGCAGATCTCCAGAGTCTAGGGGCAAAAATGGATGCCATTGAACAGGCTGTAGATGATTCTGCAGCACGCACCAACCAACATGCCACCTGTATCCAATCTTTACAGGATCAACTCAAAAATGCTCTAGCCAAAATTGAAGACCTGGAGAACAGAAGCAGACGCGATAACTTTCGAGTGTGAGGTATTCCTGAAGCCAATATGGATATTTCTAGCACTGTTAAAGCTCTAATCAAAGAAATTATCCCGGACGATAAGCTCGAATTGGACAGGGCCCACAGAGTGCTACAACCCCCCCACCAGGATGGACTCCCCCAGGATATAGTGGTCAAGACACACTTTTGAGGAGTAAAAGAAGAGATAATGAAAAGATCCCGTTACAAAGATGACATCACCCTATTTGGTAACAAAATCCAAATTTTTGCTGACATTTCACCAACCACGATTCAAAAAAGAAGATCACTCAGACCACTTCTAGACGTGCTCTCACAGAAAATGATCAAATATAGATGGGCCTTTCCTTTCCGTCTGCAATTCCACTACAGAGATAAATCCTACAGCTTCTTGAATTTCCAAATGGCCGAGCAATTACTTCTCCGCCTTGAGCTTATATCAAGACCTGCCCCCACACAATGCAGAGAATCGACCAACCTCGTCCAAAAGGCCTCCTCCAAACAGTCCCCTTACCCCACTGTGGGTGAAACAGCAAACGAAGAAACAACGGGAATCCATGCCCCCCAGATGAACTCTGTTGACATTTGCTCAATTGGTCCAAGTTCCCTTTTTTTGATTGTGTAGAGGCTTCTCCTACACACCCCTGGTCTTTTTCAAGACCCACTACAATTTACTTCCCCTTTCACCCATACACCCCCTTTTTTTTTTTTCTTTGTTTTTGCCAGACTCTTCCTACGCACTGGAAGCACCCTAGCCCTTCATCATATGAGGACTGCAAATATTTTTACTATAGGTCTCAAGCAGAGGCCTTAGCTCGGGATACTTCTTATTCTGCCTAAGCATCACCCCACCCCACCTCCCTTATCCCTATTCCCTTTCCCCTTCCATCCCCCGCTACTCCCCCTCCCTTCCCCACCCTCCCTTGATATATTAATCCTTCATAGCAGATTTATCCAACATGATATGATGCCGGTCCTTCTCTTGTTTATATTTTATATGTTTGATTCTTTTTTTTCTTTTCAAGTTTACAAAGCTTATTTCACCTTTTTTAGGGATAGTACTTGGATAACATTCAAGGTTACTTTTGATAAGGTAAAATAAGTATTTGTCATAGGGAGATCTCTCCCATAGTTTTTTCCTTTTTTTTCAACAAATGCTCTGCGGCCGCAGCGGATCTACATGCCACTCCACCTATTGTAACCAAGAGGAATTCAGATCCCTTGGTGACAATAGACGTGCGGCCCTAATTTGGGCTGTTTTTCATTTACTGAACCCTTCATTTTTAGGGGTTCAGTGCAGGTTTTTGATCCTGCAACTAAAGGATCCAGGGTTCTTTTCACACTGGACTCCTTCTTTCTCAGTTTCTTCTATTCTTCTCTCTCTTCCTTTTCTGCCCTGTTCTTCCCCCCCACCCGTTTTTCCTCCCACCCAGGTGCCTTCGAGGAGAGCTGACCAGGTTCGGCACCCTGAATTCCGAAGCTGAGATCATACTCCCAGGACGGACGGACCCCCTCCCCTAGATCGGGTAAGAATTCGTATTTTATTGACGAATACTCCACACATTGTCCATGGCTGACGAACCCCCCCACAGTCACCTCTCAAAATAGCGTCCCACAATGCACAAGGACTAAACTCCCCAGTGAAAAGGCGCAAAGCCTTCCATAGCTACCATTCCAGAGGGTTGGACGTTATACTCATCCAAGAAACCCACTTTCCGAAGAACTTTAACCCATCCTTCTTACACCGTAATTATCCCAAATTTTATTTAGCCAATGCAGATGACAAAAAAAGAGGAGTAGCTGTACTCATATCCAAACGCACACCCTTTTCTTTAACCCAAACTGTTAAGGATGAAGAGGGAAGATACATCCTTGTGAAAGGCCAGATAAATGGTACAATTCTCTCCATTATATCATACTATGCCCCTAATAAGGGACAGGCTTCCTTCTTCTTATCTATGCTTACCTCGCTCTCCCCCCACCTGGAGGGCAAGGTGATCATGGGAGGGGATTCAAATATTGTCTTCGATTATATGCTTGACAAATTGACAAAAAGCCACTCAAAGCTCAAAAGACCCCACAATCAGAGCCTTCGTATTGCTCAACTTCTGAATTCCTTAGGAATGATTGATGTATGGAGAGAGTTGAATCCTAGTGCCAGAGACTACACTCACTTCTCCTCTCCCCACAGAACTTACGCGCGTATAGACCACATTTTTCTGCATACCACCGACATACACTTAGCCTCCCGAGTAACAATTAGCGACGTCCCTTGGTCTGATCACTCCTTGGTTTCCACCAAACTTTGTGGTTTCCTACACACAGCAAGCCCTCCACAATGGTGCCTCAATGAAGCCCTCCTCTCCAACCCTGTACACTGTACTATGATCGAAAAAGACATTTTAGAATATTTCCGTTTTAACCGGTTCCCGACCAGTGCACGCCGATGTACGTCGGCAGAATGGCACGGCTGGGCAAATGGGCGTACCTGTACATCCATTTGAATTCCCCGCCCTGCCATTGCTTGTGCGCCGCCGGAGGCGCGCACGTGCGCCGGCCGGGGGCTCCGTGAGTCGGGTCATGGGTCCCGCGGACTCGATCGCCATGGGGATACCCGCGATCGCCTCACGGAGAGGACGAACGGGGAGATGCTGATGTAAACAGCATCTCCCCGTTCTGCCTAGTGACAAGTGTAACTCGATCTCTGCTCCCTGTCATTGGGAGCAGAGATCAGTGACGTTGCACACTAGCCCATCCCCCTGACAGTTAGAAATCACTCCCCTAGGACACACTTAACCCCTCCCCGCACCCTAGTGGTTAACCCCTTCACTGCCAGTGTCATTTACACAGTAATCAATGCATTTTTAATCGCACTGATCGCTGTATAAATGACAATGGTCCCAAAAATGTGTCAAAAATGTCCGACATGTCCGCCATAACGTCGCAGTCACAATAAAAATTGCTGATCGCCGCCATTTCTAGTAAAAAAAAAAATTTAATAAAAATGCTATAAAACTATCCCCTATTTAGTAAACGCTATAACTTTTGCGCAAACCAATCAATCAACGCTTATTGCGATTTTCTTTTTACCAAAAATATGTAGAAGAATATGATCGGCCTAAACTGAGGAAAAAAAATGTTTTTTATATATTTTTGGGGGATATTTATTATAGCAAAATGTAAAAAATAATGCGTTTTTTTCAAAATTGTCGCTCTTATATTGTTTATAGCGCAAAAAATAAAAATTGCCACCAAAAGGAAACTCGATTTGTGGGAAAAAAAGGACGTCAATTTTGTTTGGGAGCCACGTTGCACGCCTGCGCAATTGTCAGTTAAAGCGTCGCAGTGCCGAATCGCAAAAAACGCTCTGGTCAGGAAGGGGGTAAAATCTTCCGGGGCTGAAGCAGTTAATGATACGCCAGAGATTTCCCCAAGCTCTTTATGGGGAGCTCATAAAACAGTAATAAGGGGTAACCTTATACAATTGGCAACACAACTAAAACAAGAAAAACAAATTGATCTCAAAAAGTTGCAAAAAAATTTCCAACTCATTTGTAAACGACACAAGCATCACCCCACTTCTGCTTCCCAAGCTAAAATGGATGCTTCCAGGATCGAATTAAACACTGCTCTCACATCTACTGCAGAAAAACACCTACAATGGATTAGTGGGAAATTTTACCTTAATTCAGACAAATTTGGCCCCCAGCTTGCCTCAAAACTTTCACCCAGACATAGATATCAAGCCCTACCCAAAATTAAATCCCTGTCGGGTTCCTTAACACAAGACCCCAAGGCAATACTAGAAACGTTCCACTCTTTCTACTCTAAACTATACTCATACCCCAATCAGGAATGTACCCATAAACTCAATGAATTTTTTGATAGTATCCCCCTCCCCAAAATCTCTGAATCTCATCGCTCTTTAATGGAAGCCCCTATTTCGGTAGAGGAGGTTATGGAAGTAATAAAAGAGATTAAAACAGGTTCAGCCCCAGGCCCAGACGGTTTCTCGTCACTTTATTATAAAAAATTTGGAGCTAAGCTGTCTCCTTATCTGGTCCGGTTCTTTAATTCCCTCAATAGGGATTCACCTTTAGATCCAGCGAAAAAATCTTGCCTACATCTCAGTCATACCCAAACCGGGCAAAGATCAGAGCCAGGTTAGCAACTACAGACCTATATTCCTCATGAACAACGACCTGAAAATAATGACAAAAATCCTCTCCAA
This sequence comes from Aquarana catesbeiana, assembly GCF_042186555.1. Taxonomy (NCBI): domain Eukaryota; kingdom Metazoa; phylum Chordata; class Amphibia; order Anura; family Ranidae; genus Aquarana; species Aquarana catesbeiana. The sequence goes on along the minus strand of NC_133326.1, from coordinate 399,441,672 downwards.
CAGACTAGGTTCCTTTATAGGGTCATATGTGCATAGGGATCAAGTGGGCTTTATACCAGGGAGACAGGGTCCGGATCAGATAAGAAGAGCAGTAGATATCATCTCCCTGTTGCAGTCAAAATGGGATGGTAATCCACCTCAAGAAGGTTACCTTTTATCTATAGATCTCCAAAAGGCTTTTGACTCCATTACCTGGCCTTATCTGTTTGGGACTTTAGAGAGATGGGGCTTCGGTTCCCATTTCATTAACCTCCTCGCAGCTCTCTATTCCCAACCTAAAGCCCAGATCAGAATCCAAGGTCATTTATCTGATTTCTTCTCCATAACCAAAGGGACTAGACAGGGATGCCCTTTATCCCCTCTGCTCTTCGCCATCGGCATAGAAAATTTGGCTATCGCAATAAGAAACCACCCAGACATCCATGGCATTAAATGTGGTCAGTCATCACACAAATGTGCTTTGTTCGCGGACGATGTTCTTCTCTTCATCACTTCCCCCCTCATTTCCACCCCCAATGTCTTATCACTTCTTAAAAAATTTGGAAAGATTTCAGGCCTGCAAGTGAATATGGCCAAATCTATAGCACTTAACATCTTACCCCTTCACTCCTAGTGGAAAGCCTAAAGGACCATTTCCCCTTTGTATGGAGTTCAACCTCCATCCCATATTTAGGCATTCAGTTAACCCCCCAAATAGAACAACTATACCGCTCTAACTACCCTCCCATGTTCAAAAAACTTAACTCTGATCTTGATTAATGGTCGTTACACAAAATGTCTTGGTTAGGAAGGTTGAACACGGTTAAAATGACCTTACTCCCACGGATCCTATATCTCTTCCGATCCCTTCCCATTCCTGTCCCCAAATTACATATCTCCAAGTTACAATCCTCGATCATCCAATTTATCTGGAATAAATCGAACCACAGGCTCCCTAAAAAAACACTCTTTAGACCAAGGAAAAAAGGGGGTCTTGGACTGCCCAATTTCTGGTGGTACTACCAGGCAGCACATATTAGCCAAATTTCAGCTGTTTACTCTAGAGGCTCAAAACCAGAATGGATAGAGATGGAAAGACAAGCTATACCCAAATTCACTATAGATTATGTTCTTTGGCGTCCCCATAAAACTAGACCACCGATCCTCTCCCCCTCCCTTTCACACTCATTCACATTGTGCGACACACTGCATAAATTAAACATTCTAACATCTAACTGGCATCCCCTGGCTCACATCTTTAATAATCCCTTTTTCCCTCCAGGCACGAACATAAGAGCATTCCAGTGGTGGCTTGATAAGGGATTGTACAGAATAGGTCATTTTTGTAACTCTAATGGACCCCTCAAATTGACTCAATGCACATCAAAACTTGAAATGCCCCAATCGGAAAAGTTTCGCTTTCACCATTTGAGACATTTCCTACTCTCCATCCTCTCCCAGGAACCGCTTCCCCTTACTACCACTCCTTACGAACAATGGTGTTCCTCAGCTATGGACATGAAAGGGGGAATTTCTCTCATATACTCAGCTTTAGCCGAACCACAAGAGAAAGCGACCTATATGACGACCTGGAAACATGATGTCGGATTTGAATGGGATCTAGACACATGGCATTCGCATGTCGCTTCCGCCTTTAAGGGGATCCTAAATGTCTCCCTTACTGAAGCGGACCTCAAAATTATGACGCAGTGGTACCTAGTCCCTACTAGATTAGCTAAATTTTACCCACAATCCTCCCCTATATGCTTTAAGGGATGTGGTCACCTGGGTACTCTCCTACATATTTTTTGGGAATGCCCACGAATCAGAGGCTACTGGAACAAAATATTCAACCTAATCCGCAAAGTCACCGGCAAGGCGATCCCACAAACCCCAACTGTAGCTCTCTTAAATCAAAAAGTCCCCAAAATTCCTAAATACGACCAAATTCTAATCCACTATATTCTCATAGGAGCCAAACTTACCATAGCCCGGGCATGGAAACTTCCTAAGGTATCCTTCCATTTAGCCAAACAGAAAGTCTCCTGGATCATGTACCAGGAGAAAACCTCTAACATCATTCTTGATAAAACTGAGAAATTCAAACATATATATGGGAAACATGGGCCCGTCATATTGGCATGACCCTCTAATCCCTAACTCTACCATAAAATGGTGAGTTAAGTTGGCTGATTTGCACACTGTCACAGCTCTCCTCGGAGCCCAGGCACTCCTTCCCCCACCCACCCCTCTTAAAACCCCCTCTTCCTCTCTTTCTAATTCTATTTCTCTCTTTCTCCTTATTTTCTATTAGATACTCTTCTTGCCCACCGGACCAGAATGATGTGATGCGAAGCAGACGTTACATGATTATACCTTTAGCTATTACAAATTTTTTGGTTAATACACAATATATTTTAAATTGTTTTATCCACACTTGTCTAAGACCAGAACCTAGCAGAATAGATAAGGGTTCTGATAGTTCGACTTCTAAGCACGTTTGTCATTATAAGGAGCCCTACGGTATTGTACAGTACCATTCTTTATGCACTGTCTAGGACTTACCTCTCATCAAAGAACCAGAGGCCATTGAGGCCCAGACACAGCATGATCCCGAACCGGGGTGTCTGGATTTCAAGGCGGACGGTAACTTATTTTGAATACCAGACAGGGCTTTCACGTTGTCGATGATTATCATTTCCGCATAGAAGTTTTATACATGAATATTTCCTGTGCACTGCATCTCTTGTTACTTCCGAGTGCAATTTTTTTCTACATGACCAAACTCTGTTATCTATTTTACTCCCCTGCGTGGGTAGCAAATTGTCGATGTTTAATATCTTACCTCAATAAACATGTTAAAACTCAAAAAAAACAAAAAAAAACAAAGAAAGCTCTATTTGTGGGAAAAAAGGACGCAAATTTTGTTTGGGTACAGCATTGCATGACAGCGCAATTACCAGTTAAAGCAACGCAGTGCCAAATTGTAAAAAGTGCTCTGGTCAGGAATTGGGGTAAAACCTTATGGGGCTGAAGTGGTTAATGACACTACCTTAAAATATGTTAGTGTTAGACATATGCACTGCCGAAAATTTTTTTGTTTTCGTTTTATTCGTTTTGTTTTTTTTTAGTTTTTCGGGTCATTTGTTATGATCGCAATTCGAAAATCCGAAAATAAGAAAGAAAATCTGAAAATTTGAAGGAATGAAAATCTGAAAAAAAATGATAACTAACTACTACTAATAATTAACTATTAAATTGTAGGTATTGGAATTTCCTTTCAAATATGCCTTTTCAAACCCTTCAGGTCTCGTATGGATTTTAAGGGAAACCCCGCTCCAAAATTAAAAAAAAAATGGCATGGGGTCCCCCCAAAAGTCCATATCAGACCCTTATCCGAGCACGCAACCTGACAGGCCACAGGAAAAGAGGGGGGACGAGAGAGCGCCCCCCCTCCTGAACCGTAACAGGCCACATGCCCTCAACATTGGGAGGGTGCTTTGGGGTAGTTCCCAAAAACACCTTGTCCCCATGTTGATGGGGACAAGGGCCTCATCCCCACAACCCTTGCTCGGTGGTTGTGGGGGTCTGCGGGCGGGGGGTTTATCAGAATCTGGAAGCCCCCATTAACATGGGGACCCCCAGATCCTGGCCCTCCCCCCTGTGTGAAATGGTAAGGGGGTACAAAAGTACCCCTACCATTTCACAAAAAAACTGTCAAAAATGTTAAAAATGACAAGAGACAGTTTTTGACAATTCCTTTATTTAAATGCTTCTTCTTTCTTCTATCTTATTTCTTCTATCCTCTATCTTCCTTCGGTTTCTTCCTCCATCTTCTTCTTCTTCTAGTTCTTCTGGTTCTTCCTCCTCTGACGTCACGGGAAATGCCACAGGGAAGTCTCCATCAAGTCCCTGTGCGTCAGAGGGGGGTGGGGTCACCGGGTGGCCCCTCCCCCCATTATTTAAGAACCGTCAGAAGAGGAGAAGCGTCACACAGCGGGAGCCTCCCTCCATGCCATCATGGATGTGGAGCGGCCCGAGGAGAAGAAGGGAAGAAGACGCCGCGGAGGAAGATGCTGGACGAGAACACCGGAGGAAGAACCAGAAGAAGAAGAAAATGGAGGAAGAAACCGAAGGAAGATAGAAGAAAGAAGAGAGAAGAAAGAAGAAGCATTTAAATAAAGGAATTGTCAAAAACTGTCTCTTGTCATTTTAAACATTTTTGACACTTTTTTTGTGAAATGGTAGGGGTACTTTTACTTACTTTTTTACACAGGGAGGAGGGCCGGGATCTGGGGGTCCCCTTGTTAAAGGGGGCTTCCAGATTCCGATTAGCAGACCCCCACAACCACCTGGCAAGGGTTGTGGGGATGAGGCCCTTGTCCCCATCAACATGGGGACAAGGTGTTTTGTGGGGCTACCCCAAAGCACCCTCCCAATGTTGAGGGCATGTGGCCTGGTTACAGTTCAGGAGGGTGGCGCTCTCTCGTCCCCCCCTCTTTTCCTGCAACCTGCCAGATTGCGTGCTCGGATAAGGGCCTGGTATGGAATTTAGGGGGACCCCCCACGTCATTTTTTTTTTTTATTTTATGTTCGGGGTTCCCCTGTGGGGAATTCCCATGCCGTTTTTATCAATGAACTTTTATGTGTATTGTCGGACTGGCAATTCAATAATAGCCACGAACAGTTTTAAATGACTTTTTTTCCTTTGAAATGTCATTTTGCTGTCAGACTGTTCTAAACATGGGAAATATGCGCCCCTTTACAGGCATACTATAGACACCCCCAGGTACGAAATTTAAAGGAATATTACACTTTTATTGTTTCACTTTAAGCATTATTATTAAATCACTGCTCCCGAAAAAAAACGGCCGTTTTTAAAACTTTTTTTTGCATTGATCCATGTCCCCTGGGGCAGGACCCAGGTCCCCAAACACTTTTTATGACAATACCATGCATATAAGCCTTTAAAATGAGCACTTTTGATTTCTTCCATAGACTTTTAAAGGGTGTTCTGCGGCTTTCGATTTTGCTGCGAACACCCCAAATTGTTCGCTGTTCGGCGAACTGGCGAACAGCCGATGTTCGAGTCGAACACGAGTTCAACTCAAACTCGAAGCTCATCCCTACACAGGACCCCTGCTGGGAGCCACATCAGTATTAGGTGTGAACCCAGCCTCAAGGATTGATTTGGTCCTTACTAATCTTACTTTGTTACATAAGGTGTCTCAAACAGATATCCATTCTATCACATGGTTGGATCGTGCACCTGCCACAGTGTTTCTGGAGAAGAGATTCAATGTGAACCCAATCTACATGAAATGCAATAACACATCTCTCCTTACTAAACCATCGCTCCATGTAAAAGAACTGTCTAAAAGAGTTATCTCAATATTTTTTTCCAGTATGGCATTTTCGCAAAGCATACTGGTTTGTTAATACATATGGCTGTCATAGAGAAAAATCAGAGAATGCATGCTATTACTGATTTATTGACTAAAATTAAATGACTGGAAACACAGCATAAGACAGCTATTTCCTCAGTGATTACAATAGAAATATGAAAGTGTAGACAGGAGCTTATATTGCTTTTACTATCAGACCATGAAAAGTGTAAAAAATACATTTAAAGCTGCTTACTACTCTCAAGGGAATAAAGCTGGTAAATTATTAGCTAATCAACTCAAAACCAGACAGACCAGGGGAAAACTAGCCTCAATTGTAGACCAAAATACCCATTCTGCAGTGTATTGTCCAAAATATATAACAAATGATTTTCAAAAATATTACAGGCATCTATTCAACCTGAGAACCGGTTTACAACATGTCAGCATATTAATGACATATGCTGTGTGTTCCTGTGCAATTCAGCCTGCATACAAAACACACTCCATTTGTGATCTGCAGCTGGTGTCAATAGAAAGTTAACATCACCCCAAATGCAGGTCCAAATGCAGTGCGTTTGCCTGCATCTGCTTGAACCAGATCACATGGTATTTTGTACCATGCGATCCGGTTACAGTGCATTTAAAAAAGTAGTGCATGCACTAGCTTTGGTGCAATGTGGTTTAGTGCGATGCAGTGAAATTTTAGCCCATTAACCACCTCAATACAGGGCACCTACACCCCCCTCCTACCCAGACCAATTTTCAGCTTTCAGCGCTCTCACACTTTGAATGACAATTACTCAGTCATGCTACACTGTACCCATATGAAACTTGCGTCCTTTTTTTCACACAAATAGAGCTTTCTTTTGGTGGTATTTAATCACTAGTGTTTTTTTATTTTTTTGTGCCATACAAAAAAAGACCATAAATATTGTGAAAAAAATGCCTTTTTTCTTTGTTTCTGTCATAAAATTTTGCAAATTAGTAATTTTTCTTCATACATTTTGCCCAAAATGTATTCTGCTACATATCTTTGGTAAAAATAACCCAAATTAGTGTATATTATTTGGTCTTTGTGAAAGTTATAGAGTCTACAAACTATGGTGCCAATCACTGAAAATTGATCACATCTGATCAGGCCTTCAGTACATCAGATGTATCTCATTTCTTGAGACACTAACAAGTCAGGAAAGTATTATTGAAAGTTGTATTGACCCCTTTTTAGAAAGTAGACATTCCAAGGTATTAAGTATGTAGCATGGTGAGTTTTTTTAAGTTGTATTTTTTTTTACAAAATTGTCATATTATCAGGTTATTTCTCACAAAAAGCATATGCATACAACAAATTACACCCCAAAATACATTCTGCTACTCTTCCTGAGTATGGTGATACCACATGTGTGAGACTTTTACACAGCCTGGCCACAAACAAAGGCCCAACATTGAAGTAGCACCTTCAGGCGTTCTATGAGCATAAATGACACATCTCATTTCTCAACCACCTATTACAATTTTGAAGGCCCTGGAGCACCAGGGCAATGGAATTGCCCATAAGATGAACCCATTTTGGAAAGCAAACATCCCAATGTATAATCTATGAGGCATAATGAGTCTTTTGAACGGTTCATTTTTTCCATAAGTTTTTGGAAAATGTGTAAAAAAAAAAAAGAAAATGCATTTAAAAAAAAAAAGTTGTCCATTTATAAGATATTTCTAACACATAGCATGTATATAGCAAAAATTACACCCCAAAATACATTCTGCTACTCTTCCCGAGTATGGCAATACCACATGTGTGAGACTTTTACACAGCCTGGCCACATACAGAGGCTCACAATGAAATAGTACCTTCAGGCGTTCTAGGAGCATAAATTACACATCTCATTTCATTCCTACCTATCACACTTTTGAAGGCCCTGGAGCACCAGGACAGTGGAATTATGCACAAAATGACCCCATATTGGAAAGCAAACACCCCAACGTATATTCTATGAGGCATGGGCTGCAGATAGGTACTCGGGTACTCTGATGGGCTGCAGATAGGTACTCGGGTAACTTGATGAGCTGCAGACAGGTACTCGGGTAACTTGATGGGCTGGTGACAGGTACTTGGGTACTCTGATGGGCAACAGATAGGTACTCGGGTACTCCGATGGGCTACAGATAGGTACTCGGGTACTCTGATGGGCTGGTGACTGGTATTCGAGTACTCTGAAGGGCAGTGACAGGTACTTAGGTACTTGGTACTCATATGGACTGTGACAAGTACTCAGGTACTCAGATGGACTGTGACAGGTACTCGGATACTCAGATGAACTGTGACAGGTACTCAGGTACTCAGATGGACTGTAACAGGTACTCAGGTACTTAGATGGACTGTGACAGGTACTCGGGTACTCAGATGGACTGTGACAGGTACTTTGATGGCTGGAGACAGGTACTTTGATGGCTGGAGACAGGTACTGAGATGGCTGGTGACAGGTACTTTGATGGGTGATGACAGGTCCTGTTTATTGGGGGGGCAACCAGTGTGGTTGGTGTACACTGTAAGCGGTAACGAGATGTTACCGCAATCTCCTTCTCACACACGATCAGTGTGTGAGGAGGAGAACCCGGTAACATCTCGTTACCGGTTTGTTGACATTTAGTGATCGGCTATGAAAGGATCACAGCCTATCACGTGGTAAACAGCCGCCGGCCAATGGCTGTTTACCATCGTCGGTGATGAGCCATGTTCCCGAGAACACGCCGCCACCGACGTGCACACGGTAAGCAGTTAAATATGAATGGGCTGAAATTTCACCACACAGAACCACATGTGAATCACACAGGAACATACAGTGTGTTCCTGTGTGATCATGTGCAAGCATGGTGTGAATCGGCCCTGAGTGAGGATATCAATACTCTCCAGCCCACAGATAAAAATATTTCAGACTTCCCTACCTCTGTGGACCTTCCCATATTAGATCCTCAGTTTCTAGATTCCCTAAACTCCGAATTCGGATAAAGAAATATTGACCGTGCTCAAATCTTTTACCAATAATATGTCTCCAGAAGCTGATGGTTTTTTGGCCAGATATTATAAAGAATTTGGAGAATTGTTACTCATGTATTTAAACAAACTATTGAATGAAGCTGCATCCTCCACTTCTTTTCCACAGGAAATGTTGCAGGCTGTAGTTATAACACTGTCCAAACTAGGGAAGGAGCCTAACTGTCCCCAGAATTTTAGGTCTATTTCAGCCTAAAAATCTATGCAAAAATTCTATTGAATAGAGTAGCAGCAGTCACTTCCACACTCATTAAAGTGGACCAAGCCTCAGATGGCATGAGAAAAATGTTTAATCTGAAAAAAACAAAACTGTAGAATCTTGTAAAACACCCACAGTCTTCCTTACATTGAATACCAAAAAGGCATTGATAGAGTGCATTGGGGGTGTTTACAAGCTACTCTCCAAAAATTTGGAATTAAAGGCTTTGTACTCTCAGCCATCATATTCTTGTATTGCAAACTTTTGGCCGGTATTTACACCTCTAATGTGATGCTGGATAATTTCTTCATTACGAATGGCACCAACCTGGGTTGCCCTTTTTCACCCTTTTTTTCCATGTTGATGGAACCCTTAGCTGCAGCAATTAGACCTAATTATCTAATCTCAGGGATAGAGATGGGCAATTATTCACATAAAATAGAGTTATTCGCCAATATGATACTGACATTATCTAATCCTGCTCCTTCCCTGTGTACAGTACAACAAATATTTGATCGATTCCACAAAATCTCTTATTATAGAGAAAGAGCAATGAAGTCTTCAATCTTACCAATAGGTATAAACTGCTGCTCCCTAAGGTCCCTTTCACACGGGCGCCTCCATGGAATGGATTCTGCTTAGTATCGCTCCGCTGATCCCTGCTGAGCAGGCGAATGACAGATTCTGTCTGCTTCGCTGTGCAGAGCAGACAAGGACATAGTCCAGCTCTCCTCTATTAAACACAACTTATCACAATTGGAGAAAGTTAAAATATCAATGATCAATCTTATCATGATCTGGGATGGCCCTGCAGACCTGATCACCTCATTTGTAGAACACTGCAATCATAATTCATATGGATTGGCCTTCACCCATGTTTTTGACTCCACCAGCCTGACTTTTCTAGACTTAGATTTAAGTCACGCAGATGGAAATATTATTGCCCGAAACTACACCAAGCCGACGGCTGGCAATTCCTATCTGCACTTCCATAGCTGCCACTACCCGAAGTGGATTAAAAACATACCCAAAGGGCAGTTCTGTCTTTTAAGACAGAACTGTACCTTGGATACTGACTATGCTGCGTCTAGCATTCCACTGAAAAATAAATTTGCAGACAAACAATATCCTAAAGTTTTAGTAGATGAAGCATGTGCCCTATATTCCAAAGGCAAACCCGCTAGAACAGAAAAAAGTGAGATTGATTATTCTACCCAATTTATCACCACCTTCTATTTCCAATACAGAAAGATGGAAAATATATTGAGTAAGCACTGGAGTATTTTACTACAGGATCCTCTCCTCAAAACCATCCTCCCTACGAAACCAAGAGTTACCTACCGCAAAGCTCCAAACTTGAAAAACAAAATTGCCGCTAGTAAATTATTAACCACACCATCTATCCATACTACAGACCATCCCACCACTCTTATACCTCTAGTTGGCATGTATCAATGCAAAAAAGACATTGTCTTTTTAAAACCTGTTCCTTTATCACACATGGACAAAAGTCTTTCTACTCTAAGGGCAAGTTGGACCAATTTTACAATTGCTCTTCTGATTTTGTGGTGTATGGCCTTACTTGCCCCTGTGATCTCATTTATGTTGGCTGAACGATCTGCCCTCTTAGACAGCATTTTTGCCAACACCGCAGATGAATAGAGGGTGATAAGGACATGCACAGCGTTCTGCGACATTTTGTGGAATTCCATAAAAAATCCACCACGTGTCTCCGGGTTTGGGTTATTGAACAAATCCCCAAATCTTTTACTGCAGTGGAACGTTTTAAAAAACTTTGCGCTAGGGAGACTTTTTGGATCTATACTCTCAATATTCTTTCGCCTGGCGGCCTCAACAAGAGTATAGAGATAGCCACTGTTCTATAAGTTCTCACTGATCAGATGTTTCCCTGACTCTCGATATCATTATATATATTTTTTTTAAATATCTATTTTTTTCCTCCATCCCTTATTGTTTACTACATTTTCCACTAAATTTTTTATCTATTCAATTATTGTCTTCACCACCGGTTCCTCACATATGTGTGTGTATATGTGTATGTGCGGATGTATATAGATTGTCTCTTTACATATATGTGTGGGGGCGGCGGGTTTGCAACCCTGTAAGTATTATTACTCCTTCCCCTTTGCCCATTTCTTTTCCTTCCCCTTTTCTTTTTCCCCCCTCCTCTTTTTTGTTCCCTTTTCTCCCCCCCCCTTCCCCCCCCCCTTTCCTTCCCCACATGTATTATGCTTGTCTTGGCAGCCTTTGCACATGTGGTTCGCATCCTCCCATGCCTACATGTGTTTGGGCTTGTGCCCTTATCCCCAACATGTTATTATTGATGATAATATGCCATATATCCACGTTTTATTACTTTTAATTACCATTTTAACAATCTTATTCATCCCCAATTTATTGATTTTTTATTATAATATTATCATGCTCCACAATTATTACACTTACACATACATATATCTTATATGTGACCTCTTATGTCCATCCATTTAATATTAATTATATCCATGTTTCATTTGTGGCTAATGCATATTTTATCTGTGGCTAATGCATGTTTTATTGATCTAATTGTATAATCTTGTTTATCTCCCTTTACATTTTATATATTCTACATTTATGATATGTTATTGCTTGTTGTAGCCATGTACCTATAGAATAATGTATCTTGATTGGTTCAGTTACATTCCCCATAACATGTTCTGTAGTGTTCCGTCCTTCTGAGCGTCATTATGTTTACCTATGTGTGTCTATTATTCCTCCTTTTGGCCCCGCCCCTTGATTGATTATAAAATGTCACTGCCCAGCATCCCTCCCCCATGCTTGACAAAGGAGTGCCGCTATTCTTTCCATCTATAGCGAGCTGACTCGGAAACGCATCGCACAGTAGTGACGTCACAGCCCGGCGCCACTGTGTTTGCCATTCAAGCCTCGGTTTAGCTCCGCTCACACGGCCGTGTCATCTTCTTATCACGGATGCCGGATGAGGCACTGCTCTACACTGCTACACAGCTAAAGACTGGCTCTGACGCCCTGATCTCCCCTTTCCCGGAACCCACACCATTTCTGACGACTCCCCTGTGATCTCCTCTTTTTGGTGTGTTTTTGGACTACCATGTCAGCTTACTGCAGCCCATCACCAGTGGACAAGATGTGATATCAGTACACACGGATTTGCTGCTACCTGTAGTCCTCCTCTCTTTCTCCTGAACTCAACATTTCAGCTCTACATGTGAGTGGATATTGCTTTTTATCAATAAATTGTGTTTGATACATACTCAGTGGCGCCCCTTTTCCTTGTGTTTTTTTTCCAATACATTGGACTTGGGTTCTTTTCCTTTTTGGTGGCTGCCTTGATAGACTGACCTTCCACTTATGTATATGGTTTATATATGTTTGTGTGGATTCTGCCCTTGAACTTATAGGAACAGTTGACTGAGGTACTTTGTACTGCGCCTTTTTTACTTGTGTAATAATTAGTAAGTGTGGAAGAGGTGAAAATCCCCAGACCAGCTGCCTTGTTGTGGGTCTTTGGGCTGGTATTGCCATTGACCGCCATGCTGCTGTGGTGGGTGGATTGGCTGCGGAGGCTGTGTATGTGAGCCCACAAAATCACACAGGTGGGTGGTGGCATAGATCTCGCCCGTCGCCCCCCTGTTGAGGAGCTGCAGGATGAGCTCCTCACACCTTCTCCTCTGGTCAACGGCCATCCCCCTTAACCTATTGGCTGTCACCACGCCAAATCCCTCACACTGATCTGGGTCAGTACGGATGGCAGTAGTGGCCTGGCTGAGGAAGGCAGCTGTAGCCTCATCCAGATTCCTGCTCTTCCTGGCCCTTTTAGCAGGAGGGCATAGGGGAGTGATCTGGGACTCCCTCTGGCTGCTGGCCACAGGCTCCTCCTGACTGACACTTTCCTGTGTATGAAAATGGGACATAATTTTTTTTAGGGTTTGGTCATCAATCACACACAATTTTGATCTCCTCACTGTTGTAAATTGAATGTGAACAAATAGAAAAGACTATCATGGGGGCGGAGCCGGCAGCCAGAGCTCATGGACGTGTGAGAGGAGAGCTCTGACACACCAGGTGTAATCAGCGGCTCACAGCACACCAAAAACAGCCAAAAAGCATACCATCTGAGAGAGGAGAGCAGGGGGCACACAGCAGGCACGATGTACAAAAGGAAGGAGAGAGAGGGACCCCGAAAACTGACGGATTTCTTCCGCCCTGCTGAGGGCCGAAAATTCCAAGATGGCGCCGGCCCCGGGAGCCGTTCATCTGCCTCCACAGCACAGCCACACAGCAATCCAAAGCCATCCTCGGGTGAGTCACACTTTAATGACAATCCCTTGTCAACCTCCCCATTCTGCAGCCCTGTTAAGCAAAAAAGAAGGCTTGGGGAAGGAGGGGAGAATGAGGATGAGGCAGAAGCAGCAGGGGATGAAATGGAGGAATCCTCCACACAGGCAGAGCAGCTAGATGCATTCCCCACCTCAGGTCAGCCTATTATTGACACTACAATGAAGGAGATGCTGCAGACACTGAGGGGAGCTCTTCAATCTGATATGGCAGTGTTTATGAGCAACACAAAAAGGGAAATATCTGCTGTCAGCAATAGAGTGGAATATGTAGAGAATAAAATAGAGGAGTTCACTCTAGCACACAATGAACTGGTCGATGCTCACTTTGAGGTAGAAGACGAAATCAGAGCCATGAGCCTTAAAATGGCGGATATTGAAGATCGGGCCAGAAGGAACAATATCAAGTTTAGGGGGGTCCCCGAGACGGTCAAACCCGCAGAGATCACTACCTACCTAAGCTCATGATGACTGTCCTCCTCTCTCTAAGCCCAGCAGACATCACTATTGACAGGGCACACAGACTGCCAAAACCATCCTTCCTGCCTGAACAAACACCTAGAGATGTGGTAGCAAGAATCCATTTCTACCACATTAAGGATCAACTCATGCGATTCGCAAGACAACATCCCTCTCTCCCTGACCCATATGCTGGTATCTCCCTTTATGCAGACCTGTCACAAGCCACCCTGTCAGCCAGACACAACTTGGTGCCTATCACTAAAATTCTGCGCTACAACAAGATCCTCTACAAATGGGGATTCCCTGCTAAACTCCTGGTTGACATGAACAAAGAATCGCATGCGATAACATCGCTAGAAAAGGGCCTGGATCTCCTCCGAAAATGGCACTTGTTTCCCGCAGACGCAGTACCTGAGGACCCTAACCCACAATATAACAGACGCAACAACCACCGTTCAACTAAGAACTACAAGTAGCAACCTGCCTCAGTTGATACTACTTGATGCTATTTCTTTTAGTGAGCACTCTCCCCTAATAACTGTCATCTGGCTAGTTATGGTGCTTTGCAGCTCTCTAGGAAGCTGTTCTTTCTGATCAACCACCGGATGTTCGGCTGTTCAAGGATTTACCTTGTTGAACCCCCCTCGTTAGTTACTCCCGTGACCTACTATCCGCAATTCATGCGGCTTACATCTCATCATTTATCAACAGTTCAAGTTTGTTCAGTTAAACTGTTGTTTAACAAAGCTATGAGGACATTGCTTTCTCAGACCCCATGCATTATAACCATATCCAAGATATCAACTCCAATTCCTGGAACTACCACTAGATGGCACTGCTGTGCAACTTTCCACAAGAATGAATCTTAAACTGATGTCATACAATGTGAGAGGTTTGAACAGCCCCTACAAAAGGAGAGCCCTCTGGAAGTCAACCTTAGAAGAGAAATGTGACATTCTATGTGTGCAGGAAACCCATTTCGCCAGTGACAACTCCCCGAAATGTACACATCCCAAGTTTCCGCACGTATTTATGGCCAAGAATACGACAAAGAAGAATGGAGTAATGATTGCATTTAGGGACACACTAACCTTCTCTCTCTTACAGGAACATATAGATCCCCAAGGTCGCTTTCTGATCGTAGTCGCAGAACTGGACCACATCACATATACTATAGTTAACCTGTATGCACCTAATGTTAGATCTCTAAGGTTTATTCGCAAAGTTGTAAGTATGGCTAAAAAGGTACAAAAAGGCAACTTAATAATATGTGGTGATTTTAACTCGATTATGAACACAGAATTAGATGTGTCCTCGATGGCCTCTAAGCGGCGGCCCTCTCTAGACTCGCTGTGCCACGAAGAGAGGCTCTATGACCCTTGGCGCTGCCTTAGAACCACCGAGAGGGACTACACATTTTATTCGGCTGTACATAAGAGCTATTCTAGAATAGATTTTTTCCTCACTGACTTGTACACTCTGCAAAATGTCCAGAAAGCTGACATCCACAATATCACATGGTCTGACCACGCTCCAGTGACTATTGAAATTGTGGATGCCAACAAACACTCCCACAAACCATTGTGACGTAACAATACATTTCTTTTATCGCACCCCAAAATCAGAGACGAAATTGCAGCAAAGATTACGGAATTTTTTCAATTCAATAATAATGCAGATTGTTCACCTATGACCATCTGGTGTGCACACAAAGCATTCGCTAGAGGCGCCCTTATACAGGTAGCCTCTAGGGAAAAGAAAAAGAAACAGCAGCGCATGACAAAACTACTTGAGAAGATAGCAGATCTGGAAGCGCAACACAAGAATCCTGCTACCTCCTCAAGTGAAATACTCAAAAGCCTTAATAGCTGCCGGGAAGAAGTAAGACAGGAAATTAGAGCGGACTATGATACTTTTTAAAAAAAACTAAAAGTCTCCTACTACTCCCAAAATAACAGAGCAGGTAAAATCTTAGCCTCCCAGCTTAAAAAAAAGCAGGCACGTTCTAATCTCAAAAATCTCAGACATCACAGTACCAAAGCCCTACACCACAATCCCAAAGATATCGCTAACGCTTTTAAGGACTATTATGAATCCCTATACAATCTCCAGACGGACCCAAACACTTACCAACCCTCGGACATAGAGATTGACGAATTCCTACAGACTGTTCACCTTCCCTCAATAGACAAAACTTCCCTACAAAAAATGAACGTGCCCATCACACTCACAGAGGTTGAATCCGTTATTCATTCTCTACCCATGCACAAATCGCCAGGAGCGGACGGGTTCTCCGCTGAATATTACAAGGCTTTCTCTGCCATCCTTGCCCCTGAACTGGTAAAAATATTCAATATAGCAGCCTCTGATGGTACCTTCCCGAAAGAAATGCTCCAAGCTATCATTATCACTATCCCTAAACCTGGTAAAGATGTAGCGGACCCACAAAACTTCAGGCCTATTTCCCTACTAAACTCCGATTTAAAGATCTATGCAAAAATTTTAGCAAACAGACTTATGGAAATAACCCCCTCCCTCATAGGACTAGACCAGGTAGGTTTTGTAAAGGGCAGACAGGCACCAGATGGGACGAGGAGGATGCTAGACCTCCTGCGCATATCAGAATTAAGCAAGCAGCCCAGCATCTTTTTAGCATTAGATGTAGAAAAGGCCTTCGACAGGGACCATTGGAGATACCTGTCCAGGACCTTACTCAAGTTTGGTCTTTCGGGAATGATACACTCAGCAATTATGTCCCTGTATTCAGACCCATCTGCAAGAGTCTACACCTCTAGCTTGTTAGACTATCTTGTTAGACTATCTACACTATCTAACGGCACCCGGCAAGGATGCCCATTATCCCCAATTATTTTTTCTTTGGTCATAGAACCACTAGCAGAATCTATTAGAGCTAATGACAAAATAGAAGGCATTAAAGTCGGTTCTGTTAACCACAAAATAGGACTGTTTGCTGACGACATAATCCTCTCTCTATCAAACCCAGCCACTTCTTTACCCTTCGTCAAAACGCTATTACATAAATTCGGACAAATCTCCTTTTATAAAGTAAATACAACCAAAAGCTATGCACTCTCACTTCATATATCAAACGAGAACAAAAGCAGGTTGAAAAATATTTTTCCTTGCAACTGGGACCCACCTTCCATTACTTATCTTGGTGTGCAGCTGACTTCCTCTTCCTCCAAAATCTATTCCCAAAACTTTCCTCCATTATTAACAAAAATCGAAGAGGAACTACATCAAATTACCAAACTACACCTTACATGGTTGGGGAGGATAGCTGCATACCAAATGCAAATCTTACCAAAACTCCTATATTATTTCAGATCATTACCCATACCAATTCCCCAGAAATTTTTTATACAACTAGAGAAATGCCTGAAAAAATACATAATGGGGGGGTAAAAAACCCAGAATAGCATTGGCCCACCTCTATAAACCTAAATATCTAGGGGGAGTAGGGTTACCTAATGCACAGACTTACTATAAAGCTGCAATACTGGACCAAATGAAATACTGGTTCTCCTGCCAAACAGACAACCGCTGGTCAGACACTGAACGCACCGTAACACCAGGTCACGACCTCCCTGCATTGGCTATAGCAGCCTGTATACATTGCAGACCAAACACCCCACCTTACTCAACTATACGAGCAACGATAGATGCCTGGTCCTCCTTAGTGCATAAACACCTAACAGACACCCCAATTAGAAAACTAAACGTACCACTGGCATCCTACGAGTACCTAATCCCAAACTTCTCAGTCCAACCATGGAAATCCTCGGGAGGCAACTTCACCACACCTGCTCCACCTCATCAAAATGCGATAGATAGATATAGAGCGTACCAATTACACCACTACAAGAGCAAAAACCCAATACGACAGATAGCTATACCACAGATTCTGTGGGACTTCCTCTTAAGCAAGACTTCTAATAAGCGTAAGGGAATATCGCTCTTTTACAAATTCACCACCCCCCTCTACTTACACTCCAAAACCCCCAGCATGATGAAATGGGAATTTGAATTACAAAAAGAATTTTCTATGCCTCAATGGCATGAAGCGATAAAATACAATCATAAATCATCAGCATGCGTAGATCACTGGGATAATGCTCAAAAACTCTTACATAGATGGTACATCACGCCGCACAGATTAAACAAAATGAACCCTAGTATTACACCTCTCTGCTGGAGAAACTGCCAAGCTATTGGTAATATCCTCCATATATTCTGGAACTGTGCAACTATAAAACCTTTCTGGCAAAAAATACAGTCACTAATTAAAAAGGTGACCAGCTCTGATTGTACCATCAACCCTGCTCTTGCTCTTCTAAGCTTAGGCATCGAAAACTATCCTCCTCTGAGGAGAAAGGTAGTCACCCACATTTTGTTTGCTGCACGTATAGCAATAGCCAAGGAATGGCGTTCTACTTCACCTCCAAAAATTGCAGAAGTCATATCAAGAGTGAATGCTCAATACACTATGGAAAAAATCCTAGCATATACAGAAAGTTTCCACAAACATTGGGAAACTTGGAGTTCCTCTAAATATGCCTCCTCACATGTATGAAAACTATTCCTAATCCTCCACTACTGAAACACAACCATCAAAGGTCTAGTGGTACAATCCAATATTGGGTATGGTCATATATGATATTGTATTATACTAAGCACACAACATAGCAACACTACGTGGTTTACCTATTATCAAAAGAATGAGAAAGTCTAACTAAGATGAATCAGTCAATCTAAGTTTATTATTATTGGTTAACGACAAATTTACAGGGAACTTACGTGATAGTATATTTGAGGGGACCCTCAGTAAGGTCCTCTCAGGGCTAACTTTGAAAACTTAAGCAGAAAGTCTGTTTACAGTGTGTACCCACAAGGGGTGACAGGCTTGACAAATGTACAATGCTTCATTGAGGATATTTCTTAGTAACCCTACCAGTTAATCTCTTTTACTCTATTAATGTAGTAAGCTCCTGAATGGCGAACAATATGTACAAATGAGAAATGAAAAATCTGCTTGTATTTTGTATATTTTGGAAAAATACCAATAAAAATGTATTGTTTAAAAAAAAAGAAAAGACTATCATTCTGACCCAAGCATTTTTTATTCTTGTACAATCATTTTTGGTCACTATTGTCTATTGATATGGAAACCACTTTGTTAAGGCAGAAATATTTTAACAACAACGTCTAGTTATCATCATTGTATTTTTGGATACAAATATGTTGAACAATTCTATACCTGGGTCAAGCTGGGCTCCTCCACATCTTCATCCTGTGCAACAGGACCTGTGTGGACCTCTGGAGCTGTGGCCTCAGCAGATGTTGAAGGGAGCATAGACAGCGATGAACTGGGTTCTGTCTGGTTGGACAAAAACCACAGGCTGTGGTAATACCACAGCCTGGGGACATATATGTCATCTGCTGATGCTCCAGATCTCTGTGAGTCCATGACCTTGTTGAGTTCCATTTTAAAAGTACTCCTCAGGTTTGATATTTTTGTCTTGACATAGTTGATGTCTGCCCTGGGGTACACTGGCTTCACCAACTCAAGCAGTTTCTCCAACGCTGCCTTCCTCAAGTATCAAGTATTTGAGTAGTCTCAACTCTTGACCTTCCAGAGACAGGGCAGCTACCGGTACACGTCAATGAATTGGGGCAAAAAATCTGGCACAGTAAATTTATACATCATGATAAATGATATGATACCTGCAAGACAGAACACAAGACAAATCATAATGTCTGGCTTAACTCATAATTTGCTCCCAATCTAGGCCTCAATCTAAGCAGTATATTCCACTAACCACCTATGCCCCAATTTCCAATTCGCTGTCCCTTCACTTTTCTGGCTCCTTTCATGTGTTGGCGATGGTGATCATTCATCCTCCACTCTAAGATCGTTCTTACGGCCGTTCCATCGACCGCACGTGATGGCTTTATACACATTGCGCGTGCGTGAAACTCTGCTTTCAGTGCGTTATGACGCTGGGGCGTGACATCTCAATTCTGCATGTGACACACACGGAGGAACATTCGGGAGGGACAACATGGCGGATTCAGTGGGTTCCAGGCAGGCCCGTGGTGGTGGAGCTCATAGGAGGCATAAAGCAACCCCCATGAGCAAGGATGAGATGGTGGAGATATTGCGCATCCTAGAGAAGCATGACTACGACTGCAAGCTGCACAATTACGAAAAGCCCAACAGCCAAAAGGACAGCATTTTGGAGAAGGTCATCTCATTTCATATAGGTACAGTGTTGCATGACTGAGTAATTGTCATTCAAAATGTGAGAGCACTGAAAGCTGAAAAGTGGTCTGTTTAGGAAGGGGGTTTAAGTGCCCAGTGGGTAAGTGGTTAAAAAGCTACAAGGAAAAGCCCTAAAAAGAACCTAAAAATGCAACCCAGCAATCACCAGCAGTCAAAAAGCAAAACTTGTTCACTCTTCAAAAAGCAAAACTTGTTCACTCTCCACTCAAGGTCCCCACTGTTTAGCATCCAACCAGCAGTCTTTTTTATAAAAAGATTAAAAAACAGTGTTCTCCAATTCAAATCCATCTTCAATCATGATGCCCGCCGCACCCAAAAAAAAACGCTCTCCACTTGTTGCTGGCTGACCTCTGAATACCTCCTCTGCTGTTTGACAGTTCTTAAATAGGTAAGGGTGGGGCCACCCATGCAATGTAAGCTGGTGGCATGGACCCCTTGTGATGTCACTGACCCAGCATGCACTGGTCTGTGATGTAATGAGGGGGCGGTAACACCAGGTTATAATAAGTATTATACTAAAGTGCTGATATGTGAAATGTGTTTGTAGAGTGGATGCTGTGCAAAAATATTTTTAAAAAAATTATGCAAAAAAAATCCCCAAAAAATGGGATATAGGTGAATAGTTGTGCAAAAAAATCCCAATTAATGGGATATAAGAAAATGCTAAGAAATAACCAATTAAGCCGCACCCATATAAAAGTGCTCTGATGACACTACATTGTAAGTAAATCTAATAAAGAAATAGTGCGCTACAATTAACTTCCTATTGACATATTAAAATAAACCATATCATATATTATGAAGAATGCCGTGAATAAATCCAAAGATAAATGTGAAGCACATGCCTATTTAGCAAATACCACAAATATAAATAAAATATGAATGTTCCATAACTGCCTTCATATGGTAAAAAACAACACAGGGAGGAGCCAGTGACGTCATCTGACCTGCCTGTGTGCTAGACACACTGAACGGTGAGAGGAAGGAGAACGCGATCAGTTCTGATTGATTCAAAAGCGCGGTCACTTGCCAGGCCATGTGAGTTAATATACATATGCTTAAACAAAGATAGCACTATAGAGGTGGTTCATTGCGCAATGATATCTCTTTTTCTTGTAGTTACATGAACATAAATAGGAGGAAACTAAAACTACCAGCGGAGGGTGTCAGAAGTGCAGGGGAGAGACTCACGTTCCAAAGAAACTGTTGACTAAAGCAACCAACAATAGTATCTGCGGTGTGTTCGTCTGCTGATCGCATATAGAACATTTGCTTATATCTCCTGAACGTAACACCAGGTGACATCATTAGGTGGCCCCGTCCTTACCTATATAAGAACTGTCAGATGGCGGAGGAATTAAGTGGTCAAAAAGAGCAGAGCATTTTTTTTTCAGGTGCAGCGGGTGTCCTGATTGATGATGGATTTACATCGGGGACACTGTTTTTTTATTTCATTCACATGGGGGGGATCTGGATCAGATTCTGATAAACCCCCCCACCCACAGACTCCCACGACCACAGCCCAGGGTTGTGGGGAAGAGACCCTTGTCCCCATCAACATGGAGACAAGGTGCTTTGGGGTGGGTGGGCTCCTCACCCCATGTTGAGAGCATGTAGCCAGGTATGGTTCCAGGAGGGGGGCCTCTAGCTCGTCCCACCCTTTCCTGACCTGCCAAGCTGCATGCTCGGATAAGGGTCAGGTATGGATTTTGGGGGGGACCCCACACCATTTTCTTTTAAATTTTGGTGTGGAGTTTCCCATAAAATCCATACCAGATCCTTTGGGTCTGGTATGGATTGGGGGGACCCCAAGCTGTTTTTTCTTTCTTTTTTTTAAATAGCTGGGTGCTGACAATTGCAACCGCGAGTAAATATAAATGCAATTTGACTGATTTTTTTTCTTTAGAAATGTAATTTTTGCTGCAGTATGTTCTATATATGCTACAGATGTGATGTGCCACTTTACAGGCAGACTAAGGGGGGCTACCAGGCATTTATATATATATATATATATATATATATATATATATATATATAAAGAAATTTTTCTTTTTTTTTGTTTTGTTTAAATTTCTTTATTGAGAAAAGCAATAATGTGATGTACAGTAATTCAAAGACAAATACAATTGGTAATTGGCATCAACATTAAAAGTAAGTATTACAGTTATAGGCATATACCAATATGTGTAGTACTGACCCCTTGTATGCTCCCAAAGAAGAGAGCATTAGGGAAGTAAAGAAGTGGCTGAAGAGCTGGTGTAGTATGGAGGAGTTTGGGTTCCTGGAGGACTGGGCCGACTTCTCGGTCGATAACCGGTACTATAGTAGGGACGGACTGCACCTAAATGAGGAGGGTGCAGATCAGCTGGGAATGAAGATGGCCAAAAAGTTAGAGGGGTTTTTAAACGAGGCGATGGGAGGGAGGGTCCAGAGGTAGAGATAGTCAGCGCGGAACATATTCCAGAGGGTAGTATTGAGGGCATTAGTGGCAGGTTGACCAAAGCACATAAACCCAAGGTAAGTATAGTAGCAAGTCCTAGTTGCAATCTTGGAACACCCAATAAGAGGATAATATGCGACCAGACTAAACTATGTGGCATGTTCACCAATGCCAGGAGCCTGGCGGACAAGATGGGTGAACTAGAGATACTGTTGTACGAGGAGGATTTAGATTTTTGGGGGAATTTCAGAGACCTGGTTCAACAGCTCTCATGATTGGCTGGCAAACATTCAAGGGTATACCCTTTATCACAAGGATAGAGAGGGTAAAAAGGGGGGAGGGGTATGCCAATATATCAAGAATAATGTACAAGTGAATGTGTGAGATGACATCACTAAAGGAGCTAGGGAGGAGGTGGAATCCTTATGGGTAGAGCTCCAAAGGGATAAAGCTAAGGGGAAAATAATACTGGGAGTGTACTATAGGCCCCCTAACCTGAGGGAGAAATGGGGAGACAGATCTCCTATCACAATTTAGATTAGCAGCAAGGATGGGAATTGTTATCATAATGGGGATTTTTAACTATCCAGACATAGACTGGGCAGAAGGGAACGGCGCATTCATCTAAGGCTCGCCATTTCCCAAATATCTTGCAGGACAATTTTATGGATCAAATGGTAGACACACCAACTAGAAATAAAGCATTACTGGTTCTACTGATTACCAAAAATACAGACCTGATCATGGATGTGGAAATACGGGGCAATTTAGGTAACAGCGATCACAGGTCAATTGGCTTCAGTATAAATGACACAAATAGGAAACATAAGGGGAATACAAAGACACTGCATTTCAAAAAAGCCAACTTCCCTAAATTACGAGCCTTGCTAGAAGGCATAAATTGGGATAAAATCTTAGAAACAAAGAACACGGAGGTAAATGGGTTTGCTTTCAGAGCATATTAAATAAGGGCATTAGCCAATGCATCCAATTGGGTAATACATTTAAAAGAGCGAACAAAAGTCCTGGGTGGCTTAACTCCAATGTAAAAATGCATATAAAAGCAAAGGAGAAGGCCTTCAAAAAATATAAGGTTGAGGGATCATCATCAGCATTCAGACTTTATAAAGAATGCAACAAGAAATGTAAGGGTACAATAAGGACGGCTAAGATAGAACATGAAAGACACATAGTGGAGAAGAGCAAAAAAAATCCCAAGAAATTCTTTAAGTATGTGAACAGTAAAAAAGGGAGGACAGACCATATTGGCCCCATAAAGAATGAGGAAGGACATCTGGTTACAAAGGATGGGGAGATGGCAAAGGTATTGAATGTATTCTTCTCCTCAGTCCTCACGATGGAATCGGGGGGCTTTAGTAACCAAAACCGCAGTGTTTATCCTCATGACACATCACAGGAAGCACCTCCATGGTTAACAGAGGACAGAATTAAAATTAGACTTGGGAAACTTAACATTAGCCATCGGGACCAGATGGCTTGCACCCGAGGGTACTTAGGGAACTCAGTCAAGTAATTGCCAGACCATTGTTCCTAATTTTTACTGACAGTCTACTGACTGGAATGGCACCAGCTGATTGGAGAAAAGCCAATGTAGCACCAATATTTAAAAGGGCCCAAAATACATCCCTGGGAATTACAGACCAGTTAGCCTAACATCAATAGTATGTAAACTCTTGGAGGGGATGATAAGGGACTATATACAAGATTTTAGTAATGAGAACGGTATCATTAGCAGTAATCAGCATGGATTCATGAAGAATCATTCTTGCCAAACCAATCTATTAACCTTCTATGAGGAGGTTAGTTGCCAACTAGATACAGGAAGGCCCATAGACATGGTGTATATGGATTTTGCAAAAGCATTTGACATAGTTCCCCATAAACAGTTACTGTACAAAATAAGGTCCATTGGCATGGACCATAGGGTGAGTACATGGATTGAAAACCCTGAGTTGTCAGAGGGGGGGGCGGGTCACCCATTTACATACCCAGGTGACCCCGCCCCCTCTGACAACACGGGGAAAGCGACAGGGAAGTTCCCCGTGAATCAGAGGAGGGCGGGGTCACCGGGTTGCCCCGTCCTCCGTTATATAAGAAATGTCAGAAGAACTGAATGATCACACGGCGCTTGAGTGGGACCCCCACGCCATTTCTTTTTCTTTTTGGCACGGGGTTCCCCTTAATATCAATACCAGACCTGAAGGGCCTGGTATGGAATTTAGGGGGACCCCCCACGCCATTCTTTTTTAATTTTGGTGCGGGGTTACCTTTAATAACCATACTAGACCTGAAGGGCCTGGTATGGAATTTAGGGGGACCCACATGCATTTTTTTTTATTTTGGTTCGGGGTTCCCATGCCGTTTTTATAAATGAACTTTTATGTGTATTGTTGGACCGACAATTCATTAATAGCCGCAAGTAGTTTTAAATGACTTTTTTTCCTTTGAACTGTCATTTTGCTGTTAGACTGTTCTAAACTTGGGAAACATGCGCCCCTTTACAGGCATACTATAGACACCCCCCAGGTACGAAATTTAAAGGAATATTGCACTTTTATTGTTTCACTTTAAGCATTATTAAAATCACTGCTCCCGAAAAAACGGCCATTTTTAAAACTTCTTTTTGCATTGATACATGTCCCCTGGGGCAGGACCCAGGTCCCCAAACACTTTTTATGACAATACCATGCATATAAGCCTTTAAAATTAGCACTTTTGATTTCTCCCATAGACTTTTAAAGGGTGTTCCACGACTTTTGAATTTGTCACAAACACCCCAATTTGTTTGCTGTTCGGCGAACTGGCGAACAGCCAATGTTCACGTCGAACTCATGTTCGACCCGAACATAAAGCCCATCCCTGGTTATGAGGAAAGTTTGCAAGCACTGAACTTATTCTCTCTGGAGAAGAGACACTTGAGAGGGGATATGATTTCAATTTACAAATACCGTACTGGTGACCCCACAATAGGGATAAAACTTTTTCACGGAAGGGAGTTTAACAAGACTCGTGGCCACTCATTAAAATTAGAAGAAAAGAGGTTTAGCCTTAAACTACGTAGAGGGTTCTTTACTGTAATGCCCTGTACACACAATAGGATTTTCCAACAACAAAACTATGTATTTTTTTCCAACGGATGTTGGCTCAAACTTGTCTTGCATACACATGATCACACAAATGTTGTTGGAAATTCCGAACGTCAAGAACGCGGTGACGTACAACATGTACGACGAGCCGAGAAAAATAAAGTTCAATAGCCAGTGCGGCTCTTCTGCTTGATTCTGAGCATGCTTGGAATTTTGTGCGTTGGAATTGTGTACACATATTCTGAATTCGCGACAACGGATTTTGTTGTGGGAAAATTTGAGATCCAGATCTCAAATTTTGTTTGTCGGAAATTCCGACGGAAAATGTCCGATGGAGCCTACATATGGTCAGAATTTCCGTCAACAAGCTCACATCGAACATTTGTTGTCGGAAAATCCTATCATGTGTACAGGGCATAAGAGTGGCAAGGATGTGGAATTCCCTTCCACGGGCAGTGGTCTCAGCAGGGGGCATCAATAGTTTTAAGAAACTATTAGATAAGCACCTGAACGACCACAACATACAGGGATATACAAGGTAATACTGACATATAATCACACGGATAGGTTGGACTTGATGGACTTCTGTCTTTTTTCAACCTCACCTACCATGTATCTATGTAACTATGTAATAAAGGAATTGTCGAAAACTGTCTGGTTCAGGAAGGGGGGGCGCTTACTCCTCCCCTCCTTTCCTGACCTGCCAGGCTGCATGCTCGGATAAGAGCCTGCCATGAATTGTAAAGGGACCCCGCACCATTTTTTTTTACTATTTTTATACCTCCAAATGTTTTTTTTTATTATTCAGCTGTCAGTGGGGAAGCCCATAGACAGCTGATGAATCATAAGTTACCCCAGGTGATCTCTTGGTGGCCACGGCCAGCTTCCAGGCCCCGCTCATTAACAACCAGCTTTTACGCTGCCCTGATTGGGCAAAGCTTTGCCCATTCGGGGTGCAGAATGCACTGTGCAGTGCGTAGTGCATTGCAGGGTGTTTGGCGGGGCGAACACCCTGCAAATTCAGATGTTCCCCGAATGGGTCGAACAGCCAATGTTCAGCCCAAACTCATGCTCGGGCCAAACCGTTTGCCCAACACTATTGATAATAAAAAGCATCTTACCAAGAATCCAGACTCCGGTTATTCTGTTAGTGTCAAAATGGTGGTAGAGCTGTGATTGCCTTAATATGTGGGCATAGTGGACAGATCCTGGGAAGCCTGTGACCACATTTCTGATAAACATAGTTGCATTGCAGACAACCTGTAGGTTTAGGAAGTGGTACCCCTTACTATTATGGTAGATGTTATCAGAGGGGGCAAAAAAGGTGCATGGGTACTGTCTATGACACCCATGACATTTGGAATCCCAGCTACTGCATATAAATCATTCCTCATCAAATTATCTGATGCCACTCCTGATGTGTGTTAGGCAGGTAGATATATTTGGGGGCAATTTGCTTGAAACACAGCAGGGCCTTAGCAAAGGGAGAAAGATGGCTGTGATACCCCCACCACCTCTCTCATTATCATCTGATAGGCAGCCTTGCCCAGAAAGTGCAGGAAAGCCAGAAACTTGGTCATGGGTGGTATGGCATGACCACGCAGTGTGATGGACTACATGGAAGGTCTCAATTCCCCAAAGATAAGCATATTGAGGTCCTATATATTTAGACAAAATGTACTTCTGTTTCAGGGAAATGATGCAACAAGGTGTGCTGCATAAAGGAACATGGATGCATGACAACCAGCCTTTTTCTTCTCATCGCCCTCCGTAGAAAGACCTGAAAATGCAACAAATTGGCCTCAAATAGCTCCATTAGGAATGTAGGGGAGAGCAATGCAATGTACAGCTGGCAAAGGAGAAATTAGATAACCAATGGAATTATTTCTTAGATCCACTGATGTAAGATGGCATATTTTTTTTATGTACTCCCTTCTAAAATGGGTAGGTATTTGCAGGCAGTCCTAAAAAAATATGAGAAAAGAACACATACCTTGCCGGCAATGCCAGCAAGAACTGGCAACCTAAGGGAAATGCTTACAGTATTACAGGAACACAATATCAACAGGTAAAAAGCTTATATCTTTGTTCCTGAAATGTATGAGACAATAATGCCTGATGTGAGAGTAGAATTGCCCTCCTAATCTGAGAATTAGTAAATGTAGTTTGTAACTCAAATTCCCGCTTGTGAAAGAATAAAGGAACGTAGTCATCCAGGGGCCCAATCAGTAGTTTGTAAACTACCAAGATCAGGTGCGAGGCAAATGACGAATTATGACATAAAGACTCAAAGGGAGAAAGTAACTTTGCATACTGAGTAGAAGGAAGTAGGAACCTAAGAAAATGCCTAATTTGAAAAGTGGCTAGATACCCTTTGTGGGGGGGGGGGGGGGCAAAAGCAACGCTGTTCATGTTCCTGATTCAAAACAAAATGAATAACTCTGCCCTTGCCCATCTTTATAAGTCACCTAAGCTGATTACTCAGCATACTCACTGGGAAATCCTGGTGTCCTACAGGCGAGATCCTTGGGAGCAGAAAGGCCCTATCCACTATACCAAGAGTGGGCTCTATCGTGAGATGAAATTTTAACATCCACAATGTACTAAGTGGTAATCATGCCAGTACCAAGAGAAGTACAGTATAGAAGTATTATATTTCAAAATATGCTACAGTAAAGCTATAACAATAGAAGTATTATATTGTTTCACAGTGACCCATTGCTTGGGACCCAACTGGGAACACCAAGAGATCACCTGGGCTAAATGAGACACTATATAGTACTTTTCAAAATCTGGAGGGCCAAAACCACCTGTGACCTTAGGGAGATACAAAAGAGAATGGCTTAAGCATGGGTGTTGCTTACCCCATATAGAAGACCTCATGGCCTGTAAATGAATAAAGTATGCTTGTGGAACATGAATCGAAAGTGTCTGTAAGTGATATAGAAGCCAAGGAAGAATTGACATTTTAAATGCATTACATAGACCAAACAAAGTCAAAGCAAGTGAAAAAAATATATATAAACTTGCGCTATAAGTATTTAAAAAAGTGAGAAAAAAAAAAATATATATATATATATATATATATATATATATATATAAAAATGATACAATAAGATATACAGCGCTAGCAAAAACAAACAATGTGCATAGAAACATATATTACTATTAATGTCCCAAATAAAGTGCTAATTAAACACCAAACTTCATAAAAGTGCTGCATAGTCAAATCTTCATCAAAGTGCTATAGTGCTTCAGTGCTTTAATCTTCATAAAAGTGCCAAAAAGTGCTCCAACTTCACTCGGGTGAAGAGTGGTAGATCATACAGGTCTGCTGGGGATTCCCCCCCAACGAGGTTCTCAGTAGATCCCAGATGTAAACTAAAAACAGGAATGAAAAAAGGGAGCCATTAATGAAGTACTATAACGCTGGTGTTTTATTGCGCATGTAAAAATAGGTGCTTACAGGACAGCAGTAAAAATGGGGTATCAAACAAGCATAAAAAGCTCTTCCTGGAATGCTGTAATCAGTGAAGATTAACCCCATATAAAGTAAAGAAATTGGGCATCACTTCAAAACCCAGATAAGTAAGATAAGGACCTGCCCACTGAAAAAATATTATTTTATTTTTACTAAAATAACAAACATTTTATACTCATCTAATTTTTGCAATGGTTTTGCACAGAGCAGCCCCAATCCTTCTCTTTTTGGGTCCCCCACTGGTGCTCCTGGCTTCTCCTCTTCACTTAGTGCCCCCAAAGGAAGCCTCTTCCTATGGAGGCATTTGTGAAGGCTTGCTCCCGAGCCCTGCTGCCTGTGTCTATAGACACAGGCAGCAGGGCATGGCCCAGACCCCTGCTCCCTCATCACAGAATTTTATTGACAGCAGTGTGAGCCAATGACACCCGCTGCTATCAATCTGCTCTCTGAGGAGGGACAGAGCTGGAAGAGAAGCTGCTCTCATGCACAGCGTTAGATAGCAATGGGACTCAGGTAAGTATAAGGGAGGCTAGGGGGGGATCCCAGGCACAGAAGGATTTTTACTTAATGCATAGAATGCATTAAGGTAAAAAACCTTAAGGTTTTACAGGCACAAGTGCCTCTAATTTGGCATAATTCATCTTGAAGTTGGAAAATCCCCAAATAAACTTAACAAAGCAGGAAACGCCAAGATCAGGTTGAAATAACGAACAGAAAATCATCAGCAAAATGCCACTACTTGAGTAAAATGAAGGCCTCTAATAGAAGGGTGTGCTCTAATCATGCACAAAAGAGGTTCCAGATGAATATCAAAGGGGAAAAAGGATTCTCACATCTTGTGTCATTCGTAAGAGGAAAGAAATCAGAGTGCACTTCATTTACTCTTACAGCTTCCTGAGGAGTTGAATATAGAGCTGAGATCTAGGATCTCATATAATGTCCCAGGCAAATGTGTTGTAGACTGCTTTGTAAAAATTGCCAGTCTACCCAGTCATAGGGCTTATCTGCATCAGTAGAGAGCAACAATACAGGAAGTCCCCTTGACTGGGCAGAGTGTATGAGATTGATTACTCTAATCATATGGTCCTGGGCCTCCCGTTGTGACCCAAAACCTACCTGGTCAATGTGAATCAATTTGCAAATGAAAGGCTGTAGCCTACCTTCCAAGATATTTGCAAACAGCTTAAGATCTACATTAAGCAAGGCTTTGTGTCAATAGCCGCTAAATTGACCAGGGTCCTTATTCACTTTCGGTAATACTGTAAAATGTGCATACAAAGCATCTGAGGGGAACTGTAGGCCAGCCAGAATATCAGGATCAGGGGATTTACCCAACCTTGTAGATGTAATAGCTGCAAGTAGTTCTTTCCAAGATATAGGAATCTCCAGGACCTCAGCCTCCATCTGGGGGAGTACCAAAAGGACAGAGGTCTTAGGATAAGACAGAATTTGGACAGAATGCAAAGAGGACAGGGTGTCTTGAGGATCTTGTAAGTTATACAACTGGTAATAGAAGTCATAGAAGGTCTGTACCATCACTCTGGATGTAATAAGTTTCCTACCAGAAGAGGAATAAATAGGGGAGAGAAATAATTTATTGTGAGCGTCCCTTAAGGCGACATCCTTCTCAATGACAGAATTCTTTAAGAGGGCTCATTGAGCCTCCAGGAAGAGACCTTATAAGATGCGACACAGTCCATATTCCCATTGCACACATTCGTGGAATGAGCTCTTTAAGGTACTGGGTGCTGTAGTGACCACCAGCAGAACCTGTGCGATAAGTAGATATTTGCCAGCACACCAAGGATAATCCATTTTGTCCAAACATTTTTTAATCAGGAAAGGTCACATCACAAAAAAGTATAGTGCAATGTTTTGGAGCTACCCAGGACATCTTCGTCAGGCATCACCACATGCCTAACGAAAGGGTCCTGTGTGGCTCCAAAACGTTGCATCATACTTTTTCGTGATGTGATCTTTCTTGAATAAAAACCATTTGGATGAAATTGATAATCCTTGGTGTGCTGGCGAATATCTACTTATCTTATAAGATGTGATGGCCAAGTTAACACGTAAATGGACCCTGGTGCATGATCTGAGACTAC
This sequence comes from Aquarana catesbeiana, assembly GCF_042186555.1. Lineage (NCBI taxonomy): Eukaryota > Metazoa > Chordata > Amphibia > Anura > Ranidae > Aquarana > Aquarana catesbeiana. Next base: position 399,410,780 of record NC_133326.1, on the reverse strand, counting down.
TATAGGCTCGGTTTCAGAAGATTCAGAAGTCCCATCAAGTCCTTATGGGAGATAAAAAAAAAATATCTAGATGAGAATAAGTACCATGTAAGGCAGAATAAAACTTGTAATCCCTAACTGTTGGGTGGGCAATTTGCCAGGTGTCCACCAAGCACAACAAGTGAAATTCTGCTTTTAATTTTTTTAAGGTATGGGGCTAAGCTAGATGAGAGGCCCCTCTAGAAACATCAATTGGGGGATTATACTGAAAGTTAAAATCTCCACCAAGAATCTAAAGGCCCTCACTGTGTTCCAAGACCAAAGAAACCAAATGTCTAAGAAGTTATAATTGGTCGGTATTACACATTATAAACATTTAATAGTGCCACTGTTGTAGTCCCTATCATGCCCTTAACCAGAATATACAGTACCTGCCATTTTCATCCATCTGATGGGACAACAGTTTCAAAGGAACAGTATGACCAATAGGAATACTAACCCCTTTGGCCTTAGAAAAAGGTAAGGGACAATGATAAGCTGTTGGAAAATGTCTATTTTTAAACTTAGGAACTTTACCCTTTCTAAAATGCATTTCTTGTATAAAGACTATACGAGTTTGAGTATTCTTATGTACTCTATACTTCATTCTTAATTATAATAATACTAAGAGCAGTAAAACTGTCTATACCTAAGCATTAATAAAAATGTATTACAGATAAAAATAAGCCAGCCTTGGTCAATTACAAAGAGTAAGCAAACAAATAAATATATGCTTCAGCAATGAGTAAGGTATTAATAGAATCTTAAATGCATTACAAAGGCTTTAAATCGGTATGGTTGAAATTGAGAATTGAGACATTTCTAAGCCATTGTTTCTAACTTTTTGTGTGGCTTGGTGCAAATGGATTTCCAGAAGACAAAGGTGGTGCATATTTTAAAAAAAATGTATTAATGTCTTCTGTTAGAAGAATTGTGCACACTGCCATTCATGAAGACATGCGTATATGCACAACACATTTGTACACCCTCACATAAACTAAGAACCATATGTGTACCAACGTGTATACACTAATGCGCATGCTCACACCCGAGCATAGATGAGCATTAACGAAACTGATGTTTTGGTGCCTAGAGGCCTATTTAAAGCTGTGCAGGAGTTCAGAAGATTGCCATTTTCATCAGCTTCTGTGGCTAGACCCTGTGTTTGCATCAGTGTTCTAACCCAGCTTTATTTTTACTATGCTCTCCCCAATAATCTGTTGTTGACCCTAGCTTGTGACATGACCTTGTTTTCTGTTTGTTGATTTGGTGTCTCCTGTGTTTGTCTGATACTGATCTCAGTCTGCTCCTGCTTCTTGATTCTGTCTATAAGCTGCTCGGTTGTTGCTGCCTAACTACATTGCAAGATCCTGCACCTGCAAACACTTGGCCTGTCTTTTTCATGGATTCTAGTCCTATCCTCACTGCATCTCATGCAATACTAGAGCATTTTCTTCTACAGGCACCCATGCCACTATGTACTCTGTTATACCCTGTCATTAACTCCAAGGGGGGGCAGAATAGGAGGTGTTAGGGAAGCTCTCTGATCAACTCAGCCTCCACCAGCTATGTGACATATTCATCTAGTACAGGGGACTCAAACTGGCGGCCCTTCAGCTGTTGCGAAACTACAAGTCACATGAGGCATTGCAAGGCTTACAGTTACAAGCATGACTCCCTCGGGCAGAGGCATGGTGGGACTTTTGGAAACAGCTGGAGGGCCGCCATTTTGAGACCCCTGATCTTAAATGTTTAATAATATAGTAGATATACCATATTTTTAAGAGTTTTGCTAGAAATTTACTAGACGACAATAACATAAACAATAACCAGCATGGGTTCATAAAATATGAAATAGAGATTTGTAAAACACTTAATAGCGGAGTTGTCAGACAAATCTACTTACTTGTTATGAGGAAGTAAGCAAAAATATTAAAAAAAAACAAAAAAACAAAAAAGAAATAGAAAAAGGAGTGGATGTAGTTTGCATATTTTACATATGGGCCTGTGTCTATAGGTTTACAAAAGCCTGCACCTAAATAGAAAACTGATTTAACCACAAGAGATTAGTGATGAATTATTTATTCTCTTAATTTCTAAAGTTGTTTGTGCTGTATCCCAAGTTTAATTTTGGGGACAATTACTTAAGTACCATTTCTGTGTTTGCAGGTAACACACAGTCCTTTACTGGAATAAAGTCCCTGTAAAATGGCTCTTACTTTCAAGCTGCCATGGACACAGTGTTTTATCAGGCAACTACATGACAAATGAGGTTTAATTACTTCACATCCTTAGGCTGTTTGTAAACAGCCTAGGGTTGAAGTGATCAATTATACTGGAATCATGGTTGAAGCTACATTCCTTACAATGTAAAAGTGATCAAAATGGCTATAAAGTGGAGGGAGTCTCTCCCTCCCGCCACTGCCACCTATACCAGGATATCCTGTCCAATCGGGGAGCCTGGTAAGGATGTGATTGGTAGCATCTGTGTAGCACCCACTACCATAGGTAGGTGCTAGAGTGAGGATTTTTTGGTAAGGAACTGCCAGTACAGGTAAATTTAAGCAGGCCTATGCTTCAGGCTAGGCCTGTTTGTTTTGACCTGGGGGGCAGGGAGTGGTTAGTGTAGCAGTGGGTGTAACCACCTGTGCTTCAGTGCTTGGGTGCCTCCCCTGCTTCCAGGAAAGAATGTTCTGGAAGAGGGGCAGAGCCTAGAACTGGAGTGGCAGGTAGCTCATGTGAGGAGCCCTGACCAATCCCCAACTGGAATTGGCAGGGGGCAGGCCTCCCATATAAGCTAAGATAACAGGCCACTGGGGGGAGTTGTTGGCTGGGAGAAGTGGAGAATGGAGTACTAGACAGCAGCAGGAGGGCACCCCCATCTGGGGGGGTGTTCCGTTCACGGGAGGAGGCCAGGGAGAACTGTGAGGGAACATCACCCTTACACGGTCATGGTCATTGATGAGGAGTTCCTGGAGCAAAGGGGCAGTAGAAGCTGTCGGAACGTACAGTCCAGTTAAGTTCTCCATCATGGACTCGGGGCAGAGAAAGGTCGCTGAGTGTACCACAGTGGAGAGCTGGATGTGGAGACATGCCAGAAAGTCTGGGAGGGAACTTCATCCTTTACGGTCAAGAATGAAGTCCTCATCCTTACACGGTCATTGATGAGGAGTCCTGGAACAGAGGAGAGACTGTGGGGAATAGTGTCAAATCAATGCAGCCCAAGGACGCAGGATTTGCAGGCTGGACTAGCTGGGAACAGTAGTCCACCATTCAGCACATGCTACTAAACTACTAGGCCTCCAGGGAGAGGTACTGCAGACCTCAGGCCTAGAAGCAGCAACTAATCAGAGTCAGCATTAGAGACTATTCAGAGTGGGTTCTTTTGCATATAGAAGAGGATGTGTCAAGAAACATAATGTGCTACAGAATAAGTTTGTGCAGGAGGGAAGGATTCCTGGGAGCAATAGGCTGCAGGAGTTACGCAGAGGAGGAGCAATAATCTGCATGGTGATGCAGGGAAGAGACGGTAGATGTTATACATGTGCATCATTTCTTCAAGGCTCAAATGAAGTTCTAATTTATAAATATGATGGCAAAGTAATTCGATCTATGGGCATCCCATATAGTCTTTCCCCCAACCAAGTTATATTCCCCCAATAAACAAAAACAAAACAAAACAAATTACTGTTCATTGTCTCAGAAGTGATATATGGAGGTCTGGCAGCAGGGTGATATGGTTTATGTTAGTTACTAGTGGCAATACACCACTACATCTGCTTCTCAGGACACAGTGAGGGGAGCTGATGTTGTTCCTCCCACTGTGTGATGTCAGAAACAGGAAGTGACAAGGATTTAGTCACTTCCAGTTACGGTCTCATGTTAACAAGCCCTACCGGTTTGTGAAAGTATTGGATCAAACCAATCCCGTTTGGATCAGATGCTTTGGAGGCCAGAGGACAGATCTGGGCTCTAATACTGTATACCCCAGATCTTTCCAAAGAGAGGACATGTAACAGCCCATGCTATCACAAAGAATATTGTTCATCTCTTGTGCTAGCAATAAAGTTAATAAAAAAAATGAAAAGTACAATGTAAAAAAAAAAGTAATAAAATACTATAAAAAAGTGCCCTGTTCCTACGTGCTCAAGTGCAAATATAAACACATATGTAGGTCTTGTATGCATATGTAAAAGATGGTTTCAGGACACATGTTAGGTATCACTGCAAATGTCAGAGCAAGAGCAATAATTCTAGCACCAGACCTCCTGTGTAACTCTAAACTGGTAATCTATAAAGGCTTTTAAAGCATCACCTATAGAGATTTTTTAGGCACCATAGTTTGGTTGTGTTCCAGGGGCATGTTTACTCAGTATAATATAATTTTTTTATATATTTAGCAAACAAGTGTGTATTATATTGTGTTTTTGTGCATTAAAATTAATTAAAGTGTAGTTCTTTACAAAATAAATTTGCATTTGAAAAACCGCTGCACAAATATTGTGTGAGATAAAAATATGCAACATCCGTACTATTGGGTGCAAAAATCTCTATTGCCCACTCTTGGAAGCAGCCCTCTGTGTTATTTGCAGCAGCAAAGAGGAAGATCTCCTGGATTATGCAAAGTCTGTGAGCATTCTTCTGGCCAGTGTTCAAAAGTTTGAACGTATCTGGGAACCCTGGGGTCTATATATGAATGTCTCTTTGTGATGACCTCCTCCTCTATTATGTGTGACCTCTCCCTTCGGTGACTGATTCTTACTTGTCTTTGTTCTTTCATTGACCTCTCATCTGTCTGTCTTACTTCTCTTTTCCTTATTCTTTCTTTTTGGGGATTCTAAATAGTTTTCTAGCAAAAAATGCTGATGTTTACGTGTAGTAGAGGAATGTCAGAATTTAAACTAGTGGGTATAAAGTGCTTTGCGGTTGGTATTGGGCTGAGCCCAACATGCCTCAAAGGCAGACAACTATGTTGAGTGCATGTGGCCTGGTATGGTTCAGGAGGGGGTTGGGCGCTCACTCTTCTCGCCCATTTCCTAGCTGGCCCTGTTGTATGCTCTTGAAAAGGATGTGGTTTGGATTGGTGAAGGCAGCCCATGGCCTTTTGAGAATGTATGGAGTGAGGAGTTCCCCTTTAAAAGCAAAAGCTAGCCTGTCAGAAACCATAAATCAGACTGAGACAGAAGTACAGTTAAATCACACTTGTTTAAAAATAATTAAAAAAGGTAAACAGAGTAAACATAGTCAAAACATAGCCAGCGTTCAGGAACTGGAAAGGATAGTCAGACAAGCCAAAACGCAGGTAGCCAGAGATGAGCGTAGTAGAACAGCAAGCAGCAAGCAGCCAGAAGGGATGTCAGCCAAGCAAGTCTTAAACAGGAACACATGAGAGCGTCTCTAGAGATGTGATCAAGATGAAGGCAGAGATCATCTGGACTGGACGGCTTAAGTAGTCAGGACTGATGATCAGGATATCATCAACAGGTGAGTCACTGTGCCGAGATAGGAGCTGGCAATTAGCTGATAGTTGAGCAGCCAGCTTTGAGAAGGCCCTGGCAGTACCCCCTCCTCAATGACCCCTGTCCCTCGGAGGACCACCAGGCTTGAGGGAAAAACATCTAGAAATCACGTAGGAGGACAGGGGCATGTAAGTCCAAGGATGAGACCCAGGAGTGTTCCTCCAGACCGTACCCTTTCCAATGCACCAGGTACTGTATGTGCCCATGGGACCTACGGGAGTCAACAATGTACTGTACTTCATACTCCTCATGGTTCTCAACCTGTACAGTGTGGGGATGAGGCACCGAGGTGGTAAAGCAGTTGCAGACCAAAGGTTTTAATAAGGAGACATAAAATACACTTGAAATACGCATATTAGAAGGAAGGTCTAATGCGTAAGCCACTGGGTTAATCCTTCGAAGAATACAGAAAGGCCCAATAAACCGAGGTGCGAATTTCAGGGAACACAAAGTCGGAGGTTGCAAGATGACAGCCAAACCCTGTGCTCAACCTGGTAGGAAGACAGAGAGACACAGACAGGTGTCTGCAGTCAGCATGGAGTTTGTACCTGTCATTAGCATGTCGCAAAGCCTCCTGGATAAGTGCCCAAGTGGAACAAAGACCACAGAGATGCTTCTTTAATGCAGGAATCCTCTGCAGAAAAATTAGTCAGGCAACATGGAAGGTTGGAAACCATAGTTCGCCATAAATGGGGGCAATCAGGAAGCAGAATTCAAGGCACTATTGTGAGCAAACTCTGCCCACGGTAAGAGGTCTGAGCAGTTGTTATAATGGTCAGAAATATAGCAATGTAGGAATTGCTCCAAGGACTGATTGGCTTGTTCTGCGGCCCCATTAGACTGCGGGTGATACGCAGAGGAGAAAGCAAGCTGAATTCCCAACTGTGCACAAAAGGCTCACCAGAACCGGGACACAAACTGACTACCCCTGTCCGAGAAAATCACCTTGGGTAACCCATGTAAGCAAAAGTTCTCCCGAGCAAAAATGGAAGCCAGTTCCTTAGAAGTGGGCAACTTCTTAAGTGGAAAACAATGGAACATTTTCGAGAACCGATCAACCAACATAAGGATAACTGTGTTGCCCTGGGAGTTGGGTAACTCCACAATGAAATCCATGGACAGATGGGTCCAGGGCCTCTCTACATCGGGTATGAGTTGTAGGAGGCCCACTGGAAGGTGTTGTGGAGTCTTACTCTGAGCACACATGGAACAGGCAGCTACGAAGGTGGTTACATCAGCACGTAGACTAGGCCACCAGAATTGAAATGGCCCAAAAGAGTTGATTCTTCCCAGGGTGGCCAGCAGCCTTGGGAGAATGGTAAGTTTGGAGCTTGGCAGTACAGAAACTCTCTGAGACAAGCAGCGGTCACAAGGTTTCTCAGGTGGAGCATGGATCTGAGCAGCAAGAATTTTGTCACCCAAAGAAGAAGTGTGACTGGTGCGAACCGTAGCCAGAATACGATCAGGAGGAATCACAGGAACCGGAACTGACTCCATCTTGGAAGTGGGGGAAAATTGTCATAACAAAGTGTCAGCCCTTACATTCTTAGTACCGGGTAAGAATGAGACAATGTAATTGAAACTAGACAAGAAAAGAGCTCATCGCACCCTTCTGCTGGGAGAGGCGTTTAGCCTCAGACAAGATTGTGAGATCTTTATGGTCAGTAAGAATGAGAAATGGCACAGTGGTACCTTTGAGGAGATGTCTCCATTCTTTTAGGGTTAAAATGATCGCTAACAGCTCTCTGTCACCAATCTCGTAATTGCACTCTGCAGGTGGCAATTTCTTGGAAAAGTAGCCACAAGGATGCATAGCGCTCTCAGAAGTAGGACGTTGAGACAGAAGAGCACCAACTCCAGTCTCAGAAGCATCAACCTCAAGGATAAAAGGTAACATAGGATCAGGATGTACCAACACAGGAGCAGAGAAAAAGGCAGCCTTGAGACTCTCAAAGGCCTTAATGGACTCCGGAGACCAACTCTGTGGGTTACCGTCCTTTTTGGTCATATCAGTCAGGGGCTTGACCAGAGACAAGAAGTTACGATTAAACTTCCGTCAACTTTCTTGGCAAAGCCAAGAAAATGCTGCAGAGGACGTAAACTCACAGTTCGGGGCCACTGTAGGACTGCTGAAAGTTTCTCTGGGTCCATGGAAAAGCCAGCAGTGGAAATGACATAACCCAGGAATTTAACCTGTTCACGATGGAATTCACACTTCTCCAACTTACAATAGAGATTGTTCTCTCTTAGTTTCTGAAGCACATGGCAGATATCTGTATGGTGGCTCTCCAGGGACTTGGAAAATATGAGGATATCATCGAGATAAACCACCACACATAACTGCAACAAATCTCGGAGGACATCGTTAATAAATTCTAGCAAAACTGCCGGGGCGTTACAAAGGCCAAAAGGCATTACTAGGTACTTATAATGGCCTGTTCTGGTATTAAATGCAGATTTCTACTCGTCGCCCTCCTCAATCCTCACGAGATTGTATGCCCCTCAAATCAAAATTTGTGAAAACCGTTGTTCACTTGAGACGGTCAAATAACTCCGTAATCAATAGAATTGGATAGGCATTCTTAATCATGAAACGATTGAGACCCCTATAATCAATACAAGTTCTCAGTTCACCACTCTTCACAAAGAAGAAACCAACACCAGCAGGAGACGAGGATTTGCGGATGAAACCTCGAGAAAGTGTGTCTGCAACATACTCCTCCGTGGCCTCATCCTCCAAGACCAACAAAGGGTAAACCTGGCCACGAGGAGGTATGGCACCAGGTTGAAGGTCAATTGCGCAATCATACAACTGGTGTGGTGGCAAATTACCGGCTTGACCCTTGTGAAAGCAATCACTAAAATTGCGGTACTACTCCTGCAGGGAGGAGAGTGAAGAGATGCACAGGACCTTGGCTACCTTCTGGAAGCATGTATTACTGCATTGTGGTGACCAGGAGAGAACCTCAGCACAGAGCCAACCAAAGGAGGAGTTGTGCCTCTGTAACCAAGGATAACCAATAAGCAGCAGAAACTTAGGTGAAGAAATAATTTGGAATTGGATTATCTCATGGTGAAGAGTCCCTATGGCCATGGACAATGGAACAGTCTCATGAGTCATATGGGCAGGCTGTAGAGGTCTTCCAGAGCCTCAATGGCAAGTGGAGTGTCACGCAGCTGCAGCGGAATCAAGTGCTTCGATACAAAGGCAGCATCAATGAACAGGCCTGCAGCCCCAGAGCCGATTAGAGCCTGTATCTCAACGGATCACTCAGCCCAAGAAAGGGTAACTGAAACCAGGGGGTTACCCTTCTGGATAACTGGGGACAAAACAACGCCACCTAAGGTCTGTCCGTGACAGGACCTCAAGGTTCGGGCATTCCCTGGTCAGGTAGGACAAGACTTCAAAAAGTGACCTGCCTTGCCACAATAAAGGCACAATTTCTCCCTCCTCCTAAGGGTTCTCTCATCCACAGAGAGAGACGCATGGGTTCATCTTCACAGACCGACTCAGTACCAGGAGGCATGAGAGGTGAGGGAGGCAAGGGTGGGACTGCAAAGTTCGGAGACAAATGTACAGGAGGCTTCCACAAGCACTCCTTAAAAGGAAGTCTTTCTCTGAGTCTGGAGTCAATGAGGATGGCAAATGTGATCAACCTCTCCAGCTCAGTGGATATATCTCAGTCTGCTATCTCATCCTTGATGGTATCAGAGAGACCATGAGAAAAAAGCAGCCATGAGGGCTTCATTGTTTCAAGCAAACTCTGCTGCCAGATTACAGAATTCAATGGCGTAATCGGCAACAGTTCTCATACTCTGTTTGATGGACATGAGGCACTTGGCAGCAGAAGCAGAGCATGCTGGAACATCAAATACCATTTTAAAAGAAGTCACAAACTCAGGGTAACTCAAGAGAACGGGTTTTTGCCTCTCCCATAGAGGGTTTACCCAGGCCAAGGCTCAATCAGAAAGCAAAGATATCACGAAACCTACTTTGCTTCTGTCTGTGGGAAATGCCTGGGGCAGCATCTCAAAGTATATCTCAACCTGGTTGAGAAACCCTCTGCATTGGACTGGATTGCCCCCAAATCACTGAGGAAGCGGAGCGGAACCAGACATACCTCAAATGGAGGTAATACTTGAGACGGGTGCCCGCACAGAGACTGGAGCAGCAGCAGAGGTGGCCTGCAACACAGGTTGTACCAGAACAGCCACAGTGGTAGATTCCAGGTGAGCTGTGCCACTCAGGAGCATTTGTAACGCCATGGCAAACTGATCCATGCGGTGATCCTGCTCATCCATGGAAAAAAAAATCCAACAAGTGGATTGACTGCATCTTCTGAATTCATGGCCTTCGCCTACTGTCAGAAACCATGAAGCAGACTGAGACAGAAGTACAGTGTAAACACACTTGTTTAATAATGATTAAGAAAAGTAAACAGAGTAAACATAGTCAAAACATATCCAGAGTTCAGGAACTGGAACAGACAGTCAGACAAGCCAAAACATCAGGGATCCAGAGATGAATGTAGTAGAACAGCAAGCAGGATCTGGAGCCAGAAGGAATGTCAGCCAAGCAAGTCTTAAACGGAAATACAGGAGAGCATCTCTAGAGATGTGACCAAGGCGAAGGCACTGGAGGACTGGACTGCTTAAGTAGGCAGGACTGAGGAGCAGGATATCATCAATAGGTGAGTCACTGTGGAGAGGTAGGAGCTGGCAATTAGCCAACAGCTGAGCAGCCAGCTTTGAGAAGGAAGGGCTGAGCCCAGCCCTGACATAGCCAAAGGAAATCATATGCATTTGGGGGGGGCAAGAGCATTGGAGAATGTAGTGGAGTGTGGAGTTCCCCTTTAAAAGCAAAAGCTAGCCAAAGGAAATCATATGCATTAGAGGGCGGAGCCAAGAGCATCGGAGAATGTAGTGGAGTGTGGAGTTCCCCTTTAAAAGCGAAAGCTAGCCTAATAAAATCATAGGGATTAGAGGAGGGAGCCAAGAGCATCGGAGAATGTAGTGGGGTGTGGAGTTCCCCTTTAAAAGCAAAATCTAGCCAAGAGAAATCATAGGGATTAGAGGGCGGAGCCAAGAGCATCGGAGAATGTAGTGGATTAGGGATTAGAGGGGGGAGCCAAAAGCATCGGAGAATGCAGTGGAGTGTGGAGTCCCCCTTTAAAAGCAAAAGCTAGCCAAAGGAAATCATAGTGATTAGAGGGGGGAGCCAAGAGCATTGGAGAATGTAGTGGAGCGCGGAGTTCCCCTTTAAAAGCAAAAGCTAGCCAATGGAAATAATAGGGATTAGAGGGGGGAGCTAAGAGCATTGGGGAATGTAGTGGAATGTGGAGTTCCCCCTTAAAAGCAAAAGCTAGCCAAAAGAAATCATAGGGATTAGAGGGGGAAGCCAAGAGCATTGGAAAATGTAGTGGAGTGTGGAGTTCCCCTTTAAAAGCAAAATCTAGCCAAAATAAATCATAGGGATTAGAGGGGGGCAAGAGCATTGGAGAATGTAGAGGAGTGTGGAATTCCCCTTTAAAAGTAAAAGCTAGCCAAAATAACTCATAGGGTTTAGAGGGGGAAGCCAAGAGCATTGGAGAATGTAGTGGAGTGTGGAGTTCCCCTTTAAAAGCAAAAGCTAGCCTAAGGAAATCATAGGGATTGGAGGAGGGAGCCAAGAGCATCGGAGAATGTAGTGGGGTGTGGAGTTTCCCTTTAAAAGCAAAAGCTAGCCAAGGGAAATCATAGGGATTAGAGGGGGAAGCCAAGAGCAATGGATAATGTAGTAGAGTGTGGAGTTCCCCGTTAAAAGCAAAATCTTGCCAAAATAAATCATAGGGATTAGAGGGGGGCCAAGAGCATTGGAGAATGTAGTGGAGTGTGGAGTTCCCCTTTAAAAACAAATTCTAGCCAAAATAAATCATAGGGATTAGAGGGGGGCAAGAGCATTGGAGAATGTAGAGAAGTGTGTAGTTCCCCTTTAAAAGCAAAAGCTATCCAATGGAAAATATGGGGATTAGAGGGGGGAGCCAAGAGCATCAGAGAATGTAGTGGAGTGTGGAGTTCCCCTTTAAAAGCAAAAGCTAGCCAAAGGAAATCATAGTGATTAGAGGGGGGAGCCAAGAGCATTGGAGAATGTAGTGGAGCGTGGAGTTCCCCTTTAAAAGCAAAAGCTAGCCAATGGAAATAATAGGGATTAGAGGGGGGAGCCAAGAGCATTGGAGAATGTAGTGGAGTGTGGAGTTCCCCCTTAAAAGCAAAAGCTAGCCAAAAGAAATCATAGGGATTAGAGGGGGAAGCCAAGAGCATTGGAAAATGTAGTTGAGTGTGGAGTTCCCCTTTAAAAGCAAAATCTAGCCAAAAGAAATCATAGGGATTAGAGGGGGCAAGAGCATTGGAGAATGTAGAGGAGTGTGGAATTCCCCTTTCAAAGCAAAAGCTAGCCAAAATAACTCATAGGGATTAGAGCGGGAAGCCAAGAGCATTGGAGAATGTAGTGGAGTGTGGAGTTCCCCTTTAAAAGCAAAATCTAGCCAAAATAAATCATAGGGATTGGGGGGGGGGGCAAGAGCATTGGAGAATGTAGAGAAGTGTGTAGTTCCCCTTTAAAAGCAAAAGTCATCCAATGGAAATTATAGGGATTAGAGGGGGAAGCCAAGAGCATCGGAGAATGTAGTGGAGTGTGGAGTTCCCCTTTAAAAGCAAAAGCTAGCCAAAGGAAATAATAGGGATTAGAGGGGGGAGCCAAGAGCATTGGAGAATGTAGTGGAGTGTGGAGTTCCCCTTTAAAAGCAAAATCTAGCCAAAATAAATCATAGGGATTGGGGGGGGCAAGAGCATTGGAGAATATAGTGGAGTATGGCGTTCCCCTTTAAAAGCAAAGGCTGGCCAAAGGAAATCATATGGATTAGAGGGGGAAGCCAAGAGCATTGGAAAATGTAGTGGAGTGTGGCGTTCCCCTTTAAAAGCAAAAGCTAGCCTAAGGAAATCATAGGAATTAGAGGAGGGAGACAAGAGCATCGGAGAATGTAGTGGGGTGTGGAGTTTCCCTTTAAAAGCAAAAGCTAGCCAAGGGAAATCATAGGGATTAAAGGGGGAAGCCAAGAGCAATGGAGAATGTAGTAGAGTGTGGAGTTCCCCGTTAAAAGCAAAATCTTGCCAAAATAAATCATAGGGATTAGAGGGGGGCCAAGAACATTGGAGAATGTGGAGGAGTGTGGAGTTCCCCTTTAAAAGCAAAAGCTAGCCAAAATAAATCATAGGGATTAGAGGGGGAAGCCAAGAGCATTGGAGAATGTAGTGGAGTGTGGAGTTCCCCTTTAAAAGCAAAAGCTATCCAATGGAAAATATAGGGATTAGAGGGGGGAGCCAAAAGCATCGGAGAATGCAGTGGAGTGTGGAGTTCCCCTTTAAAAGCAAAAGCTAGCCAAAGGAAATCATAGTGATTAGAGGGGGGAGCCAAGAGCATTGGAGAATGTAGTGGAGCGTGGAGTTCCCCTTTAAAAGCAAAAGCTAGCCAATGGAAATAATAGGGATTAGAGGGGGGAGCCAAGAGCATTGGAGAATGTAGTGGAGTGTGGAGTTCCCCCTTAAAAGCAAAAGCTAGCCAAAAGAAATCATAGGGATTAGAGGGGGAAGCCAAGAGCATTGGAAAATGTAGTTGAGTGTGGAGTTCCCCTTTAAAAGCAAAATCTAGCCAAAAGAAATCATAGGGATTAGAGGGGGCAAGAGCATTGGAGAATGTAGAGGAGTGTGGAATTCCCCTTTAAAAGCAAAAGCTAGCCAAAATAACTCATAGGGATTAGATCGGGAAGCCAAGAGCATTGGAGAATGTAGTGGAGTGTGGAGTTCCCCTTTAAAAGCAAAATCTAGCCAAAATAAATCATAGGGATTGGGGGGGGGGGGGGGGCAAGAGCATTGGAGAATGTAGAGAAGTGTGTAGTTCCCCTTTAAAAGCAAAAGTCATCCAATGGAAATTATAAAGATTAGAGGGGGAAGCCAAGAGCATCGGAGAATGTAGTGGAGTGTGGAGTTCCCCTTTAAAAGCAAAAGATAGCCAAAGGAAATAATAGGGATTAGAGGGGGGAGCCAAGAGCATTGGAGAATGTAGTGGAGTGTGGAGTTCCCATTTAAAAGCAAAATCTAGCCAAAATAAATCATAGGGATTGGGGGGGGGGGCAAGAGCATTGGAGAATATAGTGGAGTATGGCGTTCCCCTTTAAAAGCAAAGGCTAGCCAAAGGAAATCATATGGATTAGAGGGGGAGGCCAAGAGCATTGGAAAATGTAATGGAGTGTGGCGTTCCCCTTTAAAAGCAAAAGCTAGCCTAAGGAAATCATAGGAATTAGAGGAGGGAGACAAGAGCATCGGAGAATGTAGTGGGGTGTGGAGTTTCCCTTTAAAAGCAAAAGCTAGCCAAGGGAAATCATAGGGATTAAAGGGGGAAGCCAAGAGCAATGGAGAATGTAGTAGAGTGTGGAGTTCCCCGTTAAAAGCAAAATCTTGCCAAAATAAATCATAGGGATTAGAGGGGGGCCAAGAACATTGGAGAATGTGGAGGAGTGTGGAGTTCCCCTTTAAAAGCAAAAGCTAGCCTAAGGAAATCATAGGAATTAGAGGAGGGAGACAAGAGCATCAGAGAATGTAGTGGGGTGTGGAGTTTCCCTTTAAAAGCAAAAGCTAGCCAAGGGAAATCATAGGGATTAAAGGGGGAAGCCAAGAGCAATGGAGAATGTAGTAGAGTGTGGAGTTCCCCGTTAAAAGCAAAATCTTGCCAAAATAAATCATAGGGATTAGAGGGGGGCCAAGAACATTGGAGAATGTGGAGGAGTGTGGAGTTCCCCTTTAAAAGCAAAATCTAGCCAAAAGAAATCATAGGGATTAGAGGGGGCAAGAGCATTGGAGAATGTAGAGGAGTGCGGAATTCCCCTTTAAAAGCAAAAGCTAGCCAAAATAACTCATAGGGATTAGATCGGGAAGCCAAGAGCATTGGAGAATGTAGTGGAGTGTGGAGTTCCCCTTTAAAAGCAAAATCTAGCCAAAATAAATCATAGGGATTGGGGGGGGGGGGCAAGAGCATTGGAGAATGTAGAGAAGTGTGTAGTTCCCCTTTAAAAGCAAAAGTCATCCAATGGAAATTATAAAGATTAGAGGGGGAAGCCAAGAGCATCGGAGAATGTAGTGGAGTGTGGAGTTCCCCTTTAAAAGCAAAAGCTAGCCAAAGGAAATAATAGGGATTAGAGGGGGGAGCCAAGAGCATTGGAGAATGTAGTGGAGTGTGGAGTTCCCCTTTAAAAGCAAAATCTAGCCAAAATAAATCATAGGGATTGGGGGGGGGGCAAGAGCATTGGAGAATATAGTGGAGTATGGCGTTCCCCTTTAAAAGCAAAGGCTAGCCAAAGGAAATCATATGGATTAGAGGGGGAAGCCAAGAGCATTGGAAAATGTAGTGGAGTGTGGCGTTCCCCTTTAAAAGCAAAAGCTAGCCTAAGGAAATCATAGGAATTAGAGGAGGGAGACAAGAGCATCGGAGAATGTAGTGGGGTGTGGAGTTTCCCTTTAAAAGCAAAAGCTAGCCAAGGGAAATCATAGGGATTAAAGGGGGAAGCCAAGAGCAACGGAGAATGTAGTAGAGTGTGGAGTTCCCCGTTAAAAGCAAAATCTTGCCAAAATAAATCATAGGGATTAGAGGGGGGCCAAGAACATTGGAGAATGTGGAGGAGTGTGGAGTTCCCCTTTAAAAGCAAAAGCTAGCCAAAATAAATCATAGGGATTAGAGGGGGAAGCCAAGAGCATTGGAGAATGTAGTGGAGTGTGGAGTTCCCCTTTAAAAGCAAAAGCTATCCAATGGAAAATATAGGGATTAGAGGGGGGAGCCAAAAGCATCGGAGAATGCAGTGGAGTGTGGAGTTCCCCTTTAAAAGCAAAAGCTAGCCAAAGGAAATCATAGTGATTAGAGGGGGGAGCCAAGAGCATTGGAGAATGTAGTGGAGCACGGAGTTCCCCTTTAAAAGCAAAAGCTAGCCAATGGAAATAATAGGGATTAGAGGGGGGAGCTAAGAGCATTGGAGAATGTAGTGGAGTGTGGAGTTCCCCCTTAAAAGCAAAAGCTAGCCAAAAGAAATCATAGGAATTAGAGGGGGAAGCCAAGAGCATTGGAAAATGTAGTGGAGTGTGGAGTTCCCCTTTAAAAGCAAAATCTAGCCAAAATAAATCATAGGGATTAGAGGGGGGCAAGAGCATTGGAGAATGTAGAGGAGTGTGGAATTCCCCTTTAAAAGTAAAAGCTAGCCAAAATAACTCATAGGGATTAGAGGGGGAAGCCAAGAGCATTGGAGAATGTAGTGGAGTGTGGAGTTCCCCTTTAAAAGCAAAAGCTAGCCTAAGGAAATCATAGGGATTGGAGGAGGGAGCCAAGAGCATCGGAGAATGTAGTGGGGTGTGGAGTTTCCCTTTAAAAGCAAAAGCTAGCCAAGGGAAATCATAGGGATTAGAGGGGGAAGCCAAGAGCAATGGATAATGTAGTAGAGTGTGGAGTTCCCCGTTAAAAGCAAAATCTTGCCAAAATAAATCATAGGGATTAGAGGGGGGCCAAGAACATTGGAGAATGTGGAGGAGTGTGGAGTTCCCCTTTAAAAGCAAAAGCTAGCCAAAATAAATCATAGGGATTAGAGGGGGAAGCCAAGAGCATTGGAGAATGTAGTGGAGTGTGGAGTTCCCCTTTAAAAACAAATTCTAGCCAAAATAAATCATAGGGATTAGAGGGGGGCAAGAGCATTGGAGAATGTAGAGAAGTGTGTAGTTCCCCTTTAAAAGCAAAAGCTATCCAATGGAAAATATGGGGATTAGAGGGGGGAGCCAAGAGCATCAGAGAATGTAGTGGAGTGTGGAGTTCCCCTTTAAAAGCAAAAGCTAGCCAAAGGAAATCATAGTGATTAGAGGGGGGAGCCAAGAGCATTGGAGAATGTAGTGGAGCGTGGAGTTCCCCTTTAAAAGAAAAGCTAGCCAATGGAAATAATAGGGATTAGAGGGGGGAGCCAAGAGCATTGGAGAATGTAGTGGAGTGTGGAGTTCCCCCTTAAAAGCAAAAGCTAGCCAAAAGAAATCATAGGGATTAGAGGGGGAAGCCAAGAGCATTGGAAAATGTAGTTGAGTGTGGAGTTCCCCTTTAAAAGCAAAATCTAGCCAAAAGAAATCATAGGGATTAGAGGGGGCAAGAGCATTGGAGAATGTAGAGGAGTGTGGAATTCCCCTTTAAAAGCAAAAGCTAGCCAAAATAACTCATAGGGATTAGAGCGGGAAGCCAAGAGCATTGGAGAATGTAGTGGAGTGTGGAGTTCCCCTTTGAAAGCAAAATCTAGCCAAAATAAATCATAGGGATTGGGGGGGGGGGGGGGGCAAGAGCATTGGAGAATGTAGAGAAGTGTGTAGTTCCCCTTTAAAAGCAAAAGTCATCCAATGGAAATTATAGGGATTAGAGGGGGAAGCCAAGAGCATCGGAGAATGTAGTGGAGTGTGGAGTTCCCCTTTAAAAGCAAAAGCTAGCCAAAGGAAATAATAGGGATTAGAGGGGGGAGCCAAGAGCATTGGAGAATGTAGTGGAGTGTGGAGTTCCCCTTTAAAAGCAAAATTAGCCAAAATAAATCATAGGGATTGGGGGGGGGGGGGGCAAGAGCATTGGAGAATATAGTGGAGTATGGCGTTCCCCTTTAAAAGCAAAGGCTAGCCAAAGGAAATCATATGCATTAGAAGGGGAAGCTCATGCCCTTTTAGGCCTTAAAAAAGGAGCTAGAGGAGCAGAGTCTTTTTACATATTTTTAACAAGGTACATGTTACATGTTGGTAATGTAACTTGCTCATATGACCTGGGTGCAAATCTCATAAAAAATAAACCGCTTGCACATGCGCAATGCTTACATGGACCTCACACAGTTCTAAACGTACCTCCAGGTGCAGCAGATTATTTCGAAAAAGTTACTTTATTATTCTATTTTGGGCATGTCTGTTACTTGGGCAATTATTACTAAACTTCCTCACATCCCCCCATAATATTGGCATCTCCATCTTATGTTAAAATTGAATTGGAGATGCCATGCGCCATGCCCATATAGGCATACAGATTGCATTCTCCCATGCGCCGAGACCGCTATAGTAAATGGTGGATTCGAGCTCTGTTACCGGCGCACAATGTCGTAAATATGGAATTTTGCATTGCGCCTCCCTGTGCACCTCTACTGACGGCGCATGGCTTTTGTAAATCAACCCCACTATTATGATTCAGAGATGAAAAACTGGAAATGGAAATTTTAAAGTGGAAAAAAGTAATGGGAAGATTCTCATATACCAGAACCCTAACAATTGGTTTGATGTTGATTTTTTCTCTTGTAACAAAGTTCATTCTTCCTGTAAGGGAAGTAAATAAAAAATAACAGACATGATTTTTTGGAAATCTCATCACTGCCTTTTTTCCAGAAATGGATTTGTAACATTTGAAAGCTTAATCTTTCGGTACTCTTTTTCACACTGATGCATAATACAGACTTAGAATGGGCTAACAAGAATGTGACTATGACATTTGAAGGCAATAAGAATGTATAATTTACATTTTAGCATATTTCTGACTGAAAGCAGCTCTAATGGTAAGTGTAGCATTTAGGGAATAATATGCATAACGATTGGCCGTAATAGGTTATAAAAAAAAACCCGCTGGGTCATTATTTAGTCAATCATAAGTAGAAATGTGAGGTGTTATTGCTATTTATTGTCATTAAAAAGCAAGGAAAAAATAAAAAGTAAATATGTTTTTGCCTTTACTTTCTGTTTCTCCAGTTGCTCTTTGGCACAGCAGGTGCCTATAATGACTTGAGCTTTGTATTCGCCTGTCATTAGCAAAACACTTGGCGATCTAATCCCACAGACCCACGAACGCTGGGGCTTCTGTCCAAATGCTACTTTTCTGCCCAACACTTTATGGCTTATACTGAATATAACTCCATTTCCTTTAAATGATACTGCAAGCTGATCTGTGAGGAAGAGAAAAAATAGCATAATAAATAATGTAATGGGTTACGCCAATACATATTTATGTTTATCACCCGTTACAATGCATTTTTATCCTGTTAAGGGGCAGTAATGGCTACACTCAACACTGAGCTATCAACAGATTCCCTCAATGAATACTAATCTAGATAATGAGTAAGCAGGTTTATTTTACAGTATACTAGTAAATGTTACCATTGCCTAAACACATAAACTTGCCAATACTGTGATATATATGTACAGTATATATACAGTATCTCACAAAAGTGAGTCCCCTCATATTTTTGTAAATATTTTATTATATCTTTTTTCAGGTGACAACACTGAAGAAATGACACTTTGCTACAATGTAAAGTAGTGAGTGTATAGCTTGTATAACAGTGTAAATTTGCTGTCCCCCCAAAATAACTCAACACACAGCCATTAATGTCTAAATCGCTGGCAACAAAAGTGAGTATGTACTGTACGAGTGAAAATGTCCAAATTGTGCCTAAATTGTCAATATTTTCTGTGGCCACCATTTCCAGCACTGCCTTAACTCTCTTGGGCATGGAGTTCTCCAGAGCTTCAGAAGTTGCCACTGGAGTCCTCTTCCACTCCTCCATGGCAAAATCACAAAGCTGGTGGATGTTAGAGACCTTCCATTTGAGGATCCCCCACAAATGCTCAATAGGGTTTAGGTCTGGACACATGCTTGGCCATTCCATAACCTTTACGCTCAGATTCTTTAGCAAGGCAGTAGTTATCTTGGAGGTGTGTTTGGGGTCGTTATCATTTTGGAATACTGCCCTATGGCCCAGTCTCTGAAGATAAGGGATCATGCTTTGCTTCAGTATGTCACAGTAAATGTTGGCATTCATGGTTCCCTCCCGCAGAACAGAAAACATTATGGGGCGCTTGCGGGAAATTAGAGTGCCACGGAACGCCCCATAATGCACTGCAAGATCGCAGTGCATTGCTGTATGATAATTGGCCAAAGTATGCACCTGACCTACATGTTTTGGACAATCACAGCGCGCTCTGATGAGAGAGCCATAATTAGCCAAAGGCAGGGTGTCTTTGGCCAATCATGGCTCAGGGGGACTAATTCCATGCCCTACACTATATACGGCTGCTTACACGGCAGCGATATGTAGTATTGTTGGTGTGGACAGAGAGATAGCTTGAGTTAGATTAAGCAGGCAGGTTATTCAGTTAGTGGCAGTGTATTTGAGATATATATATATATATATATATATATATATATATATATATATATATATATATATATATATATAGTATCTCACAAAAGTGAGTACACCTCTCTCATTTTTTATATCTTTTCATGTGACAACACTGAAGAAATGACACTTTGCTACAATGTACAGTAGTGAGTGTACATTTTCTATAAACAGTGTAAATTTGCTGTCCCCTCAAAGTAACTCAACACACAGCCATTAATGTCTAAACCGCTGGCAACAAAAGTGAGTACACCCCTAAGTGAAAATGTCCAAATGGGCCCAATTAGCCATTTTGTATCTACTCAGTATCATGTGACTCATTAGTGTTACAAGGTCTCAGGTGTGAATGGCGAGCAGGTGTGCTAAATTTGGCATTATCTCTCTCATTCTCTCATACTGGTCACTGGAAGTTCGACATGGCACCTCATGGCAAAAAACTCTCTGAGGATATGAAAAAAAGAACTGTTGCTCTACATAAAGATGGCCTAGGCTATAAGAAGATTGCCAAGACCCTGAAACTGAGCTGCAGCATGGTGGCCAAGACCATACAGCGGTTTAACAGGACAGGTTCCACTCAGAACAGGCCTCGCCATGGTCGATCAAAGAAGTTGAGTGCACGCGCTCAGCATCATATCCAGAGGTTGTCTTTGGGAAATAGACGTATGAGTGCTGCCAGCATTACTGCAGAGGTTGAAGGGGTGGGGGGTCAGCCTGTCGGTGCTCAGACCATACTGCACGCTGCATCAAATTGGTCTGCATGGCTGTCATCCCAGAAAGAAGCCTCTTCTAAAGATGATGCACAGGAATGCCCACAAACTGTTTGCTGAAGACAAGCAGATTAAGGACATGGATTACTGGAACCATGTCGTGTGGTCTGATGAGACCAAGATAAATGTATTTGTTTCAGATGGTGTCAAGCATGTGTGGAGGCAACCAGGTAAGGAGTACAAAGTCAAGTGTGTCTTGCCTAGAGTAAATAATGGTGGTGGGAGTGTCATGGTCTGGGGCTGCATGAGTGCTGCCAGCACTGGGGAGCTACAGTTCATTGAGGGAACCATGAATGCCAACATGTACTGTGACATACTGAAGCAGAGCATGATCCCCTCCATTTGGAGACTGGGCAGCAGGGCAGTATTCCAACATGATAACGTCCCCAAACATACCTCCAAGATGACCACTGATTTGTTAAAGAAGCTGAGATTAAAGGTGGTGGATTGTCCAAGCATGTCTGAAGACCTAAACCCTATTGAGCATCTGTGGGGCATCCTCAAACAGAAGGTAGAGGAGCGCAAGGTCTCTAACATCCACCAGCTCTGTGATGTTTTCATGGAGGAGTGAAAGAGGACTCCAGTGGCAACCTGTGAAGCTCTGGTAACCTCCATGCCCAAGAGGGTTAAGGCAGTGCTGGAAAATAATGGTGGCCCACACAAAATATTGACACTTTGGGCCCAATTTGGACATTTTCAGTTAGGGGTGTACTCACATTTGTTGCCAGTGGTTTAGACATTAATGACTGTGTGTTCAGTTATTTTGAGGGGATAGCAAATTTACACTGTTATACAAGCTGTACACTCACTACTTACTTTATATTGTAGCAAAGTGTCATTTCTTCAGTGTTGTCAAATGAAAAGATATAATAAAATATTTAAAAAAATGTGAGGGGTGTACTCACTTATGTGAGATACTGTGTGTGTGTATATATATATATATTCTGCATCCAGTCTATTCTATATCTACAGTGCATTCTGTGGTGTACTGTTTCTAATACACTGTATTAATATATATATATACACAGTCTTGTGTGTATATATATATATATATATATATATATATATATATATATACTCTGTATCCAGTGTAGCCTATATCTACAGTGCATTTGGTGGTATACTGTTTCTAATACACTACAGGCAGTGCACACAGTATCTAATACAGTGTGTACCATTTCTACTACACTTCTGGTGGTGTACACGGTATACAGTACAGTGCAGCCATAGTACAGTTTCTAATACAGTGCAGGTGGTGTACACAGTATATAATGTAGTGAGTACAGTTTCTATTTTACTTCTGGTGGTGTACACAGTATACAATACAGTGCAGCCGTTGTACAGTTTCTAATGCAGTGCAGGCGGGGTATACAGTATCTAATACAGTGTGTACAGTTTCTAATACACTTCAGGCGGTGTACACAGTATCTAATACAGTATAGTGTGGTGTTGCAAAACAAAAAATACATCATGTCCAGAAGGCCACCAAGGAGAGGCAGATTCTCACAGGCCACTAAAAGAGGGCAAGCAGCCTTTGTGTCTACAGTCAACAGTGGTGGTCATGGACATGGTACATCCTCTGCAGGTGGCCATGGGGCACGCTTGTCCTTTTTTTCTGCTGCTGGCCGTGTTATTGAGCCACAACATGCAGAAGAGTTGGTGGAGTGGATAACAAAGCCATCCTAATCCTCCTCATCCTCTGTCACCCAGGCTCAGAGAAGTTTGCCTTCCAACGCAGCTGCCAAAGCAGCCTATTCCACCAGCTCCTTGTCCACAGTCACTCCTTCCGTAGCCCCACCATCATGCATGGAGGAGTCCCAGAATTATTTGACCACAGTGTTGGATACATGCTGCTGGAAGATGCGCAGCGATTTGAAGGCTCTGGTGTTGGTCCCGGGTTGAGGAAGGGAGTACCGTGAGCCTAGAAAGAGGGGGTGGCACAGAAGGACAAGAAGCTGGCAGTCATGTTCCCCCAGCTGCAGCATACTGCCAGTGCTCCAGTGACGAGGAGGGAGGGGATGATGAGGTCACTGACTGTACTTAGGTGCCAGAGAGAAGAGAGGAGGAGGAGGCACAACTCCAATGAGGTAGGATGACCTCTAGGGGGCAGCTTAAGGGCAGCCACCCTATTGCATAACACTAACAGACAGTGCAGCGCTACAGGGATAATCTAACAATCTGAAATAATGATAAAATGTCCATATAGAAAGAGACACATAATTGTAGTAGAAAAGCCGGAAACATCAATGGTGGTAAAGGGTGCTTCATGCAAATTCTGAAGTGCTCCTTAATCAGAGCTCACACCACTTGCTAGCCAAACCGCTCACCTTGCAAAATGGACCCCTGAGCTAACAGGAAGGTCACACAGGCATTCGCCACCAATGGTGGTTAAGGTTAAATCTTGAATGGAAAGCCGGGCACCTCTTTCATTCAATAGCTTTAAATGATTTTCATCCGTAATCACATGAAGTGTAAAAAGACAATATAGTGCTCTCTGTATGGCTAAAATTTAAATACTTTATTAAAAGACAGGTACTCACATAGGAGGCACTATACCCAGTGCTAGGAAAATAGGTGTATACACATCAAATGGTAACAGCAAAGGATAAGGTGACTGCAGTGACATCCAGGGATAACCCGCACGCGTATCGTCCAGCAGGACTTCCTCAGCGGTAATGGGGTCCCTTACGTCTGGTTACTTATTTATATAGAGCCCCTTATCTAAACCATTTGTTAGTCATCATGCACCGAGCGGTAACCGTCCAATCAGAACGTACCGCTCGGAACCAGGAAGTGAACGAGAGTATCTGTTTACTCTGGTTGCCGTAGTGATCACGGCGTCGTAGTAGCACAACTCCGGATCACGTGATCGTCTACGTCAGACGGTGCCTCCCACTTAGAATAGAGGCTGGGCGTATACCACTGACATAGACTGACTATAAGTGTGAATCACGTCTCATCAGCTGTGTGATGAGACGCATCCGAAGAAAGCGGAAATAAACCTCACTACCAGCCCTCAATGTGGAGATAGTTGCCATGGGAACGGGGTGCTAGTAAGCAACCCACTCATAGACATACTATTTAAAGCTATAAACTCTGCAAATAGACAACTCCGTATGTCAGGCATTATTTGTAGTGGTACTCTGCCTCGCTAATCAACCTAAAATGGAAGGGGGTCACCAAATGGTAATCATAATCCCCACAAAAATTAAATAAATAAAACAATAAATACTATTAAAAATATTTGTGTCAATCACAGACAATAACTAATAAAAAAACAGTCACTGCAGCCACCTTTCACAATACTGAAAGAAAGAATCACCAATTTATTATATATATATCAGAAAAATGAATATCAAACTATTGAAATATACAGAATGGATTGACTAACAAATAAAATATAGAAGGAACTGCCAGTTATCGATCAGAGATAAAACAGTTCAAGTCGAACTCGAGATTGAGCCCCGTGGGTACTCCCACGTATGTCTAGTATAGACCCAGAAGGACTCACGATGGCTCAATTGTCGTATGAAGTTCCTACCCCTCCAATGGGGTATTACTTTTTCTACTCCCCAAAACTTTAATTTAGCAGGACTACCTTTATGGAACAATATAAAATGTTTGGAAACATTATGTGTGTCCAGACCTTTCTTAATATTTGTGATGTGTTCTCCGCTACGGATGTGCAAAGGTCTGGACGTTCTACCCACGTACTGGAGGCCACATTCGCATTCCATGACGTAAACCACCCCCGAGGTGGAACATGTGATGAAATCTTTGATTTGATAAACCTTCTTCATGGTTGTGGCGATAAACTCTTTACGTTTTTTACTATTGCCCTTAGTCTGTTTACATGGTGGGCAACGCCCACATGCATAGAAACCTGTCAGGATATTAGATATCCTGTTTTCAAATGAGAGTAGTGGGTCATTAACCCCAGGAGCCAGCTTATCTCTTAAAGAAGGCGCCCTCTTGTACACAAACTGGGGATGTTCAGGAAGCACCAGACCAAGTGTTTTATCCTGTTTAAGGATGGGCCAATGCTTGCGAATGATCCTTTCAATTTTTTTAAAATGGACATTGTAGTCCAAGATAATTCTGATGTTCCCAGATCCATCTTGTTTAACCCTGGGCCCATTAGATACAAGTGTCGTTCGGTCCATTGCTCGAACGGCCTCAATGTGTTTGGTAATATCAGATTTGTTATATCCTTTTTGTACAAACCGAGCGGATAACACTTCAGATTGTACAAGATAATCCCGTTCGTGAGTACAATTCCATCTAATGCGTACAAATTGCCCCTTAGGAATGTTGCACAACCATTGAGAATGGTGGCAACTTCCGAGGGGAATGTACGCCTTATGGTCCGTAGGTTTAAAGTGATTTTTCAACTCTAGCTGATTGTCTTTTATGGAAATATCTAAATCTAGGAAGGTAACATGATCATTGCCCACATTCTAAGTAAGGACGATGTTCCCATTGTTCTTATCCAACTTCTGCATAAATGACTCGAGATTGGATCTGTCACCCTTCCAGATCATAATGATGTCATCGATATAACGTTGATAACAGATGAGTTTGGGGGGTGTGTTTTTATAGATCACTTCTTACTCCCAGTGTGCCATGAACAAGTTGGCAACACTGGGAGCAAAGCGAGCCCCCATCGCGACTCCCCTGGTTTGAAGGAAAAAGCATCTGTTATACCAGAAGTAGTTTTTGGATAAGCAAAACTTCAAACAGTCTAGAATATAATTCTTATGTCTTCTGGTCAAATCTGATGAACCAAAAGCCCATTGGACAGAAGTCAATGCATCCTCGTGGCTAATGATCGTGTATAAGGAACTAACGTCCGCCGTTATTAGCAAACACGAAGATGAGAGAGGAAGGGATTCTAAAATATGAATGATGTGTTTTGTGTCCTTCAGAAAAGAACAAGTTCTCATAACCATAGGTTGAAGAAAAAAGTCAATTTATTGATCCAGTCTGGAGGAGACTGAGTCAATCCCATTGACTATTGGGCGGCCAGGTGGATTGGTACCATTCTTGTGGATTTTGGGCAAGAAATATATAATTGGAGTGCGGCAGAAAAATGGATCTAAATATGAAGCTTCTTTAGCATTTAGGACTCCAATGTGTTTACCTCTTGCAATGAGAAAATGTAACTCTTCTTTAAACTGGAACATCGGGTCCTTAGTGAGTCAGACATACGTACTGTAATCACTAAGCATATTCTCCATTTCATTATTGTAGTAGGTTGTACTCAGAACAACCAGGCCAGGTAGTCCTGCTAATTAAAGTTTTGGGAGTAGAAAAAGTAATACCCCATTGGAGGGGTGGGAACTTCATATGACAATTGAGCCGCCGTGAGTCCTTCTGGGTCTGCGAAACGCACGTGGAAGTACCCACAGGGCTCAATGTCGAGTTCGACTTGAACTGTTTTATCTCTGATCGATAACTGGCAGTTCCTTCTATATTTTATTTTTTAGTCAATCCATTCTGTATATTTTAATAGTTTGATATTCATTTTTCTGATATATATAATAAATTGGTGATTCTTTCTTTTGGTATTGTGAAAGGTGGCTGCAGTGACTGTTATTTTATTAGTTGTTGTCTGTGATTGACACAAATATTTTTAATAGTATTTATTGTTTTATTTATTTAATTTTTGTGGGTATTATGATTACCATTTGGTGACCCCCTTCCATTTTAGGTTGATTAGCGAGGCAGAGTACCACTACAAATAATGCCTGACATACGGAGCTGTCTATTTGCAGAGTTTATAGCTTTAAATAGTATGTCTATGAGTGGGTTGCTTACTAGCACCCCGTTCCCATGGCAACTATCTCCACATTGAGGGCTGATAGTAAGGTTTATTTCCGCTGTCTTCGGATGCGTCTCATCACACAGTTGATGAGACGTGATTCACACTTATAGTCAGTCTACATCAGTGGTATACGCCCAGCCACTATTCTAAGTGGGAGGCACCGTCTGACGTAGACACGTGATCCGGCGTTGTGCTACCACGACGCCGTGATCACTACGGCAACCAGAGTAAACAGATACTCTCGTTCACTTCCTGGTTCCGAGCGGTACGTTCTGATTGGATTCTGATTGGATTCTGTTTCCGGCTTTTCTACTACAATTATGTGTCTCTTTCTATATGGACATTTTATCATTATTTCAGATTGTTAGATTATCCCTGTAGCGCTGCACTGTCTGTTATTGTTTACCCTAAAAGGATTTATATATTTGCCTTTAGTGTTCAGCGGCTTTTAGTTCGTATTAGGCAAAATGATCCATCTTATAAATGGCAGAGTAAATCAGTGGATGTTAATACTGGTCAACCACTACCAGTCCCTACCAACAGAGAACCCCCCAAACTCCCCTGCCTATCTGTCAAGATGATTTGGGTGCTAGACACGATCAGTTTGATTACAATAACATGGAAACACCTTCCAATAGTAATCAATACAAAGTTGTACACAATAAGAGAGGTAAAAATAAAAAAGGAAGGGGCACAAGGAGGGATGCATATGAGTCTCCATATAGGCAATACCCTTGGAACCCACCGTATACAAATGAAGAATCTTATCACTATCAAGATACTTATTATCCTGGTAGCGACCAAAATTGGAGTTACACCAATGGCCACTTAAATGAGAATCAGTATCCTTCCAAATCTCATAATACCCCCTATAATAGAGGGAGAGAATTCCAACCTTATGGAAATTCTGTACCTATCTAGAATAGGTTTGCACCACTACAAAATTCTGGTGCCAGGAGGGGAGGGGATTTTTACAGGACCCCAAGAGGGATGGGGAGGGGAGTTCCTTTTATCCCACCCAACCCAGGAGGTAGGTTGGATACGGCCCCGCCCACTGCCAACTTAGACAACGGGATAAGGAAAAGAAAAATCAGAGAGGAAGGCGAGGAGGTAGGGGAACTCAAAAGAGTCAAACCCCAATAGGGGCCGGTATCTATAACCTTAGTGTCTCGCCTTTGAGCGAGGATGAGATTAAGGTTCTGGATAAGGGCCTTAAATATGCCCCTACTCGCAACTGAAATAAGTTTAATACCTATATCAGTTTGAAAAAATTTATTAGAAGTTTAAACATCAAGAAATATCACCTTTCTAACACTTCTACACGCATTTAATCAAGTAACCCGAAACCATTGGGTATACATTCAACCCTCCACAATAAATCGGTCTTCAATCCCCCCAATTGTGACACCAAACACGTTGAAGTTTTTAAAAATATGGTCAGTAAAGACCTCGATACACATAAAATTCGGAAGGTTAATGATCCAGCATTTATCAAAAAGGGCATTGAGTCATTGATGGAGCGGAAAGATCTTGTGATACGCCCAGCTGACAATGGGGGTGGCCTGGTTGTTCTGAGTAAAACCTACTACAATAATGAAATGGAGAATATGCTTAGTGATTACAATACGTATGTCTTACTTACTAAGGACCCGATGTTCCAGTTTAAAGAAGAGTTACATTTTCTCATTGCAAGAGGTAAACACATTGGAGTCCTAAATGCTAAAGAAGCTTCGTATTTAGATCCATTTTTCTGCCGCACTCCAATTATATATTTCTTGCCCAAAATCCACAAGAATAGTACCAATCCACCTGGCCGCCCAATAGTCAATGGGATTGACTCAGTCTCCTCCAGACTGGGTCAATACATTGACTTTTTTCTTCAACCTATGGTTATGAGAACTTGTTCTTTTCTGAAGGACACAAAACACATCATTCATATTTTAGAATCCCTTCCTCTCTCATCTTCGTGTTTGCTAATAACGGCGGACGTTAGTTCCTTATACACGATCATTAGCCATGAGGATGTGTTGACTTTCTGTCCAATGGGCTTTTGGTTCATCAGATTTGACCAGAAGACATAAGAATTATATTCTAGACTGTTTGAAGTTTTGCTTATCCAAAAACTACTTCTGGTATAACAGACGCTTTTTCCTTCAAACCAGGGGAGTCGCGATGGGGGCCCGCTTTGCTCCCAGTGTTGCCAACTTGTTCATGGCACACTGGGAGGAAGAAGTGATCTATAAAAACACAACCACGAACTCATCTGTTATCAACGTTATATCAATGACATCATTATGATCTGGAAGGGTGACAGATCTAATCTCGAGTAATTTATGCAGAAATTGGATAAGAACAATAGGAACATCGTCCTTACTTGGAATGTGGTCAACGATCACGTTACCTTCCTAGATTTAGATATTTCCATAAAAGACAATCAGCTAGAGTTAAAAAATCACTTTAAACCTACGGACCGTAATGCGTACATTCCCCTCGGAAGTTGCCACCATTCTCAATGGTTGTGCAACATTCCCAAGGGGCAATTTGTACGCATTAGACGGAATTGTACTCACGAGCGTGATTATCTTGTACAATCTGAAGTGTTATCCGCTCGGTTTGTACAAAAAGGATATAACAAATCTGATATTACCAAACACATTGAGGCCGTTCAAGCAATGGACAGAATGGAACTTGTATCTAATGGGCCCAGGGTTAAACAAGATATATCTGGGAACATCTGAATTATCTTGGACTACAATGTCCAATTTAAAAAAATTGAAAGGATCATTCACAAGCATTAGCCCATCCTTAAACAGGATAAAACACTTGGTCCGGTGCTTCCTGAACATCTCCAGTTTGTGTACAAGAGGGCGCCTTCTTTAAGAGATAAGCTGGCTCCTGGGGTTATTGACCCACCACTCTCGTTTGAAAACAGGATATCTAATATCCTGACAGGTTTATATGCATGTGGGTGTTGCCCATCATGTAAACAGACTAAGGGCAATAGTAAAAAACGTAAAGAGTTTATCGCCACAGCCACGAAGAAGGTTTATCAAATCAAAGATTTCATCACATGTTCCATCTCGGGGGTGGTTTACATCATGGAATGCGAATGTGGCCTCTAGTATGTGGGTAGAACGTCCAGACCTTTGCACATCCGTAGCGGAGAACATATCACAAATATTAAGAAAGGTCTGGACACACATAATGTTTCCAAACATTTTATATTGTTCCATAAAGGTAGTCCTGCTAAATTAAAGTTTTGGGGAGTAGAAAAAGTAATACCCCATTGGAGGGGTAGGAACTTCATACGACAATTGAGCCATCGTGAGTCCTTCTGGGTCTATACGAGACACACGTGGGAGTACCCACGGGGCTCAATGTCGAGTTCGACTTGAACCGTTTTATTTCTGATCGATAACTGGCAGTTGCTTCTATATTTTTTTTTTAGTCAATCCATTCTGTATATTTCAATAGTTTGATATTCATTTTTCTGATATATATAATAAATTGGTGATTCTTTCTTTCGGTATTGTGAAAGGTGGCTGCAGTGACTGTTATTTTATTAGTTGTTGTCTGTGATTGACACAAATATTTTTAATAGTATTTATTGTTTTATTTATTTAATTTTTGTGGGGATTATGATTACCATTTGGTGACCCCCTTCCATTTTAGGTTGATTAGCGAGGCAGAGTACCGCTACAAATAATGCCTGACATACAGAGCTGTCTATTTGCAGAGTTTATAGCTTTAAATAGTATGTCTACGAGCGGGTTGCTTACTAGCACCCCGTTCCCATAGCAACTATCTCCACATCGAGGGCTGGTAGTGAGGTCTATTTCTGCTGTCTTCGGATGCTTCACACAGCTGATGATACGTGATTCACACTTATAGTCAGTCTATGTCAGTGGTATACGCCCAGCCTCTATTCTAAGTGGGAGGCACCATCTGACGTAGACGATCACGTGATCCGGCGTTGTGCTACTATGATGCCGTGATCACTACGGCAACCAGAGTAAACAGATACTCTCGTTCACTTCCTGGTTCTGAGCGGTACGTTCTGATTGGACGGTTACCTCTCGGTGCATGATGACTAACAAATGGTTTAGATAAGGGGCTCTAAATAAGTAACCAGACGTAAGGGACCCCATTACCGCTGAGGAAGTCCTGCTGGACGATACGCGTGCGGGTTATCCCTGGATGTCACTGCAGTCACCTTATCCTTTGCTGTTACCATTTGATGTGTATACACCTATTTTCCTAGCACTGGGTATAGTGCCTCCTATGTGAGTACCTGTCTTTTAATAAAGTATTTAAATTTTAGCCATACAGAGAGCACTATATTGTCTTTTTACATTTCATGTGATTACGGATGAAAATCATTTAAAGCTATTGAATGAAAGAGGTGCCCGGTTTTCCATTCAAGATTTAACCTTAACCACCATTGGTGGCGAATGCCTGTGTGACCTTCCTGTTAGCTCAGGGGTCCATTTTGCAAGGTGAGTGGTTTGGCTAGCAAGTGGTGTGAGCACAGATAAGGGGTACTTCAGAATTTGCATAAGGCACCCTTTACCACCATTGATGTTTCCGGCTTTTCTACAACAAATCTGTGTCTCTTTCTATATGGACATTTTATCATTATTTCAGATTGTTAGATTATCCCTGTAGCGCTGCACTGTCTGTTATTGTTTACCCTAAAAGGATTTATATATTTGCCTTTAGTGTTCAGCAGGTTTTAGTTCGTATTAGGTTTTTGCGCTGACTGTTTGTTTTTGATTATCTATTGCATAACACCACAGAGCTCCACAGGTGTAGGGCGCTACTGACTCCCCGCTAAGTTTTAAAGGTTCCTTGGTGTGAGCCTTTTTTGACACGTGTGCAACAGATCACATCATTGCTGCTTGCAACCTATGTCTGAAGCGGATCAAGCATGGCCAGAACAGCAGCCGCTTCGGCACCATATGCTTGACCAGACATATGACGACCTGCCATGCAGTCCGTTGGCAACAGCATTTGTAAGACCCACATCAAAGAAAAGGGCAGACTTCTCCTTGCTCCTCATCTGGGATCTCCAACCCAACCAGTCCTCTGAAAAACCTGTACTGAGAGGAATGAAGGTAGAGCAATAGGTGTCCCAAGTACTTGCAGACAATCTGCTAGCAGTACACAACCAATTGATTTTAGCCGGCAAATTTTCCTACTCCAGTTGCTGAACCGTAAAAAGAAATTTGGTCCCAGCCATCCACATGCTCATTGTCTAAATCAGTGGTTCTCAACTCCTGTCCTCGGGACCCACTAACAGGCCAGGTTTGCAGGATAACTGAAATACATCACAGGTGATATCATTTGCTGCTCAGTGATTGCAGTATTCTAGGCTGCATCTCCCCAAGGTAATACTTAAATTCTGGCCTGTTAGTGGGTCCTGAGGACCGGAGTTGAGAACCACTGGTCTAAATGCTAGCTTGGCCAAATTGCTAGCACTGCAACTGCTGCCTTTTCAGCTGGTAGACTCTGCCCCCTTTTGTGAATTTGTGGAATGTGCTGTACCTCAGTGGCAGGTTCCAAAACACCATTTCTTTTCACAGAAGGCCATTCTGGCCCTCTACCGGCATGTGGAAAGCAATGTTTTGGCCTCGGTGGACAGGGCAGTCAGCAGTAAGGTTTACATTACTGCTGACTCATTGTCCAGTAGGCATGGGCAGGGACCTTAACTTTCCTTCACGGCACACTGGATAACTCTGGTGGCAGCTGGGAAGAATGCAGGACAGGGTTCCGTGTTGTTGGAGCTTGTTCCGCCACCATGCCTCCAAAATACTAGTGGTGATTTTGCCACAGCTCTCTCCTTCACCTCCTCCTCTTCTTCTTCCTCTATGGCCTCTTCTGCAGATTTGACCTCTGAACCAACAGTGCTCTGTAAGTGTTCAAGGGGCTATGCATGCAGTCAGGTTAAAAGATGCCATGCAGTGCTTGAGTTGGTCTGCCTAGGGGACAGGAGCCACACTGGGGCAGAGATTCTGTCTACTCTGCAGGGGCAGGCTCAGAGTTGGTTGATGCCATCCCAGCTTCAGCTAGGAATGGTTGTATGTGACAATGGCACCAACCTTCTCTCCGCCCTCTGACAGGGACACTTGACCCATGTTCCATGCTTGGCACACATCCTGAATTTGGTGGTGCAGCGGTTCTTGAGCAGGTACCCAGGCTTACATGATCTCCTGAGGCAGGCCAGAAAAGTCTGTGGTCATTTCCGACGGTCATACAAGTGCTCGGCTGGTTGACATTCAAATGGAATGCAACCTGCCCACCAACCACCTCATTTGTGACATGCCCACCAGGTGGAACTCAACATTGGCAATGCTGCAACAGCTGCACACACAGCAGAGGGCCATCAATGAGTACCTCTGTGAGTATGGCACCAGGACAGGGTCAGGGAAGTTTGGCTTCTTTTTACCACCTCAGTGGCTACTTATCAAGGATGCATGCACTGTCCTGTCACCATTTAAGGAGGCCACAAGGATGGCGAGCAGCGACAATACATGTATCAGTGACACTGTCCCTCTAGTCTTCCTGCTGGAGCACATGCTTCATGGAATCATGGACAGGGCACTTGAGGCAGAACAGCGGGAGGAATAGGAGGCTTCCTTTCCTCTCAAGGCCCCTTTTATCCAGCTAGCATTCCTGCGGGCCCGCCAAACACACAGGAAGAAGAGGAGGAGGAGGAGGATTGTGTCAACATGGATGTAGAGGATAACACTCAGCAGCAGTCTTCAAGGGATGGTTTTCAGTCCCCAAAAAACCAAGGAGTTGTACGTGGCTGGGAGGAGGTAATTACAGATCATGTGATCCTTAGTGACCCAGAGGACTCAGAACTGAATGCCTCTGCAAACTTACGTTGCATGGCCTCCATGATTCTGCAAAACCTGCAAAAGGACCCTAGGATTTGTGGTATCAAGGAGAGGGATTATTACTGGCTGGCAACCCTTCTTGATCCACGTTACAAGGGTAAGGTTGCAGAACTCATCCTGCCTTTGCAGAGGGAGCAGAGAATGAAACATCTTCAGGAGGTCTTGAAGAAAGGTTTGTGCAACACATTTCCAGACCCTGGGAGGTTACCATTTCCTGGACGTGTTGCTGAGGCTTTGTTTAGTCAGAGGAAGATCGGTGGAGAAGTTTGCCTTTAAACAATTTTTCAGTCCTCAGCGCCAAGGTCTGATTGGTTCAAGCAACCATCGCCAGCATCTGCATTATATGGTGCAGAAATATCTAGGGGCAAGAGCAGACTTGTAGACCTTTCCAATAGAGCATCCACTGGGTTACAGGGTCTTGAGTAGGGATGACCCGAACACCCCCCGGTTTGGTTTGCACCAGAACCTGCGAACGGACTGAAAATTTGCACGAACGTTAGAACCCCATTGACGTCTATGGGACTCGAATGTTCAAAATCAAAAGTGCTAATTTTAGAGGCTAATTTGCATGGTATTGTCCTAAAAAGGGTTTGGGGACCCAGGTCCTGCCCCAGGGAACATGTATCAATGCAAAAAAACATTTAAAAACGGACGTTTTTTCGGGAGCAGTGATTTTAATGATGCTTAAAGTAAAATAAAAAGTGAAATATTCCTTTAAATATCGTACCTGGGGGGGTGTCTATAGTATGCCTGTAAAGTGGCGTGTGTTTCCCGTGCTTAGAACAGTCCCTGCACAAAATGTCATTTTTAAAGGAAAAAAAGTCATATAAAACTGCTTGCGGCTTTAATGTAATGTCGGATCCTGGCAATATGGATGAAAATCAGTGAGACAAACGGCATGGGTACCCCCCAGTCCATTACCAGGCCCTTTGGGTCTTGTATGGATATTAAGGGGAACCCCACACCCAAATTAAAAAAGGAAACATCAGTATACAGGCTCTGTACTCTGAACAGCAGTATATAGGCGGTGCAAACAAGACAGGGACTGTAGGTTTGTTGTTAAGTAGAATCTGTTTGTAATTTTGAACTGGTACATTTTTAACGTGTTTAGCTCCAGCCAAAAAATCTATTTTAAGTTTTTTGGAAAACATAGGGAAGGGTTATCACCCCTGTGACATTTGTTTTGCTGCCTGTGCTCCTCTTCAGAAGATTTCACCTCACTTTTTGTCCCAATGACAAATGTTTTTTGAAAATTTGGGTTTTTTTGTGAAACAAGGATTGGTGATAAAGCATCAGTGGAAATGAGAAATGTTTTTCCCATATTAACTCTTACAGGAGAGAATTTCCCTTCCTAGGGGTAGATTTCATCTCACTTCCTGTTGTCTCCTTCCATTTGCAAGTAGGAGTCGCTTATAAGTTGGATATTTGAAAGTAGGGGCCTGCCCTATATACCCAGCAGAAATTTGGGCCTTAGGTGTTGTTGTGGCCACAACACTGTAAGCCCTCACAGGGCCCTGCTGTGAAATATTAGATCAAGAATTGTAATTACATGCCCCTGTTGAACAGGGGCAGAAAAATTGGGCCTTTGGTGGTGGTGGTGGTGCTGGTGCCACAACACTGTAAGTCCTCACTCGCTCTTGGTGGGCACAGAAACGGGCCCTGCTGTGAAATATTAGATCAAGAATTGTAATTACATGCCCCTGTTGAACAGGGGCTGAAAAATTGGGCCTTAGGCACTGGTGCTGGTGCCACAACACTGCAACCCTTCACAGATACTCTAGTTGGAACACAGGAACGAGCCCTGCTGCAAAGTATTGCATCAAAAATTGTAATTACACGCCACTGTTAAACAGGGGCTGAAAAATTGGGCCTTAGGCACTGGTGGCGGCGCCCAGAACCAAAAATGTTCTTACAAGCTATCAGCGTGATCATTGAGGAGGAAGAGGATAATTACTCAGGATAGTCACTCAGCATCTTTGAAGGGATCTGAGATTTCAAAAAATATTATTCGGTTACATCAGCATCAGGTGCTTGGTAGCTGGTGGTGATCCAAGACTGATTCACTTTTATGAAGGTCAGTCGATCGACCGAGTCGGTGGACAGACGCACCCTGTGATCGGTTACAAAGCCTCCAGCAGCACTAAATGTGCATTCTGAAAGAACGCTGGATGCAGGACAAGCCAGTAGCTCAATTGCATACTGTGCAAGCTCTGGCCAGTGATCCATCCTCAAGACCCAGTAACCCAGAGGATTTTTGGTGGGAAAGGTGTCCAAGTCAGATCTTGCCCCTAGGTATTTCTGCACCATGTAAAACAGACGCTGGCGATGGTTGCTGGAACCGATCATACCTTGGGGCTGCAGACTAAAAAATTGTCTGAACGCGCCTGCTGCGGACCAGGATGGCTGCCTGAAGTCCGAGCTCCGCTCCACGGCCTGGTAACCAGCAACCCCAAGCTACCATCCTTCCCGCTGCTCACACCACAACAGCGGGGAAGGATCGGGGAACCACTCGGGCACACTGATGCAGTGGTACAAGCCGCCAAACCCCCGCCGTCTCACCGACTATTATCCGACGGCCGCCGCCATGCAGAAGGCCCAAGATGGTGCCGATGAAGGAGACGGCGCCCGCTCCAACAACAGCACAGAGGACCTGCAGCCTACCTCCTCAGCACTCCCCCTCCATGGCACTGTGACCACCTCAAAGGACTGGGACAGCATGGACATTCACCCCCCTCCAGAGGATTCCCCAGGAGGACTGCAACAGGACAGAGGTAAGAGGCTGGCTACCTCCCCTGCACATTCCCCCAACAAAGAGCCTCATGCAAAGAAGCAGCTGTGGTCCCATGTTGTTGCAGGGACACACAGCGCCCAAAATACTCCCTCCCTGGCTGCTATACCTGTCACTGACAATACAGTGTCTGAAGCTATGCTGAAATCTATGCTTCTTACACTGCAGCAAGATCTGCATAGAGAGCTCCAATTGTCATTATCACAGATGCATGATAAAATAGACTGCCTAGAAGAGCGCACAGACGCTCTAGAAGAAAATCTGCAAGATTACTCTAAGGCACACAACGAATTGTTAGATGCTCATGAGCACCATTCGGAAGAAATTCACCGTATCAAAATGAAACTGGCGGATTTAGAAGACCGCTCTAGGCGGAATAACATCAAATTCCAGGGCATCCCGGAATCGGTTAAACCAAACGAAATAACTCCCTACTTGCAACAGCTTATCTCGGCCCTACTCCCACGCCTCAACGCCCGCGACACTTTAATTGACCGAGCCCACAGAATTGCCAAACCGCCACACCTCCCTGATGATATCCCCAGAGATATCTTGGCACGTATACACTTCTTCCATGTGAAGGAACAAGTTCTCTCCACCGCCAGATCCGTGACACCCCTGCCAGCCCCTTACAACAATGTCAAGCTGTTCACTGATCTGTCCCCGGCTACAATGGAGATGCGTAGAGCATTCGCCCCAGTGACTTCCATACTCCAACACAGAAAAATAACCTACAAATGGGGCTTCCTTACGAAATTGCTGGTCACTCACCAACAAAAGATAGTACCTATTCTCTCCCCGAAGGATGGCTACAAAAAGCTCACCAATTGGGGTTTTCTCCCCATTGCTCCCAGAGAAGCGGAACATGCTACTCCCTCCTACAAGTCATCTGACTCCAGAAATATGGCGAATAAAGCTTCCAAAAAGACCTAACTTTGATACAAGCCCGGATCCCCAGATCTACCTATATCCAGCCTGGGCGCCACATCTATTCCTTTTCCTTACCACCCCTCAGGTTTACAGGTGTGCTAAGCACACGTTTTTTGTCTCTGGTTTTTTTTTCCTATTTTCTGTCCCTTTTTTCTTGATTACAGTGAAGAGTAATTAGCATTGATTATAAATTTCTCCTAGAATTGTAGACTGTTTGTATTAAGCAACTGGTTTTGGCAATACGCTTGTACCATATACGGCATTTAACTATCTAACTGTGTATTCACATCCATCAACAGTAGGTGCAGTCTCTCTCCCTCTGCCCAGGCCCTCATAACTACAATACCAATATGGCACTCTCGATTACCTCCCTCAACGTTAAAGGCCTAAATTCACCATTTAAACGCAACCTCTTATGGAAAGAAGCAATACAACAACGAGCAGACATAATCTGCGCCCAAGAAACACACTTTACTAAGCTCAATCAACCCCAATGTAGTCACAAAAAATATCCCCATTGCTTCTTCGCAAGTGCCCCTAAAAAAAAGAGAGTAATGATTGCCATAAACGCAGCAATAAACTTTAAGCTTCATCACTGTGAAAGTGACGAAGATGGCAGATTCTTAATCCTATCAGCCACATTTGACAACCGCCCTCTCACTATAGTCAACGTTTATGCCCCCAATACAGCACAAAAAAGATTTTACGCCACTCTCTTTGCCAAATTGGCCCCTTACAGATCTTCCCCCCTGGTAATGTGTGGAGACTTTAATGAAGTAATTGACCCTACACTCAATACCTCCAATCCCACGAGAAATAGGCCCTCAGCAATATCAAATATCCTCAAAAAAGAAGACCTTTATGACATATGGAGGTGCATGCACGATGAGGAGAGAGACTACACCTACTTTTCCCCCCCACATCAATCTTACTCCCGTATTGACCTATTTATTACAGATAAACACCTACTACAAGCTATCACTGCCTCCACCATAGGCACTATATCATGGTCTGACCATGCTCCAGTCACGATCAAAATAGCATCCCCCTCCCAAACCACTAGACACACGGTCTGGAGACTAAATACCTCCCTTCTCAACAACCCCTCCTTTGAGTCTCAAATACAATCCGAGATCGATAACTACTTCCACCAAAGTGTCAATTCTGTAACTGACTGTGCTATTGTTTGGAATGCTCACAAAGCTTGTCTACGGGGTCTTTTCATTAAACTTGGAGCCCAGGCTAAAAAACAACACTCCTCTATAACAGAGTCCCTCCTGAAACAAATTCGATCTCTTGAAACAATAAACAAGAAATCCCCCACTAACACCACCTCCTCAGAACTCAAAAAACTGAGATCCCAGCTCAGTAGTCACCTTCACAAAAATTTTGATTACTTTATCAAACGACTACGACTTCAGATATACTCATCGGCCAATAAATCAGGAGCATTTATGGCCAAACAATTCAAAAAACAACTTTCTAATAAAAAAATTTCATTTATCACAAACCCCCAGGGCAAACACCTGACCAACCCACTAGACATTGCCAACGAATTTGGTAATTTCTACACCAAACTTTACAACCTTACGAAAACAGACCC
This sequence comes from Aquarana catesbeiana, assembly GCF_042186555.1. NCBI lineage: Eukaryota > Metazoa > Chordata > Amphibia > Anura > Ranidae > Aquarana > Aquarana catesbeiana. The sequence continues at coordinate 399,372,183 of NC_133326.1, read as the reverse complement.
CCATCTCACACCCACCCAAGATGATATAAAGAAATTTTTATCCTCTATCTCCCTCCCCTCGATCTCCCCAGAGCAACTAGACTCTCTCACGACTCCCTTTTCACAGACTGAAATTCAAAAAGTGATAAACAACCTACCCCTACATAAATCACCAGGACCGGACGGACTACCCAACGAATATTATAAACGTTTTGCTCAACCCTTAGTCCCCCACCTATGTGCCATGTACAATCAATTTGCTACTACAGGCATAATCCCTAGGGAATCTCTCGATGCCCTAGTGGTTACCATTCCCAAACCGGGGAAACCCCCAGACAATCCAGCCAACTACAGACCAATCTCACTCCTCAACACAGATACCAAAATCTATGCTAAGCTGTTAGCACAACGCCTTTCCACCATCATCCCCCAGATTATTCATCCCGACCAAGTAGGATTTGTACCCGGCAGACAAGCCTCAGATGGTACTAGACGTTTCATTGACCTTATCCAATGGACGGAGCATACTCGAACGCCTTCTCTCTTCCTATCTTTGGACGCAGAGAAGGCGTTCGATAGGGTATACTGGCCATATATGGAGGCAGTACTCCAAAAATTTGGTCTTTCGGGCACCTTTCTCTCTGCCATACTAGGCCTATACACTCACCCATCTGCACGCATTTGGACGTCAGGAGTTGTCTCCAACCCATTCCAAATCACTAATGGCACGAGACAGGGGTGCCCCCTGTCCCCCCTAATTTTTGCCATGATTATGGAGCCCCTAGCACAAATTATTAGATCTGACCCCTCGATTACAGGTATAACAATTGCACAGACCGATCATAAAATCGGTCTGTACGCAGATGATGTGATTATTGCTCTAACTAATCCACTGTTGTCTCTCCCAGCAGTCCAATTAATCCTTGACAAGTTCAGCGCAGTATCAATGTACAAACTAAACCACAGTAAATCCCTAATGCTTAACCTAGGCCTTGATTCTCAAACTCTAAATACCATTACCACTAGCTCCCCCTTTGCTTGGGCTTCCAACTCCTCTCTCCCATACTTGGGTATCCAATTAACCTTCCCAAGCCGAATGCTACTAAGAATTAATTTTGAAGACCTCGTGGACAAGCTTACTCAACTAGCAAAGGATCTAGGTAGGGTTCCAGCCTCATGGGCTGGTAGGATAGCTCAGACAAAAATGTATTTACTTCCCCATGTCCTATATTTTTTCCGCACACTGCCTCTTCCTCTAGCGCAAAATCAAATAAAAAAAATCCAAGGGATCATCAATGGATTCATTTGGCAACAAAAGAGACCTAGAATAAAAAAAGCTATACTCACAACCCCAGTTCAACATGGAGGACTGGGCGCCCCAGATATTCAAGCCTACCACCGAGCAACTATCCTAGACCAACTGAAAACATGGTGGTCAGACAAACACCACACTACCTGGAAACAAATTGAATCCAACCTACTACCCACGGATACTAAAAACTTCCTAGCCGCATTGTGGCTCAACCCCCACCCCAAAAGATATCCTCTTGATACTATCACATCCTCCACAAGAATTTGGACTTCAGTACTGCAACTCAAGGGAGGGATATCAAAGGACACTCTGACAGCAATACCCACTGAGGCATTACACCTCATCTCCCCGGACTTACCTCTCTCAGAATGGACAAAAGCCGGCATCTCCCATCTAGGTATGCTCTTTTCATCATCAACTATGTTTTCATTTGAGCAATTAATGCAAAAATACGGATTACCCAAACACACGTTTTTTCTCTATCTAAGGATCAGATCTAGCTTATCAAAAATTTCCTGGACAACTGCAGACGATTTCTCACTCCCTATACTCAAATTTTACAATATAGCTATACCCAAGACCAAAGGAATCTCCTTTATGTACAAGCTACTCACTAAACCAACTACTAACCATCTGGCTTCTTCCGTACAGTACTGGTCCTCTCTGTCAGACCAACTACCCTCAGAAACACAATGGCCAAAAGCCCTCACACTGCCCCTACGCCTGTCGCATTGCATTAACCACTGGGAAGCAGCACAAAAGCTTTTTCACAAATGGTACTTCACCCCAGAAAGGCTGGCGAAAATATACCCGAACACCTCCCCAAACTGTTGGAGGGGATGTGCTCAAATTGGATCTCTTTCACATATATGGTGGGAATGCCACCTAGTCAGGAATTTCTGGAGTCAGGTACACAATCTAATTGGAGCTTTATGTGGTACACCCCAATTTCTGTCCCCGCTTGACCTACTCCTAGGTCTCTCGATCCCAACAATGCCCACCCATGGGTGGTCACACATATTCTCATTGCCGCAAGACTAACAATCGCAAAAAAATGGAAATCAGCCGACCCGCCAATACTTAAAGATGCTATTAACCTACTCAACCAACATTTTCAGATGGAATTCTCTTTTGCCAAAGCCAACATGTCCATTGAGCGCTTCAATAGAAACTGGCAACCCTGGATTTTGGACTCTAGAAGTACACCACTGTTGTAATAGCCCAACCCCTAGCTCAGCTAGCTTATACATCAGCCCCCACTATCTTATTACGGTCTCATGGACACTTATTAAAACAAGTAATATAGGGTATAGGGATGAGCTTCGAGTTCGAGTCGAACTCATGTTCTACTCGAACATTGGCTGTTCGCAAGTTCGCCGAACAGCGAACAATTTGGGGTGTTCGCGGCAAATTCGAATGCCGCGGAACACCCTTTAAAAGTCTATGGGAGAAATCAAAAGTGCTAATTTTAAAGGCTTATATGCAAGTTATTGTCATAAAAAGTGTTTGGGGACCCGGGTCCTGCCCCAGGGGACATGGATCAATGCAAAAAAAAGTTTTAAAAACGGACGTTTTTTCAGGAGCAGTGATTTTATTAATGCTTAAAGTCAAACAATAAAAGTGTAATATCCCTTTAAATTTCGTACCTGGGGGGTGTCTATAGTATGCCTGTAAAGGGGCGCATGTTTCCCGTGTTTAGAACAGTCTGACAGCAAAATGACATTTTGAAGGAAAAAACTCATTTAAAACTACCGCGGCTATTGCATTGCCGACAATACACATAGAAGTTCATTGATAAAAACGGCATGGGAATTCCCCACAGGGCAACCCCGAACCAAAATTAAAAAAAAAAAATGATGTGGGGGTCCCCCTAAATTCCATACAAGGCCCTTCGGGTCTGGTATGGATATTAAGGGGAACCCCAGCCAAAATTTAAAAAAAAAATTGACGTGGGGTTCCCCCTAAATTCCATACCAGACCCCTCAGGTCTGGTATGGATTTTAAGGGGAACCCCGCGCCAAAAAAAAAAAAAAAAAACGGCGTGGGGTCCCCCTAAAAATCCATACCAGACCCTTATCCGAGCACGCAACCTGGCAGGCCGCAGGAAAAGAGGGGGGGACGAGAGTGCGGCCCCCCCCCCCTCCTGAACCGTACCAGGCCACATGCCCTCAACATTGGGAGGGTGCTTTGGGGTAGCCCCCCAAAGCACCTTGTCCCCATGTTGATGAAGACAAGGGCCTCATCCCCACAACCGTGGCCGGTGGTTGTGGGGGTCTGCGGGCGGGGGGCTTATCGGAATCTGGAAGCCCCCTTTACCAAGGGGACCCCCAGATCCCGGCCCCCCCCCTGTGTGAAATGGTAAGGGGTTACTTACCCCTACCATTTCACTAAAAAACTGTCAAAAATGTTAAAAATGACAAGAGACAGTTTTTGACAATTCCTTTATTTAAATGCTTCTTCTTTCTTCCTTCATCTTCTTCTTCTTCTGGTTCTTCTGGCTCTTCTGGTTCTTCCTCCGGCGTTCTCGTCCAGCATCTCCTCCGCGGCGTCTTCTATCTTCTTCTCCTCGGGCCGCTCCGCACCCATGGCATGAGGGGGGAGGCTCCCGCTCTTCTCTTCATCTTCTTCTTCATCTTCATCTTCTTCTTCATCTTCTTCTTCTTCTTCTTCTTCTCTTCTTCATCTCTTCTTCCTTCTTCATTTCTTCTGCGGGCCGCTCCGCATCCATGCATGGAGGGAGGCTCCCGCTGTGTGACGGCGTCTCTTCGTCTGACGGTTCTTAAATAACGGGGGGCGGGGCCATCCGGTGACCCCGCCCCCCTCTGACGCACGGTGAATTGACGGGACTTCCCTGTGACGTCACGGGGAATGCCACAGGGAAGTCCCGTCATGTCCCGTGCGTCAGAGGGGGGCGGGGTCACCGGGTGGCCCGCAGAAGAAATGAAGAAGGAAGAAGAGATGAAGAAGAGAAGAAGAAGAAGAAGAAGAAGATGAAGATGAAGAAGAAGATGAAGAGAAGAGCGGGAGCCTCCCCCCTCATGCCATGGGTGCGGAGCGGCCCGAGGAGAAGAAGATAGAAGACGCCGCGGAGGAGATGCTGGACGAGAACGCCGGAGGAAGAACCAGAAGAGCCAGAAGAACCAGAAGAAGAAGAAGATGAAGGAAGAAAGAAGAAGCATTTAAATAAAGGAATTGTCAAAAACTGTCTCTTGTCATTTTTAACATTTTTGACAGTTTTTTAGTGAAATGGTAGGGGTAAGTAACCCCTTACCATTTCACACAGGGGGGGGGCCGGGATCTGGGGGTCCCCTTGGTAAAGGGGGCTTCCAGATTCCGATAAGCCCCCCGCCCGCAGACCCCCACAACCACCGGCCACGGTTGTGAGGATGAGGCCCTTGTCTTCATCAACATGGGGACAAGGTGCTTTGGGGGGCTACCCCAAAGCACCCTCCCAATGTTGAGGGCATGTGGCCTGGTACGGTTCAGGAGGGGGGGGGGGCCGCACTCTCGTCCCCCCCTCTTTTCCTGCGGCCTGCCAGGTTGCGTGCTCGGATAAGGGTCTGGTATGGATTTTTAGGGGGACCCCACGCCGTTTTTTTTTTTTTTTTTTGGCGCGGGGTTCCCCTTAAAATCCATACCAGACCTGAAGGGTCTGGTATGGAATTTAGGGGGAACCCCACGTCAATTTTTTTTTTAAATTTTGGCTGGGGTTCCCCTTAATATCCATACCAGACCTGAAGGGCCTTGTATGGAATTTAGGGGGACCCCCACATCATTTTTTTTTTTTAATTTTGGTTCGGGGTTGCCCTGTGGGGAATTCCCATGCCGTTTTTATCAATGAACTTCTATGTGTATTGTCGGCAATGCAATAGCCGCGGTAGTTTTAAATGAGTTTTTTCCTTCAAAATGTCATTTTGCTGTCAGACTGTTCTAAACACGGGAAACATGCGCCCCTTTACAGGCATACTATAGACACCCCCCAGGTATGAAATTTAAAGGGATATTACACTTTTATTGTTTGACTTTAAGCATTTTTAAAATCACTGCTCCTGAAAAAACGTCCGTTTTTAAAACTTTTTTTTGCATTGATCCATGTCCCCTGGGGCAGGACCCAGGTCCCCAAACACTTTTAATGACAATAACTTGCATATTAGCCTTTAAAATTAGCACTTTTGATTATTCATGTTCGTGTCCCATAGACTTTAACGGTGTTCGCGTGTTCGAACGAATTTTTTTCCTGTTCGCATGTTCTGGTGCGAACCGAACAGGGGGGTGTTCGGCTCATCCCTAATAGGGTACAATGTCATACCATGATTTAGGTTTTACAGAAATGTTCCCCCCAATCAGTACTTAACTTACTAGTACAAGAACCCTTTATACTACCACAGTTGTCTGTAGTATGCTTGTTTACTTATTACTCACCAATTGTTTCCTTTTTGTTTGCTTTAGATCAATCAAAATTACACTTAAATAAGCTCTTTTCTCATTGCCGTTTGTATAAATGCTAAGACGCCAGGGTATGCCCAATTGGCGATGTTTCTGTATTTTTCCTTTCTCTTTGAAAAACATAATAAAAATCTTAAATTAAAATTAAATCTCTTTAAAAAAAAAAAAAATTGTCTGAACGCATCGGTCAGACGGCCACCTTCTCCACCGCTCCTCGAAGACCGAAGCCTCAGCAACACGTTGTCCAGAAACAGGAGTTTGTAACCTCCCAGTCTCTGGGAACGTGTTGCACAGACCTTTCTGCAATTTTTCATCCTCTGCTCCCTCTGCAATGGCAAGATAAGGTCCGCAACCTTACCCTTGTAACGTGGATCAAGGAGGGTTGCCAGCCAGTATTGGTCCTTCTCCTTGATACCACGAATACAAGGATCCTTACGCAGGCTTTGCAGAATCAGGGAGGCCATGCAGCGTAGGTTTGCTGAGGCATTCGGTCCGGAATCCTCTGGGTCACTAAGGACGACATGGTCCACAGCCACCTCCTCCCAGCCACGTACAAGTCCATGTGTTTCTTGGGAATGATCCCTTAAAGACTGCTGCTGATGCTTAGTGCCAGGCTCCACCTCCATACTGACACAATCCACCTCCTCCTCCTCCTGGTCCTCTTCCTGTGTGATCGGCAGGCACGCAGGAAAACTGTCTGGATAAAGGGGGCCTTGAGAGCTAAGGAAGTCCTCCTCTTCCTGTATCTGTTCTGCCTCAAGTGCCCTGTCCATTATTCCAAGCAGTGTGTGCTCCAACAGGTGGACAAAGGGGACAGTGTCACTGATGCATGCACTGTCACTGCTCACCATCCTTATGGCCTCCTCAAATGGTGACAGGACAGTGCATGCATCCCTGATCATGGCCCACTGGCGTAGGGAAAAAAAAACAAGCTCCCCTGACCCTGTCCTGGTGCCATAGTCACACAGGTACTCATTGATGGCCCTCTGCCGCATGTGCAGCCGCTGCAGCATGGCCAACGTTGAGTTCCACCTGGTGGGCAAGTCACAGATTAGGAGGTTCTTGGGCAGGATAAACTCCTTTTGGAGGTCTGCCAGCCGAGCATTGGCATTATATGACCGGTGGAAATGCACACAGACTTTCCTGGCCTGCCTCAGGACATCCTGTAAGCCCGGGTACCTGCCCAAGAACCGCTGCACCACCAAGTTAAGGACATGAGCCAAACAGGGCACATGGGTCATTTGTCCCTGTCGGAGGGCAGAGAGGAGGTTGGTGCCATTATCGCAAACCACCATTCCTGCCTTAAGTTGGCGTGGCGTCAACCACCTCTGAACCTGCCCCTGCAGAGCTGACAGAACCTCTGCCCCAGTGTGGCTCCTGTCCCCACAAGCACACCAGCTCAAGCACCACATGGCATTTTTTGGCCTGCAAACTTGCGTAGCCCCTTGAATGGCTACAGAGCACCACTGGTTCTGAGGACAAAGCACAGGAAAAGGTCATGGAGGAAGAAGAAGAGGAGGGGTGGGGGAGAGAGGTGTGTCACAATCATTAGTAGTGGCATTTTGGAGGCGTGGTGGCGGAACAACCTCCAACACTACTGCACCTTGTCCTGCATCCTTCCCAGCTGCCAGAAGAGTCACCCAATGCGCGGTGAAACTTAGGTAACATCCCTGTCCATGCCTGCTGGACCATGAGTCAGCAGTAATATGCACCTTACCGCTGACCGCCCTGTCCAGCGAGGCATGGACATTGCCTTCCACATGCCGGTAGTGAGCCGAAATCGCCTTCCATGAGAAAAAGTGGCATTTGGGTACCTGCCACTGAGGAACCGCACATTCCACAAACTCACGGAAGGGGGCAGGGTCTACCAACTGAAAAGGCAGCAGTTGAAGTGCTAGCAATTTTGCCAAGCTAGCATTCAACCGCTGGGCATGTGGATGGCTGGGAGCGAACTTCTTTCAGCGGTGCAGCAGCTGGGGCAGGGAAATTTGCCTGGTACAATCTGACATCGGTGTACCGAAAGCAGATTGCCCACAAGTACTTTTCTGTGACACACCTAATTCTACACCTTCATTCCTCTCAGTACAGGTCTCAGAGAGGACTGAAGGTATAGTGGGGTTGGAGATCTCAGCTAATGAGGAGCAAGGAGAGGTCTTCTTTGTTCTTTGGTGTGGTTCTTTTAGATACGCTTGCCAACGAACTGCATGGCAGGTCAACATATGTCTGGTCAAGCATGTGGTGCCCAAGTGGGAGATGTTTTGGCCATGCGAGATACGCTTGAGACATATGTTGCAAATAGCAGCGGTGTGATCTGATGCACTTGTCTCAAACAAGGCCCACACCAAAGAACTTTTGGAATAATGCGCAGAGACAGCAGCGCCCTGCACATGCGGAGCTTTGGGGTGTGATGCAGTCAGTGTGCTACCCTTAGGCTGGCCCCTGGTGTGCATCCTGCCTTGTTGGTGATGTGCCTCCTCCTCCTCCTCCTCTCTCCTATCATGCACCCACGTTGAGTCAGTGACCTCATCATCCCCTCCCTCTTCATCACTGGAGCAAACCTGGCAGTATGCTGCAGCAGGGGGAGCATGACTGCCAGATTGCTGTCCTTCTTGGGCACCCCCTCTGTCCGTGCTCACGTTACTGCCTTCATCTAGCTAAGTATCATCATCAGAGCCTTCTAAACGCTGGGCATCCTCCTGGAGCATGTACCCAACACTGTGGTCAAACAGTTCGAGGGACTCCTCAGGAGCACATGGTGGGGCTAGGGAAGGAGTCACTGATGCCATTGAGCCGAGGGAAGAGGCCGCATTGGCAGCTGCTTTGCCAGACAAAGTACCCTGAGCATGGGTGAGAGAGGAGGATGAGGACAGCTTGGTCATCCACTCGACCAAGTCTTCCACATGTTGCGGCTCAACACAGCCAGCTGCCGAAAAAAAGGCCAAGCGTGTCCCATGGCCACGTGCTGATGAGGATGCACCGTCTCCATGACCAGCACTGTTGCCTCTAGACACAGAGCCTGCTTGCCCTCTTTTATTGGCTTGTGACTGACTGCCTCTCCTTGTTGGCCTTCCAGTAGCTGCACTAAGCTGGGATATATATATATATATATATATATATATATATATATATACTGATACTGCAGCTAGCAAAATCAACTGCCTGCCTGTAGTATGAGAACACCACCAACCTTCTACAGGTAGCTTTAGGTGAACACTGTGCAGAGCTCACAAAAAAATAACTTGTAGCTTATTTAGCTGCATGCGGTAGTGATAGGATCAGAAAAACACCACCAACCTTCTACAGGTAGCTTTAGCTGAACACTGTGCAGAGCTCGCAAAAAACGAACTTGTAGTTTTAGCTGAATACTGTGAGAAGGCGGCGCTACACTAACTTGTAGCTTTAGCTTAACACTGTGAGGAGGATGCACTACCCTAACTTGCAGCTTTAGCTGAACACTGTTCAGAGGACGCACTACACTAACTTGTAGCTTTAGCTGAAAAGTCCCGTCATGTCCCTGTGCATCAGAGGGGGCGGGGTCACCGGGTGGCCCCACCCCCATTATTTAAGAACCATCAGAAGAGGAGAAGCGTCACACAGTGGGAGCCTCCCTCCATGCCAGCATGGATGCAGAGCAGCCGAAAAGAAGATGAAGAGAAGAAGATGAAGAGAAGAAGATGAAGAGAAGAGCGGGAGCCTCCCTCCATGCCATGGATACGGAGTGGCCCGAGGAGAAGAAGGGAAGAAGACGCCGCAGAGGAGATGCTGGACGAGAACACCGGAGGAAGAACCAGAAGTACCAGAAGAAGATGAAGGAAGATAGAAGAAAGAAGAAAGAAGAAGCATTTAAATAAAGGTATTGTCAAAAACTGTCTCTTGTCATTTTTAACATTTTTGACAGTTTTTTAGTGAAATGGTAGGGGTACTTTTGTACCCCCTTACCGTTTCACACAGGGGGGAGGGCCGGGATCTGGGGGTCCCCTTGTTAAAGGGGGGTTCCAGATTCCGATAAGCCCCCCGCCCGCAGACCCCCACAACCACCAGCTAGAGTTGTGGGGATGAGGAACATCAACATGGGGACAAGGTTTTTTGGGGGCTATCCCAAAGCACCCTCCTGAGGGGCCTGGTATGGAATTTTATTTTTATTTTGGCCGGGTTCCCCTTAATATCCATACCAGACCTGAAGGGCCTGGTATGGAATTTAGGGGGACCCCCACGTCACTTTTTTTTAAAATTTTGGCCGGGGTTCCCCTTAATATCCATACCAGACCTGAAGGGCATGGTATGGAATTTAGGGGGACCCCCCCACGTCATTTTTTAAATTTTGGTTCGGGGTTCCCCTGTGGGGAATTCCCATGCCGTTTTTATCAATGAACTTCTATGTGTATTGTCGGACCGGCAATTCATTAATTAAGGGACAAGAGAGTGCCCCCTCTGAACCGTACCAGGCCACATGCCCTCAACATTGGGAGGGTGCTTTGGGGTAGCCCCCAAAACACCTTGTCCCCATGTTGATGGGGACAAGGGCCTCATCCCCACAACCCTTGGCCGGTGGTTGTGGGGGTCTGCGGGCGGGGGGCTTATCGGAATCTGGAAGCCCCCTTTAACAAGGGACTGTGTGAAATGGTAAGGGTGTACAAAAGTACCCCTACCATTTCACAAAAAAAGTGTCAAAAATGTTAAAAATGACAAGAGACAGTTTTTGACAATTCCTTTATTTAAATGCTTCTTCTTTCTTCTATCTTCTATCTTCCTTCGGTTTCTTCCTCCATCTTCTTCTTCTTCTGGGTCTTCCGGTTCTTCCTCCAGAGTTCTTGTCCGACATCTTCCTCCGTGGCGTCGGCGTCTTCTTCCCTTCTTCTCCGGGCCGCTCCACATCCATGATCCATGGCTCCCGCTGTGTGACACTTCCCTCTTCATCTTCTTCTCTTCATCTTCTTCTCTTCACCTTCTTCTCTTCATCTTCTTTTCGGGCCGCTCCGCATCCATGATGGCATGGAGGGAGGCTCCCGCTGTGTGGCGCTTCTCCTCTTCTGACGGTTCTTAAATAATGGGGGGGCCACCCGGTGACCCCGCCCCCTCTGACGCACGGGGACTTGACGGGACTTCCCTGTGGCATTCCCCATGACGCCACAGGGAAGTTCTGTCAAGTCACAGTGCGTCAGAGGGGGCGGGGTCACCGGGTGGCCCCCCCGTTATTTAAGAACCGTCAGAAGAGGAGAAGCGTCACACAGCGGGAGCCTCCCTCCATGCCATCATGGATGCGGAGCGGCCCAAGGAGAGGAAGGGAAGAAGACACCGGAGGAAGAGCCAGAAGAACTAGAAGAAGAAGAAGAAGATGGAGGAAGAAACCGAAGGAAGATAGAAGAAAGAAGATAGAAGAAGCATTTAAATAAAGGAATTGTCAAAAACTGTCTCTTGTCATTTTTAACATTTTTGACAGTTTTTTTGTGAAATGGTAGGGGTAGTTTTGTACCCCCTTACCATTTCACACAGGGGGGAGGGCCGAGATCTGGGGGTCCCCTTGTTAAAGGGGGCTTCCAGATTCCGATAAGCCCCCCACCCGCAGAACCCCACAACCACCGGCCAAGGGTTGTGGGGATGAGGCCCTTGTCCTCATCAACATTGGGACAAGGTGTTTTGGGGGCTACCCCAAAGCACCCTCCCAATGTTGAGGGCATGTGGCCTAGTACGGTTCAGGAGGGGGGGCTCTCTCTCGTCCCCCTCTTTTCCTGCGGCCTGCCAGGTTGCGTGCTCGGATAAGGGTCTGGTATGTATTTTTAGGGGGACCCCACGCCATTTTTTTTATTTTGGCGCGGGGTTCCCCTTAAAATCCATACCAGACCTGAAGGGTCTGGTATAGATTTTGAGGGGAACCCCACACCATTTTTAAAAAAAATTTTGTCCGGGGTTCCCGTTAATATCCATACCAGACCTGAAGGGCCTGGTATGGAATTTAGGGGGACCCCCACTTCATTTTTTTTTAAATTTTTAGTTCGGGGTTTCCCTGTGGGGAATTCCCATGCCGTTTTTATCAATGAACTTTTATGTGTATTGTCGGACCGGCAATTCATTAATAGCCACAAATAGTTTTAAATGACTTTTTTTCCTTTGAAATGTCATTTTGCTGTCAGACTCGTTCTAAACATGGGAAACATGCGCTCCTTTACAGGCATACTATAGACACCACCCAGGTATGAAATTTAAAGGGATATTACACTTTTATTGTTTCACTTTAAGCATTATTAAAATCACTGCTCCTGAAAAAACGGCCGTTTTTAAAACTTTTTTTTTGCATTGATACATGTCCCCTGGGGTAGGACCCAGGTCCCCAAACACTTTTTATGACAATAACTTGCATATAAGCCTTTAAAATTAGCACTTTTGATTATTCATGTTCGCGTCCCATAGACTTTAACGGTGTTCGCGTGTTTGAACAAATTTTTTGCCTGTTCGCAAGTTCTGGTGCGAACCGAACAGGGGGGTGTTCGGATCATCCCTAGTACAGACCATACCTCTTCTTCTGAAACACAAAGACGTTCAAAGACTCAATAGAAATTTTGTGTCTTTTTTATGGTCTCGGAAAAAAATCTCGAATTGCCTTGACCAAACTATAGCTTCCGAAGAACTATGAAGGCGTTGGTTTTACTGACATTAGGGTTTATAATCTAGCATGAATTCTTAGATATGCTTTAGACTAGAGATCTTAATCATTGATGTGCACAAACTGTGAGTTGGAGGTGGCACTGGTTCATCTGTAAGGCCTCAGAGACATTTTACACAGGAAGCTCCATTCTCTCCCATTACACCTTTAACAGAATATCTTACTACAGGACATGGTGCTAACATGGTAGGAGATACGGTCAAAACGACAGTTATCCCCCCATGTCTCTCAGCACCTGACAATTTATGACAACCATATGTTCCCCTAAAGCCAGGAATATGTAGTTTATGCAGTGTACTGAAGAGTTGCTACAAGTAGCCTCTCTATTTACCAATAATCCCCCTATGCCAAAGCCTTTTCATGAAGTAGCTGCTGAATTTCATCTACTGGCTTCTCACCTTCTGTACTACCATCAAGTAATAGCTTTTCAAATCGCATTGTCCGGACATCTCTAAGCTTTTCAAACCTTCCCTAATTGAATGGCTGCTGAAAGAAAAGTCCTATTCTATTTCAGAACTCTACAAGCAGCTAACCATAACTCTTCATTCCTGTTGGCTTAAATCCTGGACCAAGGATTTCATGGAGCCTGACCTTAATCTCAAGATTCTGGAAGGATATTATGAAATTTGCAAACTCAGGACAAATGAATCTTGGAGATAACCTTAGTCCAAACTAATGCATAGAGCCTTTTTTCCCTTTCTATCTATTGAAGGGGGCACCCAGACAGCCACCTGCCCCCATTGTGGCCAGCCTTGACCCTCCCTTTTGCATCGCTTTTGGGACTGTGCTATAATATCTAAATTCTAGGACCAAGTGCTCCAATAGGTCCATACCATCACAAGGACACAACTACCTAAACTCCCTCTCCTACTTCTCTTTAGTTGTGATACAACAGCCTCTATAAACTCAGAAGGTTGAGTGTTTGTGGTGTCCCCATGGATCCACTTATGTGTCCCTCCTTGCTGCTCATAGGACAATATTAAAGGTTTGGATGACCTAATTTGCCCTCATGGTTAGCATGAACAACAAGGACCTCACAGATCTGCTTTACAAAGAGAAATTGGATGTGGACTTACAAAATTACACCACTGCCAAACATTTCTCCTGGAGATGGCGATCTTTCATTAAATGCACACTTTCACCACCTGAACTAACAATGCTGATGTCTTCCATTATACAGAATGGTACCTTAAGGCTTACCTCTCACTCTCCTGGTATATTGAAAGTTAATTGACTGTCCCTCCTATTCAAAAGTGTCACCAGTATTATAGGTCAACTATTTGATTTTTTAGTTTAGTCGCTTATGCTATATCAGGGAGATATCCTCTTCCCCCCTTGAGTATGACTATTTGCTCCTACTGGGTAATGGGGGAATGTGGATAGCCCTTTTCTATCTTTTTATTCCTCCCATTATTGTAATTTATGTGTTTAAGGTCTAATCACTTTACAAAATTATTTGTCAGAATCAGTAATGGGGATAAATGCCCAAGCCTCTAGCAAAGAAGAATTTTTTTAGTTTCAATAGTTTTTTATTAAAGTTTTTCAGAGAAAATACAGAGTCATTAATACATTATTTTACATAGTGGAATAATAAATCTATAGTAATGCAACGTATACGAGAACAAATTTCAAATAGATATATTTAGAAACAACTGTGGTTAGTGGGCGCAGGTACATCAATCAAATATAAGGGGGGGGGAAGAGCCGCCCCTCTCCAGGCACCCCAAATGGGTACAAGTTGTGTCATGGAAAGGGGCGCGGCACATCCAACCCACAGATCAAATGCTATTTAAACTAGCAGGGATGTTACCTTCTAAAGCCTGCTACCCACCTAAGCAGGTAATTTTTTAGCAAAGGTGGTATTAAGGAATAGAAATAAAGAGAGAGAAAAGGAAAAAAGAAGGGGATAGAAAAGAAAGATGTATAGAAGGAGGAATGAGATGTCCTTCGGGGATGTTCTATCAAGATTGTTTTATCCAATTCCTACGAAGATGTGTATGTGCATGTAATATGCCCAAGGTTCCCAAATGGCCTCAAATCTTTGAACAGTATCTTGTAGGATACTAATCATTTTTTCCTGAGCCATGATCCAAGATATTTTTTGTTAGGCCTGGTTACTGGAAACCGTGGACTGCTTCCATGCTTTCGCTATCGTAATTATAGCTCCTAGAAGGATAAAGTGAACAAGGCTCCTTTTACTTTTAGAGGCTTTTTCTATTGGGAAGTTCATCAGTGCTATGTGGGGGGACATAGGGATGGACAAATCAGTCATCTTTCTGATGATTGCAAAGATCCTATTCCAGAACCCTCTTAGTTTTAGACATTCCCACCAAACATGGATGATGGTGCCTGTGTGATTGCATCCTCTGAAACATAGGAGGGAAATTGAAGGATATCATTTTGCCAGTCTAGTGGGAACCAAGTACCATCTAGTTAGAACTTTTAGGTCTACCTCCATCAGAGATACGTTGAGTATACCTCGATTCGACCATGTGATCACTCTGTGCCATTCGTCCAGCTCCCATTCCTGTTTGATCTCATTTTCCCAGGCCAACATACAGGTTGTTTTAGAGTGCTCTACAGATAGTGACTCGTATATCACCGAGATCCCCCCTCTGCTCGGTAAGCTGGCCACACCATGTTCATATGGCCTTATTGGTAAGGGTTTGGATTCCCAAATGGAGTGTAGGAAGTGAGAGATTTGTTGGTGTCTGTAAGTTGCAGTTGGGGGCATTTCAAGGATGTTGATACAGTGATTGAGGGTGAGTGGACCCGATGAGTTAAAATAATGGCCTATTCTGTATAGCCCCTTGTACAGCCACCATTGAAAGGCTCTAATGTTCATGCCTGGGGGGAATTGGGGAATGTGGAATAAATGGGCCAGCGGCTTAAATGGGGATATTAACTCCGGATTAATTTTGAGTTTGTCCCATACTGACATCAAATGAGATAATGTTGGGGGCGAGAGATGCTGGTCGTTTACTAGGGTGACTCCACAGTAAGAAATCTAGTGTGAATTGTGGTACTGCTTACCTTTCCATATGCACCCAATCAGGTTTTGCAATCCGGGAGTAGATCACTGATATTTGGGCTAATTGTGCTGCTTGGTAATACCTGTGTAGGTTAGGTAATCCCATCCCTCCCTTGTTTCGGGCTCTAAAGTGGACCCCTTTAGCTAGCCTGTGCCCCTTTGATCCCCAAACAAAGGCTATCATTTTCACCTGAAAGCGTTATAAATGGTCCATTTTAATAGGTATGGGTAGGCACCTGAAAGAAATAGAGAATACGTGGAAGTAGTGTCATCTTTATAGCATGAACCCTCCCTAACTATGATAAAGGTAGTCAAGACCATTCATGCAAATCCAATTCCAATTTGTGAAATATTGGCGGATAATTGGTTGCATATGGCTGCTCTATCCTAGACGTTAAATGCACCCCTAGGTAGAGAATGTGAGAACCATGCCATGTAAAGGCGAAGTGACTTTTTAGCTGGGAAACTAAGGAATCTGGTAAATTTATGTTAAGGGCCTGCAACTTTGACATATTGACATATGTAGTCCTGAAATTTTTCCGAAATCGTCCAGTAGGCGGCAGACATTTGGTAGAGAGGTTAGTGGTGAGGTGATGAAAAGTAGGAGATCGTCTGCAAAAAGAGCTCATTTGTGTGATTGTGGGCCACATTGTACGCCATGAATATCCGGGTGTGTCCTGATCGCTATGGATAAAGTTTCAATCGATATCAGGGGGGATAGGGGGCAACCCTGTCATGTGCCTTTAGAGATTGTAAATGGCTCTGAGTTGTATCCCTGAAGACGTACTCGCGCTTCGGGAATCGAATATTAGAATGTTAGTGAAGTGTCGGCCAAACCCCAATACTGTAATATTTTGAAAAGATAAGACCATGAGACAGTATTGAAGGCCTTGTGTAAATCTATAGATAGTAAAAGTCCTTCTTGAGATTGCCCCCCATCCCAGCCCGATCTCAACAGTGAGATAATGTAAATTGCCCGTCTAATTTGATCAGGGCCTTGCCTACCCGGGATGAACCCCACCTAATCTTTATGTATGTATAAGCTTTTGATAGAGGACACCCGGTCCGCTAACAATTTGGTTAGGATCTTTAGGTCATTATTAATTAATGATATGGCCCTGTAGTTGCTAACCTCCCCTCGGGTCTTTCCCTGGTTTTGGAAACACTGTGATAAACGCTGAGTTAAGTGAGCATTCCAGGGTCATTCCCTTCCTCAGGGCATTAAAGAATTGTGCTAGATATGGGGACAGAATGGTTGAAAACTTTTTATAACAGGGGTTGGAGAACCCATCTGGTCCGGGTGCCGACCTCCGTTTCAAGTTTTTGATTACCAAGAGCACTTCTTCCGCCATTATTGGAGATTCCAATCTATCGATATGTCGATCTTCCAGTTTGGGACTAGGTAAAGAGTCTAAAAAGGAGTCAATACCATCCTGATCCTCCTGAGCCCCTCCGCTATATAAAGTTTTATAGAAATCATGGAAGGCGCTCATTATTTTCTGAGGGTTGTGTGTCCCAGATCCATTTGGGAGACGTATTTTTGGTAAGGTATTAGAGCTCATTTGGTAAAACCTGGCCCCACTCCATCGTACATTTTTCTCTGCTCTTGATGTAAGAGCAAGGTTTAAAGCTAGTCTGGTCTCATTAAGTTTGGTTGGGTCTGGGTCTCTTTTATGTTGCTTGCTAATAGTCAAGAATTCCTTTTCTAGTATATCTATGCCTGCTTTATTTGCTCATTTGATTTGGGAAGAAATCTGGATAAGTTTCCCTCTGATGGTGGCTTTATGGGCCGCCCACAGAGTTTCAGGGTTTATATCTTCCTTGTCATTTAGGGAGAAGTAGTCATTGATGGCTTTTTCAATTCTAATTGATCTCACCAGGTCAATAAGTATTGATTTGTGAAGCCTCCAGTGATTCTTTCTATGAGGACTCTGGGCTCCTTGTATGAGAAGAAAAACCATAGAGTGGTCAGACCAAACAGTATCTCTTATGAATGATTTGTGTGCTAGGGGTATATGCGTGGTAGACAGAAAGATGTGGTCAATTCTGGAAAAGGATTGGTGTGGGTGTGAAAAATGGGTATAATCCCGAGTTTGAGAATTGAGTTCTCTCCAAATGTCAATTAATTTATGATGGTGAATGAGTCTAGCAATCCGTAAGCTTTGTTTGGGTGGGCGGGTAGTTTGAGGACCCGGTGGGCGCTTTTTGTCAAGCCCCAAGTCGAAGGCTATGTTAGTATCTCCTCCCACCACAATTGTGCCTTCCAGCATGGGTCCCAGTTTCTGGAACATTTGTTCAAAGAATTTTGCTTGGCCTCGATTGGGTGCATAATACGAAACAAAGGAGTAAAGTCGGTCATCCAACACTCCCTTGATTAGGATGAATCTTCTATCCAGATCTTTATGTTCCAGCTGGAGTGTGAATTTTGATTTGTGTGAGAAAAGAATCGCTACACCCTTAGTCTTATTTTCCGCATTAGCGAGGTAAAAATTTGGGAATTTAGGATGGATGAACTTTGGGCAATATGATCTAGGGAAGTGTGTTTCCTGTAACAAGATCACATCTTTTGGTTATGGTAGAATTGAAATATTTTTTGTCTTTTAACCTGGGTATTATGGGATACTATTCGTAGGGGTGAGGTCAGTTTATCAGCTTCAGCCATGGAGCAGTTGGAGAGGGAGCTCAAGCGACACACAGCCACTTACCCGTGCGCCTCGTGGAAGAGGTATATAGGATTTGTCCTGGTGTCTGGAATTCAAGTCAGGTAGGGAAAGGATGCAATATTTTCCAGAAGGACATCTGGAAGAAAGACAAGCATGAGCAACAGAAAGAGAGGAGAAATGTATGTAACAATGGTGAGATGATATACTGTAGCTAACTTCAGAAGGAAGGTGAGGCAAGACCCCAATGCTCCCTTAAACAAAATTAAAGAGTCTTCTTCTGGCAGAGAAGAAGCAACCCTGTCCAGGGGAGAGTGGTAATCCATATCTCCTGTTCAGGCAGAGGCACCAAGAGGCTGCTCCGACAGCAGCGCCTTTGTATTACAACATATATGAAATGAGATAACTAAACAAAGCAATTTATGATAGTAACGCAACCAGTTTAATTGAAATAAAATTGCCTATCAAGGTGTGTAACCTGTTCGGACCCATATGGAGTCCTAAGGGATAAAGGGAGGAAAGGCTAACATGTGGGTGGTCAGAAGGGGATCAGCGGTGCTATGGAAAGAAGGTATAGTGGTATAATTTGGACATGGGGTCCCGTTAATCTTGTTACAGGTGTAGTTTCAATTGTGCGGCCCCTACTGCTGAAATCAGCTAGAACATGCCCCACAATTAAAATAATAATAAATTAAAGGAAAGAGAAACAAAAAAGGGGGGTGAACCCCCCCACCACACCGTATCTGACACACTACATTTAAAATATCATGTTTTAAAATATCTAGAATCAGTGTAGAACCCAAACAAACCTTTCCCCAAAATCCCCCCCACCCTCAAAAAGCAGGAAAAATTGAAAAAGGGGTGCAACAAGTGCTCCGAAGAGACCCAGCTGGGGCCATTCAAATGGGAAGGACCCAGAGCGAAAAAACAGTTTGAGCTCATCGAGCTTAGATAGTCACATATAGTTAGGTAATTCAGGTAGGTGCAAATTCCTTGGATCTCTTGACTTTTGGTTTCTGCCACACTGGAGTTATCGGGCTCATGGGCATCTGTCATTTAGAGGATCCAGCGGCAGGTCCAGGTGAAGGAGAAGACGGGGTCTGAGTAATGAATCCCAGATGAAGGAGGAGTTTTTCTCCCTCCTGAAGCTTGGAGAACGTATACGACTTGTTCTTATAGGAAAACTTGAGATTGAATGGAAATAGCCACCAATATTTTATGTCCTTCTGAGCGAGCACTGAGAGGAGCGGTTTAAGCAATCTCCTTTTTTGGATGGTAGATGGGAATAAATGCGCAAAGATTTGAATAGAATGATCCTGATCTTGAGATTTACGATGGAGTGTGCCCGCTGCAGAACTTCTTACTTAATTGCATAATAATGTGGTTTCATCACAATGTCTCTTGGGAGTCCATCTGAACGGGGGGGTCCCAGAGCTCTATGAGCCCTGTCCAACTCCAATTTGCAGGGGTGAATATCGGGGATAAGGCATTGAATGAGAGAGCAAACCTCTGCATGCAGATCTGTGACTTTTTCCGGAAGACCTCTGATCCTGAAGTTATATCTGTGAGATCTATTCTCGAGGTCATCTATTTTAGACATGGCCATCTCGAGCTGGTCTTGAAGGTCCTGTATACAATCAGTGTTTTGATTCATTCTGGCGATTGTGGTGTCCAGGTGTGATTCGATTGTTTCTATGCGGGATCCTAAGGTCTGGAGTTCCGCTTTAATGCGCCCTATAATTGTGGCAGCCGTTTGAGAAAGTCCAATGATCAGCATGCCTGAGAATCTGGAGAATAAGTCCGCTAAGTTATTAGGCATATCAGGCCAGAGGGCATGGAGATTCTCCCTTAACTTTGGGAGAACGGAGCTTTCTTCCATAGGGGATAATAAAAAGTCCTCCATGGTGTGCCCTATCAATGATTCTGTGGATGCAGGGGATGCAGCTCCTATTAGTTGAGTGCTCTCTAATGCTCTGGGGAGAGGACTAAGGTGTATGGATTCCAGTACTGTGCTGTGTGGTAAGTTACCCTGATTATCCCGTGCTGGAGGTTGGGTCGTGGCCGCCATCTTGGTTCTTTGAGGAGAAACCACAGCGGGAGAGATTTGTGCCTTTGGGGGCCTATTAACCGTCTCTGTGTATTGGATGTGGTACCCACTCTCATCACCTATCTGGGGCTGCCTGATGAGCTGATGATGGGATTGGTTGCGTGCCTGTGTGGGCATTTGTGTGTCGGAGCAGAGTGGCGCCCCCGGACTATGTGGCCCTCTTAGGAGCCACTGCCGCGCGTGCGCCTCAGATCAGCTTCATTTCTCTGCCAGAATCCCAGAATATCCTCCAATATAATGTGGATGATGGCAGGGGATGATGTGGCAGAGTCTGGTGGAAGGATGGAGAGTATTAGTCTATCTGTGCCTGAGGATTGAGCTGGATTGAGCTGAAACGCAAAGATAGATTTTTATCTTTCTTTCTCCTGGTATAGACAAGGACCATACTCACTAAGGATCATTCAATATGTACTGAGTCCTATATTTCAACTTATAAGATGGATTCAGTCTGTTTGCTAGACTTTTGTTTGGATGTATATCTGTCGCTGTCATTACTGATACTGATGCATTGTTGATATGCAGAACACAATGCTAGGCTTCTAGTCCTCAATATTTACAACAATCCTCTGTGATTTAAGTATATGGCATAGAGAACTTCTTTCAACATTTCATCAGTTTAGAGCAGTCAGAACAGTTCCTACTGATGGACTGTGAAGAAAAAAGCTATTTATAGAGTAGGGAAGGTGTACACCTATTTAAGGTTTTTATTTCTGTCTGTATTGACACTCTCTATTGGTCCAACTGACAATTTTCACTAGAACAGAAAGTTATGAGAAATCAATAATGTTGCAGTTTTCACCAGAATAAGCGGTGAGCACAAAATTTTTCAAAGGGACAAATGTTTCTCTGACAACTGTCTTAGGCTTGTTCACACGTATGTTGATTATGAAAAACAAAGCAATGCTCATTAATGCTCCTTGGGCATTTATGATGTGTTTATGATGTTTCTTTTTGTTGTGTTTATGAAGCGTTGAAAATGGTTCAAGAATGCTCAAAAAATTCCCATGGAAGCATTTCTTCTCCAGTGGGAAGTGCTTAAAGGGAATGTGATGTAGAGCAAATTATCTAATTTGATATGTTAATTTAGGATAATTTACAATAGTTATGTAACATGAAAAACAGCAGCCAAGTAATCATACTCACTATTGCTCTCCTGCTCCATAGAGGACATTTTTTCCCAGTCTAATGCCCCGTACACACGGTCGGATTTTCCGATGGAAAATGTCCGATTGGAGCGTGTTGTCGGAAATTCCGACCGTGTGTGGGCTCCATCGGACATTTTCCATCGGATTTTCCGACACACAAAGTTGGAGAGCAGGAGATAAAATTTTCCGACAACAAAATCCGTTGTCGGAAATTCCTATCGTGTGTACACAAATCCGACGGACAAAGTGCCACGCATGCTCAGAATAAATAAAGAGATGAAAGCTATTGGCCACTGCCCCGTTTATAGTCCCGACGTACGTGTTTTACGTCACCGCGTATAGAACGATCGGATTTTCCGACAACTTTGTGTGACCGTGTGTATGCAAGACAAGTTTGAGCCAACATCCGTCGGAAAAAATCCTAGGATTTTGTTGTCGGAATGTCCGAACAAAGTCCGACCGTGTGTACGGGGCATAAGGATAATACCCACTTAGTGACAGATCTTTTTTTGTGTATGCGTCCCAAAAGCTTGGGATTCTTGGGTCATTAATAGTTTATTAAAAATAGCATGTAATATATACACACACATTAATATCACAATATATTGATTTAAGGATGCACAGAACCTCCTCTCCTTCAGTACAGCAGTGGCTCTCCTAGTGTATCTGAGGGGTGGTGATGGTCTGAACCACCTAACACGTTATGCCCTAGGCAGGGCTTCATCGTGTATATTTGTGTTTAAACAGATATTTTTTTTTTTAAATGTGTAAACATTAAAGTGGTTGTAAACAATCAAAGCAAAGCAAATAAGCAAAATATACTGTGCATATTGCTGTCTTTAGATCTCTTCTATGCTTCTTACTTTGCTTGCAATCCATTCCTGTTTACTTGTGTGATGTCAATGACACATGCGCATAATGACCCATTTACAGCACGCTTCTTGTGCTGTTAATCCCTGTGATAACATGCCGTGCCTCAATCATGTCCTTTCTGTGGCATTGCTACATAATCCCATGAGAGCACAGGCTCATTCGTAATTTTTGGGTTTACACCCTATGTGACTTGCAACCTCACAAGGGGGAGTAAACATTGTTGTATAGGAGATTACTTGTATTGAATACAGAATGTGTTAGACACTGTACTCACTGTGCATCCACAAGATTTACGTCAGGGAGAAACAGAAAAGAAGGAAGCCCAAAGTGGTGCAGACACGGAAGACAGTATTCAACATGGTGACAGCTTTGGACAGAGAGGAACAAATTCTAAACTGCACCAAATACAAGTAAGAGACATCTCAAGGGGTCACTAACTGGGCAGAATGTATTAGAAACCCTAAACATACTGACTACATTGATACGAAACGCTCGAGGGGCAGTGTCTACTACAGCTTTAACAATTCTAGGTTTAAAGTGTTAATAGAATATTATAAAAATGTTCATAACATTGTAATATTCATGCATATTTTTGTTGAAAGACATGTTGATTGTTAAAAAATGTGAAAAAATATATATATTTTTAGGGTTAAGGAGTCTCACTTCTAGCACTGCATCTTTATATCTATTAGGTGTTAGGATTTTTGGTGGATTAATCCTTTTGTATTAGCTTAGTATATATAATTTAATTTTTTAAAATAATATTAATTTTTATATAATTTTGGCTGAACAGTTACACATTATAATTTTTTCATTTCCTACCAGGCATTTTCAGTATTTCTGGCTGGTTGATGATTTTGCCTGCACACATACAGCAAGTAAATTGAGTTACCACACAACTGTTCTGTAGAACGTTTTCAGATGTCTTACCTGTGCATAATGGACAACAAGAGAAAGTACTTTGTATAGCACAGTTCAATGTTTGGTTAAATGATTGGTGCAAACCTGAAGGCTTTGGTTATGTTAGCCATGATGCTATCAAATGGTCTGACATTAAACTGAAAAGGCCCACAAAAGAAATGGTCTGCATCCCTTACACAAGGACACTGAGCTTTTTAATATTTAATTTAGGAGTTTTGTTGGATGTACATTTAAACTGAGAAATAGAGATGTAATTGATGAGGTGCATTTCTGTCCCCATCAGGTTGAAACAAATGTGAGGGTTTGTGTTGCTAAGGACTGGGCTGATGGGGTAGTCACTTCTGTTAAAGTTTCTGGTGGTAAAAAAAAGCAGTAGATAGCAGTGTTTGTCATGTCATATGCACTAATGCTCGTAGTTTAGGCAACAAGCTTTGTGAGCTGACAGCTTTTATGTCTAGGGACAACTTGGACCTTGTTGCAATTACAGAGACATGGTTCAAGGATTCAAATTACTGGGAAATAACTATACCAGGGTATACACTGTACAGGAATGACAGAGAAGTGAAGAGGTAAGGTGGAGTTGCCTTATATGTCAAAAATAGCATTAGGCTGAGGGGGCGCGTGCGCGGCACAATGAGAGACAAAAGCTTCCTGTGAGAACTCCGGTGGACACGGAGATTGAATTGACAGGCCATCTCACACGTTCTTACAGCCTTAAACATCATGCAGCCCTGTGGGACAACAAGGTGCATGCCGTCCAGCAGAAAATCGAAGAGTACCCACCTGCAACGGTCACTCACCACCTTTCTTCTGCACGCCAAGGACTAAAGATGGCACTCAGGCCCAGCGGGGCTCCAAGGCCTCAGCCACGCCACCCACGGCTTCTTCCCAACACCAGGAGCACTGTGAGTACCCCACACAGCTTACAAAAGCTGATCGAGAGGACAGCTTGTTTTCTACAGTATGTATGAAAAGCTTGCGGAAAAATTTCAGACGGAGTTGCATAAGACCACCAGCACACTGACACAGGAAATGACAGCATTGGGCAGCCGCACCGATTTATTAGAGACTAAGCATGAAGAACTAGCCTTAGCTCATGCTGATCTCTGCAAGGACTATGAGTCTTTGGTTGAAAATTTTACATTTATGCAATCCCAAGTAGAATATTTAGATAACCGGGACCACAGAAACAATTTTGATTGCGAGGCATCCTTGAGACAGTCATTCATCTACTGTCAAGTGATTTCATACCCTTCTTCCTGAATCCCCTACAATGGCCTTGGCATGTGACAGAATACATTGGGCCTTGCGTCCAAAACCACCATCAGATAAACCCACTTGTGATGTTATTCTTTGCATGAAAGATTACCTCATTAAAGAGGAAGTTCTGCAAGCCTTAAGAAACACCGCTAATATTGAATTGGATAGTGTGAAGATTCAAATCTTTCCAGACATTTCTCAGGCTACCTTAGTTCGCAGATGCAAAATGAAAGAAGTCACATCAGTGCTCCAATTGGACACCTTCGGTTATCACCACCGTTGTCTCTCCAGATCAGACCTGGTTTATACCTGGCAGACAAATTACTGACAATATACTGTATGCCTAATAACAAATATCATCCAGGATGCCAATCTACATTCTAAAAAGGTACTTCTTAGCCTTGATCTCCACAGGGTGTTTGACAATGTCAGCTGGTCATACTTGGACTACTACCTAGATTTGGCATTACAGGAGATTTCCTCAAAGGTTTTCAGGCCCTGTACCAAGCTAACCAATTTTTCCCCTTACAGAGAGGCACTAGACAGGTTTGTCCCCTATCACCACTCCTCTTTGCTTTGGCAATATAACCCCTGTCTAGGACAATCTCAGAAAATGTTAACATCAAGGGCTAGTGTAAGGGACCAGGCAAATTTAAACTTAGTCTATACGCCGATCATGTCCTGTTATTCCTAACTAATCGTTTAATTGCGTTACCTAATTTGACATCCCTTTTAGAGTCTTTCTGAACCATATTGGGTCTGGGTGTTAACCTGACTAAATGCTCAGCAATGCCAATAAATATATCAAATGATCTGATGGCCACTTTGCAACAACATTTTTCTTTTGCATGGTAGGCTCAATCTTTCCGTTACCTTGGGATACAACTTACTCCCACATTTTGCAACAACTATCACCCAATAGTTTCTCACATTAGATTCCTCTTAAAAATTTGAACTACTCACCACATTTCCTTTCTAGGTAGAGTTACGGATATAAAAATGGCAATCTTGCCCAAAATTCTTTTCTTCTTTAGAGCCTTCCCCATATACAGTATGTCTCGAAATCCTACACTGAATCTCTTCAGAGAGATGTTAATAAATTTACATGGCATTCCAAGAAACCAAGATTTCTTTTCAATATATTTATTGGAATTTTTAACAAAGAATAGAGATAGCAATTGCAAACTTTGGCTTGAAAAGCCAAATATATTAGAATAACATGCATTCGATAGAAAAAACTGTAGATATATCCTGACAAACAATTCTATCATCAATAAAATTATTAAACTATAGAGATCATTAAGATTGATTTGAATTCCTGGCAAAGGTTACTGACTCTCCTTGAAAGGAATTGGGAATTGAAAGAGGAGTGGGGGGGAAAGTGGGGCCGACCAAGGCCCAATCAACCCCTCCTGGATCCCCCAGTCCACCCCAATGGCCTCGCACTGTGCACTATGAGGCACCATCAGGATCAATGAGGGGCCCAGGCTGTGCCCCCCCACACCTCCTCCAGAACCCAGGATTAAAAACTCTGGGACTAGGATTATTACCATATAAATTGAAGAAAAAAAAGAAAAGTGGGTATTCGGAACCCATGACCCAATTCAATAGAGCCTATTGGTTGTTTAGCCAAGTAAAGCTTTAGTAAACCATTTTGTCTACTAATGAAGATTACACTTTACAAGTGTGAAACATCAGTTACTGTATGTAAAAGGCATTACGCCAGTAGGATGAACTTGGGGAAAAGAGGAAGAAAAGTAGAGAACAAAGAAGAAACATAGGCCAGATGAAAGAGGGTGAGGGGCTGGGAAAGGATAGGGCAAGGGGGGCAGGAGAATCTATTTAGAGAGATGTATGACCGGGGTAAAGGGGAACTTGTTGCTTTAATTGAGACCTTGGGTTTTTTCCATGCCCCCACCAGCGTGATCTCCGCTCCAAGAAACATGAGAAATAGCAGAGCATGTGTATGCTTAGGGGTCTTATCCACCATGTGGTTCAGAAGAGCAATCATGGGTTCCTGAGGAACTGCTACCCCCTTGACTTTCCAAACTATTTGGAAGAATGTGTTCCAGCAGCTTCTAATATGGGGGCAGGTCCACCATGTGTGGTACATGGAACCTGCGTGATTGCATCCCCTGTAGCACATGGGGGGAAGCATCCGGGTATATTCTGGTCAGTCTAGTGGGGACATAATGCCATCTAGTGAAGATTTTGATATTAGCTTGAATTAGAGAAACATTCATAATACCTCTATAAGAACTGTGGAAGGCCTGATACCACTTCTCAGGGTCCAAATGGGTGTCCAGGTCAGACTCCCAGTATCGGACATCAGATATATCTGATTTCTTTGCTAGGGAGGAGTATATGATGGAGATTCCTCCCCTTTTATCCATGATATTATGGCTACTCACAAAAGAAGGATGGTGACAAGCATATAAATGGTGGGTCCAGGATGCAGAACGCAGGGTCATCAGGTGGTCCGGCGGTCCGAGATGGTGGTGTAAACTCTGTGGATGTTAGGGGATCTGATGAAACAGCGGAGGCTGTGAAACGCGTCATCTGATTGGTTGCTCTACAGACGTCACTTCCAGTCCTTGTAGTCCGTGCTGTTTGCGCTCCACGCTCCACGCTGACACGCATTTCCAGTTACGGTTTCCGACTTCCTTCTCTCAGATGGATACAAGGATCCACAGTGTACCGGACACCTTCACCTCCTGCCATCCACAGAGGTTCCACCACCATCTCACCATCTCAGCGGCTCACTATTATCACCCGGTCAGCACCTCACCATACGGACCACATCTCAGACCGCCTGATGACCCTGCATTCTGGACCCCATGTATATGTTTGTCACCATCCTTCTTTTGTGAGTAGCCATTTGGCTTATTTTTTGATTAAACGATTATTTTAATACCACACTTAGTCTGGCGCACCTTGTCCTTTCTTATTACGAATTTGTGCACTAGGGTTAGAATATAAATGAGTGGATAGTACCCAAGAATTTAGGGCCAAAGCCCCACCTATCCAGTATTTCAAAGGGGTAAGGCACCAGGAAACCGAATCAAAGGCATTCTGAAGATTGATAGAAAGAAGAAATCCTTTTTGCGGAATCCCCTTGTCCCATTGGGATTGCAGTAAAGAAATCTATGGCTCTTCTGATTTGGTCTGGGCCTGGTCTCCCTGGGATGAAGCCCACCTGATCTTTGTGTATACACTTCACAATAAAGGTCGAAAGCCTTTTTGCAAAAAAATGTTATCAAAATTTTGAGATCATTGTTAATAAGGGAAATTGGGCAGTAATTACTGACATCATTCATATATTTTCTTGGTTTAGGGATGACGGAGACAAAAGTTGTGTAAATATTTGTCCAAGGGAGCACCCTCCCTGAGGGAATTTAAGAACCTCACCACAAAGGGAGCCAAGGAGGGGTCAAATTTTTTATAATAACAAACCGAAAACACATCAGGACCTGGAGCTGAGTTTAAGTGATTTAGTAACCTCTAATATCTCCTCTAGAGAGATGGGCTTGTCAAGAAATTCCCTATGTTCACGTGTAATTTTAGGAAGGGGTATATCCTGGAGGAATGATTCTAATTTACTGGGAGAGGGGGTCACTGTCATTGTATAATTTTGAGTAAAAAGCTTTAAAGGTTTCCATGGAGAAACCTTTTCAAGTCACCTGATACAGTGTGGATTTCGGGAAAAGATTTGGGGCTTAGTTTGGCTGCTAATTTAGAACCAATCCTGTCTATTTGTGTGTAGAATGTTGCACCTGTCCATCTAAAATGTTTTTCTGCTGCCGTAGTCAGGACTAGGTTAAGTTGCACTTGTACAGTCTCTAGTTGGGCCAGTGTGTCCACTTGTTACATTTGCTTATTGAGAAGTATTCCCCGGTCAAATTTTGAATGTCTGCCTTACATTCTTGTTTCAGCTGGGAGAAGATCTTAATAAGCTTCCCTCTCATCACTGACTTGTGTGCTGCCCACAGTGTTGCTGGTGTCACTGAACCATTGTCATTTTCTGTAAAGTACTCCTTCAGAGCTTGCTCTAAAATTGTACAGTGCACTGGGTTACTTTGAATTCCTCATTGAGTCACCATTTATAAGGACCCTCTACCCCCAGGGGTCCTCAGATAGTTAGTGACATTATTAAGTGGTCAGATAGGGGAGTGTCTCAGATTTTGGAAGCAGTTGCTAGAGGAATAGCAGATGACTGTAGGAAGATGTGGTCTATCCTGGCATATGTTTGGTGAGGAGCAGAAAAGCGCTTGTAATCTTTGACATGGGGATTTAATTCCCTCCAACTATCTACCAACCCCAATGAGTTCAGCAGCTGAGCTATTTTTAAACTTTGTCTGGGGGCATTTGGATTTCAGAATTCCCATTTTAGATTTATCTAAGGAGAAATTAAATGGTAAATTTGAGTTACCTCCTAGGATCACAGTTCTCTTGAGGTGAGGCTTCAAGTCATGTAACATGGACTCAAAAGACCTCCCTTGAGTCATGGGTTCAATACCTCCTTGAGCCACTTGGGGCATGACCACGCCTGGCTGTTTGCATGACACAGTAGGAACTGTGACAGTTCCCCCCCTTAGAAATGCCCTCTGGGTGGGATCAGGTAGATCGTCATAGGCATCCATGCCATATGTACCAACAGTAGTGTTAAAAGACTTTTCCTTATTGCCTTTGGGCATTGTTGCTTTTAAAGTTCTTGCAGGGGAGACATTCGTTGCTTGCAAAGCTTTTTCAAACATCTCCAATTCCTGCTTACAGACTATGGTGCCATTCAAGGCACACGTGCAGTCAGGTGGTAGAACTTCCTTGGCAGGATGGGATGATGTTACTGCACTTACCACTGTGAAGATTGGGATAACTACAGAAACTGATTTGTTGTCAGAAAGTTGCATAGTTGCCTCTAGACCAGATGGTAGGAGCTTCTCAGGGGTCTTGGTTACGGATTCTTGAGGGACACCGATATCGTTAACCATCGTAGTCTGGGTACCCACTTGAGTCATTGAGCATGCACAGGTCTTACAGCAACCTTGGCAGTTTACAGGCTGATAAGCAGGGGTAGCAGGATGGATCCTAATAGTACCTACTTGAAGATCCTTTGGCCGAGGGGGACGAGTTGGGCAGAGAGAGATAAAGTGCCCTCTTTCTCCACAATAGAAACAAAGACCACAGCCTCTCCTCCGCTCTCATTCACCTTTAGGCAGCTTGGACTGGAGAACCCTGATCTCCATGGATTCCTCATCTTCCAGGGTAGGTGTGTGTATATCCATGGGAGCATCTAGACTCTGTGGGTTTAAAGCTTCATGGCTTGGCATGTACTGGAAAGGCTTGGAGTCATATCTGTACAGGGAATTCCTGTCCCTGTGTCCCCGTAGGCCATGTGAACTAGGAGCAGACTTGGGAACCCTGATTTTCTTTGAAACTGTAATGTGAGAGTCCAGGGCAAACATGAATGCTTCCCAGCTGTCCAAGACTGGACTCCTTTCCTGTAGTAGCTGATGAGCCCATGTTTTGATTTGGCCAGTGAGCAGATTGATAGTAGTGCAAACCTTTATATAATTGGTGGCATATGACCTAGGCATAAGAGCAAACAACAGCTTGCAATCCATCCGTTCAGGACATGCTGGTTCCGGGGCTGGGCTTACTGTAGTTTTAAACAACAGGACTTCTTGCTGCAGCTCCGAAACGGTCTGGCCCAGGCTGGAGACTTGCTGAGCAAGGGAGGTGAGCATCTTGAACATCTCTGCGGACTCCATGAGGGTCAGTTCATTATGTAAGGGCTTACCTTGGTTGGAGTCCATAGTGCAGAGATGTATGCTCACCCTTGCAAATACACACAGCCCGTGGTAACAAGGTAAAAGCTACCTGGGCTGTGAATCTGTGCACAGGGGCTTGACAGGAATTTACCAAAGGATTGTCAAGGTGAAGCTGTAGTCAGGGATTCCAGAAGTCAGAGTTAACGATAAACAGAGCCAGGGTCAGAACCCGGGGTCTTGAAACACTGCAACTTGAAAACAATAACACAGGAACCTTTGGCAATACAAGAGACAATGAACTGACAAAGCCCACAGAGTGAGGCAGTGTTTTATACCCAGCTGATTAGATAAACAGCCTCAGCTGAACCAGGAGTGACAGATACTAATTGCAAAGCAAGATCCAGAATATAACCCTCAGTGCTGCATGCAGAACAAGGCATAGCTGGAAACCAGGCTGAATAGTGAACTGAGGTGTGGCTCAGAGGCAATACAACAGGAACAGTACACAGAAAGTCATGGGTTAAATACCTCCTTGAGCCACTTGGGGCATGACCATGCCTGGCTGTTTGCATGGCACGGTAGGAACTGTGACACCTTGACCTTTATTTGGAGAGTAGTAAGACACAAATGAGTAGGTTTCTCCATCTATGGTGCCTACAACTAGTATATAATGACCTTCTGGGTCTCTGAGAATCTTTAAAGGGGAGAAATGTAGTCATTTGGAGAAGCATATCGCTATTCCTCTTGTTTTATTCTCAGCATTAGCTAGAAAGAATTGAGGGAAACTCCGATGGATGAATGAGGGGTTATAAGAGCTAGGAAAGTGGGTCTCTTGTAGAAGTATTATGTCTGACTTCAAGATGTGATGTAATTGAAGCAGTTTTCAGCACTTTACCAGGGAGTTAAATCCTTGTACGTTGTGGGAGACAATCTGTAATATCAGTTTGTGAGGTGGAGAATTAGTCATGGATCAAAAGGGGTGAAATAGCACAACAAAGGAAAAAACTCACCATATGAGGACACATACCCCGCCAAAGTGGTATATTCACTGGTCCCCAGTATTACGGTCCTGTGAGTAGATAAGATAAGAACTCGTGGACGACCTTGAGGTGAGGGTAAAAAGGAGGGGGAAAAGAGGTAAGAGCAAAAGGTAGGAAAGAGGGTGGGAGAGTAAGAGAAAAAACCATTAGAATTTAAATGAAACCGTGAATCCTATGTTCCACTCGGAAAGGTAAGGGACCAGCCACTTACCGTCCCAAACCCTGAAAAGGGCAAATTTGTTCCTGTTGGGGGGGTCAATCTGTTTCTGAAAGGAAAACGTCAACCCCTCAGTGGTAAATGGAGGTGCATTGCAACCACTCTGGTCATCCTACCTGAATAATTGTTTTTTCAAATATTAGTTTATAAACAGATCCCTGTCCCTAAAGATAGGGTGAAAATGAACTTTAACTGTAATTCCCACAGGGCCCCTCAAACAAGGAGTCTCCCGCCGCCTGCCAGGGGCAACTGTGACAGTCCAACAATAAAATATAGTTGGATCTAGCTTCCAGTCCATAATTCGATACTTCTCCTCTTGTGTGAGAAGGCCCCAGACAACACTGCAAGAGAAGTCTTAGATATACTAATACAAGCAACATAAAAGGGGAAAGGGGGGTTAAAGAGTGGGTGGTGAAAAACCAGGGTCCTTTCGTTGCAAAATGAAGAAACATTAACAACTCATAAACAGTATATAACAGTAAATAACTGTGAGAAACGATGAACCCAGGACAAATCCCATCCCCTGAAAGGGATTCTTTGGGAATGTAGAAGGCAACCTGGGTGATAGCAAAAGGTGAAACTGGGTTCAGATATAAGGTGGGATGGAATCTCTACAGATCAGTTCCAAAGGGAGCTGAGCAGGGTTATAAGCCTGGATTAGCCTGGATTTCTGCATCAGGGTGGTTGAGATTCCCTTGATTTCTTTGGTTGTTGTTTCTGCCAAACAGAGGTCAGAGGGCTAGACGGAGGGGGTCTTTTTGTGGAGGAAGATCCTCTGTTAAGTGAAGGTGGGGGGATCTTTTGGTTGATCAACCCCTGGTGTAATAGTAAGCGCTCACCTTCCAAAAAGGACGAGATGCCATAAGCCTTGTTCCGGTAAGAGAAATTCAGGCGAAATAGAAAAGCCCATCTACAAAATGTATTTTTGAGTCAGAACCAGAAGAAGAGGGTTCAGCGAGTGATGCTTTTGAACCGTGTAGGAGGAAAGGTCAGGGAAGATCTGAATCTGATGACCCTAAATTGCAATTTTATCTGAGTTGCATGATGCTTTAATCACCTCCTCTTTTACAGCATAAAATTAGGTTTGACTATGATGTCTCATGGTAGATCGTCTGTGCGTACTGGTTGCAGGGCCCTATGAGCCCTGTCCAGCTCCAAACACTGTTGTGGAATCTCAGGAATTAGGTCCCTAAGAAGGGATCGGACTGCTTGGCGACGAAGCGCCAATCCACTGTGCATGCACCCCGGAGCCCGGCGAGCGGAGGCGACTGAAGCCTCCTGACAGTGCCCCCCTCCTAAGGGTGGACACTGGATGCCCAGGCTAGACATCAACTCCGGGTGATCTTGGTGGAAGGCTTGAATTAGGCGTGGTGCATGCAGGTTCCTAGCGGGTTCCCAAGAATTGTCTTCAGGTGGGTAACCCTTCCACTGGATCAGGTACTGTAGCTGCCTGCCCTTCTTTCTACAGTTCAGGATGGATTCCACCTCGAACTCGTTTTCGCCATCCACCATGATCGGTGGAGGAGGAGGTTCTCCTCTTCCCGAAAAAGGGCTGGGCACAACAGGCTTCAACAAGGATACATGGAAAACAGGATGAATCCGGTACGTCTTGGGTAGTGCTAGCTCAACAGCCACAGGGTTAATGATTCTCTTGACTTGGAAAGGACCGATGAACTTGGGTCCAAGTTTTCAAGATGGCAAAAGTAATTTAAGGTTAGTGGTGGATAGTCAGACCTCCTCTCCTAAATAAAACTTTGGATTCTCCCTCCTGCCCTGATCGTATTGTTTCTTGTAATCCTCTTGCGCCTTGTGTAACATGTCTTGGATATTCTGAAAGTTGGATTGCAACGAGGTTATCCTGTCTTGGACTGCAGGAACTGTTATTTCAGGGATGTCATTAGACAGAAACGTAGGGTGGAACGTTGGTTGGTAGAGGCATGAACCGAATTGTTATAGGCAAATTCAGCATACATTCAGCAAATTCAGCATACGGGAGAAGGCTTGCCCAATCATCCTGGGAACCTGAGCAGAAGCAATGGAGGTATTACTCCAGAGTTTGGTTTGTCCTCTCCGTTTGGCCGTTGCTTTGAGGGTGATACACTGAGGAGAGGCAGACTTTGATATCAAGGGTCTTGCAGAGTTCCCTCCAGAATTTGGACGTAAATTGCATGCCCCTATCCGACACAATGCTCTTCGGTACACCATGGAATATTGGCTGTGTCTACAGCAGAAGGAGTGCCCCTCATGGGTAAGAAATGGGCCATCTTGGAGAGACGGTCGATAACAACAAAAATGGTGGTAAAACTCTCTGAGGCTGGCAAATCAACAATAAAATCCATGGACACATCGGCCCATGGCCGTTCCGGGATGGGCAAGCCCCAGGATTTAACGTTTTGGCCCTTGTTCCGTTGGCACAGAGGGCAGGATGCCACGTACTCTTTACAATCCCGTCTCCACCCAGGCCACCAGAAGGAGCGAGAAATCAGCTCAGACGTCTTCTTTATCCCGAAATGCCCCACCAATTTATGGTCGTGACACATTTTAAGGGTTAATGGGCCGTGTCTCTTGCAGTACAAACATTTTTCCTCTAATCCAAAAAAGGTCCTCATATTTCTTCAAGGAATGTACCTCTGGTTCAGTACACAAGTTAGATGAGGACCTGATGGATGACATTAGGTCCGCCTGAGTCAGTCCAAGAAAGTTTTGTGGAGAGAGGATAGTGCTTGGTTCCGATGTTTGGAAATCGGCGGAGAACATCCGAGAGAGTGCGTCTGCCTTTCTGTTCTTTGCACCAGGTCTGTAGGATATATGAAAGTTAAAACGGGAAAAGAAAAGAGCCCAACGGGCTTGTTGTGGTTTTAGTCGTTTTGCTGTTCGGAGGTATTCTAGATTCTTGTGATCCGTAAAGATCATGACCGGGTGTACTGCACCTTCCAGCAAATACCTCTATTCCTGCAAAGCGAACTTTATGGCCAGCAGCTCCCTGTCACTCACATCATAATTGAGTTCCGGCGGGCTGAGTCTCCTGGATGCGAAAGCTACAGTATGTAGAATGGCTTTAGGTCCCTGTCTCTGGGAGAGAATTGCTCCAGTTGCGATTTCCGATGCATCTACCTCCAGGATGACGAAGAATCGGGGCGGAACTGAACAACGTCTTCAATTTCAGAAAAGCTTCTTGAGCGGCTTGGGACCACTGAAAGGAACCGTGCTGACGGGTTAGTTGAGTGATAAGTGCAACAATAGCAGAGAATCCAACAATAAATTTTCGATAGAAGTTGGCAAACCCTATAAACCGCTGTACCCCTTTTTTGTCAGATGGGGCCAGCCATTCCTGAATTGCCTGAATCTTTTGTGGGTCCATTGCGACCCCATTGGTTGAAAGGATGAACCCAAGAAATTGTATGGTCGATTTTTCAAATTCACACTTTTCAGCTTTCAGGTATAGCTTGTGTTGTTTTAGTATGGTAAGGACCTTTTTTACATGCCCCTTGTGCAGTTCAAGAGTGGAGGAGAAAATAAGAATATCATCCAGGTATACAACAAGGAAGTCATCCAGGTATTCTTGGAATATATCATTCACCAGGTGTTGAAAGGTGGCCGGGGCATTACAGAATGAGTCCGAATGGCATCACTAGGTACTCGAAATGCCCGAACCTGGACCTAAAAGCCGTTTTCCACTCATCCCCAGCCCTGATCCTGACGAGATTGTAGGCCGAGGTCGAGTTTAGAAAACACTTTAGCTGATCGGAACCGTTGAAACAGCTCAGGAATGAGCGGCAGTGGATACCGGTTTTTGATAGTGATGTTATTGAGCTGCCAATAATCCACGCAAGGCCTCAAAGAACCATCTTTCTTCCCAACAAAAAAGACACCAGCTCCGGCAGGTGAGGACAAGGGATGGATGAAGCCCTTTTTGAGATTCTCATCGATATATTGTTTGAGAGCCTCTAGCTCATTTTCCGAGAGAGGAAATATACGGCCAAACGGGACTTCAGATCCGGGCAGGAGGTCGATCGGACAGTCGTAAGACCGATGAGGTGGTAGGCGATCAGCCATTTGTTTGCTGAAGACTTCTTGAAACTCAAGGTACTCGGAGGGGACATGTTGGAGGCTGCCCTTACGGAACGGTAATCGTAGCACAGACTTTAGGAGCCGTGGGAAGACAATGTTGAGAGCAATACTGAGAGGAGAAAGATAACGCCTTGGTACTCCATTTGATCTGTGGGTCATGAGCCTGTAACCAGGGCAAGCCTAGTATAACAGGAAAGATGGGAGAATGAATAAGGTAGAGCCGTAGAAATTCCTGATGGCCGGAATCGGTGGTTACAAGAATAGGTTGGGTTTCCTGGGTGACGGGTCCTGAACAAGGAAGGGATCCATCGGCCAGATGTACCCGTAGACCTTGAGCTTTGGTTTGCAGAGGAATGTTCAGACTGTGGGCCAAGGCAGCATCTACAAAGCAACTGCACGCTCCGGAATCAATGATGGCCTGCAAGCGGGTCTCCCCTTCCGGAAGCTGTAGGGAAACAAACAACATCAAGTAAGTCTTTGGGATACTGTTGTTTGGACAGTTCATCACATTTGGCTGAGGGAACTTACTAGGCCTGATTGGACAGTTGCGCAGGAAGTGTCCGGCTCCTCCGCAATAGAGGCATAGGTTGAACTGCCGTCTGCGTTGCCTCTCTTCAGAGGTCAGCGGAGCCCGGACCAGGCCAAGCTGCATAGGTTCGGCCTCAGGAACTGGTGTAGTAGCAGCTGTCATTGAGGATGGTGGCTGGGCCGATGGAGGTCTGGGCAGCGTCCAGGCGAGGCGCGGGCCTTGGAAGCGCTCTGAGCATCGCTCACGCAGTCGCCTGTCCAGTTTCGTGGCTGCTTGAATTAATTCTTCCAAGGAAGCGGGGGTTTCCATCCTGGCTAATTCATCTTTGAGCAACTCAGACAAGCCTTGGTGGTACTGATAGCGCAGGGCCGGCTCGTTTCAATTTGTGTCGGCCGCCCACTTCCGAAATTCCACCGTATAGTCCTCAATTGGTCTTCTTCCTTGGGACAGGTGGTGCAGGATGGCCTCAGCTGTAGCCGTACGCTGCGGGTCGTCATAGAGCTGGGACATACTCTCAAAAAAGGCATCAATTGTGTTTAGTACTGGACTGCTCTGTTCCATCAAGCCATGGGCCCAGGCTTGAGGTTCCTCAGACAATAGAGAGATTGCAAATCCCACCTTAACAATTTCTGATGAAAAGGTTCTGGGCTGGAGAGTGAAATAGAGGGAGCATGCGTTTTTGAAGGCCCTGAATTTTTTACGGTCCCCTGAGAACCATTCCGGTGTGGGAACCCTGGGTTCCGGGAGTGCCATGATGACTGTGGGATTGGCGGTAGCCTGAGGGAGCGGACCCCCACTACTGGGTGTGGGAGCTGCGGCTGCAGAAGGAAGTGACCCCGTAATCTGCTGAAGGCGATTGTCAATTTGAGTATATCCCTCCTGTAGTTTTTGCACGGAGTCAGCAAGAGTGGATACCTGTTGACACAGGATCTCCAAAGGAGAGCCCGCTCTGTCGGCCTCGGACATCTGGCTGGTTCGTACTGTCAGGACTAATACTCACCGAGGCCAAGATGCCGAGAGCGGCTCGCCCTTACGACCACGCGCACCCAGACCCCTGGAGTTGATACAGGGAGCAGGGGGCACGCGGAGGCACGGGCTTCCGGTATGCGAGAGATCCGTAGGTGGGACTGAAGGACCGGTCACAGACTAGGTTGCAGGCTGGAGGTGCGCCGGCAAGTGCGGTGCAGAGCCGGGGGAACTGAGGCGCAGGAAGTCCGTTTAAACAGGCAGAGGTCAGAACCAGGTAATCAGGCAGAGCAAGTCCGTTAAACAGGCAGAGGTCAGAACCGGGTAATCATGCAGAGCAAGTCCATTAAGCAGGCAGAGGTCAGAACCAGGTAATCAGGCAGAGCAAGTCCGTTAAGCAGGCAGAGGTCAGAACTGGGTAATCAGGCAGAGCAAGTCCGTTTAAGCAGGCAGAGGTCAGAACCGGGTATCAGGCAGAGCAAGTCCGTTTAAGTAGGCAGAGGTCAGAACCGGGTATCAGGCAGAGCAAGTCCGTTTAAGCAGGCAGAGGTCAGAGGGGTATCAGGCAGACAGCGGTATCGGTATTCGTTAGCCAGGGGTTCGGTACACAGAACAGTAGATTATTCAGGATAGCAGGGACACAGGTGACAGGAGAAGCTGACAACGAACCAGCAACCCGACTGGGCGCTGGAGTCATCAGAAATAGCCTCTCCCGGCGAGCACGTCAGCGTGATGCGCTACCAGGTACCCGCACGGGCGACGGCGCGCACATGGGGACCGCCGTGCACCCGCACGCGCCGCACCATCAGGCCGCGTACGGGTGTGCGGTGAAGCACCAATCCACTGCGCATGCGCCCCGGAGCCCGGCGAGCGGAGGTGACTGAAGCCTCCTGACAACTTCCTTCACCGATTCCAGAAGGGATCGTACCCTAAAATTGTAGTGTCTGGCTCTGTTTTCCAGGTCATCAATTTTGGATAAGGCAGTTTCTAGTTGGTCTTGTAGATCTTGTAATTTGGCAGAGTTCTGGTTAATTCTAGCAGCAGATTGATCTTTTTTCTTTTCTATGACCTCACTCCGAGCCCCTATTTGCTGGAGGTCAGCATGAATAGAAGAGATTATTTGCACTTAAGCTAAACCTCTGGATAACATTTTAGAAAATGCAGCCATTATAGAAGGGAAGTCTGCCGGGGTGAGGGGAAAATTGTGGGCTTCATATTTACAGATATCTGGACTGGCCAGTAAGTCACTCATTGGTGTGAGATTGACGCCTTCTAAAATTCTCCTGATCAGTGATTCAGTGGATGTGGGATAAAGTACTGCCTGCTGTGGGGTAATCACTGTGGCATTCCCTTGCAGGAGAGCTGGGATGTTTGCAGTGTCTTGGTCTGCTATGGACTCATCCTTCTCTGGGCCTGTGTCTCGTGTAGTTGTGGCCGCCATCTTGGATAGGCCATGCTGAGATGATTCCAGCTGGTGGGAGAGGTCTCTCCTTGCGAAGCCCACGGACATCGGGTGGCTCCTGGGGTAATCCCTGAGTGATTGGAGGTAAAGCAGGCCCGGAACAAGAGCTCTGTTGGCTATGGGAGGGATTGAAGGACCCAAGCTCTGTGGTTATGCGGCCATCTTGGGTGACTTCCAGAAAAGAAGCTTTCATGGATCTCTGCTGTATAGGCCCCAACCCCTTGGCGCTTTTGGTCTTCTTGACTTGGGGCATTACTATCTGGTAGTGAGACTTACTCAAACCACCCAGTGGCATGCCCCAATGACAGATATCCCTTGGCTAATATTCTAAACACACTCAGTGTACCCATACCATCTTCCAGGCCTATTATGGTCCAGATCCATACGACAAAGTCACATGGCTCCTCACAACAGCATCATTTACCAGACTCTGCATCTTTGGTCTATATACAGTGAAATATTTAATTTGGTTTCCCCCCTCACACCTCTATACTCTTTTGCAGGTGACCCCGACTTTCCTCCAACCTTTCAAGATAGAAACTATTTTATATTATAGAGCTCCAATGGTTTAACAACATTTAAAGGTTTTAAATCAGATTCCCATTTTAAAACCTTCTCCCAACTTCAATCAGAACATAATTTACCCCATCTCAGCACTTTAGATATACTCAAATGCAATATTTTTTTCTATAGTAGAGGCTCCCTAATATCTCATCTACAAAGCACTCAATTTGAACATATATGTGAGTCCAGGTCTTGGGAAAAAGATATAATCTCAAGCATCTATAGATAACTCAATGAAATGTTTCTTGCAGAGAAAACTAACCCAATGACCAAATGGGAGACAGATGCTGCTCTCACTTTCTCCCTCTGAGTGTGAAGAGATGTTTGAAAATATGCTCAAAAACACGTGATCACTTTCTATTTGCTGATCTACATGTTCCTGCTATCGCTGTTTCCTGTGTGTATCTGGATGTCTGTGGTGGCCGCCCTTCTTACGATTAAATGCTGTTTTTTACTTGGATACATGAAGGTGCATTCATTTAATAAATCCAATCTGTAAAAGGTTTTACACTAGTTAGCGTTTTTCTTATTTGGGATCTGCTTGTTTGGATGCTGTGAGAAAGGAGTCCTTTGAACGTTCTGGTATAGCTCCTAAGATGGTTCCCTCTTCCATCCCATGTTGGTGACCTATGCTGGGGAATTAGTACATTAAGCCTGTTTGAACCTCTGTAATAAGGGGGCCAGGGCTCTTTGGTAAGAGTCCATCTTGTTCTTTGGTGGCGGTATTTTCACTTTGGAGGATATTGGATATTTTTACAACATCGTTATGGAGTCAGACATCTGACCATTGTAGTCCATCTGAAAGATTGATAACTTTGGACTTCTTATATTAAACACTGTTAATTTTTTTATGTCATTAGCGCAACACATTTATTGTTACATTGATTAATTATTGTGAAAATATCTCACATTGGTGGTGCTGCTTTTTTGTTTCTTCATTTTTTGTATATACATTATCATTTTTTATTTTTTTTTCATAAGCGCAGTATTATTTTGGATATTGTTTTTCTTAAACAGTTAGTAAAAAGCCCAACCCAAGGTGATCATATTCTAGACCTAGTACTGACAAATGGTGTTTGATTGTCTGATGTTGAGGTGGGAGAAAATTTGGGTTCTGGTGATCACCAATGTTTTTGGTTTGATATCAAAGCAAGAACTGAAAAATCATATACAAAAACAAACGTTTTCAATTGCAAAAGGACAAATTTTGCTGAAATGGGGAAATTTCTAAAAAAAATTAATTGAAAGGTTGCAGTAAAACAACAGGCGTAAGTAATCAGTGGACAATGTTAAAGTTTACCATCCTGGGGGCAACTAGATTAAATGTCAGGCAAGTTAGTAAGAATAAATGGAAGAAAAAAACAATATGGGTCACTAAAGAGGTAAGTAGGATAGTAAAGGAAAAGAATCAGCATATAAAAGATTCAAGGAAACAGGAGGTGTAGCTGGCAGAGAAGAGTATAAAAATAGACAAAAGGAGGCCAAAACACATTATCTGTGCTGCCAAAGCACAGAAAGAGGCAGACATTGCGAAATCTGT
Organism: Aquarana catesbeiana; assembly: GCF_042186555.1. NCBI lineage: Eukaryota > Metazoa > Chordata > Amphibia > Anura > Ranidae > Aquarana > Aquarana catesbeiana. The sequence goes on along the minus strand of NC_133326.1, from coordinate 399,331,631 downwards.
TATGAAAGGAGATACAACCTTTTTAGGTACATTAGTGATAGAAGGAAAAAATACAACAGGATCACTGAAATGAAAACTGGGCACACTTATGTTGAGGGAGACCTGGATGTAGCAAATTTAAACAATTACTTCTGTTCAGTCTTCTCAGAAATAAATTGCACTAACAATAACAAGTTGGAGAATCATATAGGTTCTAGTAATGATGGTTAATTTTTAGGATTTCTGGAGACAGAGGTAGCAGAAGAACTGGCTTGGTTAAAGCCTAATAAAGCAATGGACCCTGATGGTATTCATCCAAGAGTTCTAAGAGAGCTTCAAGGTATAGATGTTGGACCATGAACAGATCTTTTTAATCAATTTCTTCTAATGCCGCGTACACACGACCGGACTTTCCGACAGACTAGGTCCGACAGGATTAGTCCATCGGACAATGCGATCGTATGTGGGCTAATCCGTTCGTTTGTGGGCAAGTCCGTTCGTTTTGAAAGTCCGTCGGAATTCCGCCAAAAGTCCGTCGAGAAGACCGTCGGACCTAGTTTGCCGGAAGGTCCGGTCGTGTGTACGCGGCATAACAGGAGAAGTTCCCCATGACTGATGGACAGCTAATGTTGTATCTATAGTATCCACAAGAAGGGCAGGAGGGTAGAAGAGGGCAATTACTGGTCAGTGAGTTTAACATTGGTTGTTGTCAAGTTAATGGAATCACTCCTAAAAAGAAGGATAATTGATTACTTAAAAATACATAAATTACTGGACCCAAAGCAGCATGGCTTTACTGAGGACAGATTATGTCAGACTAATTGGATTGCATTTTTTGACTATATCACCAATGTTTTGGACCAGGGTGGTGCCGTGGATGTGGCATATCTTAATTTCAGCAAGGCACTGGATACAGTTCCACATAATGATCTAATACAAAAGTTGTAGACGCTAGGACTTAACCCTTGGGTGGTTCAGTTGATATGCAGTTAGCTAAAGGATGGATACATGAGTGTGGTTATAAATGGGGTTCATTTGGAACAGATACCAATACCTAGTTGTGTACCACAAGGCTCTGTACTAGGTCCTGTTCTATTTAATCTATATGTAAGTGATATAACTAAAGGTTTGTTGGGCAAGGTATGTCTTTTTGCTGATGATACAAAGGGGTGTAATAGGGTTGATATCCCTGGAGGTGTTAGTAACAAGGAACAAGATTTGGCATTGCTGGAAGATTGATCAAAGCAGTGGAAACTGCACATTGGGGGTACAGTGTTGGCCTGCACTACAGAGGAAAAAAGATTTAGGGGTACTTATTTCAGACGATTGCAAAATGAGCAAACAGTGTGACCAGGCAGTTAGAAAAGTGAATAGAATTCTAGGAAGCATCATTAGAGGGATCAACAGCAGGAGGAAGGTTCCTCTATATAGATCTTTATTAATACCTCCTTTAGAATACTGTACTGTGTCCAGTTCTGGAGACCTCACTTACAAAAAGATATTGTTAAGACAGAACGAGTCCAGAGATGGGTAACAAAAATGGTAAAAGGTTTTGGGATAAAACATATTGAGACTGACTTCAGGAACTTAATATGTATATTGTGGAAGAAAGAAGGGAAATTGGATAAATGATTGAAACCTTTAAGGTGGGGGTGAATTAGGTTCAGGAGAGCAGTTTTTTTTTTTAATATGAAACCAAAATCAAGAACACAGGGAGAACATGGTTCCAAACTAATCTTAGAAAGTATTATTTTAAGGGTAGTTGATTAGTTGATGTTCGGAATAAAGTCCCAGCGAGGTAGTGAGCCAGCCAACAGTAAATGGCTTCAAACATGCTTGGGACAAACAATATTATATATATATATATATATATATATATATATATATATATATATATTTTTTTTTTTTTTTTTTTCTGCCATCACTTTTCTCTGCTCCGATATGTTTCCATGTTACAACCAGAAGTCACTGGAGCTTCACTGTTGTAGCTCCCTATCATTTCCCAGTGTATTCTGGTATACATGAAACTCCATTGTCTCTCCCCCAATGCCCAGTTAACACTTCAGAAATGCTTCTGAAATCATCAATGCATTAAATCATTGGAGGCGGTTGACAAGCATCAATGCCTCATGAAAGTGACATGCTGCTTAATTGTCAACACAACCCAACACAATGCTACCACTCCTGTGTGAACAGCACTGTGTGGTACTATTGTAAAATTAATGTCAGGCATTGACAAGGATTATGAGGCTTTATAAATGCTGAATAAATGCTGCATAAACACATGGTATTGACACACATGTGAAAGAGCCCTTGGAGAGGATGTCATCTCACTCTAAAGAGAACTCCTCTCTCTGGGACAGGGTAAATCTTCCTAATGGGGACACAAATTACTCTAGATGTTCTAACCCTTTCAATATAGCAAAAAAAATAAAAAATATAAAATCCAACATGAAACAATAAAATACATGGAAAAGCAGTGGAGCTGGGTAGTATTATTATTATTATTATTATACAGTATTTTACAGCGCCGACAGTTTACGCAGTGCTTTACAAATGTGGTATTAGCAGGTTGACCTGGATCTTCAGAGCTGAAGGTGCTGCAGCCTTGTACTGCACCTGACAACTTGTCAGATCCATGTAAACTGTGGGGGAGATTTACTAAAACTGGAGTGTGCAAAATGTGATGCAGCACTGCGTAGAAACTAATTAGCTTCCACGTTTTATTGTCAAAGCTTAATCGAAAAAGCTGAAGTTAGAAGCTGATTGGCTATCATGTACAGCTGCACCAGACATTGAGTACTCCAGTTATAGTAAATCCCCACCTCTGTCTCTCAGCACTTGAGCAAACACGACCTGCTCATACTAACCAGCTCCACCACAGGCCATGGGGAGCTGTCAGCTTTCTGTCTCCCACCAAGATTTCTGACTGACCACAAATCTGCAGCTACTATTGTGAGTGCTTTTTTAAACTCTTTTTGCATCTGATTCATCAATTTGTTATGCAGGTAGGTATGCCATTCTTCCCATGTTTCACTGTTTGTGGTGAATGACACTACTCAATCTACTCAAAAGTAAACATTGAAAAATTGAACTGCAGGTATATCTTATTGAACACATTAAGATATATATATATATATATATATATATATATATATATATATATATATATATATATATATATATCTTTAATCAACAAGATTAATTATGAGATTTTTTAAGTTTCATGTTTTTCTTTATTTAAAGTCAGCACACTACAGACAATATGGGATACATGAGATTTTTGTTTTTGTGTTTAAATTATCATTGCATTTTTCATTGTACTGGAACATTGTATAGTTTATCATTTTCAGACTATGGGAGAATTTCATACACTTGGGTTTTCGTTTTTTTATTTTTAATTTTTGGCTTTGACCAGTAATGGCAAAAGTCATGACCATTAGCGGTACAATGTCTGGTGCTTTTCTGACACTGCAAATAGAAAATTCACAAGTTCATACAAACCTCAGTTATTATAGTTAATATGTGAACTAAACTCACAGGTGAGCCATAATGCCTTATCAAACTGTCACATTTTCCTTGTGGAATGTGAGATAAAATTTAGTTGAAGGATCTATGGCTTATCATACTTCACCGTCTGCTCTCTACTGTCTTTAACTTTTTATGCAGTTGACACTGGCACAACATTAAGACAGCTTTCTTTAAAATCTGTCTGAATTTTCCAATACATTTTGCCTATATTGCTAGTTATAAAAAAAATGCAACATTATATTTGATTAAACAATATTGTTATAAATACTGTATACTGTGTAAACATACTCTATACTATTTTGAATTAAAAAAAAATGTCTACAGATTGTATTTACTAATGGCACAAACGAGTCATTATTGAATTATCTGATCAATGTATCACTTATATCCAGATGGACATCTTTGCTGTCCACACTTAAATATACAGTACATAAATGAAATATCCTTAGCATGGGCATTGGTATTTATAGCAGTTAAACGATTGTTCTTAGTGGCCATGAAGACTAAAGCCCCTTAAAATGAAACAGAAGTCTTCATTAATCGATGGACTGAATTTACATACAAATTAATTTCACGGTCCCTATTTTTGCATGAAAATATCTGTCAGAAACTTACCAGGGGGACTCTTAACCAACAAGACAGTTGGAGTCTGTCCACACCATGCTAAGCCCTCACTGCTTCATTGTATCTTCATGTGTTCAGAATTCCACTTATCTTCCTATGTTTAGAATTCCACTGATACATCTTCTGTGTCCAGCTGTTCAGCTCCCTCTGCTGGATCCTCCCAAATTGAAAACTTTCCTTCAGAGTCCAAACTGATTTATGCCCCCTTTGTAGGCTTAGGGATGCTGTTTACCTGCAGGGATATAGCTGAGTGCACTCCTCTGTTAACAGGCATCAGCGTGCATCCTGATCAGTCCAGCTTCCTATTTAAGGGCGATATATGATGCTTACAAGTTGCCTATCATAGAGATTGTTAGTTTGCGGGTGTGTATTTTTGATTGACTTTAATTGTTGACCTTGCTTGCCCCTACCTTGCTAATATCCCCCTCATTCTCCTCTCTTCCCTCATTGGCTGTGTTTTGTGGCTATGTATGTGTCACTTGTTCCACTTTTTACAGTTAGCTCTGGTTATCTTTGGCAATAACTTTCAGCGGCACTTCCTGGCTATGCTTCTGTCTAATTTTATGTTACTGACTTCATTTGTTTGGATGAAACCTTTAGTTTGCCTAACGACTAGTTACTCATTTCACGGTCTCTGTATTTCCTAGCTCATCCTTAAGTGGTACAGTCTCCTTCATTAAAGAAAGATAATTCAGGGCTTAAAACAGTTATAAGGGCTGTTTTTTTTAATTAAAATAACAAATATGTTAAACTTACCTGCTCTGTGCAAGGGTATTGCACAGAGTGGCCCCTTACCTCCTCTTCTGGGGTCCATCGCTGGTTCTATTTGCTCATTTTCTTCTCTGAGTGCACCCATGGGAAACTGTGTTCTATGGTGGCACTCATGCAGACATGCTCCCGAGTTGGGCTGTGTTTGATTATAGACACACACATCGCAGCTCAGACCCACCCCCTGCTCCCTCTTTACAGAATTTGATTGACAGTACAGACAGGCTGCTCTGTGCAAAACCACTATACAGAGCAAAGCAATAACATGAAAAGGTTTGATCACACTCACAGGTTTGAATTAATGTGTTTCACAAATTGAAATTCGCTTAGTGATAATCTGAGACACAATCATAAGATTATGACTAAGCGAATTTCAATTTGTGAAACGCGTTAATCTCTGCATTGATGTCATGCTGTCTATGATGTTGTCTGATTTTATCTTAATGCATAGAATGCATTATAATAACTACTTTAATACAGACAAAACCTTATGCCTTTAGAACAACTTTAGGTCCCTAGGGACAGCCAAGAACCTCAAAAGTTGGCTGCTAGCATATTGCAGTTGTGGTAATCTAGTCTTAATAGAAACTTGACCATTACAATACCTATGTGTTTAAACTTTACCTAATATAGGCATGTACCCCTCAGGGGTTTTTAAAGCAGCAAGTGCTTAAGTCATGCTCAAGTGCATGAGTGTCTATGAAGGTCTGATTTTTGTATAATTTCTGTATGTTAACTATATGCATAGGATGACAGTTGTCTGTTCTGATCATTTTAAATAAATTGGCTGACAATGTCATGTCTATGGTATTAGTAGACACAGGTTTTTGTTACAAATTACACTTTATAAGACTTAAGTGAAGTTCAGGAAATTACCATTTTTAATATTAAGCTAAAGTAAAAAAAATATAGGAAATGACCCTAAATTAGCAGGTCAAAAGTTTAAAATTGGTAATAAGCTACCTGGGTAAAGTTCAGTTTGCTGCATCTTCACCTAACTCATTAGTAAGTTCTCAAATATTGAACATAGTGCTCAACCCCATTAACCCTTTTGTTGCCATTGACATAAGGTATACAAACCTTCAAAACTGTTTCCAGCTAGCCAGGTCAGTATGCCTTACATGGACTGAAATTCCCACTGAATGGGCTGAATTTTGCTATAAGGTCTGCACTGCAGCAACCATCAACTATTATGAGAGTGTCCCCTGAACCACCTGAGATTTACCCCGAGTCCTTTGACACCCCCCACCTGCAGCAAGAGAGACAGCAGGAAGTGGCACGCTCCCAGTGGGAGGATCCAGTGACAGGTGGGCACCAGCAAGAACTTTGATCCATCCAGCACAGCCTGCTACCTCCATTGTGTCTGACGATTCCCCCCACTTGTAGAGACAGTGGGCTGTGCAGGGGAGAAATGATCCAACAGGGAGGATCCATCTTCAGAATGACTGAACGGACTATGTCAGGAAAGGCTGGCTGGGGACAGTGGTTCCTCATCTGCCTGTGTGCATCTGTGGGCGTCTGGGCGCATGCGCAGGAATGCGCATTCGCGAGTGCACACACGGTTACTGGCGCCAAGCGGGCTATTTAAACACAGCTCTCCCCTCAATCTTTGCTGCCTGATTTACAGCATTCTTGTGCCCTATTTGTTGACTTGATCTGATTCTGTGTTTACCTGGCTTGACCTGTGACCTTCCCGGCCTCCTGCCTGCCTCTGACCTCCAGCTTGTCTACGACTCTGCTTTTGCCTCATCCTCTGGTCCATCCGTACCTGCCTGCTACTGACCCGGCCTGCCTTGTCACTCCATTCCTGTCTTCTACACTTGTTCCTGTATCGGCCGTCTGGTTTGACCCGGCTTGCCTGACCCTTCTGTGCATCATCTCCAGTGCACCCTACCTGCTGCTGTGTGATTCCTGGTTCCAGCTGGTTCCTGTCACCTGCTACCAAGATCTGCTGATCCAGTTACAGTTCCTTGAATGTTTCCTGATCCACCCACCAGCTGTTAATCCTGCCAGGCACTTGTGCTACCTTAGACTCCCATGCCTTCTGTTTCCTCTATCAGGGGCCGTGAGTCAGGGACGCAAGAGATGTCTTCTTCTGCATTCTGGGCTCATCACTAGGTACGTGACAGTAGCAGGCAGCCATGTCTGAGCCCAAGTGGGGAGCCTCTCCGATGGATGAACTATGTTTAGATTTGGCAGGCCTGGCCCAGGCCGTTAAGAGTCTCCAAGAAGGCTACTCCCATCTGGAGGAATGTGTTCAAGCCCTCTCTCCACCTGCTATGACCCAGGGGTCTCCACACACTTCTGCCAGCATGCCTGCTTCACCAGCAGTAGTGATGTTACCCCCCGAACCTCGAGTGCCTATGCCGGAGAGATTTTCAGGTGAATGAAGCAAGTTCAGGGCCTTCCGCAACTCCTGTGAGCTCTACTTCGCCCTTCAGCCACAGACATTCTCTTTGGAAGTCACTAAAGTGGGTTCCTTGATCTCCCTACTTCAGAATGAGCCACAGATCTGGGCGCAGACCTTCTTGAACAAAAAAGCTGCTGAACTAACCAACCTGACTACGTTCTTTGATGCCATGGCCCAAATCTATGAGGACTCTCAGCACTCAGCAATGGGAGAAGCCGCTCTCCATGCATTACAACAAGGTTGTAGGGCCACAGAGGACTATGTTGCAGAGTTCAGGTATTGGAGTGCAGATACCAACTGGAACAATGCTGCCCTCCACTACCAGTTCCGGTTGGGTCTGTCTGACCCTCTTAAACAGGGATGAGCCGAACACCCCCCTGTTCGGTTCGCACCAGAACATGCGAACAGGCAAAAAATTTGTTCGAACACCGCTAAAGTCTATGGGACTCGAACATGAATAATCAAAAGTGCTAATTTTAAAGGCTTATATGCAAGTTATTGTCATAAAAAGTGTTTGGGGACCTGGGTCCTGCCCCAGGAGACATGGATCAATGCAAAAAAAGTTTTAAAAACAGACATTTTTTCGGGAGCAGTGATTTTATTAATGCTTAAAGTGAAACAATAAAAGTGTAATATTCCTTTAAATTTCGTACCTGTGGGGGTGTCTATAGTATGCCTGTAAAGAGGCACATGTTTCCCGTGTTTAGAACAGTCTGACAGCAAAATGACATTTCAAAGGAAAAAGAGTAATTTAAAAGTACTTGCGGCTATATGAATTGTCGGTCTGACAATACACATAAAAGTTCATTGATAAAAACAGCATGGGATTTCCCCACAGGGGAACCCCAAACCAAAATTAAAAAAAAAATGGCGTGGGGGTCCCCCTAAATTCCATGCCAGGCCCTTCAGGTCTGGTATGGAAATTAGGGGGAACCTTGCGCCAAAATTAAAAAAGAAAAAAAAAGGCGTGGGGGTCCCCCTCAAAATCCATACCAGACCCTTCAGGTCTGGTATGGATTTTAAGGAGAACCCCGTGCCAAAATTAAAAAAAAAATGGCGTGGGGTCCCCCCAAAAATCCATACCAGACCCTTATCCGAGCACGCAACCTGGCAGGCTGCAGGAAAAGAGGTGGGACAAGAGAGCGCCCCCCTCCTGAACCGTACCAGGCCACATGCCCTCAACATTGGGAGGGTGCTTTGGGGTCGAGGTCCAAAGCACCTTGTCCCCATGTTGATGAGGACAAGGGCCTCATGCCCACAACCCTTGCCCGATGGTTGTGGGGGTCTTCTTCCTCCAATTGAAGGAAGTTACCTTCCCTTCTCCATACTGTTCTCAACATTGCCTTCCTAAACCCGCCAACCAGCCTGCAGCTTTGATGTGCCTGGATACCGAAGCTCGCCAATCAGTCCCAGAGGCATACCACGACTTCATGGATGTCTTCAGTAAAAAAGGCGCTGAGACTCTTCCACCTCACCGGGTCTACGACTGCCCTATCGAGCTCCTTCCTGGGGCCGAAGTACCTTTTGGGAGGATCTTCCCTCTAACTGAACTGGAGCTTGTTTACACTCAAAGAATATATTGATGAGAACCTTAAATCCGCTCATCTACATCCCCAGCAGGAGCCGGCATTTTCTTTGTGGAAAAAAAGGACCATACCTTACGGCCATGTGTCGACTATTGGGAGCTTAACAAGGTGACCATAAAAAAGTTATCCTCTCCCTTTGGTACCCGAACTTTTCCAGAGACTTGGGGCGGCAGTCATCTTTACTAAATTAGACCTTCGAGGGGCCTATAACTTGGTTCGCATTAGGAAGGGCGATGAATGGAAGACGGCCCGATTCGGACATTTCAAATATCTTGTGATGCCATTTGGGCTTTGCAATGCCCCTGCCACCTTCCAACATTTTATAAATGACATTTTCCAAGACTATCTGGACTTATTTGTCATCATCTACTTAGATGACATCTTGATCTTTTCTGCTTCCATCAATAGACATCACCAACACGTCAAGTGTGTGTTAGGGCGACTCCGACAACATGGTTTATACGCAAAGCCTGAAAAATGCGAATTTGAACAACAGAGCATACAGTTTTTGGGACTAATCATTTCAGTTGAAGGAATTAAAATGGACCCCTAAAAGATTACCGCTATCCTTGAGTGGCCTGTTCCTGTGGATAAGAAGGGGGTTCAGCAGTTTGTAGGTTTTTCTAACTTTTATAGAAAATTTATTAAAGGATTTTCGGCCATCATTTCCCCAATTACTCAGTTGACCAAGCAGGGGGTTCGGTTCCACTGGACTCCCGAAGCCCAAACTGCTTTTGACACCCTTAAAGGACTTTTTACTTCTGCTTCTGTGCTGAAACACCCTGACCCGGCTCTCACATTTGTCTTGGAAGTCGATGCATCTGAAGCCGCTGTTGGGGCAGTACTCTCACAGCGACAAGGTCCCAAGGCTCTTCTGTTTCCTGTTGCCTTTTTCTCACGCAAACTAACTGCTCCTGAAAGAAATTATGATGTGGGGGACCAGGAACTATTAGCAATAAAGGCGGCTTTGGTGGAATGGCAGTACCTTCTGGAGGGAGCAGCTTACCCGATTCTAATCTATACTGACCACAAAAACCTGGAATACCTGAAATGTGCAAGAAGTTGGAAACCGTGTCAAGACAGGTGTGCATTATTCTTTTCCAGGTTTGCCTTCCATGTCACCTACAGACCTTTGACAAAGAACACAAAACCAAATGCCTTGTCCCGTATGTTTAATGACCCGCAAAGTACATACCTCTCCAGATACTATCCTGCCAGCTGAAAATTTTCTCTTATTACAAGAAGATCTTTTAGGTCAGATTAAGCAAGCTTCCGTTGTAAGGCCCCCTCCTGCAGAAGCAGGGTTGCTAACGAAAGACGGTCTGTTCTGGCTCAGTGATAAAATATTAATTCCAGAAAGTCTCCGGGTCACCATACTTGAGCTCTGCCATGATCATGTACTAGCCAAGCACTTCGGCGCATCCAAAACTTCTGATCTTGTGCAACGCTCATTCTGGTGGCCGCAAATTGCAAAGGACTGCAAAAAATACGTGGAGTCATGTACCATCTGTACTCACAACAAGAGTAATAAAACCAGGGCTTGGGGCTTGCTCAAACCTTTGCCTGCCTCAGAGAGGCCTTGGAAATTAATCTCCATGGACTTTATTGTTGAGCTTCCCCCCTCAGAAGGCCATACTGCCATCTTTGTAGTAGTGGATTGGCTGTCCAAGATGGCACATTTCGTCCCTTGAAAGGAACACCCTCGGCACCTGAAATTGCACAAGTTTTTATCAGGGAAATTGTCAGACTTCATGGAGTTCCAGCCAACATCATTACGGATAGGAGAGTTCAATTTACCTCTCAGTTCTGGAGAGCCCTATGCAGTTCCCTTGGTACAGAGTTATCTTTTTCTTCTGCATACCACCCTCAGACGAATGAGCAAACAGAGAGGACTAACCAGACTCTCGAGCAGTACCTCCGCTGTTTTTCCTCCTTCTCTCAGGACGACTGGTTCTCTCTGTTGCCATTGGCCGATTTCGCTTATAACAATTCCACCCACTCTACCATTAAGCAGACCCCATTCTTCACCAACTATAGTTACCACCCATCATTCCTGCCAAACTCTGTTCCCAAATGTTCTGTGCCAGCTGTTACCGAGACTGTGGATTTTTTCAGCACTAATAATAAATTGCTGCAGGAAACCATGACCAGAGCACAAGGTCTTAACAAAGAGACTTTTGATGAAAAAAGACGGGGAGAATTTATTCTGGAACCTGGAGACCAGGTTTGGCTGTCTACAATTATTATTCGACTTGCCCTTCAAAGAAATTGGGCCCTAAGTTTTTGGGTCCTTTCTCAGTAAAGAGAAGAATCTGGAACTGGAACTGCCAGAATCACCCCGTTTTTCATGTTTCTCTCCTAAAGCCTGCTATTTCCAATCCCTTCCCAGGACGAGCTACAGGTCCCCCCCACTCCTATAGTGGTCAATTGTGAGGAAGAGTTTGAAGTGGAGGCAATAATGGATTGCAGGAAGAGAAATAACTGTGTTCAATACCTCATCAAATGAAAGGGGTACGGTGGGAGCCTGAAGGTAACATTCATGCCAAAAATCTGATCCAGTCTTTCAAGAAATCCCATCCTGAAAAAATGGCCCGGTTGGGCATCCGGAGGCTGCCCGTTGGGGGGGGGGGCAGTGTTAGGAAAGGCTGATTGGGAACAGTGGTTCCTCACCTGCCTGTGCGCGCCTGCGGGCGTCTAGGCGCGTGCACGTGTGTTTGCGCGGGAGCATGCGCATGCACGGTTACTGGCGCCAGGCAGGCTATTTAAACACAGCTCTCCCCTCAGTCCTTGCTGCCTGATCTACAGTGTTCCTGTACCCTATTTGTTGACTTGATCTGATTCTGTGTTTACCTGGCTTGACCTGTGACCTTCCCTGCCTTCTGCCTGCCTCTGACCACTGGAGGCTCCGACATTTCTCCTGTAATGTCTTTATCCCTCCACTGGAGGCTCCGACATTTCTCCTGTAATGTCTTTATCCCTCCACTTGAGGCTCTGACATTTCTCCTGCAATGTCTTTATCCCTCCACTGGAGGCTCCGACATTTCTCCTGCAATATTCTTATCTTTCCACTGGGAGCTCTGATATCTCCACAAACTCTGTTGCAGATTGATGACATCACAACGACATCACCCGATTCCTCCTCTTGTCCCTACTTAAACAGCCGACGCCATTTGCTTGATGTTCGTGCTAAGAACCTGATGCCAGGTAAAGATCTCCAACAGAAGACTGCCGTCATCTCTCTTTTGGGCCGGTCAGAGGCCCGACTATCATCTCACTTTTGGGCCAGAGAGCCCCATCTTCCACCTCACTTTTGGGCCGGACAGAGCCCCTCCAACTTCCACTTGTTGGGCCGGACAGAGCCCCTTCCTCTCTAGTCGTCAGAGACTCTCCTCTGCCCTACCCACAGTCAACTTACTTTGCCCGAAGAAAACCTTACCTGTTCCTTTCCACATAGGAGACCAGTACATCTCTCAAGAAGCCACTGGGTGACCCCATTTTCAGGAATCCACTCACTGCAAGTATCTTTATGTTTCCTATAAACTTTATTCCTGTGTAGTGCTACTAAGCTTAAGTTGCCTCTGTAGCTCCCCGTCGTGGCATTACCACTCTAAATAAAACCAATTGTATTTCCAAACTTATCTGAGTCTGCCTACCTGATAGCTGTTAAGGTTAACGTTAACTGTTAAGAATATAGTATTCATAGACTTCCGAAGCTGTGATCCACACAATCCAACATAGTTCACTGCCTGAAGCATTACACCTGGCCTGCCTTGTGACTCCATTCCTGTCTTCTGCACTTGTTCTTGTATCGATTGTCTGGTTTGACCCGGCTTGCCTGACCCTGCATCATCTCCAGTGCACCCTACCTGCTCCTGTGTGATTCCTGGTTGCAGCTGGTTCCTGTCTCCTGCTACCAAGATCTGCTGATCCAGTTTAATCACTAGGTACGTGACAGACTAGCAGTAAATAGGACATGTCCTATTTACCGATCCTTTGCATGTTTTGAATAAACAGCAGGCAATCAGTGTTGATGATCACCTGGTGTTCATTTATAAATGGTATAGTAAATATGAATGGTTATTCATGTTTGCTATCTGATTTTGCAAATGAACAAGACGTATTCTATACCGAGCGCTTCCTGTTCAATGTGTGAGTGCAGCTAGGGCTGCAGTAGAGAAGAGATTGAGGACTTTGGGGCTGATTTACGAACCATTTGCGCCATGAGTTGAGGCACACGGCGAGGCACAATGTACGTTTTGGTATTTACAGAACATTTGCGCCGGTAACACAGCGCTATTCCTCATTTACTATAGTAATCTCAGCACACGGGAAGAGGCGAGGAGGACATGGCACAGGCCATCTTCAACTCGAAATTAAAAGAAGCTGGAAGTGCCAATATTATGGGGGTGATGTGGGGTGATGTGAGGAAGTATAGTAACAAATATGCCCAAAATAGAGTGAGAAAGTAACTTTTTCTGAACAAGCCTGCTGTGCCTGCAAGTACGTTTAGAACTGCAAGAGATCAATTTATGCACTGTGCATGTGCAAGCGGCATTTGCGCTCGTTCAAATGCATTGGCTCACTGCACCGGCAAAATATTAGTAAATGTCAAACAACGTAAATGCATTTGCGTGGGTTGAACTCGTGCACCTCTAAACTTGGCTTTTTTTTTTTACGCTGGTTCACTTTTATGTTTTTTTTAAGGATATTTGCCCACAGGTCATGTTAGCATGTTACGTTGCCAACATGTGACATGTACCTTGTTAAAATTATGTAAAAAGACTCTCACTACTCTAGCTCCTCCTAAAAGGGCATTTAACCTTCCCCCTCTAATGCATATGATTTCCTTGGGCTAGCTTTTGCTTTTAAAGGGGAACTTTACACTCCATTCTCCAATGCTCTTGTCTTCCCCTTCTAATGCATATGTTTTCTTTGGGCTAGTTTTTGCTTTTAAAGGGGAACTCTACATTCCAATGCTCTTGTCTCCCCTTCTAATGCATATAATTCTTTGGGGCTAACTTTTGCATTTAAAGGGGAACTCCACACTCCATTCTGCAATCTCCAAAGGCTGTGAGCTGCCTTCACCAATCCAAACCACATCCTTTTTCAGAGCAAACAGGGCCAGCTAGGAAAGGGGCAAGAAGAGCGATCGCCCAACTCCCTCGCAATCCATTCAAGGCCACATGCACTCAACATAGCTGGCTGCCTTTGGGGCATGTTGTGCTCAGCCCAATACCAACCACAAAGCACCTTGTACACACTAGTTTAAAGGGGCTTTCTACATTCTGTAAAGCTCCCCTGTCTGCAGCCCCCCACAACCCCAGCCTAGGGTTGTGTGGAAGAGGCCCTTGTCCCCCTGAATATGGGAACAAGCTGGTTGACTTTTGGGGTGCCTGAGCCCCTTCTGCTCCTAAGCATACACCCCCTTTCATGGGCTGGCTTGCTGTGTGTTTATTTGGCTAGGGGTTTGTTAGTGCGTGGGAGGGGCACAATATTTTTAGATTCTGGGGTGGTATTTTTCACGTGGGGGTTCTCATTTTAAGCCTTTACAGCCCAAAATGACCTTGTATGTATTGGGGGGCAGACTATTTTTGGTTTTGTGTTAAAATCTTGCAGCTGCAATGTCGATTTGTATGTTTTCTCTAAAGCCGTACATCTCTGAAGCAGCATTTTGGATACATGCTACAGATGCACCACTTTACAAGCAGAGTAACCCCCCCCAAGTTACTAACTTTAGGGCTAGTTCACTCCATAGAAACGCAGTCCAGATGCATGTGCGTTTTTGATGCGATCCAGTGCATTTATGATAAGTCTTTGGTGTGTTTTTGATGCAGTCCACTACTTTTTTCCACCTTCTTTTTTTCTTAACCTTAATTAAGGACATGATGGATGATATGTTTAATAGACATGTGCAGGATGAAAAAAATCGTTTAGTTTAGTTTCATTTCGATTCGTTATTTAACTAGGTTTGTTTAGTTAAATTAGTTGCATTAGTTACATTCGTTTTCGGGATTCGTTTAGTTTCGTATTCAAATTAAAAAAATTCTACCGCATTCGAGAAAAAACTATCAAATTCAAAAGAGTTCTACGGCATTCGAAAAAAACTATCAAATTCGAAAAAATTCAACCGCATTCGAAAAAATTGGACCGAATTTGAAAAAGTGAACTATATATAACCATTTTGCGAAATTCGAATTTCATATAGAATGAAATCGAATTCCAATAGAAAAGATTAGAATAGAAAATAAGAATAGCATAGAAAAACAATAGAACAGAATAGAAAAAAATATAATATATTCTATTCTAATCTTTTCTATTCAAATTCTAATTCATTCTGTACCAAATTCCAATTCCGGAAGATGTTTTATATATATATATATATATATATATATATATATATATATATATATATATATACACATATACATATATATATATATATAATTATTTTTTTTTCCTATTCTGTTCTATTATTTTTTCTATTCTAGTCTTTTCTATTAGAATTTGATTCTATTTCTATATAACCATTTTACGAAATTCTAATTTTATATAGAATTAATTTGCATTCAAATAGAAAAGATTAGAATAAAATAGAAAAAAATAGAAAAGAATAGCATAGAAAAACCATAGACCAGCATAGTAAAAAAATAAGCCATCTTCCGAAATTCTAATTTCGTCTAGAATGAATTCAAATTTGAATAGAAAAGTTTAGAATAGAAAAGAATAGCATAGAGAAACAATGGAACAGAATAGAAAAAAATATTATATATATATATATATATATATATATATTGAAGTGTAGACGAGAACCACACACAGCTTTCAATCTAGTGTCAGCAAACAGGTTCTCCCACCGACCTTGTATATATAAAAATAAAGTTCAGATGTGTTCTGACTGATCTAAGGAAGGGTGCGAACAGATCAGCCTGAAACGTAATCTTTGTCTGAACAGATGATCGTAACGATTTTGTTTGGAATGACTCTACTTGCTTTGTAATCTTTAGCTAAAGATTTGATGGAATAAAGCAACAAATTTTTAAGCAGCAACCTTTGGAACTTTATATATATATATATATATATATATATATATATATATATATATATATATATATATATATATATATATATATATATATATATATATATAAATATATATATATAATTCTATTGTTTTTCTAGTCTATTATTTTCTTCTTTTCTAATTCAATTTAATTCTATATGAAATTAGAATTTCTGAAAATGGTTATATATATATATATATATATATATATATATATATATATATATATATAAAACCATAAAAATTTCGTATAAAATGATTTTGAATTTGAATAGAAAAGACTATTAAAGAATAGAAAATAATAGAAAAAAAAAGCATAGAAAAACAATAAAACAGAATTTAAAAAAAAAATATTATATATGTATTCTATTTCTTTATGATTTTATTTTCTATTTTATTGTATTTTTTAGAAAATCGATTTCTATTGTTTTCAAATTTGATTATGTTTTCAAATTCGATTTGAATATGTTTTCGAATCCGATTCGAATTTGTTTTCAAATTCGAATATGTTTTCGAATTCGATTCAAATATGTTTTCGAATTCGATTCAAATTTGTTTTCGAATTTGTTCCCTTTTTTCGGATTCATTTAAATTCATTACTTTTGTAATTCGGAA
Organism: Aquarana catesbeiana; assembly: GCF_042186555.1. Taxonomy (NCBI): domain Eukaryota; kingdom Metazoa; phylum Chordata; class Amphibia; order Anura; family Ranidae; genus Aquarana; species Aquarana catesbeiana. Next base: position 399,315,058 of record NC_133326.1, on the reverse strand, counting down.
ATTCGGATGCATGATGAAAAATGTGTCCGAATTTCGATTCGGAACAAAATGACTAATGTTTAATTTTGGACGGGGGGGTGGCTTATTTTGTGCTAGCTGCATTTGGGTTGGTCTGGGCATGCTCAGGGACTTTGCTTTTTTTCCTGTGCCTTTTGGTGTGTGAAATGCATTTGGGTTGGTCTGGGCATGCTCAGGGACTTTAGTTTTTTTTGGGGGGTTAGTAATGTAAAGACATCCTTAACCAGTGTACCCACTTTGAAGTTCTGTCTCTACATTGGGTGAACTTGCATTTTGTGTGTTTCATGGACTGTGCATGTGTTTTCAATTACCTCATTAGCACACAACCCTATGTTATATAAAGCTTGCAGATAGCATTCTTTACCTTGCCCTGAAAAGATGCAAGATTGTGTGTGTGGGGTCAGCAAGAGAGTACATTTGGGTGTCCTTATCGAGTTTGTAACACATGTATTTTCTCTTTGTATTTTGTTTGTTATGTCTTTGCAAAACAGATGTGTTTTCGAGCAAGTTTTTTTTTTTTTTTTTTACTTTGGTTTATTGGATTTTTTTGAGTGGGTGATATTTTCCCCTGAAATATATTTGTTGTCAGTGTGTCGTTTGTAGGTTGTTCACTTTGATTCAATTGTCTGTGCTGCATTATTTTGCAAAAACGTTCTCAAGATGTTGTGACTAATGTTTAAATCCTTAATAGATATCCATTTGTGGGCGCACTCCTTTTAACTCATGTTAACCATATTCTGTTAGTGTCTCAAATTACATACATGTGTTTTTTGATTTCCTTGCTCTTTTCCAAGTCCTGTTTTGTTGACCAATAAAATTTGTAGCAAATGTTTATGTTTTGTGTTTTTTGGTTACTTTTTGTGCAACACATTTCCCAGCTGCAGCTTAACTAGGCTGATTGGCATGGCAAATCCCAAAATGTGTGATTTGTCTAAGTTACTTTCCTTGTGCCTTCATGGCAGCATATGCATAGATTGTGTGTATGCTGCCATGGATAGGCACCAGGAAAGAAATTACAGAGAGGTAAGTATTCAATTTTCCATTTTAGCGCAGTGGTTCCCAGCCTCAGTTCTCAAGTACACCCGACAGGACATGTTTTGGGAATTTTATCTTGGCTAAAATAGCTGTCCAAAATACCAAGCCATTGACTGATTTAAAGCACCTGTGCAAGATGAAGGAAAACCTGTAAACATGGCCTATTGTGGGTACAGAAACACTGATTTAGAGCACTGAGCTAAAATCTAACTCAAAACAATCCTATTCTAATTTTGGGCATTTGAGGGAAACCAAATGAGTGTTAAGACCTCTGCTTGTCTTTTTTAGGTTGGACTTGGTGTCCCTTTTCTTAAAATTTGCTTCACTTCCTGTCACATAGCCAAACAGGAAGTGAGGGCAAAACCCTACCAATGCCTTTCCTTGGGGACACACAGGTCAATCTAACTAGTGTCCCAATTAGGCAAATTGCACTCTAGCACTTTGTTGTGTACACCCCAAATTCTTAGGTATTTTTGGGTTTATGAAAGGCAAATCCACTCTGCAATACAAGTGTAGTCGCTGAAAATCTGAGGGGAAGCACTGGTGATTTTAACATCCAATCATGTAGAAGCAAAGATGGTGTTTTTTTTTTCCTTGCAAGTCCTCCCTCGGATCTCCACCTACTGCACTTGTAGTGCAAAGTGTATTTGCCTTTAGTAAATAAACCCCAAAGTCCAAGATACCTAATAATTTGGGGTGTACAGAGCAAAATGCTAGAGTGCAATTTACCTAATGGGGAAACTATTTATATTGATGTGTGTCCCCAAGGAAAGACATTGGTAGGTTTTTGCCCTCACTTCCTGTTTGGCTATGAGACAGGAAGTCAATATATTTGAAGGAGAAAGTGGTAACATTTGGGAGGTGTCTTCACCCTATCAGGGGTGCAGACATCCCCAAAAACTGACAAGACTTCTAATGCCTCTGCACTCTATCCTCAAGCAAAAATAAGAGGATTTCATTTAGTTTAACTTTGCAAAAACTCATTGCTAAGTACAACTGTGATGCATGTCAATGGCCCATTTAGACCTTGTTTAATAGAAAACACCAGTTGCCTTTCCCTAGAAACATTTGTTAGTCCAGTCCTGGAAATCTGCATTTGCTTTACTATTAATTTTCATAAAAATTGGGTTTCTGCAGCTAGATGCGCGACTGCTGTGTATGTGAGATGCTGTGTGCACACAGGTCTGCGCATATGTGGTTCTCGGAAAGCGGTGGGCAGAATGACATCACGCCCCTGCAGGAAGTTGCTTGTACGGCTCAGTTCTCTGAGGAAGAGATGATTCTTATTTGCACATCAAGAAAAAAATGTATTTTTTTTAACGTGGAGTAGTGTTTGTGTGGGTGCCTAACACACATTCATACATATTAGGGCCAATTTAGACAGGATCCGATTTACAGCATGTTTTTAGATTGTGAGAGGAAACCCACACAGGCACAGGGAGAGCATGCAAACTCTAGACAGATGGTATCACGGGCGGGATTCGAACCAGCAACCCTTTTTGCTGCTAGGTGAAAATAACCACTGCACCACTGTGCTGCACAAATATGTAACTATAGATGTAGGTTCTTGTGTCCACTTGTGAAAATACAAGTGGGTCATGGCACATCTATATTCCAAATTTGGCACTTAAGATGATCATGCACTATGCAATCTGATTGTCCAATCTCTGTACAACTTGATATTTCTGCAAAATAGGTAATAGGAATACGCACTTGAACAATTAATTCAAATTTTTGGAAATCAAACAGGCTCTTACCTAATCTAATTTGTCTAATTTGTCTATTTTTTTTAAGATTGCAGTGTATGGTCACCTTTAAAGATCAAGATCTGAAAATATAATTTTTTGGGGTTTAGAAACACTTTTCTGTTCTTTGTAATGTATTGAAATATTTGTGTAAAAATAGAAAAAAAAAACATTTCAAAGATATATTAGAAGTAATAGGAATGAGATTAGCATCAAAAGGGTTAATTAAGTGAGAACACCTACTAATTGCCTAACAAGACACACCAATGAGATGGGCGTGCGCTATTATCAATGAAAAAACAGCAGTTACCCTTCCACCAGTTGCCGTTTACATATTTATTATCACGTTACGCATCTGAATGCACCGGTTCACACGCCCAATCAATGATTTATCCAGCGTACCAAATAAGGTATAAACTGGCACAACGCACTGTTCTTAGTAAATCAGCCCCTTTGTGTCCTTAAATCTCTTCCTGTATTTCAAAAGTGAAAACCAAGGGTCTATTCATATTTCACTTCAGGGTCTATTCATATTTCACTAAAGCCCCCTCAGTAGTAAAAATAGATACATTAAAAAAAATTAGTAATAATATAAATGGCACCCCAACACACCTTTCTAACACGTGCTTCGCAGTGCATCACAACACATAGTAACTTATTAAAATGCATTGTCGTGCACTGCAAAAAAAAAAATTATATGCACCTTTTTTGTGCGAATTATGTGCAAATGAAAGGGTTCCCTAATGCAATGTATGTTGATGCAGATGAAAATGTAAATGAATACTTCGCAAAAGCCCAGTTCCAGCTAAAAATATGTATTTTGTTTTGGATAGGGTGAAGCCTTAAAATTTCTGTTGAGTCTTTTTTTCTATCTACTACTGCATCTGGGAGGTTTTATCTAAATTTCGTTCCCTTTACAATAAATAAGGGGGGCAGTATCTTTGGGAAAAGAAAGCATGGATGACAAAAAAAAACAAAACATTGTTCTAACCCTTCTTTACTCTACACTATGGGGGTTATTTACAAAAGGTAAATCCACTTTGCACTGCACTGTGTATTGGGCAGGTGAGAAGCAGTGCCTGGTTTTCTCCACACATACTGCTTAGAATTAAGGCCAAAAAGTTCTATCTTGGTCTCATCAGACCATACAATCTTATTTCTCACCATCTTGGAGTCCTTCAGGTGTTTTTTTAGCAAACTCCATGCGGACTTTCATGTGTCTTGCACTGAGGAGAGGCTTCCGTCGGGCCACTCTGCCATAAAGCCCCGACTGGTGGAGGGCTGCATTGATGGTTAATTTTCTACAACTTTATCCCATCTCCTGACTGCATCTCTGGAGCTCAGCCACAGTGATCTTTGGGTTCTTCTTTACCTCTCTCACCAAGGCTTTTCTCTCCCGATAGCTCAGTTTGGCCGGACGGCCAGCTCTAGGAAGGGTTCTGGTCCTCCCAAACGTCTTCCATTTAAGGATTATGAATTATGGAGGCCACTGTGCTCTTAGGAACCTTAAGTGCAGCAGAAATTATTTTTGTAACCTTGGCCAGATCTGTGCCTTGCCACAATTCTGCCTCTGAGCTCTTCAGGCAGTTCCTTTGACCTCATAATTCTCATTTGCTCTGACATGCACTGTGAGATGTATGGTCTTATATAGACAGGTATGTGGCTTTCCTAATCAATTCCAGTCAGTATAATCAAACACTGCTGGACTCAAATGAAGGTGTAGAACCATCTCAAGGATGATCAGAAGAAATTGATAACACCTGAGTTAAATATATGAGTGTCACAGCAAAGGGTCTGAATACTTAGGACCATGTGATATTTCAGTTTTTCTTTTTTAATAAATCTGCAAAAATGTCAACAATTCTGTGTTTTTCTGTCAATATGGGGTGCTGTGTGTACATTAATGAGGAAAAAAAATGAACTTAAATGATTTTAGCAAATGGCTGCAATATAACAAAGAGTGAAAAATTTAAGGGGGTCTGAATACTTTCCGTTCCATATATATATATATATATATATATATATATATATATATATATATATATATATATATATATATATATATATATATATATATATTTATATAATGCATTTCAGTGCCAAATTATAAATTTTAGCATAGTTATATTGCTCCAGCTTGGACTATGTGCTTATGCATATTCCATACCCGGCCGTCCCTCTGAAAGCTGGAAATCACTGTAGTAGACACTGCTTTTACAGTAATCATTCTAGTTTTAAGGTCCCACTCCTAGCGGCTGCCTTGATGCTTAGTGAACACGGGAGGTCACTCATTCAGTACAGGCACCATTCAGAGTGAACATTACATTTTCTCAATTAATGCAAAGTGTTCTCTGATTGGATGAGTGAGCCGAGTAAGAAACCTACCAACCAGCATTTCCGTCAGTAGCCACATTAATAAACCTCACCATTGGTGTCATTGCATTAAAGTGATTAAAACAACCTATTTTAAAACATCAAATTCAGTTGAAAACTGAAATGAGAGGCAAAACATTTGTGTATACAATAGATATATATAAAAAAACAATATAAATACTTTTTTTTTTCCTTTTTTAAAAAGTAATCCCATAATCTCTGTTCTCGGCTGCATAAGAGCTAGTGGGAGAAGAAGCAACAGCACACTAAACTCTCCAGTAAATGGCTGTGCAGGGGGGGGACATGTCAGGACAGGTCTGATCATTGGAAGAGAGCAGGCTAGAGAACTGACCACTGTGTGTTCTGCTTAGTATCGTCAGTTTGTAATAGGAAATCAGAGCTACTAGTGGGAACATAAGGGATTTCACACAAAGGAAGTAATATAAATAGCAGAGGATATTTTCCATACAAGTACATGGTACACCGGGCACATATCAGGAATATGAAATGCTGGGGTAACACTTTAAGTAAAATACCCCATGCATTGGTGCCAGTGGACACAATATTAACCAACATTTGTGTCAGGTGGTGTGTTAATGATGCCCAGCAATGGTGTCAGTGAATGAAGCATGAAACCACTAAGATGGGTGTCTGCAAAGATGTCAGTGCATGCAGCAAAAAATAAATGAATACATAGAAAAACCTTTACAGCTCTTGCATTTTAGAAATTCTAGTAAGACATAGTAACTTTTTGGCACTTTGCATGAAAACTTAACACTGAAAGTGGCGACCTTTTATATGGGGCTCTTTTAAACCGCGTACTGCCAAGACCACTCTATTTCTTCCCAAACTCAGAGGAGGCCTGGGTCTGCCAAACTTTGCAGCATACTATAATGTGACTCATTTAGCCATTTTACCTAAATACCATGAAACCTTTGAAATTCCTATGTAGGTTGCAATTGAGCCAGTAGAATACGATCCTATCTCCATGGCCAATCTTTTGTAGTTACGCCCAAAAGACTGAACTATCTATCTCCAAAGCTGTTACGAAACATTCCTCCCGATATGGGATACATTTAAGATGGCTTATGGCCTGCTGTGAGCTCATGTTCCTCTAATCATCTTCTTAAAAAATCCAGCCTTTTTTGTGGTGTGGGACTCTCCAGGGTCTTTTTGCCTCCATAAACTGAAATCTACATCAGCATTTCGCCCCTTCCCTGATCTATACAAAACTCATCGATTGCTACAGTCGGAAATGTTCCGCTATTTGCAAATCAAGATTTTGTCATACTCCTTACGTTCGATCGGACGTTATCTTGACACAGATGTCACACTTTGAATACATCTGTAAAAGTGACCCACATATTCGAGGTCTCATATCAATCCTATATAGTCAAGTTCTAGCTAAATCTACTGTAGGTCCCTCACCTTATGTAGCTAAATGGCAGTGTGATCTGGACCGCAACCTTGATACAGCGGAATGGTCGGAGATTTGGTCTACAACTAAGTCCTCCTCACCCGAATGTGGTGGAGGTGGAAGCTAATTACAAGGTTTTAGCCAGATGGTATCTGGTTCCGGCCCACATTGCAAAATATATTCCTGGCTATTCCAACAACTATTTTCGTGGTTGCGTGGCCTCGGGTACGCACATGCATATATGGTGGGAGTGTCCAGTTGTACAAAACTTCTGGAAAGCCATATTTGCATTGACATCAGAAGTATTTGAACTATCCATCAACCAGACCCGGCAATTGCCCTCCTAAATTTGAAACAGTTGATCTTGTCACGCAAACAGTTTAAACTCTTTGTACCCCTCCTAAAGGCCGCTAAGTGAATGATAGCCAAGGCCTGGAGATCTCCCTCTCTGCTAGTAGCCGAAGCTAAACATAGGATGAATCGGTCTACGATTCACGCAAAAATGGAAGCCATCAATAAAGATAAAATTAGGCAATTCGATATAATCTGGCAACCTTAGATAAAGCGTTGTTTACCCCAGACTTCAATGAAACAGTGCTTATGCCATGGTGACTCAGGTCTTTATCTATTAGTCATTGGTCTCTGGCTTTGGGTGTTCTCTCTATCCCTGGCAAATCTATTCTTGTCACCCTCCGCTCATAGCTGGTCTTCTTCTCACTCCTTTTCTTTTCTCTTTACTATTCCACTCCTCTTTCCTCCTAGTATATGTTAATAGCCTATTTCAAGATCTTTGCAAACTATTGGCCTCTTTAGTAGAGGCTAGACATGTGCATTCGTTTTCGCCCGAATGCATTTTCGTCCGAATTTCAGGTATTTTCGTTGTCGTTTTAACAAATGATAACGAAAGTGCAGAATATGAAAAACGAAATATCCAACATAAACAAATGCTTTGTTTTTGTTGCGACAACAGTTCGATATAGATAGGAGATTCAACATGACGCTGACAATAACAATATGTGTCTATCGAACCTGTGGTCACATGTGCCTAACCTTAACTCTATTAGTTCAAGATTATTCTACATAGAGAGAAAAGATTCAACATAGAGAGAAAAGATTTGACATAGAGAGAAAAGATCGCTGCTGGAATTGGGTGGGGGAAGTAAAATAAAAATAATGATGATGATGAATGTTATTGGCCCATTGTAACCAAAGAGGAGGGGCAGTAAAATAGCTAGAACTAAGTACACACATACCGCCAACTTACTTTCACTTACCATTTGCTAGCAGAGAGAGACACACACTGAATCATTACAGAAGACAGTCAATCTTAGCTGGTCCGTTTGTCAGAGAACCTGAATTATTTAGCAATTAAGCATAAGCACAGCAGCAGAACAATAGTGAAGCAAGCTACAGTTCAACTTAACTTTTTCATTATAATCTGCTGCTATTGTGTTAGTGTTGTGAACTTGATTGTGATACTAGTGTTGCTAGTGTTGTGATAGCCTCAGAGGCTGCCTGTATTGTGGGGGGGGGGGATTTATTATTATAGATTCTATATTATAATGCCATATCAATATCTGACACAATGTCGGATGCCACCCCGGGCCATTGCACTTGGAGATTGAGAAACTAATTTGAAAGTTGGCTGACTGTTGGGGTAGAGTAGACCATTGAACATGAATGACGAAGATTCGACAAAGCTATGAAAAACATACAAACATCGAATCTTTGGCTTATGGTGTCTGTCGAAAGTTCTAAGAAGATTTGACGGAGCAGTTAAACTGTACGACGCTGCAATCATACATTTCCGGTCAAATACATCCTCCCATAGGTTATAGAAAAATATAATTATTACTAGTCATACAACATTAAAATTCTACTACAGCTAGCTTGTAGGCAGAAAATTTGACCGGAAATGTACACGTACAGTTTAGCTGCTCCGTCGAATCTTCTTTGAACATTCGACAGACACCATAAGTCTTCAACGACAGATTTGACCTTAATTAATTTGAATTTTCGGACGAATGCAATTTTTAACGAAAAACAAAATAAATAAAAATGAATTTCGGAAGTAACTAAATTTATTTTTCGGACGAAAACGAAATTCCGAAACAAAATATTTCAGTGTGCACATGTCTAGTAGAGGCTGTGTCTAGTTATAATAGGCTGTCAGTATTAAGAACGGTAAAAACTGTCATTTAGTGTGTCCCACTGTGTTCACTCCCTATTGTGCAGGTTATATTTACTTCTGTGTCAGAACCTGCTTCTGTTGATTTTCTACATAGTTTCTTGAGGCTGCTGTTTTGATAACTTCTTCGCAATTAATCTAGTTGTCACCTTACTGGTGACTATTGTAATGCATTACTTCTGTACGATTACTGGTAAGATCTTCATTATAGGAGGTTTTCTGTTACTTGTCTACTTGTAAACTCAATAAACAATTTGAACAAGGAAAATGGAGTTCTGCAAGTTTACTTACATCAGCACTTGCTCCCACAATGCTTCATCATTACCGCAATGCTGCTTCAGCCTTTCAGGCAGGACTCGAACTTTAATTTAACTAACTGGCAGGAATCACTCCAACCAAGACAACTAGATATACAGAAAAGAGAGGTGATGGAATGTGTTGTGCATTTCAACACAGGGACTTTTTTTTTACAAATGTAGTAGGGGGCCACCGGAAATCTTTCTGATGCTGCTGAATATGTTACTGAACCCTTAATACAGCAAATCTCCTAGGCTCCTAGGCAGAATTGGATTGGGCACCTGGGGCCCATAAGAGGAAGGGGATACCTGGGGCCCACTATAAATCAGCAAGTGGCATCATATCTGCACAGCTTACTATACAAGGCCAGTAAAACTTTTTTTTTCTTATTAGCTTTATTGAGACTTTGCAAATTCACAATATAACATATCATGAAAGAGGTACTGTACATGGTAAAGATGTATGCTACTATGCAAAAGTTTTAGGAAAATGTGACACATTTCTGTAAATTAAGAATTCTTTCAGAAATAGATGTGTTTAATAGTTTATTTCTATCAATTAACAAAATGGAAAGTAAAGGAACAGAATAGAAATCCAAATCAAATTAATATTTAGCGTGAGCACCCTTTGCGTGAAAACAGCATCAATTCTTCTAGATACACTTGCACACAATTTTTGAAGGAACAACCAGCAGGCTCTGTGGGGCCCTAACCATCACTTCCTGGGCTCCTTGTTCTTCTTTACACTGAAGACAATTCTTAATGCCATTGGCTGTATATTTGAGGTCATTGTCCTGCTGAAGAATAAATGTGGGGCCAATCACATGCCTCCCCAGTGGTATGCATGATGGATAAGTATCTGCCTGTATTTCTCGGCATTGAGGACAACATTCATCCTGACCAAATCTTCAACTCCATTTGCAGAAATGCAGCTCCAAACTCACGAGGAACCTCCAATTGCTTCACTATTGCCTGCAGACATTCAATATTGTACTGCCTTTCAGCCCTTCAGCTAACAAAATGCCTCCTGCTAAAGCCAAATATTTCACTTTTTTTTTTTTCAATTAAATTTTTATTGCAAATGAAAAGCCATACAGAGATAGTCAAACATTAGTCAAATTCAAGTTACAGTCTGAGCTTCATTAATAACCACACTGGGGTTCCAAAAGCCAAAATGAGGAAGGGATAAGGAGGAGAAAGAAAAGAGAAAAAATGTTCCAGTATGGACTTTTATGCAATAAACAGGTTTACAGTGTTGCGGGGGATTCACGTGAGTAGCAGGCAGCCCAGTTGTCTATCTAAGGGATAAGGTACGTTCCTGAGATCAATAGTATTTGGCAGCTGAGCCTGGGTGTATGTCTCGCCCTCAGCGAGCAGGCTGTTGTTGGAAGTGGTGGGTTAAATGACTATAATCCAACCTTTTTGTTCAGACTGAAAGAGTAGGAAGGAGAGAAATAGAAGAGCAAGAAGAAGTGGAAATAAGATAAGAGTTAGGGAGAAGGGGGGAAGAGAGAGAAGAGAAGAAAAGAAAAAAAAAAGGAGGGGATACAACAAGCATTGGGCAAGAGGGGAGGGAAAAGGGGGGCCAGGGAGAGGGGAATAGTGACAAGTAAGAGATAAAAAGTATGTTAGTATTCACTCACATTAACAGATTCATGTACGTTTGGAATTTTGGAAAATCTTTGTAGTTCATCCAGCAGTACCAAGTTTTTGTGAATTTGGACATCTTTGTCTTGAGAAATAGAGATTAGCTCTTCCATCTCTTCCATGTGAGTAATCCTGTGAAACCATTCACGAATTGTTGGTGCAGTTGCCGACCGCCAATGGCGTGGAATACATAGCTTATCAGCATTCACCATGCACATCGCCAGCGATTTATTGTATATTCGCTTCGGCAGGGAGGTGTGATGCAAAAGGAATTGCGCCGGGGGTGTAATCCAATTGATAGAGGGAGAAGGGGGGAAGAGAGAGAAGAGAAGAAAAGAAAAAAAAAAGGAGGGGAGACAACAAGCATTGGGCAAGAGGGGAGGGAAAAGGGGGGCCAGGGAGAGGGGAATAGTGACAAGTAAGAGATAAAAAGTATGTTAGTATTCACTCACATCAACAGATTCATGTACGTTTGGAATTTTGGAAAATCTTTGTAGTTCATCCAGCAGTACCAAGTTTTTGTGAATTTGGACATCTTGTCTTGAGAAATAGAGATTAGCTCTTCCATCTCTTCCATGTGAGTAATCCTGTGAAACCATTCACGAATTGTTGGTGCAGTTGCCGACCGCCAATGGCATGGAATACATAGCTTATCAGCATTCACCATGCACATCGCCAGCGATTTATTGTATATTCGCTTCGGCAGGGAGGTGTGATGCAAAAGGAATTGCGCCGGGGGTGTAATCCAATTGATAGAGGGAGAAGGGGGGAAGAGAGAGAAGAGAAGAAAAGAAAAAAAAAAGGAGGGGAGACAACAAGCATTGGGCAAGAGGGGAGGGAAAAGGGGGGCCAGGGAGAGGGGAATAGTGACAAGTAAGAGATAAAAAGTATGTTAGTATTCACTCACATTAACAGATTCATGTACGTTTGGAATTTTGGAAAATCTTTGTAGTTCATCCAGCAGTACCAAGTTTTTGTGAATTTGGACATCTTGTCTTGAGAAATAGAGATTAGCTCTTCCATCTCTTCCATGTGAGTAATCCTGTGAAACCATTCACGAATTGTTGGTGCAGTTGCCGACCGCCAATGGCATGGAATACATAACTTATCAGCATTCACCATGCACATCGCCAGCGATTTATTGTATATTCGCTTCGGCAGGGAGGTGTGATGCAAAAGGAATTGCGCCGGGGGTGTAATCCAATTGATAGAGGGAGAAGGGGGGAAGAGAGAGAAGAGAAGAAAAGAAAAAAAAAAGGAGGGGAGACAACAAGCATTGGGCAAGAGGGGAGGGAAAAGGGGGGCCAGGGAGAGGGGAATAGTGACAAGTAAGAGATAAAAAGTATGTTAGTATTCACTCACATTAACAGATTCATGTACGTTTGGAATTTTGGAAAATCTTTGTAGTTCATCCAGCAGTACCAAGTTTTTGTGAATTTGGACATCTTGTCTTGAGAAATAGAGATTAGCTCTTCCATCTCTTCCATGTGAGTAATCCTGTGAAACCATTCACGAATTGTTGGTGCAGTTGCCGACCGCCAATGGCATGGAATACATAACTTATCAGCATTCACCATGCACATCGCCAGCGATTTATTGTATATTCGCTTCGGCAGGGAGGTGTGATGCAAAAGGAATTGCGCCGGGGGTGTAATCCAATTGATAGGAGGTCACTTTGCAAATTATTTTGTGTACTTGTTTCCAGAAGGGCTGAAGGATGGGACAGGACCACCACACGTGAAGCATAGTGCCAACCTCTATTCCACATCTCCAGCAAAGTTTGGAGACATTGGGATAGAACTTGTGGAGTCTTGATGGAGTTTGGTACCACCAAGAAATAATTTTGTATCCGTTTTCTTGAATTGTTACGTTAAGTTAGCCTTTGTGTACAAAGGTGCATATAGTCTCCCATTCTGTTTCCGTGGGCATCAAGTTTAACTCTCGGGCCCAGGTCTGGTAGAATGGGGTAGTGGAGGTGGGTATCAAGTGCAGCAGTGCCTTGTAAAAAAATGAGATCATATGACGTTGTGATTGAGAGCGGGTGCAAGTAAGCTCCATCGGATTTAGAGGTCTCCCCCAGATAGTGGGATCAGTCTGAGGTGAGAAAATGTCTGATTTGAAGATATGACCAGAAAGGTATTGTATATGGGCTCATTAAAGCGTTGATAGCTTCTCGTGAGAGTAATTTTCCCTTGAGGAAGAAATGTTGTGCCTGAACATCCCAATTTGGCCAGCATCGCAGGAAAGAGTGTGACATGCCTGGGGGAAGGCAGGGTTGAAGCGGAGGGGTGTAAGTGGACCCCTCTTCGATCCTCCATGTAGGTTTCTACACCAACGGTGATACACTTCGATTGGGGGCTCGATGAGTGGGTGCGCTTTAACATTAATGGGTACCTCCTCTGGTTGGAGCCAGGGTAGGAGGTGTAGGGGTAGGGAGGTTTGGGTACCTTCAAGAGCAACCACTGCTTTGATGGGCCCGTGAACATTCCAGTCAATAATCCTAGCTAGGAGGCAGGCCATATAGTAATCCTGAAGATCCGGAAAGCCTAGCCCTTCTTTGTGTTTTGGGGCCTTTAGACGTGCATATTTAATTCTGGGGGGCTTCTTGCCCCATATAAATTGTGTACTTTCCTTCTTATATAGAGAGAAAAAAGTTGGAGGGACCCGGATAGGAATAGCTTGTAGTATGTAAAGGATACAAGGGAGGAGTGACATTTTAATTAAAGCTGCCCTACCGAACCGTGATACGTTTAGAGACTGCCACTGTCGCATCTCCTTATAAATGTTTTCCAGTATATTTAAATGGTTTCTGTGATAGAAATCAGAGAGTTTAGAGGGGATTTTGATGCATAGGTAGGTTAAGGTGTCTGGGTTCCACTGAAAAGGAAAGTTGGCCTGGCATTGCTTGACTTCATCATTGAGGAGGGAGATATTTAAAGCTTGAGATTTGGAATAGTTGATTTTTAGGTTGGACAAATTCTTAAAGGATTCCAGTTCCTTGAGTAGATTTGGGAGGGATATGTGCGGTTGGGATAAGAATAGCAGAAGATCATCTGCAAAGGCTGCTACTTTGTAGGATGAACCATTAATTGATATCCCATGAATAATCGGGGTTTGAGTGCAATTTGTTTAGGAATGGCTCGAGTGAAAGGACGTAAAGTAGGGGGATAGGGGGCATCCCTGTCTCGCTCCATTGGACAGATGGAAGGAGTCCGACAGGCGGCCATTGACCCTGACCCTAGTTTGTGGGGTTGAGTAATAAGCCAATATGCTGCCAAGCATCCCTGGTAGCAGTCCAATGCTCTTGAAAGTTGCTTCCAGGTAGTCTCAGGCCACTTTGTCGAATGCCTTCTCCACGTCCAACGACAAGAAAAAGCCCCCTTTATTTTGTGAAGTGAGCCAGTGGTGAATATTCAGGGCTTTCATGGTGTTATCCCCTGCCTCTTGCCCCGGAATGAAACCTACTTTCAGTCCAGAGATATAAGGGATGGCAAGGGAGGGAGCAGACGGTTGGCCAAAATCTTGGCATACAGCTTCACATCCACATTGAGAAGGGAGATGGGGCAGTAGTTTGAGACTTGGGAGCTGTCCTTCCCTTCCTTCCGGATCACAGTAATATGTGCTTCCAAAAGATAGGGAGAACAGGGGAAGAAAGGGCAAGCGAGCGGAAAGCCAATATAAATCTTGGTTTTTAATATATCTGAGAATGTGTGATAATACTGGAGCGTGAGGCCATCCGGGCCGGGACTTTTCCCTGGTTTCATTTCCTTCACCGCTCTTTCGAATTCAGTACCTGAAATAGGTGCCTCAAGTTCCAAGGCCTCTGACTCTGAAATCAGGGGGGATCTGAAGCAAGCAAAGAAGTCAGTAATAAGTTGTGTCCTAGTTTTCATCACGGAGATAGATTCATTGGGGTCTCTAAGGTTGTAAAGGGCTTTGTAGTATTCTTCGAATTGTTTGGCAATGGCTTCATTCGAGCAATGTTTAAGGCCTTGGGGGTCCTTAATAGATTGAATTGTCGTCGAGTTCTTTTGGGCCTGAACTGCCTTGGCAAGAAGATGGCCGCTTTTATTTCCCTGCTCATAAAATACTTTTTGTCGTAGCATTAGTTGTCGATGGGTCTTTTTGCCAAGCAGTTCAAGGAGCTGTGTTCTGACTTCTGTCAACTCTCACAATGTAGATGCAGCGAGGGTTTTCTTGTGTGTACAAGGAGTTCATCATGGCCTGGTGGGATTTTTTTAGGGCCGCTCTCCTCTGATGGTGCACTTGTGAACTTCCCATTGGGTTAATGGGTCTATATCGGGAGTGTCATTGACTACAAAGAAGTCTTTTAACTTGGTTGTAAACTGGGAAACCACGTTCGTGTCTTTAAGGAGGGATGAATTTAGTCTCCAAATCTTGGACCTAGTGACCTTTTCTAGGAAAGACAATGTTAAGGTGATGGGATGGTGGTCAGACAAGACCATAGATTCAATTGTTGCTGCAGATAAATAGGGGAGGTCAGTTTGAGAAAGAAAAAAATAGTCTATTCTGAAGAACTTTTTATGTATAGGGGAGTAAAAAGTGTAATCCTTTTCATTCGGATTGAGTACTCTCCAGGCGTCATTTAGTTGAAGACTCCAAGTAAATAAATAAATGGTGAACAATCCCACCACCTAGTAGTACAAAGTGCTCAAACAATGAGTCATCAGTTCCAAAAAGGCAAAATGAAAAAACTATACAAAATATAACAGTATAATGAAATGTAATAAAGTGCGGTCACATGGGCACTAAATCCGAATAGACTGAGGAAACAAAACTGCCTAAAACGTATAAAAAGCTATAAAATGAGTGACAAATACAGTGTGGGTACAAAGAATATATATATATATATATATATTGAACCAAATAAAAATATATAAATCAAAAAAAGTACATGTGCATGAGGACTAGTATCATACTAGCACATAAAAAATATTGTAAATACTGAAACAAAAAAAAAAAAAGGAATCTCAGTGCAAAAGGGCTAGTATCATACTAGCACATATGTGGTAACTCAGCAAATTCTTATTAGTGACTCCAAGTAAATAAATAAATGGTGAACAGGCCCACCACCTTGTAGTACAAAGTGCTCAAACAATGAGTCATCAGTTCCAAAAAGGCAAGTCCACAAGCCACAAGAAAGGGAAAAAAGTCTTCAGTGGGGACACCTCTGTGCTCGCAAGCAGCTCACCTTACTGCTGCAAGACAACAGCTTGTAATCCAATAACAAATCACCAGCAGGCAAGGGTCCCATCCAGTAGTTCAGGCGATTCGGGTGGTGGGTGTGCAGGATGGTATATAAAAAACATAAGCAGACAGTATATAGTATAACTCCATGGCGGCCAGAGTGGAAAAAAGGGACAGGACACAGAAGGGGGATGCACTCACTTTTGTAAAATGAGTGTGGGCGTCAATCCAATGAACGCCGAGTTCGTATACCTCAAAAGGGTGTCTTCAAACCGTCCCCATTTCCTCAATGCTCGTCACAATAGGATGAATATATGTGGAGTGTTGGAAGAGAATGCACATAGCGTGATCTCATATATAAATCAGTTTATTAGGTTAAAAACAACATAGTACACTTACATTTGGCAGAAGGCTATAGTAAAAATCATCCACGAGCACCGAGCTCGTATCCTATCGTCAGTCTGTGACAGTTCCCGTGCTCCAATCCTGACGCGTATCGTCACGTCACGTGACTTCATCAGAGGATAACACGGGGTAAAAAGTCTATGCTTTTATATGGTCTCTATGTAATGGGCGTTTGGTGGCCATTTTCTCGAAGCCCGCCACTACAAAAATGGACGCCCGGCGGCCATTTTCCCGAAGCCCGCCAATGCACTGGGTGAACCCAGCACTGGACAAATCTGTCGGCCATTTTGTTGAGGTCTCATTCTTATATTAAAAGAGGCACTAGTAGTCATAATCATGCCTAATGAAAGGCAGCCAAGAGGCGCAGCAAGCCGCACACACCGCAAGGTGCATAGCAGCCAACTAATATATGTAATCCTGGGAGAAAAAAATAAACTGGGAAACGTATAACAAATTTAAAAAATGTATAAAAAGGGGCAAGTATATAATAAAAACGAGAATACAAAAATCAGCAAAATTATAAAAAAATTTAAAAAATTAAAAAATAAATAAATACACTAGTGGTTAGTCCAGCAGGAAAGGGGACATCCAATAAATGTCAAAGGTAATGGATAATATAAAAAATTATTTTAAAAATATATGGAATAAGCAGAGATATCAAAAAGATACTGGAGCTCGGGGAATATCACAGGCTCACTGAAAGGGAATGCATAAGGTAAATACACTAAAATTAGAATATGTATATATGACAGTGATAACAATATAGCAAAACAAAAAGATAAAAAATATATAAGTAAAACTAATCAGGAGAGTATATAAGAAAATCAGTAAAGAATTAGAAAAGGAGAGGATATGGGACCCGGTGTACATAATCGCATGGGGTGCAGAAGATTAATAGTCGCTAAGAAAGCAATTCAGGTCAAACTCGATGTTAAGCCCTTTGGGTACAAGAGTGTCCATAGAAAAGATCCACTGGGGCTCGAGTTGACTTAAAATCCCCCACGCCATGGTTTGGTATAGGGCACAATACCCCAAAATCTCAGATGGCTAGGGTCTCTATTGTGACATTTATCAAAATGCCTAGAGACATTGTGTTTGTCATACCCCTTTTGAATGTTTTGAACATGTTGCTTGCTACGAATTCTCAATAGCCTTTTGGTACGGCCAATGTATTGGAGGCCACAGCTGCACTCCAACACATAGACCGCTCCCTCAGAATTGCACCCAATAAACTCGTTGATCTCATATTTTGTGCCATTGCTGTTTGATTGGAAAGACAACACTTTTTTGGTTCGGACGTTTAGTACGTTTAGTAAGGGTACAGGCATAACATCATTTACAAGGGTAAAATCCCTTTCCTGTGAAGAAAGAAAATTGTTTCTTTGGAGGATCAATCATGCTTTTAACTAACCGATCTCTTAGTGTGGGTGCCCTTTTGTAGATAAATTTAGGTTTATCTGGTAGCACCTCCCTGACCCTCAGATTTCAAAATATGCCAGTGTCGTGATACGATGCTTTCGATCTTCTTATATTGCGAGTTGTACTCAAGCACTAGGGGCACTTGATCCTGTTGACATGTTGGTCTTTTGTCTTCGAGCAATCCCCAGACAGTAGATGGGTGTACTTGGGTCCCAGTTGTTTCCACCAGTTCTATGCTTAACTCACTGCTGGATTTCTTCCAGTGTCGAAAGGAAGTAAGCATGATGTCTTTCATTTGCTGCATTAGGTTTCCTTGCATCTACGTTTCTCAGCATTGCCTGTTTCTTTGTGCTTCTTGAACTTGAACAGCACATCTTGAAACCCCAGTCTGCATTGAAATCTTTGCCTGGGTTAGACCTTGCTAATGCAGTATAACTACTTTGTGTCTCGTTGCTGTGCTCAGTCTTGCCGTGGTGTATGACCATCAGATGTCTCCCAAACTGTTTGTTTCAGTTAATGACTGTGTTTCAACCTACATATGAATATGATGATCATTAGCATCTGCTTGGTATAATTGGTTAATCATACACCTGGCTCTAATCCTACAAAATCCCCGGTTTTGTGCAAGTGCACAAAGTATGCAAGTGTAAGAATTTATGCCGATTTGAAACCAAAGGGTACTCACACCAAATCAATATTTGGTGTGATTGATTTTTCTTCTGTTTGCTTACTTAGCATTTTGTAAATCGATAAAAATAAACAATAAAATATATATTTTTGAAAGCATTCTTTCTTTTACAGCATTTCTTCACACCTGCCTAAAACTTTTGCATAATACTGTACAGATTGAGTTATAGCAGGATTGTAAAGTGTTGTAGCAGTAAATTATATGATGACATTCTGAAATAAAGTAATTGCAAGCACCTGAACATTAACAAAAGGGAGAAGTGCTCCAAGGAGGAATGAATATCACATAATTAAAACAGTAGGCCTCAGAAAATGGGATAACTGAATGTATTTGCCTCTGGACCCTAATGTTCAAGGGGCTCCAACTTAGGATATAAGGAGGTCTAACAATTAAACACATTTAACAGAGGGAGACTTTTCTAATTGACACCAGCGATGTGCTAGACCCTGAGTACCTAAGTCTTATGGTCAATAAGACTGGTCAGGGTTTGGGAACCAAGTTCTTTCCAGATCATATAATGCTTGTTAGGCAACCAAGGGTGTGGGGGAGAAGCCTGGAATGGAGGAGAAAAGTGGTAAATTAAAGAAATGGGGGGGGGGGGGCTCCTCTCCCCACTCCTCACTGCTGTTCATCACTCCTGAGTAAAACTTTTTTTTTATCATAAGTTTTTAAGTAGCATGCCACCTGACCTTACTTGCACATATATAGTAAAAAACTGTCAAAACAATTACATTACATATGCTTTTCTGTACACAATATAAACAGAGAGACACTGTTTCCACATCTGCCTAACAATAAACACTTGCCAGGACTGTATAACATTCAACAAAGCATAAGGGGAGCATGGATCAGAAGAATGTCCTTTACACTTCTGGTCAGCAAGTGAAAAATGTGTTCTGCCATTGATGTCAGTGGGTGTAAAAATAGACCCACTTATTGGTGTCAGTGAGTGTAAAAATAAATCATAATTGCCAACATTTGAAAATGATTAAGAGGGAATTTCTAAAGGGTTTAAGGGTTTAATTGTGACATGGGTACTGTGGTGCTGGTCAAAAGCTTGTGGGCATGAGATGTTAAGTGAGCACCGTAAATAAAGTGGATGTCACTTCACTGTGATTAACTGGTATTCTGGCATCATTCCCCTTCGGCTATGCTATGTTTTAGACAAAATTGGGCCTGGGAGCAAACTGAAGAAAAAGAGTTAAGTAAACTGCAGCATTGTGAGCGGATGCAATAATAAACCTCAGCACTGGTGTCAGTGAATGCAATAATAGCTCCCAGCATTGGTGTCAGTGGATGCAATATTAATAATTCCCCATTGGTGTCAGTACATGCAGTAATATCCCCGGCATTGGTGTTATTGAACATAATACCACCCCCAGAATTAGCGTCAGTAGGTGCAATAATAATCCCCATCACTAGTGTTAGTGAATGGAGCAAGAAACCATTAGGGTAGATGCCTGCAATGGTGTCAGTGGGTGCAGATCTTGCATTTTAGTATCTGTACCAATGCTTAGTAACTTTTTAGCACTTGGTGTGAAAATATGGAATTGATCAAGTTTACCTACCTCAGCACCTGCTCCTGCGATGCTCCATCATTACTGGTCTATTGCCTCAGCTTTATAGGCAGAGCTGGAACTATAATTTAGCTAATGGGCAGGATGACACTCCTGAGATATGCTGAAATGGGGAGTGCAGGAATGCAAGCATTTAAGCACATTGGGCATTTTTTTTACAAATTCAACAGGGACCCATCTGAGGATCCCCTGGTTCGTGCCTATTCCTGGGTATGCTGACTCTGGCACAACAGTTTCTATCATATGTGAGAAACTATGACTAATCCAGACCACTCTATGTTTTCTATTTGGTGTTTGTGCTCATCTATGCCAGGTTTTCATTCCCACCCACGTCTAATTACTGCTGCAGTTGATATAAAAGGTGAACACAAGATACAGCCAGAGAATGAGAATGAACACCAGCACCACATCCCAATGGTATTAAAACCAAAACCAAAGAAAAAGCATAGTTTTTGGCATTTATTTATGGCCTCATATTGAACCTGTTACCTTTTAGAAAACATTATTGGCAGTAAAATAAGTATTAAAGTAGTTCTAAAGCCTTAAAGTGGATGTAACCACTCACATATACCCAGTGAAGTGAACAGCCTCAGATGATATACAGAGATGAAACAAATCTCCCTACATACATTTTACATGCATATCTGCTGTCTTTAGCCTTCTATATTCTTTAG
Source organism: Aquarana catesbeiana (assembly GCF_042186555.1). Taxonomy (NCBI): domain Eukaryota; kingdom Metazoa; phylum Chordata; class Amphibia; order Anura; family Ranidae; genus Aquarana; species Aquarana catesbeiana. The sequence goes on along the minus strand of NC_133326.1, from coordinate 399,294,368 downwards.
AAAGTGAACATCGTTTTAGAGATCTTCTCTTCCTGTTCAGCACTGGGAGTGGATTCTTGTCATACAGCCAAGACCGCTAATTGCAGGAAAGGCACACACCCACTCTCCACATAGGCAGGGACTTGCAGAGCTGTGCTGTGACAAGGCAAGCTCTCTGCTAATGTATTTATACCAACCTCCCTCGACACAAATTTCAGGCTGGTTTAATCTTGGTTGACAGAGAACTTGCCAGAAGTTATAATGCTGATAACAGAGCAACAAAACAGCAGAAACACACCGGATGTAGTGCTTTGGAGAGAGATAAGAAAACACTACAGATATATGTGCTTAGGTCAAATTTTATGAATCAGGTTTACATTCACTTTAAGTTTTTTTTTTACCTTAATGCATTCTTTGCCTCAGGAAGAATAATTTACATTTTTTAGTTGTTCCTCATATTTTTTTTTTTACCATTCTCTGGGCTCTCTCTATTTCAAGGGCATCCTTCCTGAAAATTGTACTACATACTCAGAATGTGGCCAGAACCAGAGTTTTGTAAAGTTATATTCTGGTGTTCAATGGTAAATGCCAATCAAGCTCCATGGTGCTGAGCAGTGAGCACATGGCCCACTAGAGGATGTCAGGCCCTCAGACCACCCTCATAAATTTCTGATTGCTTGGTCAAAGACATTCACACCAATGGCCTGCTGAAGGTCATTTTGTAGGGCTCCGGCAGTGCTCATCCTGTTCCTCCTTGCACAAAAGAGCAAATACTGGTCCTGCTAATGGGTTATGGACCTTCTATGGCCCTGCCCAGCTCTCCTGGAGTAACTGCCTGTCTCCTCGAATCTCCTCCATGCTCTTGAGACTGTGCTGGGAGACACACCAAACCCTCTGGCAATGGCACGTATTGATGTGCCATCCAGGAGGAGTTGTACTGCCTGTGCAACCTCTATAGGGTCCAGGTATCACCTCATGCTTCCAGTAGTGACACTAACTCTAGCCAAATCTAAAACTAGTGAAAAACAGTCAGAAAAGATGAGTAGGGCAAAAAAATGTCAGTGGCCTCCACCTGTAAAACCGTTCCTGTTTTGGAGGTTGTCTCATTATTGCCCATCTAGTGCACCTGTTGTTAATTTCATTAACATCAAAGCAGCTGAAACTGATTAACAACCCCATCTGCTACTGACCAGATCAATATTCCAGGAGTATAACTGACTTAATGACTGATGCTATACTCTGATGACTGATGACTTAATGAGTGATGCTATATATGCTATAATACTATGTATTTCATTCACAGCACACTGGGTAGCTCTGCTTGCAACTAGGACAGGACTCAGTGCTGGAGCTTGTTTTGCCAACACGTCTTAATACAGCTGGTGGTGATGATGCAAGATCTGTCAGCTCCACCCCCTCCTCCTCCTCCTCCATGCCTTCCTCTGCTGATTTGTCATATGATCCACCAGTACCTTCTAAGCGTTCAAGGGACCAGTCAAAAAGTCAGGCTAAAAGATGCCATGCAGTGCTTAAGCTGGGCTGTCCAGGGGACGGGAGCCACACCGGAGCAGAGATTCTTTCATCTCTGCAGGGGCAGGCCCAGAGGTGGTTCACGCCACAAAAGCTTGAGCCAGGAATGGTGGTGTGCCATTATGGCATTAACCTCCTGTACACCCTTCAACAGGGAAGGTTGACACATGTGCCATGCACATATCCTTAATTCGGTGGTGCAATATTTCTTAAACAGTTACCCAGGTTTGCAATATTTTCTAAGGCATGCCAGAAGAGTCTGTAGCCATTTCAGGCAGTCATGCACAGCCAGTATTCAGTTGGATGAAATTCAGCAGGAATTCCACCTTCCCGTAAATCAGTCCCATGACTCTCTGGTTGATAAACCCTTGCATCTTTTCAAATTCCTTCCCCTTTATCCTCTTTGTATGGGGCTTCTACTTTTGGTTAACCCCCCTCTCTATTGAACCATTATTACTAGGGAATTTGTCTAATAGGGTTCTAGGTTTTCCTTAGTCATACAAGCATACTAGTTCTAGTTTGTATATGTATGACAATTAATAGTAGTAGTATAAACAATTGCTAGGTAGGGCCACTATATGACTTAAGTTGAGCTAGTTGTTAGGAAATTTTAGATGTAGAACACCCTCTAGACTATCGCTTGATAAATGTCTATAATCAATCGGCCAATTACTTTATATTATTTTATATGATTTCTTAATAATTTGTTACACCTATGTCAACAATTTTTCTAACAATCCACATAAATATTATGTCTATCAAAGCGTAGCACTGTGCAACCCCAGGAAGTGTGAGATACATAACCCCATGCGTCTTGGACTGGCCCCTAACCTTCTTAATAATTATTATTTTTGTGGTTACGATATTATGCACTTTGGCTCTTAGATCTCTAGGCTCGAATGTTTCCCTCTAGTTTATTGCCCATTTATTGGTCTATCTATCTATATGGAATCTCTTGATGGCAATGCATTTACGGTCAAATTTATAGCTAAATGATTAAAGTTTGATCATGGTATATACAGGGACTTCAGGTTTTGGTAGCCAATCCAAAAAGGGTCTCAAATGGAGACCTGCCCACATAATCAAACTCTAGAACAACACCCAAAAGATAGAAGACACCTGGGATGTGAAGTTGAATTTTAAATCAAAGATTGAAGACAAGATAATATGACAATATAATAATGCCTGTAAAGGTCCACCAAACTAGAAAAGTTTATTAAGTAAACCAATGCGCATATTATATATATTTTGTTTTTTTATATATATATATATATATATATATATATATATATATATATATATATATATATATATATATATATATATATATATATACGCTAGTAGACACATGATTATTTTCAATGTTCGCATTCTTCAACTTCTCCCATTGTGTACATCCATGACCTTGGGATAAAGACCATGAAAAATACTAAAATAATATTAAACAATAACAAAATACAAAGTAACAACATTAATTTTCAAATCGTAAATGATAAATAATCTCAAAGGAAACCTGTGTATAAATAATGATAAACAAAATTCATGAAAATGCAAAACATGCTGAAACTATACAAAATTGCAAAATAACATATACATGAAATTGATGTGGAAATACCAATAATCCTATTCCCAGCACTATCAATAAAGTCTTGGTAACTACATATATACACACACACACACACACACACACACACACACACACACACACACACACACACACACACACACACACACACACACACACACACACATCACCCTGAAATATATAAATCTAACTACATTTGAAAATTGTGTAGATAAAACCTTAATTTTCGTTAAAAATGATTATGTATAAATCTTTATTCCCACATAAATCTATGCGCTCAAGAGAAACGCAAGCCCAGCTCGACGACATCTGGAATCCATGTTGGATTCATAAACAAAAGATATATCTCAAATTTGCAACAAACGGCCAAGAAAAAAAGAGAAGAAAAAGACAGAAAATCATCATCAGATGGGGAAGCATTTAAATGGTGCATGGAAAAGGTGGGAAAATAAAGAGGGACCCTAGAGAAGTTACGTAAACATCTTTTTAATGGACTAGCTATATGTGCTAAATAACATAAACTTCAGACGGTGGTCCAAAATTCATAGAGATCTATAAATATTACCTGGATTGCTATGCAAGGAACAGTGAACAAAGAGCAATGATCTCGTATCTGTGATTGCTATGGGAAAGGTGGTCACGCTACTGATTTTTTTTGTTGAATTTCAAAGAACACTAGAAAATCAACACACCTGCCCACACAATATCTGTTGATTTTCTAGGGTTCTTTGAAAATCAACTGAAAAAATCAGTAGCGTGACCACCTTTTCCCATAGCAATCACAGATACAACGAGATCATTGTTCTTTGTTTACTGTTCCTTGCATAGCCATCCAGGTAATATTTATAGATCTCTATGAATTTTGGACCACCTTCTGAAGTTTACGTTATTTAGCACATATAGCGAGTCCATTAACCGCTTGACATCCATGATATAGCCGAATGACGGGAACAGCGTGGACCTGAATTTCCGGGAGGCCGTCATATGACGGCCTTCCCTGTGCACGCGCCCTGCGCGCACTGTGATCACCGAGTCACTGAGACTCGGGTGATCACCGATCCGAGTAAGGGGCTGGTCCCGGCCCCTTACCATGTGATCAGCTGTCAGCCAATGACAGCTGATCACACGATCAAAACAAAAGCTCTGTGATTGTTTTTTTTTCTCCTCACGCTGACAGCACGAGAAGAAAAAAAAGCCGATCACCGGCTTATCTGCAAGGGACATCGGTCCCGAAGAGGAAGAGGCAATTCTGCCTCATATGTCCCACCAGTATCCCCTACCAGTGCACCTGCCATTGCCACCTGACAGTGCCCACAGTGCCACCTATCAATGCCCATGAGTGCCACCTATCAATGCCCACAAGTGCCACCTATCAATGCCCACCAGTGGTGCCAATCAGTGCCACCTAGCAGTGCTGTCTATCAGTGTAACCGATCAGTGCCCGTTATTGCCACCCATAAGTGCCACCTATCGGTGCCCATCACTGCCCCTCATCAGCGTACATCAATGTAGGAGAAAAATTACCTTTTTAAAAATTTAAGGTAAGGTGATCAAATACCACCAAAAGAAAGCTCTATTTGTGGGAAATGATAAAAAAATGATAAAATGATAAACATTTCATTTGGGTACAGTGTTGTATGACCGCGCAATTGCCATTCAAAGTACGTCAGCGCTGAAAGCTGAAAATTGGTCTGAATAGGAGGGGGGTTTAAGTGCCCAGAAAGCAAGTGGTTAAAAAGATGTTCACGTAACTTCTCTAGGGTCCCTCTTTATTTTCCCACCTTTTCCATGCACCATTTAAATGCTTCCCCATCTGATGACGATTTTCTGTCTTTTTCTTCTCTTTTTTTCTTGGCCATTTGTTGCAAATTTGAGAGATATATATATGCAGTTACCAAGACTTTATTGATAGTGCTGGGAATAGGATTATTGGTATTTCCACATCAATTTCATTTTTATTTTGCGATTTTGTATAGTTTCAGCATGTTTTGCATTTTCATGAATTTTGTTTATCATTATTTATACACAGGTTTCCTTTGAGATTAATAATCATTTACGATTTGAAAATTAATGTTACTTTGTATTTTGTTATTGTTTAATATTGTTTTAGTATTTATCATGGTCTTTATCCCAAGGTTATGGATGTACACACTGGGAAAGGTTGAATAATGCGAACACTGAAAATAATCATGTGTCTAGCGTATATATATATATATATATATATATATATATATATATATATATATATATATAAACTTTTCTAGTTTGGTGGACCTTTACAGGCATTATTATATTGTCATATTATCTTGTCTTCAATCTTTGTTTTAAAATTCAACTTCACATCCCAGGTGTCTCCTATCTCTTGGGTGTTGTTCTAGAGTTTGATTTTGTGGGCAGGTCTCCATTTGAGACTGTTTTTCTATTGGCTATCAAAACCTGAAGTCCCTATATATACCCATGATCAAACTTTAATAATTTAGCTATGAATAAGCTCCATGATAGGATGTGAAACGCATTAGTATTTTTTCTGTTCCTCCCTGTACATGAGGTGACTGCATTTGGATTTTATTTCTTCATATCAATAAAGATGCCTTCTATGGTGTGCGGCTGTCCAGGATCTTTTTCTTTTATCAGTGATATCTGTCCCCAGTGTCACCTATTAGTGCCACCTGTCCCCAGTGCCATTTGTCATCAGTGCCACCTGTCAGTGTCATGTGCCATCTGTTATCAGTGTCACGTATCAGTGCCATCTGTCATCAGTGTCATGTGTCATCAGTGCCACGTATCAGTGACATCTGTCATCAGTGCCACATCAGTGTCACCTGTCATCAGTGCCATGTATTAGTGCCATGTGTAATCAGTGCCACGTATTAGTGCCATGTGTAATCAGTGCCACATCAGTGTCACGTGTCATCAGTAGGGATGAACCGAACCCCCCCCAGGTTTGGTTCGCACCAGAAAATGCGAACGGCCCGAAAATTTGCACAAACGTTAGAACCCCATTGAAGTCTATGGGACTCAAACGTTCAAAATCAAAAGAGCTTATTTTAAAGGCTAATTTGCATGGTATTGTCCTAAAAAGGGTTTGGGGACCTGGGTCCTGCCCCAGGGGACATGCATCAATGCAAAAAAAAGTTTTAAAAACGACCGTTTTTTTGGGAGCAGTGATTTTAATGATGCTTAAAGTGAAAAAAAAGTGAAATATTCCTTTAAATATCGTACTTGGGGGTGTCTATAGTATGCCTGTAAAGTGGCGCATGTTTCCCCTGCTTAGAACAGTGCCGGCACAAAATGACATTTTTAAAGTAATAAAAGTCATTTAAAACTGCTTACGGCTTTAATGTAATGTCCGGTCCCGGTAATATGGATGAAAATCAGTGAGACAAATGGCATGAGTACTCCCCACCCGTCCATTACCAGACCTTTTGGGTCTTGTATGGATATTAAGGGGAACCCTGCACCCAAATTAAAAAAAGGAAAGGCGTGGGGCCCCAGGCCCTCTGAACAGCAGTATACAGGTGGTGCAAACAAGACAGGGACTGTAGGTTTGTTGTTAAGTAGAATCTGTTTGTAATTTTGAACTGGTACATTTTTAAAGTGTAGCTCCAGCCAAAAAATCTATTTTTAAGCTTTTTGGAAAACATAGGGAAGGGTTATCACCCCTGTGAAATTTGTTTTGCTGTCTGTGCACCTCTTCAGAAGATTTTACCTCACTATCTGTCCCAATGACAAATGTTTTTTGACAATTTGGGTTTTTTAGTGAAACAAGGCTTGGTGATAAAGCATCAGTGGAAAGGAGGCACGTTTTTCCCATATTAACTCTTACAGGAGAGAATTTCCCTTCTTAGGGGTAGAATTCATCTCACTTCCTGTTGTCTACTTCTGTTTGCAAGTAGGAGTCGTTTGTAAGTTGGATGTTTGAAAGTAGGAGCCTGCCCTATATACTCTGCAGAAATTGGGGCCTTAGGTCTTGGTGTTGCCACAGCACTGTAAGCCCTCACAGTTACTCTTGGTGGGCACAGGAACGGGCTCTGCTGTGAAATATTAGATCGAGAATTGTAATTACATGCCCCTGTTGAACAGGGTCAGAAAATTGGGCCTTTGGTGGTGGTGGTGCTGGTGCCACAACACTGTAAGTCCTCACAGTTACTCTTGGTGGGCACAGAAACAGGCCCTGCTGTGAAATATTAGATCAGGAATTGTAATTACATGCACCTGTTGAACAGGGGCATAAAAATTGGGCCTTTGGTGGTGGTGGTGTTGCCACAACACTGTAAGACCTCAAAGTTACTCTTGGTGAGAGCTGGAATGGGCCCTGCTGAGAAATATTAAATCAAGAATTGTAATTACATGCACCTGTTGAACAGGGGCAAAAAATTGGGCCTTTGGTGGTGGTGGTGCTGGTGCCACAACACTGTAAGTCCTCACAGTTACTCTTGGTGGGCGCAGAAATGGGCCCTGCTGTGAAATATTAGATCAAGAATTGTAATTACATGCATCTGTTGAACAGGGGCAGAAAAATTGGGCCTTTGGTGGTGGTGGTGGTGCTGGTGCCACAACACTGTAAGTCCTCACAGTTACTCTTGGTGGGAGCTGGTACGGGCCCTGCTGTGAAATATTAGATCAAGAATTGTAATTACATGCATCTGTTGAACAGGGGCAGAAAAATTGGGCCTTTGGTGGTGGAGGTGGTGTTGCCACAACACTGTAAGTCTTCACAGTCACTCTTGGTGGGAGCTGGTACAGGGCCTGCTGTGAAATATTAGATCAAGAATTGTAATTAAATGCACCTGTTGAACAGGGGCAGAAAAATTGGGCCTTTGGTGGTGGTGTTGCCACAACACTGTAAGTCCTCACAGTTACTCTTGGTGGGAGCTGGAACGGGCCCTGCTGTGAAATATTAGATCAAGAATTGTAATTAAATGCACCTGTTGAACAGGGGCAGAAAAATTGGGCCTTTGGTGGTGGTGGTGGTGTTGCCACAACACTGTAAGTCCTCACAGTTACTCTTGGTGGGAGCTGGTACGGGCCCTGCTGTGAAATATTAGATCAAGAATTGTAATTACATGCATCTGTTGAACAGGGGCAGAAAAATTGGGCCTTTGGTGGTGGAGGTGGTGTTGCCACAACACTGTAAGTCCTCACAGTTACTCTTGGTGGGAGCTGGTACAGGGCCTGCTGTGAAATATTAGATCAAGAATTGTAATTAAATGCACCTGTTGAACAAGGGCAGAAAAATTGGGCCTTTGGTGGTGCTGGTGCCACAACACTGTAAGTCCTCACAGTTACTCTTGGTGGGTGCAGAAATGGGCCCTGCTGTGAAATATTAGATCAAGAATTGTAATTACATGCATCTGTTGAACAGGGGCAGAAAAATTGGGCCTTTGGTGGTGGTGGTGCTGTTGCCACAACACTGTAAGTCCTCACAGTTACTCTTGGTGGGAGTTGGTACGGGCCCTGCTGTGAAATATTAGATCAAGAATTGTAATTAAATGCACCTGTTGAACAGGGGCAGAAAAATTGGGCCTTTGGTGGTGGTGATGCTGTTGCCACAACACTGTAAGTCCCCACAGTTACTCTTGGTGGGAGCTGGTACGGGCCCTGCTGTGAAATATTAGATCAAGAATTGTAATTACATGCACCTGTTGAACAGGGGCAGAAAAATTGGGCCTTTGGTGGTGGTGGTGCTGGTGCCACAACACTGTAAGTCCTCACAGTTACTCTTGGTGGGCGCAGAAACGGGCCCTGCTGTGAAATATTAGATCAAGAATTGTAATTACATGTCCCTGTTGAACAGGGGCAGAAAAATTGGGCCTTAGGCACTGGTGACACAACACTGCAACCCCTCACAGATACTCTAGTTGGAGCGCAGGAATGAGCCCTCCTGCAAAATATTGCATCAAAAATTGTAATTACACACCCCTGTTAAACAGGGGCTCAAAAATTAGGCCTTAGCCACTGATGCTGGTGCCACAACACTGCAACCCCTCACAAATACTCTAGCTGAGTGCAGCAACGAACCCTCCTTGTAAAATATTGCATCAAAAATTGTAATTACACACCCCTGTTAAACAGGGGCTGAAAAATTGGGCCTTAGCCACTGGTGGCGGCGCCCAGAACCAAAAATATTCTTACAAGCTATCAGCATGATCATTGAGGAGGAAGAGGATAGTCACTCAGCATAACAGGATAGTCACTCAGCATCAGCATAGGCAGTCTTGAAGGGATCTGACATTTCAAAAAAAATTATTCAGTTACATCAGCATTAGGTGCTTGGTAGCTGGTGGTGATCCAAGACTGATTCATTTTTATGAAGGTCAGTCGATCGACCGAGTCGGTGGACAGGCGCACCCTGTGATCGGTTACAAAACCTCCAGCAGCACTGAATGTGTGTTCCGAAAGAACGCTGGATGCAAGACAGGCCAGTAGCTCAATTGCATACTGTGCAAGCTCTGGCCAGTGATCCATCCTCAAGACTCAGTAACCCAGAGGATTTTCGGTGGGAAAGGTGTCCAAGTCAGATCTTGCCCCTAGGTATTCCTGCACCATGTAAAACAGTCGCTGGCGATGGTTGCTGGAACTGATAATACCTTGCGGCTGCGGACTAAAAAATTGTCTGAACGCATCAGTCAGACAGCCACCTTCTCCACCGCTCCTTCTTTGACTGACCAAAGCCTCAGCAACACGTTGTCCATGAACAGGAGTTTGTAACCTCCCAGTCTTTGGGAACATGTTGCACAGACCTTTCTGCAAGGCCTCCCGAAGATGTTTCATCCTCTGCTCCGTCTGTGATGGGAAGATAAGGTCCCTTACCCTTGTAACGTGGATCAAGGAGGGTTGCCAGCCAGTATTGATCCCTCTCCTTGACACCACGAATACGACGATCCTTCCGCAGGCTTTGCAGGATCAGGGAGGCCATGCAGCGTAGGCTTGCTGAGGCATTCGGTCCGGAGTCCTCTGGGTCACTAAGGATGACATGATCCGCAGCCACCTCCTCTCAGCCACGTACAAGTCCATGGGTTTCTTGGGACTGTAAATGATCCCTTAAAGACTGCTGCTGATGCTGAGTGCCAGGCTCCACCTCCATGCTGACACAATCCTCCTCTTCCTCCTCCTCCTCCTCCTCTTCCTGTGTGATCGGCGGGAACGCAGGAACACTGTTTGGATAAAGGCGGCCTTGAGAGCTAAGGAAGTCCTCCTCTTCCTGCCTCTGTTCTGCCTTAAGTGCCCTGTCCATTATTCCATGCAGCGTGTGCTCCAACAGGTGGATAAGGAAGGGGGACAGTGTCACTGATGCATACACTGTCACTGCTCCCCATCCTCGTGGCCTCCTCAAATGGTGACAGGACAGTGCATGCATATCTGATCATGGCCCACTGGTGTGGGGAAAAAAAACAAGCTCCCCTGACCCTGTCCTGGTGCCATAGTTGCACAGGTACTCATTGATGGCCCTCTGCTGTGTGTGCAGCCGCTGCAGCATGGCCAACGTTGAGTTCCACCTGGTGGGCATGTCACAGATTAGGCGGTTCTTGGGCTGGTAAATTCCTTTTGGAGGTCAGCCAGATGAGCACTGGCATTATATGACCTGCAGAAATGCACACAGACTTTCCTGGCCTGCCTCAGGACATCCTGTAAGCCCGGGTACCTGCCCAAGAACCACTGCACCACCAAGTTAAGGATGTGAGCCATAAAGGGCACATGGGTCAGTTGTCCCTGTCGGAGGGCGGAGAGGAGGTTGGTGCCATTGTCGCAAACAACCATACCTGCCTTAAGCTGGTGTGGCGTCAACCACCTCTGAACCTGCCCCTGCAGAGCTGACAGAATCTCTGCACCAGTGTGGCTCCTGTCCCCCAAGCACACCAGCTCAAGCACCGCATGGCATCTTTTGGCCTGCGTGCTTGCGTAGCCTCTTGAACGCCTACGGAGCACCGCTGGTTCCGAAGTCAAATCAGCACAGGGAGAGGCCATGGAGGAAGAAGAAGAGGAGGGGGTGGAGGAGAGAGGTGTGGCAGAATCACTACTAGTAGTGTTTTTTGGAGGCGTGGTGGCAGGTGGCTGCCAGAAGAGTCACCCAGTGCACGGTGAAAGATAGGTAACATCCCTGTCCATGCCTGCTGGACCATGAGTCAGCGGTAATACTGTATGCACCTTACAGCTGACCGCCTTGTCCAGCGAGGCCAAGACATTACCTTCCACATGCTGGTAGAGAGCCAGAATCACCTTCCATGAGAAAAAGTGGCGTTTGGGAACCTGCCACTGAGGAACTGCACATTCCACAAACTCAAATGAAGGAGGCAGAGTCTACCAACTGAAAAGGCAGCAGTTGAAGCGCTAGCAATTTAGCCAAGCTAGCATTCAACCGCTGGGCATGTGGATGGCTGGGAGTGAACTTCTTTCAGCGGTGCAGCAGCTGGGCCAGGGAAATCTGCCTGGTACAAATTGACATTGGTGTACCGATAGCAGATTGCCCCCAAGTACTTGCCTGTGACACACCTAATTCTACACCTTCATTCCTCTCAGTGCAGGTCTCAGAGAGGACTGAAGGTATAGTGGGGTTGGAGATCCCAGCTGATGAGGAGCAAGGAGAGGTCCTCTTTGTTCTTTGGTGTGGGTCTTTTAGGTATGCTTGCCAACGAACTGCATGGCAGGTCAACATATGTCTGGTCAAGCATGTGGTGCCCAAGCGGGAGATGTTTTGGCCACGAGAGATACGCTTGAGACATATGTTGCAAATAGCAGCGGTGGGATCTGATGCACTCATCTAAAAAAAGCCCACACCAAAGAACTTTTGGAATAACACGCAGAGACAGCAGTGCCCTGCACATGCGGAGCTCTGCGGTGTGATGCAGTCGGTGTGCTGCCTTTAAGCTGGCCCCTGGAGGGCACCCACGTGGAGTCAGTGACCTCATCATCCCCTCCCTCCTCATCACTGGAGCAATGCTGGCAGTATGTTGCAGCTGAGGGAACATGACTGCCAGATTGCTGTCCTTCTTGGGCACCCCCTCTCTCTGGGCTCACGTTACTGCCTTCCTCTAGCTGGGTACCATCATCGGAGCCTTCAAAACGCTGGGCATCCTCCTGGAGCATGTATCCAACACTGTGGTCAAACAGTCCGGGGGACTCCTCGGGAGGACATGGTGGGGCTAGGGAAGGAGTGACTGATGCCATTGAGCCAAGGGAAGAGGCCGCGTTGGCAGCTGCTTTGCCAGACAATGTACCCTTAGCCTTGGTGAGAGAGGATGAGGAGGATGAGAACGGCTTGGTCATCCACTCTACCAAGTCTTCCGCATGTTGGGCTCAACACGGCCAGCTGCCGAAAAAAAGGACATGTGCTGATGAGGATGCACCGTCTCCACGACCAGCACTGTTGCCTCTAGACACAGAGCCTGCTTGCCCTCTTTTATTGGCTTGTGACTGTCTGCCTCTCCTTGTTGGCCTACCAGACATACTAATGGCCTGCAGTGAGATGTACTGCACAAAGCTGGGATATGTATAGATATACTGATACTGCAGTTAGCAGAATCAACTGCCTGCCTGTAGTATTATTAGTATTGTCTTCAGGTAGCTTTAGGTGCACACTGTGCAGGGGACGCAGTACACTAACTGTAAATACTGTAACTGCCTGCCTGTGGTATTAATAGGAGCAGAACAACAGCAATTGTCTTCAAGTAGCTTTAGGTGCACACTGTGCAGAGGATGCAGTACACTAACTGTAAATACTGTAGCTGCCTGCCTGTGGTATCAATAGGATCAGAAGAACACCATCAATTTTATTCAAGTAGCTATAGGTGCACACTGTGCAGAGGACACAATACACTAACTGTAAATACTGTAGCTGCCTGCCTGTGGTATTAATATAGGATCAGAAGAATACCACCAATTTTATTCAGGTAGCTTTAGGTGTACACTGTGCAGAGGACACAGTACACTATCTGTAAATACTGTAGCTGCCTGCCTGTGGTATTAATAGGAGCAGAACAGCAATTGTCTCCAGGTAGCTTTAGGTGCACACTGTGCATTTTACGCACTACATTAACTGTAAATACTGTAGCTGCCTGCCTGAGGTATTAATAGGATCAGAAGAACACCACTAATTTTCTTCAGGTAGCTTTAGGTGCACACTGTGCAGAGGACACAGTGCACTAACTGTAAATACTGTAGCTGCCTGCCTGTGGTATTAATAGGAGCAGAACAACAGCAATTGTCTCCAGGTAGCTTTAGATGAACACTGTGCAGAGGAAGCACTACATTAACTGTAAACACTGTAGCTGCCTGCCTGTGGTATTAATAGGATCAGAAGAACAGCACTAATTTTCTTCAGGTAGATTTAGGTGCACACTGTGCAGAGGACACAGTACACTAACTGTAAATACTGTAACTGCCTGGCTGTGGTATTAATATGAACAGAACAACAGCAATTGTCTCCAGGTAGCTTTAGGTGCACACTGTGCAGAGGATGCACTACACTAACTGTAAATACTGTAGCTGCCTGCCTGTGGTATTAATAGGATGAGAAGAACAGCACTAATTTTCTTCAGGTAGCTTTAGGTGCACACTGTGCAGAGGACGCACTACACTAACTTGTAAATACTGCAGCTGCCTGCGGTACTGTACTAATAGGATCAGAAGAACACCACTAATTTTCTTCAGGTAGCTTTAGGTGCACACTATGCAGAGAACGCATTACACTAACTTGTTAATACTGCAGCTGCCTGCGGTACTGTACTAATAGGATCAGAAGAACGTCACTAATTTTGTTTAGGTAGCTTTAGGTGCACACTGTGCAGAAGACACACTAAACTAACTTGTAAATATTACAGCTGCCTGCGGTACTGTACTAATAGGATCAGAAGAACACCACTAATTTTCTTCAGGTAGCTTTTGGTGCACACTGTGCAGAGCATGCACTACACTAACTTGTAAATAATGCAGCTGCCTGCGGTACTTTACTAATAGGATCAGAAGAACACCACTAATTTTCTTCAGGTAGCTTTAGGTGCACACTATGCAGAGGACCCACTACACTAACTTGTAAATACTACACCTGCCTGTGGTACTGTACTAATAGCATCAGAAGAACACCACTAATTTTCTTCAGGTAGCTTTAGGTGCACACTGTGCAGAGGACGCACTACACTAACTTGTAAATACTGCAGCTGCCTGCGGTACTGTACTAATAGGATCAGAAGAACACCACTAATTTTCTTCAGGTAGCTTAGGTGCACATTGTGCAGAGGACGCACTACACTATCTTGTAAATACTGCAGCTGCCTGCGGTACTGTACTAATAGGATCAGAAGAACACCACTAATTTTCTTCAGGTAGCTTTAAGTGCACACTGTGCAGAGGACGCATTACACTAACTTGTAAATACTACAGCTGCATGTGGTACTGTACTAATAGGATCAGAAGAACACCAGCAATTTTCTTCAGGTAGCTGTAAATACTGTAAAAACACCTGCCTGCCTGTCAGTAGTAGGAAGAGAATAACAGGAACGGATCTCGCTAAACCAAATACAGTGTGTATATATATACTGTATGTATCGGCATATAACACACACTTTTTTCCCCTGAAAATCAGGGGAAAATCGTGGGTGCGTGTTATAGGCCGATCCCCCCCCAATTGTGTGTGATCGGAGCCGTGTGGAAATTCAAATACGGCGCCGAGACTGCAGGGACTCGGCGGAGCAGAGCTACACATAGCCGAGAGTCCTCGGGTTTTCTCGGCGCCGCTTACAGTCCCGCCCATAGGGCGGAACTGGGCGGGACTGTAAGCGGCGCCGAGAAAACCTGAGGACTCTCGGCTATGTGTATCAGCGCTCCGGCGAGTCCCTGCAGTCTCGGCGCCGTATTTAAATTTACACAGGGCTGTGTATGACGGCAGGGATCGCGGCGATCCCACAAAGCTGCACGGGGGCAAGGCTGCACGGGGGGGCAAGGCTGCACGGGGGGGCAAGGCTGCACTGGGGCAAGGCTGCATGGGGGCAAAGCTGCACTGGGGCAAGGCTGCACTGGAGAAAAGCTGCACTGACAAGGCTGCACTGACATGGCTGCACTGACATATCTGCACTGACAAGGCTGCACTGGGGCAAAGCTGCACTGACAAGGCTGTAATGGACACTGGGGCAAGGCTGCACTGACAATTCTGCACTGGGGCAAAGCTGCACTGACAAGGCTGCACTGACAATTCTGCACTGGGGCAAAGCTGCACTGACAAGGCTGCACTGACAAGGCTGCAATGGACACTGGGGCAAGGCTGCACTGACACTGACAAGGCTGCAGATGGACACCGATAACGCTGCATTGATGGGCATTTTAATGTAAGTTTTTCTTCCTTAAACTTTACTCCTAAAAGTTTTTTTCCTTAAAATTCCCTCCTTAACTTGGGTGCGTGTTATACGCCGGCGCGTGTTATACGCCGATAAATACGGTGTATATATATATATATATATATATATATATATATATATATATACACAACACCTAGGATGTAAATATATACACAATACACTGTAAGTGCAGCTAACTGACTCGCCTGCCTACTCTATGTAACTTAAATCAAATGACACTGTCTCTCTTTCTATCTATCTCTCTCTCTCTCAACACTGGAACACACTACACAGGGCCGCTGTGCAGGCGGCCTTATATAGTGTGGGGCGTGTACTAAACACCCTGAGCCATAATTGGCCAAAGCCACCCTGGCTTTGGCCAATTACGGCTCTCTGTACAGACGGCACTGTGATTGGCCAAGCATGCGGGTCATAGTGCATGCTTGGCCAATCATCGGCCAGCAATGCACTGCAATGCCGCAGTGAATTATGGGACGTGACGCGCCACTCGAATTAGGCGTGAATGGCCCATATCGTTCAGAATTCGGCGAATGACCGAACAGGCAATGTTCGAGTTGAATGGGAAGTGATTACTGCGCTAAACCCTAAAACACAAGGAAAAGTAAACAGCTACAAAAAATGTGACAAACCTATAAATACAAGAAAAGTCAAAATGCAGCGCTAATAAATGAACAGATAGTGATCACCATATGTGAAATGATGTGGAAAACTAAACTGAATCATATAAGAAAACGTCAATCTGTAAGTAAACAGTATGTGTGATGGACCTCGGTGGAGGCTGTAATCAAGAAGTAGTGTCCAAAAGTGAAAACAAAAATCCAATAAGACTGATGTAAGTGCGATGTATCAGGGACACAACTCCATCCGTAATGGAAACATCCAATAAGAGGATCTTCAAATACCGAACGAGATATAAGTGCTCTTACCGGAACAGGTGGACGCTAGTGCCTGCAGCATTGAGTCTAACAGGCAGTGCCACAGCAGGCAGGCATGTAGATGGCCTCTAGGGTGGGATCCCAGGGGACAATGGATGGCTTCCGGATCAACCCGAACTCTGGACCGTGAAGGATGG
This sequence comes from Aquarana catesbeiana, assembly GCF_042186555.1. Taxonomy (NCBI): domain Eukaryota; kingdom Metazoa; phylum Chordata; class Amphibia; order Anura; family Ranidae; genus Aquarana; species Aquarana catesbeiana. Next base: position 399,277,852 of record NC_133326.1, on the reverse strand, counting down.
ATCTCAATGATGAGTTCAATGATAAGTTCAAAGTACGGACATCCACTCATATCCAGACAATATGTGGGAAAAAAGAGTATGCTTCCACATAGTGCAGGTCAAAAAAGGTTGTTTATTGCTAAAACCACCATACATGTAAAAGTGATCACAAGTGATAAAATAGAAAGGCAATGTAGAGAGTAGCAACAGCCCTACGCGTTTCGACCAATGGGCCTTCAACAGGGGCATGAACACGATTCGAACACGAAACTCATCCCTAGTCATCAGTGCCATGTATTAGTGCCATCTGTCATCAGTGTCACCTGTCATCAGTGCCACGTATTAGTGCCATCTGTCATTAGTGCCACATCAGTGCCATGTATTAGTGCCATCTGTCATCAGTGCCACATCAGTGTCATGCGTCATCAGTGCCACGCATTAGTGCCATCTGTCATCAGTGCCACAGTGTCATGTGTCATCAGTGCCACGTATCAGTGCTATCTGTCATCAGTGCCATATCAGTGTCATGTGTCATTGTCCTGGTTCTCCAGGGCCTTCAAAAGTGTAATAGGTAGTCAACAAGTTAGATGTGTAATTTATGCTCCTAAAACACCTGATGGTGCTCCCTGCATTTGGGCCTCTCTGTGTGGCCAGGCTGTGAAAAAGTCCCACACATGTGGTATCCCCATACTCGGGAGGAGTAGAATAATGTATTTTGGGGTGTTATTTGTGGTATCCACATGCCATGTGAGAGAAATAACCTATTACAATGACAATTTTGCGGGGAAAAAAATCTTCATTTTGCAAAGAATTGTGGGAAAAAATCAACATCAAAAACCTCACCATGTATCTTACTAAATACCCTGGAATGTCTACTTTCAAAAAAGGGGTCATTTGGGGGGTATTTGTACTTTCCTGGCTTATTCGGGTCGCAAGAAATGAGATAGGCCACCAGTACATCAGGTGTAATCAATTTTTTATGATTTGCACCACAGCTTGTAGACTCTAACTTTCACAAAGACCAAATAATATCCACTAATTTTGGGTTATTTTTAACAAAGATATGTATATAGCAGTATAAATTGTGGCCAAAATTTATGAAGAAAAATGAATAATTTGCAAAATGTTATCACAGAAACGAAGAAAAATGCATTTTTTTCAAAATTCTCTGTCTTTTTTCATTTATAGCGCAAAACATAAAATACCCAGAGGTGATCAAATACCACCAAAAGAAAGCTCTATTTATATGAAAAAAAGGGAAAAAAATCATTTGGGTACAGTATTACATAACTGAGTAATTGTCATTCAAAGTGTGAGAGCACCAAAAGCTGAAAATTGGTCTGGTCAGGAGGGGGGTTTAAGTGCCCAGTAGGTAGGTGGTTATACAATGTTTTTTATAATGTCTACAATGTTTTCATACATAATAAGATATAGGTTCATGAATATTTGTATACGATTGAGCCTACACATACTAAGGAGCCACTGATAACACTTTTTACGTCCATATATGTGTATATATGGTTTTACATGTCGGCTCTCTGTACAAATGTATGTGTGTGTGTGTGTGTGTATATGTATATATATATATATATGTATATATATATATATATATATATATATATATATATATATATATATATATATATACATACATCCTTTTGTTTATTTCCATATGTATCCATTTATATATTATTATATTTTAGCTTCAATCAGTGGTCCAATCTCCCTCTTTTTCTCCCCTTGTAGTGGTGGTAGGCACTTTAGAGGCCCCACCCATTGTGGGGATGGCCGTATTGTACTTGATACACTCTGCCCTTTTTCCCTACCAATTTAGGGGAGAATGGCTGCTTCCCCTGGCTAATGCAAGGGTGATGGGTCGCTGTGAGCCTTTGCACGATCTTGCTGCATCTTGCTGCATGATCTGACAGGCAGTAGGTTCGTGCCATGGGCCGTCGCACTGCTAGAGGGAGAGGGGCCATGTGAACCTGATGGCTAGAGTAATTGCGCACTCTGAGCTCTGGCACTGGAAATGACATTTGTAAGTACTTCCGGCGGGGCGGTAAGTGACGTCTGCCGCAACCTGAAGTGGCGGGTGGAACACAAATCCACTTGCGCTTTCTGGTTGAGGCATAGCATGCGTGCCACACGATCTGACTAGTGGTACGCATGCTATACCCTCACTCTCTACCATCATATCACCATTATTATTATTAATCTAAGCCCCATTGTAAATGATGGATGCATCCTCGCTTTCATCCCCCCAGTCTTTTTCCCCCACTGCCCCTTCAGCATCCCCTCCATCCCATCCACTAGCAGTAATGGTGGACTGCATGATGTGGAAGGATATAACACTTCAAAAGGGTAGGTGAATTTTGGAGTGACTATTTGATGCTATATCATAATGTGAAATATTGAGTATTGGATCTGGTTATAAAATGAAATGAGATGACAGTCAGGTGGATATGGGAGATGTACCCTACTGCCAGTGCAAGGAATTAGCCTCCTCTCTATAGGAATGAAGATGTAATTGTGTGTTTGACAACACAACTTAGCATATGGTATATATTGATGGATTGGCATGGTGGATGGGGCCCACCTGGATGGGTGTGGCAGGCTCTTGTGGGTGTCCACCCAGACATGTGAATGGCTTTATTTAGAGGGAATCTAGAGAAGGTTAGTCTACTATAGCTGAGGCTCTGATGAAGAGGGTACTCCCTAGTAACATGTAAGCTGTTTGCGATACCATAATACCCTTATAATACCCTCATAATACCCGGTCCAGGTTGCAGGTGTCCAGAAGACACGGTTTCCAAATTCTTGAAACAATGTTAAGCCTTTCTTTTAACATTTGTTTGTGAGTATGACTCTTGCTTTTACTATTTAAATAAATGTTATCTTTGGTAATGGGCAAGGTCGGTGCGCTCTCCCTGTTTTTCTATATGTTTCAGCTCTAAGGACACCCATTGTTCTAAGGAGGGCAGCAAGACCTTTGACTTTCCATATTTTATCCAAAGGGTTGGCCACACCACTTACATATGGACTAAGCTCCTGAGAGCAGGAGATTGTTTTGTGTTGTTTGGAACTCAAGTTTGGCAATGCTGCAGCAGCTGCACATGCAGCAGAGGGTTGTCAACAAGTACCTTGTGAGTATGGCACAAGGACAGGCTGAGGGTGGCTAGGCTTTTTTTTCGCCATGCCAATGGCTGCTGATAAAGGATGCACGCACTGTACTGTCAACATTTGATGAGGCGACAAGGATGGTGAGCCATGACAATGCGTGAATCAGTGACACAATCCTTCTTGTGTTCCTGCTGGAGCATACTCTGCATGACATTATTGACAGGGCACTTGAGGCAGAGCATAGGGAGGAAGAGGAGGACTTCCTTTCCTCTCAAGGCCCAGATGCAGACATCATTCTTGCAACACCACAGAACACACAAGAGGACAAGGAGGAGAAGGAGGAAGAAGAAGAGGAGGAGAAGGAGGAGGAGGATCATTCTGGTGGTTTTGGAGGCATAGAAGAAGAGGAGGACATACATCAAACGTGATGGTTTTCTATTCCCAGAAACCTTGGGGGTTTGACGTGGCTGGGAGGAATGCAGTTCCAGATACTGTAACCTTGAGGACTCGTGGTGCATGGACTCCCCTGTATTTCAAAGCCTGTGAAAGAACCCAAGAATTTGTGGCATCAAGAAGAAGGATCATTATTGGTTGGTAACCATCCTTGACCACCGTTATAAGGGGAAAGTCTTGGAACTCATCCTGCCCTTGCACAGGATGAAATATCTTGAGGACACCTAAAGAGGAGTTTATGTAACACCTTTCCAGACTCTGGTAGGTTACAGTCTCATTGAAAAGCTAATTTTGGGGCTTCTGTTGATCAAAGGGGGAGCAGTGGAGAAGGGGGCTGCCTCAGTGATGCATCTCAAAATGTTTCTAGTCCTCAGTGCCCAGGGCTGTCAGCTTCAGGATCAGCAGCATCTGCATGATATGGTGGAAGATTATCTAGGGGCAAAAACCTGGAGACCTGGAGAGCTTTTTATCTTCAAGTAATTTTTTGGTATAGGTTTCATGCGCACAATTAACACCCAAGGACCAATTTTTCACACCTATTTGACAGGTGCATCAAATTTAAATTTTTTCAGCAGGATCAATTTTTGCTTGCATCAAGAGTACCTCTAGAACAGGGATATGCAATTAGCGGACCTCCAGCTGTTGCAGAACTACAAGTCCCATGAGGCATAGCAAGACTCTGACAGCCACAAGCATGACACCCAGAGGCAGAGGCATGATGGGACTTGTAGTTTTGCAACAGCTGGAGGTCCGCTAATTGCATATCCCTGCTCTAGAAGGTTGCGAGGTGAAAGCACCACAAAAACCCAATTTTTCCGCAACTGTGTGACGGGCATCAAATTTCATTTTTTTACAGCATGGCCAATTCTTGCTTTCATCAAGAGTATCTCTAGAAGGTTATGGGTTGAAAGCACCACCAACTTCCAAAGCCCAATTTTTCTGCACCTGTTACTTCTATCGAAAGTCTTCAAAAGAGACACCAGACTTTATAAAAAAAATGTTAATCTTGGCCCGAGTGTACTATAATTAGGCTTCTGCACATGAGGCTTGCTCACTGTGGTGCATACTTTTTTTTCCATCCAAAGTCTGACAAAGAGACACCAGAATTTATCCAATACATCTCTAATCTTGTTCCAAGTGCGCTAAATTGTGGACTTATCATATAGACTGGCTCCCCAAGCTATTGTTTACAAAATAAAGAATGCTTGCAGGGAAATAAAATTTAAATGTCATTTTTTTCTTTATAAAGGTCAGTTTTGCTGCAGAAGGTGCTGTACACTGTACAGATGTGCCACTATACAGGCAGACTAAGGGGACCCCCTAGGGTCCATATTTAAAGAAATTTTTAATTTTTATTTTTTCACTTTAAGCATCATAAAATCATTGTTCATTTAAAAATGATCTTTTTTAAACTTTTTCTTTTTGCATTGGTACGTGTCCTCCAGGGTAGTATCTGTGCCCCATACCCTTTTTATGGCCAATAACTTGCATATAAGCCTCCAAAATGGGGACTTTTGATCTTTGAAGTTCGGGTGCTATAGACTTCAATGGGGTTCACAGATTGGGTCCGGACTTTTGCGATGTTTGAGAGTTCTGGCTCGAACTGAACCGAGGGGTGGTTGGCCCATTTCTAATCCAGATGCATGCTTATAATCAGGAGCTTTGGATCTTGTGACTGCTGTGATTGGAATGCCCACCTCCACCTCCCGGAATTTTGATTCACTTCTAGGGCCAGAAGGCAGCGGCAGGAAGGGGTTAAATAAATACCCTTATAAATGCATGACAATAGTCTGCTAGTTATGATTGCTGCAGCTTGGCATTGCATGCTATTCCTGGACCCCCAGATCCTTTTAAAACCTCGATTAGGTCTTCTTGTAAAGTTGCTGCATTATATCCTGTTGCAAAGTTATGGCCCTGATTGAATTATTTATTCAAACATCTATATTATTTATGAACAAGTTAAACAGAATTGGTCCCAGGACAGAGCTCCGATGTACACCTCTTACAACTTTCGACTATTCAGAAAATGTCATTAATCGCTACGCTCCGGACACACACCTGTAACCAAAATTCTATTCAACTACATACAATACCATTAATACCAAAATGTGTAAATTAAGCATTTTTCACCTTAAAGAAAAAAATCTAAATTCATTACATCCACATGCTTTCCTCTGTATAAATTACAGATCATCTTCACATAAAATGTTGAAAGGTCGGTTTGGCAAAAACGATCTTTCATAAATTCATGTTGGTTGCTATTATTACTATTTTCCTTGACAAATGCTTGGATTTGGCCCCTTATTCATTCCAATAGTTTACTCACTATTGATGTTAGACTGACTTTTCTGTAGTTTTCGGGCATATATCTTGACCCTCTTTTGAATTCTGGTACTGTTTGCTTTTTTCCAATCTGTTGTTATCATTCCAGTTAGTAAGCTGGCCTTAAAATTAGGAACAATGGTCTAGTTATAGCAAAGATAGGTTCTTTGAGAACTATTAGGTGTAAGCCATTTGCTGTTGGTGATTTATAAGGATGAGCCGAATACCCCCCCCCCTCCGGTTCGGTTCGCACCAGAATATCCGAACAGGGAAAAAATTCGGAAGAACATACGAAGACCGTTAAAGTCTATGGGACACAAACATGAAGAATCAAAAGTGCTCATTTTAAAGGTTTATATGCAAGTTATTGTCATAAAAAGTGTTTGGGGACCCGGGTCCTGTATCAATGCAAATTTTTTTTTTTTAACTTTTTTTTTTCCGGAGCAGTGATTTTTTTATGCTTAAATTGAAACAATAAAAATTGGGTCTGGTATGAATATTAAGGGAAACCACGAACCAAAATTAATAAAAAAACCTTTGTGTGGGGGTCCCCCCAAAATCCATACCAGGCCCTCAGGTCTGGTATGGAAATTAAGGGGAACTCTGCGCCAAATTAAAAAAAAATGGCGTAGGGGTCCCCCACAAAATCCATACCAGACTGAAGGGTCTGATATGGATTTTAAGGGGAAACCTGTGCCAAAATAAAAAAAAATGGTGTAGGGGTCCCCCCAAAATCCATACCAGACCCTTATCCAAGCACACAACCTGGCAGGCAGCAGGAAAAGAAAGGAGACGAGAGAGCACCTGAACCGTACCAGGCCCCCCCTATGGGAATTGGTAACGGGTACATTGTACCCCTACCATTTCACAAAAAAAGTGTCAAAATGGTAAAAAAGACAAGAGACAGCTTGGGACAAGTCCTTTATTAAAAAATAAAAAAATAAAAATGTCCAGTGATATAAATTCACGCCGCCCAAAAGATCGAAAAAAAAAGCCACCGAGTGACGCTTCTTCTGGATGACAGCTGAGGGTGGGGCCAACCGGTGATGTAAACAGGTGACCCCGCCCCCCTTTGATGCCACGGGGGCTTTTTTCCTTTTTCGGTCCGTCGGGCAGCGTGAATTTACGTTGCTGGACATTTTTATTTTTTTATTTTTTAATAAAGGACTTGTCCCAAGCTGTCTCTTTTTTTTTACCATATTTGACACTTTTTTGTGAAATTATAGGGGTACAATGTACCCGTTACCAATTCACATTGGGGGGGATCTGGGGGTCCCCTTGTTAAAGGGGGCTTCCAGATTCCGATAACCCCCCACTCACATACCCCCATAACCACCGGGCAAGGGTTGTAGGGTTGAGGCCCTTGTCCCCATGAACATGGGGACAAGGTGCTTTGGGGTCAGACCCCAAAGCACCCTCCCCATGTTGAGGGCATGTGGCCTGGTACGATTCAGGAGCGGGGGCGCTCTCTCATCCCCTTTCTTTTCTTGCGGCCTGCCAGGTTACGTGCTTGGATAAGGGTCTGGTATGGGTTTTGGAGGGGACCCCTGCACCATTTTTTAAAAAGTTTGGCGTAGGGTTCACCTTAAAATCTATATCAGACCTGAAGGGTCTGGAATGGATTTTGGGGGGGAGCCCTACACCATTTTTATTTTAATTTGGTGCAGGAGTCCCCTTAATATTCATACCAGACACAAAGGGCCTGGTAATGGACTGGGGGGGACCCATGCCCTCTTTTTCAATGAGTTTTATCTATATTACCGAGACCCCACAATTCATTACAGCCGCAATCATTTTTAAATGACAATTTTTCCTTTAGAAACGTCCATTTGCTGTGGTACTGTTCTAAACACGGGGAAAATGTGCCACTTTACTGGCATACTATAGACACCCCCCAGGCACATTATTTAAAGGATTATTTCATTTTTATTGCTTCACTTTAAAAAAATCACTACTCCCGAAAAAAGGTCAGTTTTAAAAAAATAATTTGCATTGATACATGTCCCCTGGTGCAAGACCCAGGTCCCCAAACACTTTTTATGACAATAACTTGCATATAAGCCTTTAAAATTAGCACTTTTGATTTTTTTATGTTAGTGTCCCATAGACTTTAACGGTGGCTTTTGAATTTGCCCCAGATACCGCATATTGTTCAGTGTTCGCCGAACATCCCGAACAACCAAAGTTTGGTCCGAACTTATGCTCAGGCCAAACCGTTTACACTTCCCTAGTGATTTATTCACATGACCTTTTTCAAGTCTTTTTTTGAACACAGGTTTCTGTCAACCATAAGGTTTACATAGTTGTTAAGGTTTAAGGAAGTGAAGATTTATAGCAGGGATATGCAATTAGTGGACCTCCAGCTGTTGCAAAACTACAAGTCCCATCATGCCTCTGCCTCTGGGTGTGATGCTTGTGGCTGTCAGAGTCTTGCTATGCCTCATGGGATTTTTAGTTCTGCAACAGCTGGAGGTCCGCTAATTGCATATCCCTGATTTATAGGGTCACCGATCAGGTGACTACCAACAGCTGGAGCCAACATCCAAACTATTGGAGTAGAACCTAACAAGGATTCTACCAAAAAGCAAGTTCACTGGTGATTCAGGCAATAAGAAACCATCTGTGAACACTAGGTCCCAGGATCAAATCCTGGGCATGGTGTGACAGATACTATTTTTATCTGCAAGTTCCTGGATATGGTCCTTTATCATCCCCTCCAAAAGTTTACGAACTATTGATGTTAACCTGACTGGGCTGTTTTTTCCAGGTATGTATCTCAGGCCTTTCTTGAATATTGGTACCACGCTAGCTTTACACCAATCAGCTGGTATTTTTCCAGTCAAAATGCTTTCCTTAACCACTAAGCTACCGCCCACCATTATATGATGGCGGGACGAGGCAGCTCTTGTTCTGGGCAGACGTCATATGACGTGATCGCCCTCCCGAGCCACTAGGGGGTGTGCGCGTACCGCCGGGGCACGTGCGCGTGCCCGCCGCGTCGCTTGGGACCCGGTGCGCGTGCCCAGTGGCCGCGATGTCCGCCGGCACCCGCGATTCCCGGGTAACAGAGCAGGACTGTGGATCTGTGTATGTCAGAGAGGAGAGGAGACCGATGGTGTGTCCCTTGTACATAGGGACACCGATCGGTCACCTCCCCCAGTCAGTCTCCTCCCCCCACAGTTAGAATCACCTCCCTAGGACACACATTAACCCCTCGATCGCCCCCTAGTGTTAACCCCTTCCCTGCCAGTCACATTTACACAGTAATCAAAGCATTTTTATAGCACGGATCGCTGTATAAATGTGAATGGTCCCAAAAATGTGTCAAAAGTGTCCGATATGTCTGCCGCAATATCGCAGTCACAATAAAAATCGCAGATCGCCACCATTACTAGTAAAAAATAAATAAATAAATAAAAATGCTATAAATCTATCCCCTATTTTGTAGACGCTATAACTTTTGCGCAAACCAATCAATATACGCTTATCGCAATTTTTTTTTTACCAAAAATATATAGAAGAATACATATTGGCCTAAACTGATGAAAAATTTGTTTAAAAAAAAAATTGGATATTTATTATAGCAAAAAGTAAAAAATATTGTGTTTTTTCAAAATTGTCCCTCTTCTTTTGTTTATAGCGTAATAAATAAAAACCACAGAGGTGATCAAATACCACCAAAAGAAAGCTCTATTTGTGGGGAAAAAATGATAAAAATTTTATTAGGGTGCAGTGTAACATGACCGTGCTATTGTCATTCAAAGTGCGACAGTGCTGAAAACTGAAAAATGGCTTGGGCAGGAAGGGGATGAAAGTGCCCTGTATTGAGGTGGTTAAAGATTAGGAATAATGGGCTGGCAATAACATGGCTACGTTCTTTGAGGACTCTTTGGTGCAAGCCATGTGGTTCCAGTGATTTGTTCATATTAGGTTTTTCTAGTCTTTTTATAATGCTGTCTTCTGTTAACCACAAGGGTATATTTCTCGCTGTGTTGCTAACCCTATCATCCTGTCTATCATACTTCTCCTTTTCCATAGTAAAAACTGAGAAGAATGTATTTAATACAGTTGCCTTCTCCTTGTCACTTGTAACCTTGATCATCCTTTATGGGACCAATAAGCTCTGACTTAGCTATGTGTCTCTCATGGTCTATTTTTGCTGCCCTGATTGCACTCTTGCATTTCCTATTGCATTCTTTGTAGTGCTGGAATGTTGATGGTGTACCCTCAGCCTTAAATGTTTTAAAGGACAGTTTTTGTTCTTTAATGTGCCTTTTTAACCTCCCTGGCGGTATTCCCGAGTCTGGCTCTGGTTGGAATTTCAGAACCCCAAGCCCGACTTAGGATCGCAACACAGGATCCAGGAAAAGCTTACTTACTTTGTCCCCTGGATCCTGCAATGTCTCCCCGCAATGTGAGCGGCTCGTGCTCCACTCGATTAATCACAGAGTCGAGCTCCATTCCCTGCGAGTGTTGCGAGGCACAGGGATGGAGAACGGCGCTAAATTCAAAAAGTGAAAGACATACAATACATACAGTATACTGTAATCTTACAGATTACATTACTGTATGAAATTATTTCACATCCCTTTTGTCCCTAGTGGTTTCTCCAGTGTCCTGCATGCAGTTTTATATTATAAAAACTGTTCTTCCTGCCTGGAAACTGGAGATTGTCCATAGCAACCAAAACCGTCCCTTTACATCAAAAGTGGTTTTAGACCAGCTAGAAAACAGCGATAATAAATTAGAATCACTTGCAGAATTGAGGGATAGTGATTTGTTGGGAGATCTGTCATCAAACACTGAAAAGTAATGACAGCAACAATTCTGCAACTGAGCAAATTTCAGTGTTTTTGATTTGATTACATTATTGAATAATTTTTATTATTGTTATATTATTATTTGGTATAATTATTTATAGTTATTTATTATATTATAAGTTATGATTTTGTGTTTCAAACTTTATCATACCTGGAATGTCTACTAGACTAGGTTTGGACAGATTTAGGTGAGTTATTCCTAAGAATTACAGGCCTACAATATAAAACGCCAAATTTCCATGCAAAATAATTGTACCGCTTTGAGCATCAAAAATCTGAAATAATCAAACCACCAGGGAGGTTAAACTTGAATTTAGCCACCCAGGTTTAGTCTTAGTTATTTTATATTTGTTGCCCTTTGGAATACACTGGCTAATGCCATTACCAAAAATGTTCTTAACCACTTAAGGACAGAGCCTCTTTCTGAGATTTGTTGTTTACAAGTTAAAAACAGTTTTTTTCGCTAGAAATTTACTTAGAACCCCCAAACATTATAAATGTTTTTTTTTTCTAACACCCTAGAGAATAAAATGGCGGTCGTTGCAAATACACTTTTTTGAATTAAAAAATAAGACAACAGTTAGCCCCCTTTTTTTTATACTGTGAAAGAAAATATTACGCTGAGTAAATTGATAACCAACATGTCACGCTTCAAAATTGCGCCCGTTTGTGGAATGGCAACAATATTTTACCCATAGGCGACGTTTAAAAAATTCTACAGGTTGCATGTTTTGAGTTACAGAGGAAGTCTAGGCCTAGAATTATTGCTCTTGCTCTACCGATTGTGGCGATACCTCACATGTGTAGTTTGTAGACATGTGCATTTGTTGTCGTCCGAATGCATTTTCGTCCGAATTTCAGGTATTTTCGTTATCGTTTTAACAAACGATAACGAAAGTGCAGAGTCTGAAAAACGAAAGATCCGACATAAACAAATGCTTTATTTTCGTTTTCGTTGCTACAACAGTTCGCTATAGATAGGAGATTCGACATGATGATGACAATAACAATCTGTGTCCATCAAACCTGTGGTCGAATGTGCCTAACCTTAGCTCTATTAGTCCAAGATTATTCTACATAGAGAGAAAAGATTCGACGTAGAGAGAAAAGATTCGACGTAGAGAGAAAAGATTCGACGTAGGGGAGGAAAGATTCGACATAGGGGAGGAAAGATTCGACGTAGGGGAGGAAAGATTCGACGTAGGGGAGGAAAGATTCGACGTAGGGGAGGAAAGATAAATAAAAATAATGATGATGATGAATGTTATTGGCTGATTGTAACCAAAGAGATGGAGCAGTAAAATAGCTAGAACTAAGTACACACGTACTTTGGCTTATGGTGTCTGTTGAAAGTTCTAAGAAGATTCGACGGAGCAGGTAAACTATACGGCATTGTACAGTTTAGCTGCTCCGTCGAATCTTCTTTGAACATTCGACAGACACCATAAGCCTTCAATGACAGATTCGACCTTAATTTGGATTTTCGGACGAATGCAATTTTTAACAAAAAACAAAATAAATAAAAACGAATTTCGGGAGTAACTAAATAAATTTATTTTTCAGACGAAAACGAAATTCCGAAACGAAATATTTCAGTGTGCACATGTCTAGTGGTTTGAACACCGTTTTCATATGTGGGCACTACTCACGTATGCGTTCACTTCTGCACATGAGCTCGGCGGGACAGGGTGCGTTAAATTTTTTTTTTCTTATTTATTTTATCTTTTCTGTTTTATTTTTACACTGTCCTTTAAAAAAAAAAAAGTTGCTTTAAGAGCTATGGGCGGAAGTGACATTTTGATGCCACTTCCACACTGCAATGGTATGGAGATGGATAGGGGCCATCTTCCCCTCACTCATCTCCATACCAAGCCAGGGAGAGGACCCAATCACCTCCGCCTCTACTGACGGCTCCGGTAAGAGGCGGAAGGTACTGAAGAGTGGCAGGAAGGGGGTGCCCTCTTCCGCTGCCAATAAAAGTGATCTCACGGTGAATCCGCTGCAGAGACCACTATTATCAGAAACAGGACCGCTCACTAAAGAAGAGAATACCGGGGTTATGGTAGTTTAGCTGCTGCCATAACAAAGATATCCCTCTTCAAAATGCTGACGTATAATGGCGTGAGCCGGTCCTTGAGTGGTTAAAGCACTCCTACTTTTCCTCCAAGCTTTTGGTTTCTAGAATATCTTCCCATTTAGTGTCATGAAGTATGGAGCTCAGTTTGGAAAAGTTGGCTCTCTTGAAATTTAATGTACTAGTTTCACCCCCTTGTCTGCTTTTCCTGTGCCTTACAGTGAACGCAATTGTCCTGTAATTGCTGTTCCCCAAATTTTCCCTTACTTCCACATCTACTATCAGCTCTGGGTTATTAGTAATTAGAAGGTCAAGCAGAGCCTTGTTTCTAGTTGGGTATCCACCAACTGACATATAAAAATGCCCTGCAAGACACTTAAGAAGTGTCAAGCCTTAGAGGAGTGAGCAGTTTCTTCTGCCCAGTCAATATCTGGATAGTTAATGTCCCTCTTGATGACTACATTGCCCTGCCTTACCACCATTTTGTACTAAGCATGGGATCTTAAATTAATATTATTGTTTATTTGAATCACAGATATTATTTAGAGCTACAATTAGTATATTTTGGGAAGGTCTTCTTATAGATCAACAAATGCTTTGTGCAATTGCTATCAATATTTTAAGTTAAATATAAATTCAACTTTTTCTAAAAAGTATATACAGTAACACGTGTAATTGATAGAAATGCTGTTTCATAATTGCTTATAAAAAATGTCCTTGCATATCAATATGCATCTTCTATGGGTTTGTGAAACTGTCATACAAATTTTAGTTTTACATCCTGCAACATGCCAACCTGGAGGAGTTAACATTTAGATGTTGGAGTTTTTTGAGGTTCACCTTAATGGAATAATGACATTGCAGCATTGCTAAATTCAGCACTAAAAGTGATCAGATGGTGATAATGAATACTGACCACCCCACTGAGAAAACATTTTGAGAAATGACATGGTAAGTTTCATTGAAAAAAAACAGTTAAATAACTATGTATACTGCATGTTTATATTTGTGTTCTGTATGAAATTCTTTAATATATTAGTGATTGTGAAAACAAAGCAGGGGGAAACAAATGCCATTAAGGTTCCAAACATGACAATAAATCCATTTTCAACAGATTGTGTTGACTAACTAAATGAAAACAAATGTTTGCATCTTATATGTAAAATCTTGAAAGCATTTACTTGTACAAGTCGACTTTAATAATTCGCTATCTACTGACTGTGACAACATGAGCATTATCTGGAACTGATATGCATTTTAAAAATGCAATGTCAGAAGGCTTTTAAGGATGCATACTCCTTTTAATATGCCTAACATAATTTTTTTGTAGAATATTTGCTTATGGAGATCTTTTTTCTACAAAGGTTCCTTCTCTTTTCAGTTGATTTGTTGATGCTTAACTTCAAACCCTGTAGCATATTAGTAGAGATGAACTTCTGGTTTGAGTTTAACACGACTTCTACTTGAACCCAGACTGTTTACAGATTGTTGAATAGGCAAACAAACTAGCCATATTTGGCCAGTTTGCCCTCCCAAACCCTTGTATTATGATTTTAAACAAAGGTCTGTCATTTAGCAGCAGCAGTTACATAGTTACATACATACAGTAGTTACATTGAAGGTAAGGTTGAATAAAGACAATAGTTCATCCAGTTCAATCTGTGTAGGTGCACGTGTGTCAGTGTCTATAATTATTTCCCACATCCCTGTACATTGTGCTCTTTAAGATGCACATCCCAGATTCTTTTAAAAATAAATGGTGGAAGAGAGTTACCAGAGGCGTAACTAAAACCTTTAGAGCCCAGGTGCAAGAAAGCACGAAGGGCCCCCCCTGACCCCCTTTGACCCCCTCTGACCCCCTCTTTCCATCGGTCCCAGGGCCCTTCCCTCTGAGCCTCAGGCACTTCCCACTAATCCCAGTGGCATGGCATTATACCCCCTGCTGAACTTGACCCATTCAAGTGAATGGTGCTGCTTTGCAAGCTCCCCACATCTGCTTGTAATGCACATGGTTATGGCATGCTAGTGCAAAGTTGAAGGTGTTGCAGAGGCAATATGACGCCTCCTTACTGCCTGTCAAATGATCTATGAAGAGCAATCTGAATGCTAATTGTTCTTCAGAGACCAAAGTAAGCCCTAATTATTTTATTACATTTTTTAAACAGTTTTTAGAATTTATTTATTGACTTTTTTTTTACATGTTAAACAGCTGTTTGGCTTTGGTGAAACATCAGGGCTCTAAACAGACCCATGATTGCTGAGTTTTGAGATAGGAACACCATGTGGCACTATGTTGTTTGTGAAAATGTATGTGTTAGCAGATGTGTTGGGGTGCCATTAACAATTTATGGCACTGCCGTGTGTCTATTAAAGGACAGTGCATTTGTGTGTGTGTCAGGAAAGCCACAATTTTGTCCACATTTCTGTCTTGCAAAAGGTACGAAACTAGCCTGGGCTCACATCAGGGTGCTGCAATTTGGCTGCAGTGTGATTGTATGTGTGTTTTACATGTGGTTTTAGGTGCGCTTCCATTGAATTCTATTAGGCAGTGTGTTTTCTGAAAGCTCATCAAATATGTAGCATGCAGGAGTTCGATGTATTTTCATGAAAACGCATAAAATAATTAATTAGTAGTGTACCATATACTGCATGTAAACTGCTCATACAATCACACTGTGGCCAAACTGCAGCACACTGATGTGAGTCCACTATTAGGCCCCTTTCACATGAGTGGACTGATTGGGTCAGCGTGTCAGTTTTCAGGCAGACCCAATTGGACCCTCCATTCTCCTCTATGAAGTGACAGGTGTAAACAGAAATGCGCCCATTTACACCTGCTGACATACTATCCGATCCGCTAAAAACAGGCGGATGGGGATCCTCATCTGTCTGGTGGACCAGATTGGATGGCAGTTGGATGTAAACAGACATGTGGTCTGCTTACATCCGCCCACCCATAGAGGAGAACAGGCTGTGTCTGTGTCTGCTCTGCATAAGTGGAGTGGTCATGGACCAGCCATATGTCTGCTCAGCGGGGATCAGTGGACATATTCTTTACTGAGCAGGTGGACTCCTGGCAGAGCCCAACCTGTGAAAAAGGGGTCTTAGGGATAAGAAAGGAGTGAATAAGTGGGGGTCTAAGTAGTAAGAGTACATGAAGTATAAGTATCCAAAATAAATAAATGGAGTTCAGAGAAAGTGCTAAGGCTGCATTATAGGGACAGGACAGGTAGTAGAGGAATACACTGGGATGGAAAGGGTGTCAGACATATGGGAGTGTGGAATGACCAGAGGTGGGGGGGGGGGGGTTCTGCAGGGGCTTGTGTAGTGCAGATTTATGGGTGGTAGAGCAGATAGGAGAAAAAAGGATAAAGTTAACAGGAAAAAAGTTCAAGAGGATCACTGCTAATTTACTGCATGATTGTGGAGGGAAGGTAGAGAGAGGTGCCGACCACTGGAGAAGAGCGGATTAAGTGAGACTGAGGAAGAAGGTGAAGTGACACGGTAAGGGAACATGCTGAGAGCCAGGGGGAGTGAGTAATAGTTGCAGAAAGAAGGAGAGATAAGGCAAAGTTTGAGTGACTAGAACTGCAGAGCTTGGGAATTGACATTGTGCATATGAGGGAGAATAACGGTCTCTACTGTCAGAAAGGAGAAGTGGCAGAAGCTCCCTATGTGTCCCTCACTCCCCCCTCCTCACCTCACAGATTAAGAGCGCCCAGGCAGGCTCTCCACTCAGCATCCATGCTGTCCTTCTTATAAATGGAGTGCTTGCAGTCATTCCTCGTAATTGAGGGTGTCCAGTCCCTTATTAGTTTTGTTGCCCTTCTTTGGGCTCTCTCCAGTTCCAGCACATTCCTTCTGAGTTGTGGAGTTTGAAGTTTGAAGCAGGGTTAGGTTATAAAAAAAATATCCCAAGCTTCGAACATCTCACAGAGCACTGTTCAATCCATCATCCGAAAATGGAAAGAGTATGGCACAACTGCAAACCTACTAAGACATGGCTGTCCACCTAAAATGACATGCCGGGCAAGGAGAGCATTAATCAGAGAAGCAGCCAAGAGGCCCATGGTAACTCTGGAGCAGCTGCAGAGACCCACAGATCAGGTGGGAGAATCTGTCCACAGGACAACTATTAGTCGTGCACTCCACAAATCTGGCCTTTATGGAAGAGTGGCAAGAAGAAAACCCTTGTTGAAAAAAAGCCATAAGAAGTCCCATTTGCAGTTTGCGAGAAGCCATGTGGGGGACACAGCAAACATGTGGAAGAAGGTGCTCTGGTCAGATGAGCCAATGCAAATTGGCGCTACCCATTTATCCCCTGGGGAAAAGGCTAGAAGGAGATATCAGGGACTCTGCTTATACTGTGGCAACCACGGCCACTTTGTCGCTAGCTGTCCTAATAAGCTGAGAAATGCCAAGAGTCTAGTGCGGGTGGGGTCTGCTTCTATAGCCTATACTATGTCAGTTTCCCTCAGAGATAAACTATTTAAATTTTCTCACCGCCTCTCAGCTTTCATAGATTCTGGTGCTACTAGCAATTTCATTGATAGGGACCTAGCACACCGTCTACAGAATCTGGTGACTAGGGATGAGCTTCACGTTCGAATCGAACGCATGTTCGACTTGAACATTGCCTGTTCGTTCGTTCGCCGAATTCCAAACGATATGGGCTGTTCGCGCCAAATTTGAGTGGCGCATCATGGCCCATAATTCACTGCGGCTTCGCAGTGCATTGCTGGCTGATGATTGGCCAAGCATGCACTATGACCCGCATGCTTGGCCAATCACAGCGCCGTCTGTACAGAGAGCCGTAATGGGCCAAAGCCAGGGTGGCTTTGGCCAGTTATGGCTCAGGGGGTTTAGTACACGCCCCACACTATATAAGGCCGCCTACATGGCGGCCCTGTGTAGTGTGTTACAGCGTTGAGAGAGAGATAGATAGACAGAGAGACAATACATCCTAGGTGTTGTATATATATATATATATATATATATATATATATATATATATATATACACTGTATTCAGTTTAGCTAGATCCGTTCCTGTTCTCTTCCTACTACTAAAAGGCAGGTGTTTTTACAGTATTTACAGCTACCTGATGAAAATTGCTGGTGTTCTTCTGATCCTACTAGTCCTATTAGCTACAGTATTTACAGTTAGTGTAGTGCGTCCTCTGCACGGTGTGCACCTAAAGCTACCTGAAGAAAATGAGTGTTCTTCTGATCCTATTAGTACAGTACCGCAGGCAGCTACAGTATTTACAAGTTAGTGTAGTGCGTCCTCTGCATGGTGTGCACCTAAAGCTACCTGAAGAAAATTAGTGGTGTTCTTCTGATCCTATAAGTACAGTACCGCAGGCAGCTGCAGTATTTACGAGTTAGTTTAGTGCGTCCTCTGCACAGTGTGCACCTAAAGCTACCTAAACAAAATTAGTGGTGTTCTTCTGATCCTATTAGTACAGTACCGCAGGCAGCTGCCGTATTTACAAGTTAGTGTAGTGCGTCCACTGCACAGTGTGCACCTAAAGCTACCTGAAGAAAATTAGTGGTGTTCTTCTGATCCTATTAATACCACAGGCAGGCAGCTACAGTATTTACAGTTATGCCCTGTACACACGGTCAGATTTTCCGACGGAAAATGTGCGATCGGAGCTTGTGTGGGCTCCATCGAACATTTTCCATCGGAATTTCCGACCCACAAAGTTTGAGAGCAAGCTATAAAATTTTCCGACAACAAAATCCAATCGTGTCAATTCCGACCATGTGTGGACAATTCCGACGCACAAAGTGCCACACATGCTCAGAATAAATTCTGAGACGGAACTGTTCGGTCTGGTAAAATTAGCGTTCAGAATGGATATAGCACTTTTGTCACGCTGCAATGTTCTTTATAATGCTAGAAGAATGAAGTTGTTTTGCTGCTCATATTCACACAGACTTCTCACAAACTTCTATCTTTATTATTTATCGTGATTTCATCAATATATTTTGATTTGTCACATCTGACTAAAAAATTTTCATTTTTTGATTTTTTTTTGTTTGTATTTTTTTCAAGCCTTCAAGCCTGATCTTGTTTTTTTTTGTTTTTTTTTTTAACTACAGAATAGTTTTGAGTGTGTTTTGTGTGTCAAGTTACCACAACACCATTATTATCTTGTATTATTTATTAATCTCAAGGAGATTGGTTGGTGTTGGTGCCTCTTGTTAATTTCACATTGTATTTTTGAAATGTACCTGCCTCCTCACAAACAAACTGTCCTTTTTGAAGGAAAACACAGATAGGCGAGTATAATTGAAACAAAAATTCCTTTATTAAGGGCTCATAACCAAACAAAGAGGGAGGCAACGCTGGAGAAATTGCAGAGATTGGCAAAGCCTTTGGCCCCCAGGGCACACACCAATTATTTTACTGCACAATTGGTGGCCTGAGGAGTCCATATATAAAAGAGTACAATCTGGTCCAGAAGTCCATGAGATGAACAGCTGCAGATGACATCTATGTTCCCAGGCTGTGGTCATACCACAGCCTGCATCTTTTGCCAGACCAGGCTGAACCCAGGCCATCACTGTCTGGTCTTCCTTACACGCTTCCTTCCTGGCTGTGGCTCTGGTGTTGGAGGTGTGGCAGGAGGAGGAGTAGCACCTGGAGGAAGAGGAGGACCTGGAAGAGGAGGACCATGGGTGAGCTCACAAATGTGACTTTCGCATGTGAGTAGGCCCCTCAACCCCTTATGTAGAGCTTCTAAAATTACAAACTCACATAAGAGGCGTTAGCCCTCCTCCATATGCAGCATTTTGCATGCTATTAGGTCAGCAAAATCCTCTTCCACACTGTGGGGTGTTCTGAGGGCCTCAGTAGCCTTCCAAAATAGGCCAATTGCTGCCTCCTCTTCCTGCCACTTTTTCTTTGAAGGCGGAGGGGAGGGATCTGGGTATCGGGCAGCCTACTTGGCCCAGCCACCTCCTGGCTGAGAATTCCCTGTGTATGAAAAAGGGACATGGTTTTAGTTTTTGGTTCATAAATCACAATCAGAAATTAGTACTCCAAACTAACATCTATTTAACATCATTAATTGGACAACCAGAAATATTTAGAAGAATGCTATACCTGACTCAAGCTGGGCTCCTCCACATGTTGCTGCCTGGAAGGCCCAGGTTGGACGTCAGAAGCCTCAGCTGAGGGGGAAGGAAGCGTGGAAGGAAGAGTGGAGAGTGCTGGCCTGGGTTCAGTCTGACCTGACAGAAAATGCAGTCTGTCATAGTACCACAGCCTGGGGAGATAAATGTCATCTTCTGCTCCTGATCTCAGGGAATCCTGGACCTTCTTGCGCTCCCTTAGATAAGTGCTCCTCATGCCACCAATTAGGGCCTTCAAATAGGGGATGTCTGCCGTGGGGATCACTGGCTTCACAATTTCCAGCAATTGATCCAGCGCTGTCTTCCTCTTTGTTTGGTTCTTATAATCGGGGTGGTTTACCTGCCACAGACAGGGCAGCTCCCTGAACACATCTCATATGGAACGAGAATGTAATGCAAACTAGATTCTGTGTAAGGAGAGGACACTCAGCAGCTGTTTACACATATGGACGCTGGAGCACTAGTGTGGAAGAACACCCTTTTTATTAGGGGGCCCACACAGGTGCTGCAGTATACACTATAGAGGTGACTCCATCTGTGAAGCTTGTACAAAATAGGTAAGTATTCAAGCTTGACAAAGTAAATATATATTTCTTCATCTTGGAACTCTGCCAAAACTGACAATTGTTCCTCACTTCCAAGCAATGTTTAATATTCCTATTTCTGCCATAAAATATCTGTGTGCTAAGTATACCTATTTTTTTTTTACATAGGGGAGAAAAGACTCGGAGGACACCACTCATCCGAGGAGACAACAGACCCCCCACCTCATGAGGAAGTGGAAATCCCCCAAAGCCAAGAAGAGGAGGAGGAGGGAGAAGTGGTGGAAATTGTCACAACAGGTGAGTGTCTGCGACCACAGGCTCAGGTAAGAGATGGATGCCTGCATATTTATAATACATGGTGTGTTTTTGTTTCTATATTTTTAGGTGATCGTGATGAAGGTCATTTCACCAGTAAAAGTGCCCAGATCCTGATCGGGGAGATCATGGGGTGTAATAGGGACTTGGAAAACATCAAGCAAAACATCAATGATGTTCAAAACAAAATGAAGAACATCATTGATATTTTAGGGAGAGTTTAAAACCTCTCCAAATCCCTTACTTAGTTGTGCTTTTTTTACAGAAAAAATGTTGCTCATTTTTCGACATATTCCCGAAAAGCCAAATTTTGAAGATGCACACAGTGTGTCAACATGTGCTATCTGCCATCACGGGAGATCAATGTATGCGTTTTGGGGGTGCAACCCCTTCCTCAATAATAAAGTAGCTGAGAGGAAGGGGTTGCACCCCCAAAACACGTCCCTTGATCCACCATGCTGGCAGCTAGCACATGTTGACATTCGGCAATTTTTGTGCATCTTCAAAATTTGGCTTTTCCAGGGGTGACTTCACCCCATCTGAACGCAATATCAAACACAGTTTATAAATACTCATGTCTGATATTGCCTTCAATTTCTAACAAAGTTGAACTTTGTAAGTTCCAGATTTGTGTATTTCTTTTTGGCTTTAAACATGCCTGTTTTACCTTAAATGGACATTTCTACTTTTATTAATGTGACCAAAAAAATTGTTATACAACAAACATGTTAGTTTGTTTTAAAAACCTTTTATAAATGCACATGTGTTTGTGCTTGTATTAAAAAGATTGATAATCAAGAATGTGTGGCTTCTTCTTTCAATGCTCCGAAACTTTTGGTGTGGTAAAATTGGTGTTTTCTGTTACAAACTACAAGTGCCGTTTCAGTGCAGTCTCAAGTGCACTTGTAGTGCAAAGTGTCTTTGCCTTTAGTAAATAACACCCAACAGTGCTTTCTAATGTTACACAATCACGCCATTTTCAGGACTCCCCAAATTTCACTCCGGGTCAGCTAAAAGAAACACAAGCAGTAATTGTCAGCAAATATTTTAGTAGTTAAAATTTGTTTTTTATTTAAAAAATGTCTCAGACATTGTCTGGCATATTGATGGCCCCCTACCTGCAAAGTATTCCATATATCTTAGACGGACCTCGCGGGCACTCAGGGGGGGCAAGCCAGGACGGCCAGATTCAAGCGCCATCAGGGTTGGTTCATTTACATTAATTCCGGATTCAGGCCCAACTGAGCCAGCATAGTTCCAATAATTTCTCCTTAAAAAGTTGTGAAGAACACAGCAAGCTAGGATGATATGATTGAGTTTATACTCCGCCATGTGTATGGGTGTAAGAAATAGGCGGAACCGGCTGGTCATTATTCTAAACATGTTCTCCACCACTCTTCTGGCTCTGGCCAGCCGGTAATTAAAAACCCTCTGGTCCGGGGTGAGGGTCCTCATAGGGAATGGCCGCATAAGATGGTCCCCTAGCGCAAACGCTTCATCCGCAATGAAGACGAATAGGAGTCCTTCTGCATTGTCTTCTGGAGGTGGCAAGTCCAAGCTGCCATTCTGGAGAAGCCTGTAGAACTCCCTCTGGGCAATGACTCCACCATCTGACATCCGGCCATGTAAGTAGCCAACACCACCGCCAACATCACAATACTATTGAACCCGCTTGTAGTTGTAATAGTATGACCCCGTGTTGGGTGGTGGGATGATGTGGACCTGTTTCCCATCAATTGCCCCTCCGCAGTTAGGAAAGTCCCACCGCTGGGCAAAGTGGGAGGCCACAGTCTGCCATTCCTGTGGGTTGGAAGGAAACTGTGGAGTCAAACAGGAATAAAAAATTAATCATTTTGCACATAAACATGGAAAGCAGATTAGACACAAACATTCTTGGCCAACATCAGTATAACTTTTTTTTAGGGACTATTTGATTTATTTATTTATTTCAGGTACTTATATAGCACCGTCAATTTACGCAGCGCTTTACACATACTTTGTACATTCACATCAGTCCCTACCCTCAAGGAGCTTACAATCTAAGGTCCCTAACTCACATTCATACATACTAGGGACAATTTAGACAGGATCCAATTAACCTATCAGCATGTCTTTGGAGTGTGGGAGGAAACCGGAGTGCCCGGAGGAAACCCACGCAGGCACAGGGAGAACATGCAAACTCCAAGCAGAATCGAACCAGTGACCCTTCTTACTGCTAGGTAGGGATGAGCTTCGAGTTCGAGTCGAACTCATGTTCGACTCGAACATTGGCTGTTCGCAAGTTCACCGAACAGCGAACAATTTGGGGTGTTCGCGGCAAATTCGAATGCCGCGGAACACCCTTTAAAAGTCTATGGGAGAAATCAAAAGTGCTAATTTTAAAGGCTAATATGCAAGTTATTGTCATAAAGAGTGTTTGGGGACCTGGGTCCTGCCCCAGGGGACATGGATCAATGCAAAAAAAAGTTTTAAAAACGGCCGTTTTTTCAGGAGCAGTGATTTTAATAATACTTAAAGTCAATCAATAAAAGTGTAATATCCCTTTAAATTTCGTACCTGGGTGGTGTCTATAGTGTGCCTGTAAAGGGGCGCATGTTTCCTGTGTTTAGAACAGTCTGACAGCAAAATGACATTTTGAAGGAAAAAACTCATTTAAAACTACCCGCGGCTATTGCATTGCCGACAATACACATAGAAGTTCATTGATAAAAACGGCATGGGAATTCCCCAAAGGGGAACCCCGAACCAAAATTAAAAAAAAAAAATGACGTGGGGGTCCCCCTAAATTCCATACCAGGCCCTTCAGGTCTGGTATGGATATTAAGGGGAACCCCGGCCAAAATTTAAAAAAAAAAATGACGTGGGGTTCCCCCTAAATTCCATACCAGACCCTTCAGGTCTGGTATGGATTTTAAGGGGAACCCCGCGCCAAAAAAAAAAAAAAAAACGGCGTGGGGTCCCCCCAAAAATCCATACCAGACCCTTATCCGAGCACGCAACCTGGCAGGCCGCAGGAAAAGAGGGGGGGACAAGAGTGCGGCCCCCCCTCCCTCCTGAACCGTACCAGGCCACATGCCCTCAACATTGGGAGGGTGCTTTGGGGTAGCCCCCCAAAACACCTTGTCCCCATGTTGATGAGGACAAGGGCCTCATCCCCACAACCCTGGCCGGTGGTTGTGGGGGTCTGCGGGCGGGGGGCTTATCGGAATCTGGAAGCCCCCTTTAACAAGGTGACCCCCAGATCCCGGCCCCCCCCCTGTGTGAAATGGTAAGGGGGTACATAAGTACCCCTACCATTTCACTAAAAAAGTGTCAAAAATGTTAAAAATGACAAGAGACAGTTTTTGACAATTCCTTTATTTAAATGCTTCTTCTTTCTTCTATCTTCCTTCATCTTCTGGTTCTTCTGGCTCTTCTGGTTCTTCTGGTTCTTCCTCCGGCGTTCTCGTCCAGCATCTCCTCCGCGGCGTCTTCTGTCTTCTTCTCCTCGGGCCGCTCCGCACCCATGGCATGGGGGGGAGGCTCCCGCTCTTCTCTTCTTCTCTTCTTCTTTTCTTCTTTTCTTCTTTTCTTCTCTTCTTCTCTTCTTCTTCATTTTCTTCTCCGGGCCGCTCCGCAATCCATGCTGGCATGGAGGGAGGCTCCCGCTGTGTGACGGCGCTCCTCGTCTGACAGTTCTTAAATAACGGGGCACGGTGACTTGACGGGACTTCCCTGTGGCATTGCCCGTGACGTCACAGGGAAGTCCCGTCAAGTCACCGTGCGTCAGAGGGGGGCGGGGTCACCGGGTGGCCCCGCCCCCCCCGTTATTTAAGAACTGTCAGACGAGGAGCGCCGTCACACAGCGGGAGCCTCCCTCCATGCCAGCATGGATTGCGGAGTGGCCCGGAGAAGAAAATGAAGAAGAAGAGAAGAAGAGAAGAAAAGAAGAAAACAAGAAAAGAAGAAGAGAAGAAGAGAAGAGCGGGAGCCTCCCCCCCATGCCATGGGTGCGGAGCGGCCCGAGGAGAAGAAGACAGAAGACGCCGCGGAGGAGATGCTGGACGAGAACGCCGGAGGAAGAACCAGAAGAACCAGAAGAGCCAGAAGAACCAGAAGATGAAGGAAGATAGAAGAAAGAAGAAGCATTTAAATAAAGGAATTGTCAAAAACTGTCTCTTGTCATTTTTAACATTTTTGACACTTTTTTCGTGAAATGGTAGGGGTACTTATGTACCCCCTTACCATTTCACACAGGGGGGGGGCCGGGATCTGGGGGTCACCTTGTTAAAGGGGGCTTCCAGATTCCGATAAGCCCCCCGCCCGCAGACCCCCACAACCACCGGCCAGGGTTGTGGGGATGAGGCCCTTGTCCTCATCAACATGGGGACAAGGTGTTTTGGGGGGCTACCCCAAAGCACCCTCCCAATGTTGAGGGCATGTGGCCTGGTACGGTTCAGGAGGGAGGGGGGGCCGCACTCTCGTCCCCCCCTCTTTTCCTGCGGCCTGCCAGGTTGCGTGCTCGGATAAGGGTCTGGTATGGATTTTTGGGGGGACCCCACGCCGTTTTTTTTTTTTTTTTTGGCGCGGGGTTCCCCTTAAAATCCATACCAGACCTGAAGGGTCTGGTATGGAATTTAGGGGGAACCCCACGTCATTTTTTTTTTTTAATTTTGGCCGGGGTTCCCCTTAATATCCATACCAGACCTGAAGGGCCTGGTATGGAATTTAGGGGGACCCCCACGTCATTTTTTTTTTTTAATTTTGGTTCGGGGTTCCCCTTTGGGGAATTCCCATGCCGTTTTTATCAATGAACTTCTATGTGTATTGTCGGCAATGCAATAGCCGCGGGTAGTTTTAAATGAGTTTTTTCCTTCAAAATGTCATTTTGCTGTCAGACTGTTCTAAACACAGGAAACATGCGCCCCTTTACAGGCACACTATAGACACCCCCCAGGTACGAAATTTAAAGGGATATTACACTTTTATTGTTTGACTTTAAGCATTATTAAAATCACTGCTCCTGAAAAAACGGCCGTTTTTAAAACTTTTTTTTGCATTGATCCATGTCCCCTGGGGCAGGACC
The DNA here is from genome assembly GCF_042186555.1 of Aquarana catesbeiana. NCBI lineage: Eukaryota > Metazoa > Chordata > Amphibia > Anura > Ranidae > Aquarana > Aquarana catesbeiana. The sequence goes on along the minus strand of NC_133326.1, from coordinate 399,252,017 downwards.
CAGGTCCCCAAACACTTTTTATGACAATAACTTGCATATAAGCCTTGAAAATTAGCACTTTTGATTATTCATGTTCGTGTCCCATAGACTTTAACGGTGTTCGCATGTTCGAACGAACTTTTTTCCTGTTCGCATGTTCTGGTGCGAACCGAACAGGGGGGTGTTCGGCTCATCCCTACTGCTAGGCGAGAGTGCTACCACTACACCACTGTGCCGCCCACAGACAAAGGTATAAGGTCCACCTATCAGATTCCTCCCCCCCTCTCATGGCCCATTTTATGGGGGAGAGATGTTTTGGCCAGGTAACCCTCTCCGCTATATTGAGAGATGAATTCCTAAATAATATGGATTACTTTTGCCAGCCCCGCCTTACTTTACAGTATTGGTAGCCCACTGGACAGGTAAGAAGTGTCATAATACAAAGAGATAAATACACACTGTACACATTTTAGCACATTTTTACATTCTGCTATTACCTATCAAAATAATAATAGGATACAAAAACTTAAAACAGTAACATTTAAAAGTATTCAGGCAGGCCCTTGCACTACATGCTTTGGGGAATTCATCCATAAATCTGACCACAAAAGAAGTGGCTATAGTGTGTATGGGTTTGGCAAAGCAGATAGAGGATTGGTATCAGCTGAGTTAGCAGTTGGGGGGAGGGAGGGTTCCAAAAGATTTTGTGACCCCCAAAAAAAGCCTCTGGCACGCTGCCAGAATTTCAAGCACACATCACAATTTTACACATTTTAGGGGGTATTTAGGGTAAAGCACTACTATGGAGCTGACAAAATACATTGTTAAGTGTCTACACAAGGTGAATATAGGGCCAGGAGAGCATGCTGGGGAGGTTAGTGAAAGCAAATATGTATGAAGGACAAAAAAAAATTACATAAAAATCCAGCATGCATGAGGACAAAGGGGACATTCACAGCATATTACAATCATGGTAATTAGGGAATTAGGAATGAAATACATTACATTATCAAACATTATATACAATAAAATGTGATGTTAAAGGATAAAAATCTTACCTTCATATACTCCTTCTGCAGGACCTGGATGATGGCAGAACAGGTCTCTGGGATAATGATCCCCAGAGCCTGGGGGGATATGCCTGCCGAGAACTTGAGGTCCTGCAGGCTTCTCCCCATCGCCAAGTACCGTAGGGTGGCGACTAGCCTCTGCTCCGGAGTGATGGCTTGCCTCATGCAGGTATCCTGCCTGCTGATATAGGGGGTCAGCAAAGCCAACAAATGGTGAAAAACGGAGTCCGTCATCCGGAAAAAGTTCCTGAAATCATCAGGATTATTCTCACGGATCTCATGGAGCAAAGGCATGTGACAGAACTGGTCACGCTGGAGCAACCAATTCTTGGTCCATGAACTCCTCCCCACCCTGTTCATGGACTGGGCTTGTGTCATGGTAAGGACCCCAAAACCAAGCCCCCACACAGCACGAACTCTACGATGAGTACGTATACGCAACATGGCTAGAAAACAGTCGGCTGCTCAGAACGAAGTAACAGAACACACTGAAGAACAGCAAGGCCTGTGAAGAGCGACCTGAAAATCAGTAACGAATGAACAAGAACACAATGACAAGTCAAGTGTAACTCGCTGCACTCGCTGAAGACCAGATACAAACCCACAAGCACAAACTGAACAGCAGAAATACGATCTGAAAACCACGAGTCTGAAAAAGCACGAATCGTCTCTCACCAAACTTTTACTAAAAGGAGATTAGCAAAAGGAGCCCAAAGGGTGCCGTGCTTAGTAGTGAACTGCCCTTTTAAAGGTCTCGTCGTACGTGGTGTATGTGACTGCGTTCTTGGCAATCGGAAATTCCGACAACTTTGTGCGACCGTGTGTAGACAAAACACGTTTTAGCCAACATCCGTCGGAAAAAATCCATGGATTTTGTTGTCGGAATGTCCGATCAATGTCTGACAGTGTGTACGGGCATTAGTGTAGTGCGTCCTCTGCACAGTGTGCACCTAAAGCTACCTGTAGACATTTGCTGTTGTTCTGCTCTTATTAATACCACAGGCAGGCAGCTACAGTATTTACAGTTAGTGCATTGTGTCCTCTGCACAATGTGCACCTAAAGCTACCTGAAGAAAATTAGTGGTGTTCTTCTGATCCTATTAGTACAGTACCACAGGCAGCTGTAGGATTTACAAGTTAGTGTAGTGCATCCTCTGCACAGTGTGCACCTAAAGCTACCTGGAGACAATTGCTGTTGTTTTGCTCCTATTAATACCACAGGCAGGCAGCTACAGTATTTACAATTAGTGCACTGTGTCCTCTGCACAGTGTGCACCTAAAGCTACCTGAAGAAAATTAGTGGTGTTCTTCTGATCCTATTAATACCACAGGCAGGCAGCTACAGTATTTAAAGTTAGTGTAGTGCATCCTCTGCACAGTGTGCACCTAAAGTTACCTGGAGACAATTGCTGTTGTTCTGCTCCTATTAATACTGCAGGCAGCTACAGTATCTACAGTTAGTGTAGTGCGTCCTCTGCACAGTGTGCACCTAAAGCTACCTGAAGACAATTGCTGTTGTTCTGCTCCTATTAATACCACAGACAGGCAGTTACAGTATTTACAGTTAGTGTACTGCGTCCCCTGCACAGCTACCTGAAGACAATTGCTGGTGTTCCCATACTAATAATACTACAGGCAGGCAGTTGATTCTTCTAGCTGCAGTATCACTATATATATATATATATACCGTATTTATCGGCGTATAACACGCGCCGGCATATAACACACACCCCAAGTTTAGGAGGAAATTTTAAGGAAAAAAACTTTTAGGAGGGAAGTTTAAGGGAAAAAAACTTACATTTAAATGCCCATCAATGCAGCCTTGTCAGTGTCATTGAAGCCTTCTCAGTGCAGCCTTGTCAGTGCAGCCTTGTCAGTGCAGCCTTGTTAGTGCAGCCTTGTTAGTGCAGCCTTCCCCAGTGTCCATTGCAGCATTGTCCCAGTGCAGCCTTGCAGCCATGTCAGTGCAGCCTTCCCCAGTATCCATTGCAGCCTTGCCCCAGTGCAGCCTTGCAGCCATGTCAGTGCAGCCTTGTTAGTGCAGCCTTCCCCAGTGTCCATTGCAGCCTTGTCCCAGTGCAGCCTTGCAGCCATGTCAGTGCAGCCTTCCCCAGTGTCCATTGCAGCCTACCCCAGTGCAGCCTTGCAATCCCCGCCGATCTCCGCTGATTTTTTGCGATCGCGCCGACATACACATCCGAGTGTACAGATTCAAATATGGTGCCGGAGGACTCGGCGGAGCAGAGCGAGCGCCGCAGAGATCGGAGGGACTGGGCGGAGCCGAGATACACATAGCCGAATGTACTTGGCTCTTTTCGGCTCCGCTCAGTCACGCCCTGGGCCATATTTGAATCTGTACACTCGGATGCGTATGTCGGCGCGATCGGAAAAAATCAGCGGAGATCGGCGGGGATCGGCGTATAACACGCACCCACGATTTTCCCCTGATTTTCAGGGGAAAAAAGTGCGTGTTATACGCCGATAAATACGGTATATAAATATATATATATATATATATATATATATATATATATATATATATATATATCCCAGCTTTGTGCAGCTACATCTCACTGCAGGCCATTAGTATGTCTGAAAGGCCAACAAGGAGAGGCAGACAGTGACAAGCCCATAAAAGAGGGCAAGCAGGCTCTGTGTCTAGAGGCAGCAGTACTGGTTGTGGAGACTGTGCATCCTCATCAGCACGTGGACGTGGGGCCGCTTGTCCTTTTTTTCGGCAGCTGGCCATGTTGAGCCGCAACATGCAGAAGACTTGGTAGAGTGGATGACCAAGCTGTCCTCATCCTCCTCATCCTCTCTCACCCAGGCTCAGGGTACATTGTCTGGCAAAGCAGCTGCCAACACAGCCTCTTCCCTTGGCTCAATGACATCAGTCACTCCTTCCCTACCCCCCCATGACCCCTGAGGAGTCATCCAAACTGTTTGACCACAGTGTTGGGTACATGCTCCAGGAGGATGCCCAGCGTTTTGAAGGCTCCGATGATGGTACCCAGCTAGAGGAAGGCAGTAACTTGAGCCCAGAGAGAGGGGGTGCCCAAAAAGCACAGCAATCTGGCAGTCATGTTCCCCCAGCTGCAGCATCCTGCCAGCTTTGCTCCAGTGATGAGGAGGGAGGGGATGATGAGGTCACTGACTCCACGTGGGTGCCTGATAGGAGAGAGGGGGAGGAGGAGGCACATCACCAAAGAGGCAGGATGCCCTCCAGGGGCCAGCTTAAGGGCAGCACACCGACTGCATCACACCGCAGAGCTCCGCATGTGCAGGGTGCTGCTGTCTCTGCCCGTTATTCTTTGGTGTGGGCCTTTTTTGAGACGAGTGCATCAGATCCCACCACTGCTATTTGCAACATATATCTCAAGTGTATCTCTCGTGGATAAAACATCTCCCGCTTGGGCACCACATGCTTGACCAGACATATGTTGACCTGCCATGCAGTTCGTTGGCAAGCGTACCTAAAAGACCCACACCAAAGAACAAAGAGGACCTCTCCTTGCTCCTCATCAGCTGGGATCTCCAACCCCACTATACCTTCAGTCCTCTCTGAGACCTGCACTGAGAGGAATGAAGGTGTAGAATTAGGTGTGTCACAGCCAAGTACTTGGGGGCAATCTGCTATCGGTACACCAACGTCAGACTGTATCAAGCAAATTTCCCTGCCCCAGCTGCTGCACCACCAAAAGAAGTTCGCTCCCAGCCATCCACATGCCCAGCGGTTGAATGCTAGCTTGGTTAAATTGCTAGCACTTCAACTGCTGCCTTTTCAGTTGGTAGACTCTGCCCCCTTCTGTGAGTTTGTGGAATGTGCGGTTCCTCAGTGGCAGGTTCCCAAATGCCAAACTTTTTCTCACGGAAGGTGATTCTGGCTCTCTACCGGCATGTGGAAGGCAATGTCTTGGCCTTGCTGGACAGGGCGGTCAGTGGTAAGGTGCATATTACCGCTGACTCATGGTCCAGCAGGCATGAACAGGGACATTACCTATCTTTCACCTCGCAATGGGTGACTCTTCTGGCAGCTGGGAAGGATGCAGGATAGGGTGCAGTAGTGTTGGAGGTTGTTCTGCCACCACGCCTCCAAAATACTACTAGTGGTGATTCTGCCACACCTCTCTCCTCCACCCCCTCCTCTTCTTCTTTCTCCATGGCCTCTTCCTGTGCTGATTTGACTTCGGAACCAGCGGTGCTCTGTAGGCGTTTAAGGGGCTACACAAGCACGCAGGCCAAAAGATGCCATGCGGTGCTTGAGCTGGTGTGCTTGGGGGACAGGAGCCACACTGGGGCAGAGATTCTGCCAGCTCTGCAGGGGCAGGTTCAGAGGTGGTTGAAGCCACGCCAGCTTAAGGCAGGTATGGTGGTTTGCGACAATGGCACCAACCTCCTCTCCGCCCTCCGACAGGCACAACTGACCCATGTGCCCTGTTTGGCTCACGTCCTTACCTTGGTGGTGCAGCGGTTCTTGGGCAGGTACCCAGGCTTACAGGATGTCCTGAGGCAGGCCAGGAAAGTTTAACAGGAGCGTGTAATTACAATTTTTGATGCAATATTTTGCAGGAGGGCTCATTCCTGCGCTCCAACTAGAGTATCTGTGAGGGGTTGCAGTGTTGTGGCACCAGTGCCTAAGGCCCAATTTTTCTACCCTTGTTCAACAGGGATATGTAATTGCAATTCTTAATCTAATATCTCACAGCAGGGCCCATTTCTGCGCCCATCAAGAGTAACTGTGAGGACTTACAGTGTTGTGGCACCAGCACCACCACCACCAAAGGCCCAATTTTTCTTCCCCTGTTCAACAGGTCCATGTAATTACAATTCTTGATTTAATATTTCTCAACAGGGCCCGTTCCAGCTCCCACCAAAAGTAACTGTGAGGACTTACAGTGTTGTGGCAACACCACCACCACCAAAGGCCCAATCTTTATGTCCCTGTTCAACAGGTGCATGTAATTACAATTCCTGATCTAATATTTCACAGCAGGGCCTGTTTCTGCACCCACCAAGAGTAACTGTGAGGACTTCTGACCCTGTTCAACAGGGGCACGTAATTACAATTCTTGATCTAATATTTCACAGCAGAGCCCGTTCCTGCGCCCACCAAGAGTAACTGTGAGGGCTTACAGTGTTGTGGCAACACCAACACCTAAGGCCCCAATTTCTGCAGAGTATATAGGGCAGGCCCCTACTTTCAAACATCCAACTTACAAACGTCTCCTACTTGCAAACGGAAGGAGACAACAGGAAGTGAGATGAAATCTACCCCTAAGAAGGGAAATTCTCTCCTGTCAGAGTTAATATGGGCAAAATGTGTCTCCTTTCCACTGATGCTTTATCACCAATCCTTGTTTCACTAAAAACCCCAAATTGACAAAAAACATTTGCCATTGGGACAGAAAGTGAGGTAAAATCTTCTGAAGAGGTGCACAGACAGCAAAACAAATGTCACAGGGGTGATAACCATTCCCTATATTTTCCAAAAAGCTTAAAAATAGATTTTTTGGCTGGAGCTACACTTTAAAAATGTACCAGTTCAAAATTACAAACAGATTCTACTTAACAACAAACCAACAGTCCCTGTCTTGTTTGCACCGCCTGTATACTGCTGTTCAGAGGGCCTGGGGACCCACGCCTTTCCTTTTTTAATTTGGGTGCGGGGTTCCCCTTAATAACCATAGAAGACCCAAAGGGCCTGGTAATGGACTGGGGTGGGGTTTGTCTCACCGATTTTCATCCATATTACCGGGACCGGACATTACATTAAAGCCGTAAGCAGTTTTAAATGACTTTTATTCCTTTAAAAATGTAATTTTGTGCAGGGACTGTTCTAAGCACGGGAAACACGCGCCATTTTACAGGCATACTATAGACACCCCCCAGGTACAATATTTAAAGGAATATTTCACTTTTTTTTCACTTTAAGCATCATTAAAATCACTGCTCCTGAAAAAACGTTCGTTTTTAAAAAATTTTTTTTGCATTGATACATGTCCCCTGACTCTTGTGTGCCCAGTACCAGTCATGTGCCTTTATTACAGTCCTATGCAAATCCTGATTATGACAATGTTTCCAAATGTGACTCCAGTTTACATAACCATGTGCCTTTATATGACTGTGCTATAGCAAAAGACGGCTGACAAGTCTATTGAATTCTCTACAGGTCACCTCTCCAGCCGATTGCCACAGCCTGAATCCTCTCCTCCTGGAAGCCAAACGTATCCGTTGTCTCGCAGCCTTGAGCCCTGTTTGGAAACTTCCTCTAAGTCCTCAGAAGTCAAGCCCCCTGCATTACCCCTACCTTTGCCTGTCACTAAATTTCCTTGGACACACAGCCAGGCTAACTTCAGGCAGTTGCTACACTTTACTATGCAATTCAAACAGTCGCTACACCTGGCAATGCGATGCAATTCAGACAGTCGCTACACCTGGCGATGCAGCCCAGTTGGCCACTGCATCAGTTATGCCAGTCCAGCCCATGCCAAGTGGGCTTCCTGCTTTTTCTTATTCATAACTTTCTGTAACATGGCCTCACTTCTACTACACCCATTCTAACCAGTCTAAGAGGTTCAATCTATCCTTTGGATAAACCGCCTCATTCAGCCAGGTGGGACTTTCAACTTTTTTTTCAGGGCTCTCTGCATTCTGCTCCAGTTTCAGCTATCTGGCTTGACTCCTGTGACACGTCCCCTGCTAACCAACCTGACCTCAAAGATCCATGGACCTCTGCCCAGTCTGATGGTCCTGTGCTGGATGTCCAGCTTGTCTTTGAGGGTCCAGGTGCCCCTACTCAGAGGGGGGTAATGTCAGGATCACTTAAGTGCTCCTGCTCCTCATACCAGCATCTGGGTTTTGGCTATTGCATTCTCCCTGTCTGTGTCCACCTGCAAGGTGATTGTTATGGTCAGTCACCTGTTATAATCAAGCCAAATGCTCTGTCCCTTGCTTGTGATACCTGTGTTGTTTCTGATCGAGCTCCCTGTCTGTCTGCCCTGCTTTACTAGTTTGGATTTCCCTGTGTATGACTTCGGACCAGATTATTGGACTATTCCTTGAACTCAGCCTGCCATTTTACCTGGGCTGTCATAGAACCAAGCTACCTGTCTGCTAACTACAAGTATCTCTTGGCTTTACTCAGTTCACATCTGCACTGGTGTGGTGGCCAGGCACTATAGCATTGTGTATAAGTCCTGGGGGCAACCTTCCAGCAGGACAACAACCCTAAACATACTGCCAGAGCTACAATGGAATAGTTAAGATCAAAGCACATTCATGTATTAGAATGGCCCAGTCAGTCCAGACCTAAATCCAATTGAGATTCTGTGGCAAGACGTGAAAATTGCTGTTCACAGACGTTTTCCATCTAATCTGACAGAGCTTGAGCTATTTTGGGAAGTAGAATGGGCAAAAATTTGACTCTAGATGTGCAAAGCTGGTAAAGACATTGCAGCTGTAATTGCAGCGAAAAGTGGTTCTACAAATTATTGACTCAGGGGGTCTGAATACAAATGCACCCCACACTTTTCACATTTTTTTGTAAAAAATTTTGAAAACAATGTATCATTTTCCTTCCACTTCACAATTATGTGCCACTTTGTGTTGGTTTATCACAAAAATCCCAATAAATTGCATTTATGTTTTTGGTTGTAACATAACAAAATGTGGAAAATTTGAAGGGGTGTGAATACTTTTTCAAGGCACTGTATAAGGACTTCATCAGGATCACCAGTGCGTTTTCCCTACACTTACGTCTTGTAGGCTAAATTGGCCAGCCATTGTCTCTTTTGACGCTCCACATAGTGACAATGCCAGTTGATTCATTCTATTATGACCCTTCCCTTATCTCCCCCTCCTCTACATTTTATATCAGCCAATCTGATTTAACCCCATGGTAGAAAAACGTTTTACATTCAATAGCCAAACATGTTAAAATATATCAATCAGTTACAGAAGGATATGAATTATAAGTCTTTTAAAATTCTGAATAACTAGTAGTAGTATTCTTATTATCTAAGTATTCTTAGTATCTAAAACATAGACGCACTGTGGAAAAACATTATGCATAACTGACATGTGCTTTTCAGATATTTAATACAAAATTGATGACCAATAGAAATAGTTAGAGGCTGATTTCTTATAAGTATTCCCTGATAGTAAGGTCCAAAACTTTGTTGGCTGAAAAAGTGTGGGAACACTGGAGGAAGTTCTGACTTGTAATATGTTAACACATACCTCAAAACAGTGATCTCCTCAAAGGTAAACATGATGAAAATTAGACATTTCTATTGAACTTTTTATAAAGTAAAGCAGTAAAAAAAATTGTCTTAAATGCCATTCCTTTTGATTGCCCAGTACAGACTTTGTGGCCAGATTTAATGGGACTTATTTTTAAATGGGGAATGTGTTTGTGCCATTAAAATTTTGCTATTATTACCCAAATGATCAAATTTTTTTTTTGATTACCTATGCAATTATCATCAATTGCGCTAGAGACACAAAGGGGTTTATTTATTAAAACTGGAGCATGGCAAATCTGGTGCAACTCTGCAGCAAAACCAATCAGCTTCCAGATTTCATTTTGAAAGCTTGAACAAGCCTGAACAAGCTGAATCTAGAAGCTGATTGGCTACAGCCTACCAGGCACAGCTATACCAGATTCTGAGTGCAACAGTTTTGGTAAATCTCCCCCAAAGTGAAACATAAAAATGGTCAACATTAGCCAAGTACCCTACGTGGACCAGCTCTCTGACACATTCCTCAGAGGCACATAAGCAGAATTATCAGACTTCTCACTTACCAGACCGGTGAGTCCACAGAGGGTAGGCTCCCTAACGCGTCCGACTCGCGGCCCCTGGTAGAGTATACAGGGAGCGCAGGAGTATGGAGTGGTATGGGAGCCTGGTAATAGAGTCCAGATGCTGGTGGATGAGCAGTCCTTAACAGCAAGGTGCAGGCTGGAACACAGGCCAACAGAGACTGAACAGGAAGGTCTGGAGACAGGCTGGGTTCGGCAACAGGCGGGCAACGAGGTACAACGGAGCAGGCAGAAGAATAGTCAGACAGGCCAGAGGTCAGGTGCAGGCAGAGTTCAGAGGAATCCAAGAGACAAGCTGGGTTAGTAAGGAGATTTGGTTACAGGCACAGGAAATGGGTACAAGGGAACAGCAGAGCTGTTGATCAGGCAGCACTGATCAGAGAGTGAAGCCAGCTTAAATGGATGGATTGGTGCCAAACGGCGTGCGCGCGCACCGGCACGCACAGGCACGCGCACCCACACACTTCCGCGTGCGCTCATCCGCACATCGGCGTGCACACCAGGCCCCGCCGGATGATGCAAACTAGTGCCCAAAGGGACGCACGCGCCCGCCCATGCCTGAACACCAGCACGCACCCCACGGCCAGCCGAGTCGCACACGCCAGTGCCCGCAGGAGCACGCACAACAGGACCAGGAGGAACGCGCGCGCCAGCGCGTGCCGCCGCACCCCGACCACACTACCGCGAGCAGCACCATGACCACCAAGGTAGGCTCTCTGAAAGTGCCCCCTCCTTAAGGGCAGCCTCCGGATGCCCAGTTGGGTCAATCTGGTTGCATGTGAATCTTTGAATGCTTGCAGTAGTTCCTTAGCGTGGAGGTTACTCTTGGGTTCCCAGGAATTGTCTTCAGGTCCATATCCCTTCCATTTGATTAGATATTGGATTTGTTTGCGCCTTTTCCTGCAATCCAGAATTGCTTCAATTTCGAATTCTTCCTCATTATTAATCATGACGGGTTCAGGTGGACCGGTACTACGGCCAGTAAAGGAATTAGGGGTGACTGGTTTCAGCAGAGACACATGGAAAACACATGGTGCACTTTAAAAGAATCAGGCAAGTCAAGTTCATATGCCACGTCATCAACCTTCCTCCTTACCGGAAAAGGCCCCATGAATTTAGGACCTAGTTTCCTAGAGGGACAGGCCAATTTTAAGTTAGCAGTAGACAACTACACCTGATTGCCAGGTTCCAAGATGAGTTCCCCACGTCTCTTCTTGTCGAACATTCTTTTGTAATATGCCTGGGATTTGGCCATGATCTCTTGCAGAAGTTTGCTATTGGCAAAGAAGAACTCCATTGTTTCGGACACTGCAGGGATGGTACATTCGGGTATAGAGCTGGGTAGAAAGGAAGGATAAAATCCATAATTGGCGAAGAATGGCGTTTGGTTGATGGCAGAATGTAGAGAATTGTTGTATGAGAATTCCGCAACAGGTAACAGGAAGACCCAGTCATCCTGGGAAAAGGCAGAGAAACAGCGGAGGTATTGCTCCAAAGTTTGGCTGGTTCTCTCTGTTTGGCCGTTTGTCTGGGGATGGTAGGCCGAAGAGAACACCAGTTCAATTTTAAGAGAACCACACAGAGCCTTCCAAAACCTGGAGGTGAATTGGACACCTCGTACGGAGACAATATTCGAAGGAACCCCATGCAATCTTACGATTTCCTTGATGAATATCTTCACCGTTTCCATGGCTGAGGGTGTGCCCTTCCTAGGAAGAAAATGTGCCATCTTGGATAATCTGTCTATTATGACAAAGATGGTAGAAAAGCCTCCAGATGGGGGGAGTTCCACGATGAAATCCATCAAGATCATTTTCCAGGGTCTGTCAGGAATGGGTAAAGGTTTCAATAAGCCCCAGGCCCTTGTCCGGTTACTTTTACTTCAGGCACAAATGTGACAGGAATTAACGTAACTTTTACAATCATTGACCAGTTGTGGCCACCAGAAGGTGCGCTGTATCAATTTGGCCGTCTTCAGGGCCCCGAAATGACCCGCCAGCTTGTGGTCATGGCAAAGTTCCAGTACTTAGGGACCATAATCTTGCCCTTGTGCCGTAGCAAACCGTCCTTTAGGCTGGTCTCAGCAGGTTGGGGTATTCCCATATAAGCTTGTCTTATTCTAGAGATCAGATCCCCTTGAAGGAGTAAGAAATTTCCCGCAGGCAGGATAGTGTCCGGAGAAGCAGTCTCTTTGGAGTCATGGAACATGCAGGAAAGTGCGTCCGGCTTGATATTTTTAGAACCAGGTCTGTAGGTGATGTGAAATTGAAAGCGGGAGAAGAAGAGTGCCCATCTAGCTTGCCGTGGCCTTAGTCTCTTGGCGGATCTCAGATACTCCAAGTTTTTGTGGTCGGTGTAAATTAGAATGGGATGTACAGCACCCTCCAATATGTACAACAAAGGGGGAAAAAGGGGGATTGGGACTGTAAATGAAATTGCGCCTATATATGGGCGCTCTTGGTAACCTGGGGCGGTGCGGCGCTTAAGGCACGCTATAGTGTGGTGGTGGTTCTCTCTCCACACCACCTATGTTACACAGGTAATGCCACTCCACTCACAATGTCCGATTTCCTCTTTTGTCATGTTTGTTCACTTGCTGTATTTCCCCGCCTACACACCTCTCTCCCCCTCACTCTTATCCTCACTCTCCTCCATCACGGATCTTCACACCCCCACCACCCCCCTACACTCCCCCTTCCCCCCACTTTCACCCTCCCCACGTCCCTTCCTGCACTCATACCCCCTTACATTATCACTCATCTGCCACTCTCTACTCTAGGGTGCCTCGTGGCTCTGCATCATCGCCCCTGGGGGGGTGCCTGTTTTGGTCGCCGTGGCGGTGATGCCCGCCTCAGCTCCCGGTTTGGCATTATCTCCGGACGGCTTTCCGTGCCTGGCCATTTATTGTCTACCCATGCCTGCTGTGAGTACTTTTATTATTTTTTGGGGGATTATCGGCCCTCATGTACCCACTTCAAATCTTGACCCATGATATTATTATCTTTAAATTCCAGAAACATGACATGTCTGCTCCTGATGAGTGGTCCTGAACCACGAAACGCGTCGAGCTACCAGTTCCCCTTTATTGTTTCAACCCATGCTATACAGGCTATTACCCTTTAACAGGATTTTGAGGCCAGCTATCTGGCAGGCATTACCTTGTCTTAACTATTTACGCATTCTGACACCTGGTGATCCTTTGTTTTTATTTAGTAACATCGCTCATACCTATGTTATTACTCATGTTACCTGTTATATCCTTGATAACTATGCTAATGATCTTTACATTGATCTTTGGTTATCACTGCTAACATTTTACCAAGTGTTAACTTGACATTGTTTGATACCATTGTCTGTATGAATATGCAATAAAGTTTTTATTGACCCACCGTTATGTGTCGGCTTGCAAACCATTGGCTTCATTCAAAGTCCCACTTCCTCTTCCCTCACTTGCTCACTCCTGCTTGTGGGGTTTTTTATACATAGCACCCTCCAATAGATAGCGCCACTCCTCCAGAGCCGTCTTGATGGCCAGAAGCTCCCGATCTCCTACGTCATAGTTCCTTTCGGACACGGAGAGTTTGTGTGAGAAGAAAGCTATTGGAAACAGAAGAGCCTTGGCGCCTTAATGTTGGGAGAGTACTGCTCCTACTGCGATTTCGGAGGCATCGACCTCCAAAACAAATAGCAAAGCAGGGTTAGAGGCCGATGTGAATAGTTTTTTTAATTTCTCAAAGGCCGATTGTGCCCCGGGAGTCCAGCAGAATCGAGTTCCCTGCTTCGTTAACTCTGTAATGGGGGAGATAATTTTAGGGAAGTCCTTGATGAATATTCTTTAAAAGTTGGAAAATCCAATAAAGCGTTGAATCCCCTTTTTGTCTGTGGGTGCAGGCCAGTTCAAGGTGGCAGACACCTTTTGAGGGTCCATCCTGATGCCGTCAACTGAAATGATGAGACCCAAAAATTGAATGCTTTGGCGTTCAAACTCGCATTTATCGAGCTTAGCATACAGTCCGTGTTGTCTGAGCCGAGCAAGGACATTCCAGACGTGCCTGCGATGGTCAGCCAATGAAGAGGAGAAAATGAGGATGTCGTCAAGGTATACGATAACGTAAAGGTCCAGAAATTCACGAAAGATATCGTTAACAAAGTGTTGGAATGATGCTGGTGCATTGCAAAGACCGAAGGGCATAACGAGGTACTCGAAATGCCCAAAATGAGTATGGAAAGCGGTCTTCCACTCGTCCCCCTCTCGGATACGGATTAAGTTATAGGCTCCGCGAAGATCCAATTTCGTGAAGACTGTTGCGGTTCCCAGCCTCTGAAATAGCTCAGGCACCAGAGGTAGCGGATAACGATTTTTAATCGTTATCTTGTTTAGCTCTCGGTAATCGATGCATGGTTGAGGGGAGTGATCCTTCTTCTCTACGAAGAATATGCCGGCTCCGGCCGGGGAGGTGGAAGGGCGGATGAACTTCTTTTTCAGGTTTTCGTCAAGGTATTTCTTTTTTTTTTTTATCAAATGTTTTTATTGTGCACAAAGTCAAAGTTTATACAATACATTCGATATTGAATTGACGTACAAGTCAGAATAGAGATGTACAATGAACAATTAACCAGCATTAATAAAACACACATATCTCAATGCTCGTACATATAGGTTCCTGAGTTCTCCGTCTTTATCACTCATTTAGTATATGTGCTTTTTTTTTTAAACCAGAAAAAGAACAAAAACCAGTATATTACAACCAGTAACTTCTCCCACCCCACCCTCGCCCCCCCCCCCCCCAAAGTCTGTCTTCGGTAGAACGGTCCATAGAATAAAAACACAGAAAAAAAACTTTATCACCCCAAACAGAAGATTTGAGTTCACTATCACCCACCCTTTGCTTGTTCACTTCCTGGAATAAGAACAACCTCCCAGCAAAATATTTATCCCTCTCCTTCCAGGGTATCAGCAGATTCAACCCATCTAACCCATACTTTTTGAAATTTCTTAGAGGCCCCCCTAGCTTCATAAGTCATTTTATACATCAAAACATCAGAGTTAATTACTTTTTTCCACATCCCCAGTGTCAGCAGTTCATCGTGTATCCATCTTCTGGCAATAAGCTTTCTTACTCCAAAAAATAAAATCCTTAGAAATAACTTT
Source organism: Aquarana catesbeiana (assembly GCF_042186555.1). NCBI lineage: Eukaryota > Metazoa > Chordata > Amphibia > Anura > Ranidae > Aquarana > Aquarana catesbeiana. The sequence goes on along the minus strand of NC_133326.1, from coordinate 399,236,995 downwards.
GTGTGTGCGCTCATTTCTTCTTGTCCAAAGACCCCTAAGAGGCACCTTAAGGGAGAGCAAATATTGGGCAAGTCAAACTGTTCCGAAATGAATTCTGTCACCCGTGACCATAGTGGTCTTACCTTTTTACATTCCCACGTCATGTGTAGGAAAGTACCCTCCGCCCCCCTACACTTATGGCATATAGCCGATTCCCGTCTATGCATTCGATAAAGTCTAGTAGGAGTATAGTACTGCTGATGTAGGTACCGAAATTGAATCATTTTATCTGTAGAAGAGACAACAGATATTAGATATGTATCCAACACCTCCTGCCACATTTCCTCCGACAGCTCAGGGATAATCGTGACCCAACGTTCCATGGATCTAGAGGTTGTAGTCACCACCCCCGGGCCCACTGCCCCATAATATCTAGAAATTCTTTTTTTTGGGTCCGGATCTATCAGAACCTTCCCCAAGTCAGTATTCTGGACTATAATTTCATCAGCACCAAACTGCGCGAGTGCAGCATGATGTAATTGGACATACCGAAAGTACCAGTTCCTCGGTATTCCAAAATTCTCTCTCAGTTGTGCAAATGTACAGAAGCGATTGTCCTGGTATATATGATGTAGGTATTTTATGCCATGTCTAGCCCAAGAGTTATGTCCATCAGGTAGTTTCAAAAACTCTGCAAGTGTCTTATTATACCATAGGGGACTATTCGGTGATAGCCACAATGGATCATCCTTCCTTCGCTTAGAGCATATATAAAACACCTTCCCCGGTAGTGCAATTACGGATCCCACCTCTCTCCCTGGTATCCCCTTCCTATACAACATATTTTGAAGTGTTTCCTGCGAGGAGGCAACAGCGGCCTCCAACAGGGCAGTAGCATTGGGTGTTAAAGGGAAGAGTCGCCAGTGCAGAAAGGATAGCTGTGATGCCAGAAAGTAAGACCGCAGATCTGGTAGAGCCATTCCCCCCATTGTAACTGGTAGTTTTAAAATCGCCAGGGAGACCCTGGTTGCTTTAGAGCCCCAAAGGAAACCCATGATAATGGAATCTATATTCTTAAAAACCTTCAGAGTCACAAAAACCGGAGAGTTCGAAAGAATGTAAAGAAATTTAGGCAGGAAAATCATTTTAAATAAATTTATCCATCCCAATAGGGTAATCGGTAAATTCTGCCACTTCCGTACCTTCTCCCGAAAGTTTTGTATAACCGGCATCAAGTTTTTCTCCAGAAATGTAGAGATGGGAAGCTGGATCTCGACCCCTAAATACCTAAAAGAGGTGGAGAGTGGGATGGGACAGTCCCCCGGGATCCCCACCCCCCCATGGCGTGGGGCCATACCATATCGAAAAGTATTGTACCATTCCGAAGGAAGGCCATCTAGTCCAGGTGCCTTCCTAGGCGGAAAGGAGGCAATCGCCTTCTCTACCTCCTCCACCGTAATACCCGCTTCTAGAGCAGTACTGTCTTCTTCTGTCAATCTAGGTAATTCAACATCAGCTATGTAAGTCCTCAATTTCTCCAGTTCCAAGGGAGCACAAGAGCTATATAGTTTTTTATAGAACCGAGCAAAAATATCTAGGATAGCAGCCGAGTCGCATATTTCAATCCTAGAATCATCATACACCGACTTAAATAGACCGGAACATAGTCAGGTCTCGCCAGGTATGCCAGAAGCCTGCCATTCTTGTCTCCAAATTCAATTATGCGTCTACATTGTGCAAGATTTAATTTTGTGGTACGATCTGTGAGGATCGTCTTGTACTCCCTTGTTCTGGTTTGTAAAGTCAGTAGCCTCTCTGTAGTGGGGTCTCTAACATATTCAGCTTCCGCCAGTGTCACTTCAGTCTCTTTAAATTGTACCTCTGAGGCCAGTTGTTTTTTAAAACCTTGGACTTCCGTCATGAACACCCCTCGCAGCGTGGCCTTAAAAGCCTCCCATTGGAGAAGTGTGGATGCGGAGCCAGCATTTTCTGCCCAAAAATGTTTGATCGTCTCTGTACATTTGATTTTAATATATTCCTCCTGAAGCCAACTCGCCTCCATTCGCCATAGTCGCAGACCCGGCTTCGGTCCTAAATTAAGTTCCAGTAACATAGGGGAATGATCCGATAAAGCTCTGGGCAAATAGGAAACCCCCTGAACCAATTGCATACCCTCAGTCAGGACGGTGTCTATCCTGGACAGTGTCTTATGCGCTTCGGAGTAGCAGGAATATTCCCGCACCCCAGGATGATGGAAATGCCAGACATCTCTGAAACCATGTGCAGACAACCATCCCGCTAAAGGAGCCACCGTACCGGATACCGTCCCAAGTCTATCCAGAGCCAGGTCTGCCACCGTATTGAAATCACCTAATATATAGATCCTCCCCTCCGCTACCTCATAAATTATTTGTAGCATATCATCTAAATGAGCTAACAAAAAAGGAGGAGGTACATATAAATTCACTATCGTTAAAAATGTATTCATCACCTGGACCACTAATACCACAATCCTCCCTTTAATATCAGTCCGAACCGCATGTATCTGGTCACCTGTGCTGCAGTATCTAAGGGTCTCACAGTATCTTCCAGGGCAGTGACACGGCGGTCTGTAAACTGTGCCTTCTCCCTCAGCTTTTGCATATCATGCTTCATAAATGAAAACTCCATTCTTAGCTCCTCAAAGTGATCCAACAACTTTGTCTGGCATCCCTGTATGGCCGCCATTATCTGTGACAGGGATGGTTCCTCTTCCCCCACCACCTCCCTTTCAGCTCTCACCCAACGATCCTTTAACCTGTCCAGCGATCTTCCCCTGTGGATCACTGCCTCTCTTTGGGGCTTAGGACTCACCCTGTCCACTGCTGAAGATGAGGATGCCTGAAGCGGTGCCTCTGTGGATCTCTGCAGCGGCGGCCATTCCTCCTCCTCCTCCTGTGATCCAGCGCCATTTTGAGAGCCCCAGGCGAATTGCGCCAGCCGTTCACCGGCGGATTTGGGGCACGGAGGGCCGTATTTTACCATCCCCGAGGGTGCCCGAGGTGTCCCAGCACACATCCCCAGCAGATTGGCTAAAAAACAATCGCTGCTGTCCCAGGATTTTAGCAGGATAGTTTGTCTGCAGACGGAGCTCCGGTCAGACGCTCCTTACATGCTGCGCGCTAGCTCCGCCCCGTCAAGGTATTTCTTTAATGTGTCTAACTCCTACTCCGTTAATGGGAAGATCCTTCCGAAGGGTACCTCGGTTCCGGGTAAGAGTTCTATAGGGCAATCATAGGGCCTGTGCGGGGGAAGGATCTCTGCACCTTTCTTGCTGAAAACATCCGAGAAGTCCCGGTAGGGTTCTGGAATAGCTTGGCATAGTTCTGTATCTGGATGTAAGCAGAGGAGTTGAGGAGTCTCGTTGGTTACCCCTTGCAAACAATGCTGTTGACAGTATTCAGAGAGAAACTCAATTCTTCCTGAAGCCCAGTTAATACGGGGGTTGTGGGCCTGAAGCCACGCCATTCCCAGGATGATAGGGAAGAGAGGTGAAGAAATGGCGTCTAAGCAGAGAAGTTCTTGGTGCTGAGGATCCATGATAGCCAATAGAGGGACGGTCTCTTGAATGACAGGACCGGAACTGAGGATGGAACCATCTGCAAGGTGCACAGCGAGGCTCTGGGTCTTGAGTCGAGGTGGGATATCATGATGAACAGCAAAAACCAGGTCAATGAAGCAGATGCATGCTCCGGAGTCAATGATGACTGGTGCCTGAATAGTCCTTCCTGGAAGCTGCAATGTGATAGAGATAGTAAGGTGAGTACTTGGCTTAGGAAAGACAGTTGCAGGCAGAAGAATAGTCAGACAGGCCAGAGGTCAGGTGCAGGCAGAGTTCAGAGGAATCCAAGAGACAAGCTGGGTTAGTCAGGAGATCTGGTTACAGGCATAGGAAACAGGTACAAGGGAACGGCAGAGCTGTTGATCAGGCAGCACTGATCAGAGAGTGAAGCCAGCTTAAATAGATGGATTGGCACCAAACGGCACGTGCGTGCGCACACCGGCATGAACAGGCACACACAGGCACGTGCACACACCCGCGTGCACGCTCCCGCACACCGGCGTGCACGCCAGGCCCCGCCGGATGATGCAAACTAGTGCCCAAAGGCCTGAACACCAGCACGCACCCCACGGCCAGCCGAGTCGCACACGCCAGTGCCCGCAGGAGCACACACAACAGGACCAGCAGGAATGCGCGCGCCAGTGCGCTCCGGCGCACCCCAATGCACACCACCATGAGCAACACCATGACCACCGAGGTAGGCTCTCTGACAAGAATATTCTATTTTCCAGGTATAATTACTAATTATTATTTCTTAATGCTACTGATAATACCATGCAGTGATTAGAGGTGTGTAGAAGAAACATCCAGAAACAGGGGGAGGACATACAAATTCTATGCAAATAGTGTTTTGAGTGGAAATTTAATCTAGGACCCTACTACAAGCGGCTGATAACTTAGGCATTTAACATTTTTCATAGTAAGGAATACTGACCTAATTCTACTATATTTTAATCATGACTTTAAAGACTAAGCTAACATTAAATATACTAATAATTATTATTATTATTTGTGAATGAAAAGTATTAAAAAAAAATGAAATGATGTTTCAATAGGGCAGCATGTATTGCGGTTATATTTTTTATACTGATTTTGTTTTAAGGTAAGGAATTTTCTCTACAAAACCTGTTAAAGTGTCACATTTTTAAGATCTTTTGGAAATTTAAATATGCTTTGTTTTGTTGACATCATTGCTGGATGCTTATACATTTGAAAATGCTGCGATTAACCTTCAGATTATTCCAGGTCATGGGGCCTTCTTATATTTTTGATTTGTTAATGCCCTACAAATCATATGATTATAAATCCTCTAAGCAGGATTACTTGCTTCCATTCAGTTTAATCTTGAAATCTCTAAAGCAGTTTTCTTTAGTAACTATGGTATGTGTTTTCAAACAGTGGAGCCAGTCTCCTCACTTCTTTAATTTTTGTAATATCATCTGAAATGATAGTAATCCCTGTCTCCTTCCCAGGTCACATGCGGGTCATTTATACATTTCTGTTTGCCCAAATTTTAATATTTACATTGGAACTCCAAGTCAAAGTAAGAAACCCTCAAATACAATAAGAATCACTATTTTCACTTGCTACGGAAACAAATATTTATAATAATTCCCTAAAATACCTAAATTGGGGCAGACATACAGCAATAAACGATTGCATATCATTATTGCTTTGTAGAAAAATAGTGATTCGTATCTTACTGCTCTGACTTAATTTGTGAACTCAGCACAGTCAATAGACTTTCAATGAAATAGAATGCATTGCTAAGCAAAAGCTTTTGAGAAACTAAAAGGGAAAGCAACAACCTTTTCTGAATTGTAAAAGAGATACATTTTTTTAGAATGAAGTAAAAGACAATACTTGGTTTTAATAAAGACAAGGCAAAACACATCACTAATGACCACTAACAAAAGAGGTTTGTAGTCTTAAACTTAAAGGATAACAACTTTTGTAAAAATTAAATATATATATATCAATCATTCTCTTGACATTCTCTAAAATTTCACTTTTATCTAAGGGTCTCTCTTTTGCTCCCCTTTACCATTTTGACATAGTTACAACATAGCTGGATGTCAATATGTTTGTACGTAATATCCTGTTGGGAAAGCATTTTTTTCATTCTGGTGGACTCATCTGGGTTCTCTCATGTAGTTATTTCTAATGACATAGATTTTACTATTACCTCTAATTTTCAGGACCTGGTTGCCAGGTCTGCCCTTAAGAGACTCCAGTCTGACTTGATGGCTGGTATGTACAGTGTAGGTTCAGACAGTATACATAGAAGCAATAAATATTTCTATCCGATACATACTAGGAGCATGGCAGTAGAGATGTTCCAGAATCTGGTAGAGATAGATTTTCTTGGTTTAAAGGAGAGGTCGGCAACTGCTTCCACCCCTGTCAGAGATAATTTAAATAAATCTGAAAGACAAGCCCTTCTACGGCTAAAATTGTGTAAAGATATAGTGATACGTGAAGCTGACAAGGGTGGAGCAGTGGTTGTTCTTATTTCTGAGAATTACAGGGTTGAAGCATTACATCAGCTTAGTGACACTTGTACATATCGCTTCTTTAAAACAGATTTTACCTTAATTATCTAAACAACTGCTTTTGAACACGGGGGAAGAGATGGAGTGTTAACCCCTAAGATAGCGGATTTCCTGAATGTTGATTTTCCAGTGGCTCCAATTTTCCATCATTTACCCAGAATACACAAAGGAAAGGTAGACCCATAGTTGTGGGTATTGGCTATTTGTTTGAAAAACTAGGAGAATGGGTTGATCAATACCTGCAACCGCTTGTTGCAAGATTACCAGGTTACATTAAGGACACCCCATTAATATTAGCAGGACATTGACTGGTAGAGCTCTTTTTCATGGGTGACTTTGGCCGTTAAGTCCCTTTATTTATGTATTCCCCATGATTTAGCGCTAGATGCTTTGAAATTGCATTTGCACCATTATAGTATATATACTGCTGAATGGTTTTGCACTTGCCATCTGCCCCATAGCACAGATACTGCTATAGGGTGGCCCTTGTGTGCAGTGATTCCACACTTCCGTCTGCAGGGGGCATGCGCACCGCCAGTGGGTCGCTTTTGCTGTGATTAATCACAGCAGGAACAGTTCTGTGGGTGCCAGGCACTGGATGTCCTCTGGACCTGCTGATCATCAGTAAAACACACAGAACTGAAATCTGTAAACAATGCAGATCTTCGTTCTGACAGGGGGGAAGGGGTGGCTTTTGTGTTCCTGAAAAGCAGGGACAAAAATCCACCTCTTCCCCTAGTAAAAGCACCTAACACAGTACACAAAAACACTGGCTAGGCTCACAGTTAACCCCTTGATTGCCCTAGATGTTTAATCCCTTCTCAGCTAGTGTCATTAGTACAGTAACAGTGCATATTTTTAGCAATGATCACTGTATTAGTGTCACTGGTACCCACAAAGTGTCAAAAATGTCAGTTAGTGTCCGATTGGCCACCTCAATATCACATTCCCCCTATACAGTAAGTCGTTGATTGCCGCAATTACTAGTATAAAAAGAAATTCCATAAACATATACCATAGTTTGTAGATGCTATAATGTTTCGGAAAACAATCAATATATGCTTACTGGGATTTTGTTACCAAAAACATGTAGCAGAATACATATTGGCCAAAATTTATCAAAAAAATTTGACTTTTTACACTTTTTATTGGATATGTTTTATAGCAGAAAGTAAAACATATTGTTTTTTTTTGTTTGTTTTTTTCAAAATTTTGTTTATAGCACAAAAAATAAAAAACACAGTAGTGACCAGTTACCACCAAAAGAAAGCTATATTTGTGTAGAAACAAATTACATAAGCTTTATTTGGGTACAGTGTCACAGAACTGCGCAGTTGTCAGTTAAACTAATTCAATGCTGTATCTGCAAAGAATAGCCTGGTCATGGGGGGGGGGGGGGGGTGAATCATTCAAATATTTTTTTGAGAATTCAAGGAGTTTCTAGTTTTGTCAGGCAAATTTCTACTAGAACACAATTATTTCATTTTTGATCAGATGTATTACCTGCAGTGTAGGGGTGCCTCTATGGGTGCCAAGTTTTCCCTGTCTTTGGCTAACCCGTACATGGGTTTGTGGGAGTAAATATACTTGTTTTCCCACCACAACCCATGTTCCTGTGCCAAAAGGTACAGCAGATAATTGGTGACCTGGTATTAGTTTGGGACAATACGGATACAGCTTTACTGTCTGTTGTTTCTTACATCAATAACAACCATTTAAATCTGGAATTCTGCTATGAATGTGATACCAGGAATATCAACTACCTGGATATCACTCTCATGGGTGATTATACCACAGGTGCTGTTTATTCTTCCACCTTCCACAAAGAATGTGCTGGTAATTCTCTTCTGGCGACGAGCTGTCATCCTACTCATAGTATACAATCTATTCCTGTGGGGGAATATATTGGAGCCAGACAGAATTGCTCTAGTACAGACAGCTTTTCAAAGTAATGTGACATTATTATTTCTAGACTTAAGGAACAGGGTTATAAGGAGTGGCATGTTAACAGGGCTATTCATATAGCCTCACATAAGGACAAATTGGCCCTTCTTAATAACAAGAACAACAAGATAAATAACAACAAGGAAGTTGGGTTCAAGTCAAATAAAGATAACCTGGCATTTTTGTCACCAGGGTATCATTTCTAAATACTTGCCCTTTTTATCTGTGGACAAGGAACTTGTCCCCGTTCTCTCTACTGGCTGTAGGTTTTCCAGCCAGTGTGCTATTACCCTTGGCAGTATATTGTCCCCTAGTCTATTTCAATGATCTTATCATAAGAACACTTGGCTTCATACCAGTGGTTCTTTTGGTTGCGGCTTAAAAACTTGCCGCTACCGTGACAAGCACAGTAAAAATAATAAAACCGTTGTTTCCCAGTTCACTGGTAAAGAGTTCACTATTTGTGACGTTATCAATTTTAGTACTAACAATGTGGTGTATGTTGTTGAATGTACCACGTGCCCACTTCACTATGTGGGGTGTATGTCTAGATCCATTTTGGTCAGGATCAGTGAACATTATAATGGTGCTACTTATACCAGTGACAAGAATGTATCTAATGTCTTAAGACATTTTAAGCATGTACATGTTGGTAACATGAGTTCATTTGTGTTTAATGGTTTGAAAATAGGTTAAGAGATTCCCCCATGGGGGTGATATCCACCGCAGGCTTCTCAAAAGAGAGGTGTGGTGGACTTTCACCCTAGGAACTAGAATTCCTGCTGGCTTATATTCCAGATGGAAAACAAAAGGAAAAATGCCCGGTACTAGTGTCCGGGTAAGGGGTTACTTTAGCAGCACTAATTGAGTTTCAATTATCCGGTAATAACCAACTAATTACCAAAAAGAATTATTAAAAGTATCACTTTATTAAATACCTTAAAACAACATTAGACATGTTGGACAATGTGTTGGATTTAAAATAAAAAACTAGTGAATTTGATTGGGTTCTACTGGAACCCTGTTACTACATATGTGATCTGATAATGGGTCAGACAGAGCCAATTACTGTCAATAATAACTATAGATCAAAGACAATGGACAACAACACAAACAAAAACAAAAACAAAAAAACATACAACGTGAGACATCGTCCGGACGCCTATAGGATCTTGCTACGTATTAACTGGTACAGAAAAATATTATGAGTATTTGGTGATGTTAGGTGGTTAATTAACCAGATATCAGTAATCAAATGATGGCCAAAAGGGGTACCAAATAAACATACGTGAAAGATCCTGGGGAGATATGCGAGGGAGGGTGGTATGGGGGGGAGGGGAGGGAAGTTGGAGTGATGCTAGTCGTGCTTATAGGTGTACACTTGGTCTGGTCTGTAGGTTTAAGTTGAGCGCACATGAGATGGTGATCGGGCCTATTGGTAATCAAACCTATTGATAGGTATCAGATGAATAAAAGTCCCCAATAGGCAGAATGCTGTTGATGGCCAAACGTCCGCATATACAGCTTTAAACAGAGTCCCTGGTGGTAACAGCAGATGCAAATGCAAAGTACATAGTCGAACAAGTGAAAATTTATGGAACTTTACCGGTCCTGGCACTGATTATCCTCCAAGTCCCGATCCGGGCCGTTCATAAGGCTTCCGTCCTCTTTAGTAGGAGGTGTGCTGTAGTGTGCAGCTTCTGATCCTGTGCAAGTGGCTGAAGGGGCAGCGGGACCGGGAATGGTGTCCCGCAAGCTCGTCCTACTGGGTCAGGTAAGTGCTGCAAGTACCGCCCGATCAGCGGAGACACTCAGCCACGGAGCTTCGGCCGAAAGGGATTAGATTCACTAGCTAGTGTTTAGCAGGCATCCCCGTCTACCTCCTCGCTTGCTCTCATGTTCAAAGTGTGGCGTCCGTGACGTGTCGGCGTTGATGACGTCAACGCGTTTCGCTATTGGCTGTAGCGTAGCTTCATCTCGGACGAATTCAGGGCTTGTGAAGGCGCTCCTTTTAACTTGGCTGCTGCGTTCAATCACCGCCCTGAAATGTTTGAGTTTTGCTATGTAATGATCTTTAATAGACCGGTTTTGTTCCTAAAGCTCAATCTGACAATTCTTATTCACTATTTTTTGGAATAAAAAGAAAGAAAAGGATAGAACTGTTACTGAGAAGGGGGGACTAAAAAATCTTTAATTCCAATAGCCTATTATTATTAGTGTGCATTCTAGGAAAGAAAGTGCTATTGGTTTGCCCGCTATCTCAAATATTTAAACATTTAAACAGTTAAGGAAGGCAAGGAAGGGGAGGGGGAGGGTTTGGGATAGAACAAGAGGGGGATAGGAACACGGATAAATGAGGGAACATAGACATAAGCACATCGAGAGAATATATGCGTATACTAAGAGATTAGTGTCAATCGTATCGGAACACATGCATACATGTACATGGCATCAGAGACATCAAGCTGGATTGGACCAAAATCACAGGGCAATTTATGGGATAGGGAAATCATCTAAGTGGGTAGAAAGGGTTGGAAATTTAGTTCAGTGTTTAACCCCACTGGGACTAGCGATTTTAGGCGGTACACCCACCACTTCTCTTTTTGTAATAATATGCGATCAAAGTCGCCACGTCTAGGGGGCAAGTTCAAAGCATAAATACCTTTTACCCTCATGCCTCGTGAATTTCCCCCGTGAAATTGGGCAAAATGCTTGGCAAGAGGTTTTTCTGGAATTTTGGTTTTGTCATTGATTTCTCGCAAATGTTCACCGATGCGGATTTTTAACTGTCTTTTCGTTTTTCCGATATAAATTTTGGGACACGGGCATGTAATCATATAGATTAGTCGAGATGTAGAGCAATTAATCAAATCATGGATTTTGAATGACCCTTTCCCGTGCGCGTCTGTAAAGGTAGATGTTCTGTCTACGTAAGGGCAAATTTGGCATCTATTACAGGGATACATGCCAAGTGTCCGTGGATACTCTGATAGCCAGGTGTTTTCTTGTTTTCGAGTAAATTCGGATTGTATTAAAATATCTCCCAAATTCTTTGCCCGTCGGGCAACCAACTGGGGTGATGAACCCACAATCCTGCCCAGTCCTGGTGAGTTTACCAATAGGCCCCAATGTTTTTCTAGAATTGACCGAATGTCATTCCATTGGGATCCAAAGGTAGTTATTATCCTGACTGGAGCATCTTTTTTTTGTTGGGGGGATAAATCGGAGGTGCTGGTTGGCTCAATTGAAAGTAGGCTTTGGCGTTTCCGAATCGCTGCCTTTTTCCTAGCTCGCTTGATTTGCCGATGTGAGTAGCCTCGCTCTCTAAATCGCATGTAGAGATCCTTGCTCTCCTTACGGTAGTCACTGGCTTTTGTGCAGTTTCTTTTAAGGCGCATAAATTGGCCTACCGGGATACCGTTTTTTATCCAATGAGGATGGTGACTGGTGGCACTCAAAAAGGTATTTGCTGCTGTTTGCTTACGGTAAGTAGAGGTAAGTAATTGTCCATTCTCAAGACGAATTTGTAGATCGAGAAAGGACAATTCTGTTTGACTAAAGGAATGCGTCAATTGTATGTTGAATGAATTGTCATTCAATTAATTCACAGATGAACTTCAACATGTCGGTTTGGGTACCCCGCCAGATCATAAAAATATCATCGATGTACCGCAACCAGGCGTGAACGTGGTCACGGTACATCGATGAAGGGAACACCATCATCTCCTCCCAAAAACTTAAATGGAGGCACGCATATGAGGGTGCCCATGCTGCCCCCATGGATGTGCCGCGTATTTGTTGGTAGTAGACCGTTAGAAATTGAAAGTAATTATTTTTCAACATAAATCTCAGAAGGTCTATCAAAAATTCATTTTGTGGTCCTGATTCGGGATAGATGGTGTTCAAGAAGATATCGACTGCTTTGATCCCACAGTCGTGGGGTATTGAGGTATATAATGACTCAACGTCGATACCGACGAGCCAAATTTCACCTAATTGGTCGAGATTTTTAAATTCAGTCAATTTAGCCAGGACGTGACGGGTGTCTTGTACGAAGGATTTTTGGTTCGTAACCATATCCTTCAGCAAGAGATCAAGGTACCCACCAATGCGTTCAAAAGGACCCTGGCAGGCCGATACAATCGGTCTACCAGGTGGATCATTCAGGTTTTTATGCAGTTTTGGGATTATGTAAAAGGTAGGTGTATTGAACTCCTGTACTGAAAGATGCTGGTATTCTCGCATGGTCAGCAATCCCTCATCCTTGGCAAAGGTAAGTTTCCTATTTAATTCCTGGATCACTGCTGGAAAGGGGTTATGGTCTAATCTGCGATAAGTGGTGACATCAGTGAGTAGTTTTTTTGCTATTTTTTCATAGTGTGTGTCATCTAGGATGACGACATTGCCTCCCTTATCGCTATTTTTTATTACAATGTTTTTTCTTTTTTTGAGATCATCGAGGGCGATCCTTTCGCCTTCGGTTAGGTTATCATTACCTCTTTTGTTCCATTTAATTTTCTCGAGATCGGATTGCACCATCTCGAGAAATAAGCTTAACCATCTATTTTTGGACAGGGGAGGCATTTTTTGTGATTTGATTTTTAAGTCCACTGATCGTTTGATCAGTGTATAGGGCTCCTCATTATATGCTTGATTTTCGTCCAATAAAGAGTTCAGGATATCCAACATCTGTTGGTCATCCGAATCCCTAATGGTATTGGATGCTGTGGTCTCATTTTTACCTTCATATAAGGATCGTAAGAAAACTTTTCTCAGAAATAAGGAAATGTCCTTATATACAGTGAACTCATCCATAGTGGATGTCGGTGAAAAGGACATACCTTTGGCGAGGAGACTGAGATGGTCTGGACTTAAGCAGTGGCTGGATAGATTAACCACCTTCAAATCATCAGACTGGTGTGGTTCACTATTAAGGGATGGCATAGTTAATGTCTTTTTTGGCTTCTCGTGTATGTGCGATCGTGTGATGACTTGGTCTGTTTCTGTTTCTGGGAGCCTATTTTGTTTTTTTGTGAAGGGGGCGGAGTTTGCGAGGTTTTTTGCTCCGCCCCCCCTTGCTCTAAAAAAGTGACCGTCTTTGTTGTTTCGTCGTCAGAATCGCTATGTGATTTGTCTCGACGTTGTCTTGATTGTTGACGTTGATTCCTACCTCTGGATCGACTTCGGCCACGCCGAATAGTCAGATCAAATATCTCGTCTCTTTCAAAATCAGCAATGTCCCGTTTAAATTTACTTTGTTTTGTTATTTTGAGATTTAATTGGGTCTTCTCTATTTCCTTTTTAAGCATGTCATTTTGTTTTGTGAACTCATCCAAATGTTTAAATATTTCCAGTCCCCGAGCGCTTTCCTCTATTTGGGCCTTGATGTCAATCAGTTGAGCCTTTTCCTCCTCCACTATAAGTCCCATCACGGCCAAGCCGTGGTTTATACAAAGTTCTTTCCATTTTGGTAAGAAGTTTTCAGTATGTAAATGTTCCGCTGGTATGGTTCGATCACGTAGTCCTCTCGGGACAATTCTATGTGTTATGTATGTTTCTAATGAAGTCACGTCCCATTTCCTATTAAGATGTTTTATTAATAATTTTTTATGTTCCTTAAATTTATTTTTAATTTCATCCTCTTGTTTAGTGGCTTGAGGGGTGTCACTCTGAAATGCTGTTTTTATCTCAAGATCAATATCCTCCCCTAACATAAACGCCATTATCCTTAAGAATTGTAGAAAATTCTGATTCAGCTATTAACAATAATAAGGGTGATATCTCTTGCTGGAGGTGACCATAAGAAGAGTCACAATTAAATAGTAAATAACACAAGGGGTAAGGGAGAAAAATGGGGAACAAGAGACACCTAGGTATTTGATCAATTAAGTGCAAGCTGTAACCATAATATACTGGAAAACAAAAGGAAAAATGCCCGGTACTAGTGTCCGGGTAAGGGGTTACTTTAGCAGCACTAATTGAGTTTCAATTATCCGGTAATAACCAACTAATTACCAAAAAGAATTATTAAAAGTATCACTTTATTAAATACCTTAAAACAACATTAGACATGTTGGACAATGTGTTGGATTTAAAATAAAAAACTAGTGAATTTGATTGGGTTCTACTGGAACCCTGTTACTACATATGTGATCTGATAATGGGTCAGACAGAGCCAATTACTGTCAATAATAACTATAGATCAAAGACAATGGACAACAACACAAACAAAAACAAAAACAAAAAAACATACAACGTGAGACATCGTCCGGACGCCTATAGGATCTTGCTACGTATTAACTGGTACAGAAAAATATTATGAGTATTTGGTGATGTTAGGTGGTTAATTAACCAGATATCAGTAATCAAATGATGGCCAAAAGGGTACCAAATAAACATACGTGAAAGATCCTGGGGAGATATGCGAGGGAGGGTGGTATGGGGGGGAGGGGAGGGAAGTTGGAGTGATGCTAGTCGTGCTTATAGGTGTACACTTGGTCTGGTCTGTAGGTTTAAGTTGAGCGCACATGAGATGGTGATCGGGCCTATTGGTAATCAAACCTATTGATAGGTATCAGATGAATAAAAGTCCCCAATAGGCAGAATGCTGTTGATGGCCAAACGTCCGCATATACAGCTTTAAACAGAGTCCCTGGTGGTAACAGCAGATGCAAATGCAAAGTACATAGTCGAACAAGTGAAAATTTATGGAACTTTACCGGTCCTGGCACTGATTATCCTCCAAGTCCCGATCCGGGCCGTTCATAAGGCTTCCGTCCTCTTTAGTAGGAGGTGTGCTGTAGTGTGCAGCTTCTGATCCTGTGCAAGTGGCTGAAGGGGCAGCGGGACCGGGAATGGTGTCCCGCAAGCTCGTCCTACTGGGTCAGGTAAGTGCTGCAAGTACCGCCCGATCAGCGGAGACACTCAGCCACGGAGCTTCGGCCGAAAGGGATTAGATTCACTAGCTAGTGTTTAGCAGGCATCCCCGTCTACCTCCTCGCTTGCTCCCATGTTCAAAGTGTGGCGTCCGTGACGTGTCGGCGTTGATGACGTCAACGCGTTTCGCTATTGGCTGTAGCGTAGCTTCATCTCGGACGAATTCAGGGCTTGTGAAGGCGCTCCTTTTAACTTGGCTGCTGCGTTCAATCACCGCCCTGAAATGTTTGAGTTTTGCTATGTAATGATCTTTAATAGACCGGTTTTGTTCCTAAAGCTCAATCTGACAATTCTTATTCACTATTTTTTGGAATAAAAAGAAAGAAAAGGATAGAACTGTTACTGAGAAGGGGGGACTAAAAAATCTTTAATTCCAATAGCCTATTATTATTAGTGTGCATTCTAGGAAAGAAAGTGCTATTGGTTTGCCTGCTATCTCAAATATTTAAACATTTAAACAGTTAAGGAAGGCAAGGAAGGGGAGGGGGAGGGTTTGGGATAGAACAAGAGGGGGATAGGAACACGGATAAATGAGGGAACATAGACATAAGCACATCGAGAGAATATATGCGTATACTAAGAGATTAGTGTCAATCGTATCGGAACACATGCATACATGTACATGGCATCAGAGACATCAAGCTGGATTGGACCAAAATCACAGGGCAATTTATGGGATAGGGAAATCATCTAAGTGGGTAGAAAGGGTTGGAAATTTAGTTCAGTGTTTAACCCCACTGGGACTAGCGATTTTAGGCGGTACACCCACCACTTCTCTTTTTGTAATAATATGCGATCAAAGTCGCCACGTCTAGGGGGCAAGTTCAAAGCATAAATACCTTTTACCCTCATGCCTCGTGAATTTCCCCCGTGAAATTGGGCAAAATGCTTGGCAAGAGGTTTTTCTGGAATTTTGGTTTTGTCATTGATTTCTCGCAAATGTTCACCGATGCGGATTTTTAACTGTCTTTTCGTTTTTCCGATATAAATTTTGGGACACGGGCATGTAATCATATAGATTAGTCGAGATGTAGAGCAATTAATCAAATCATGGATTTTGAATGACCCTTTCCCGTGCGCGTCTGTAAAGGTAGATGTTCTGTCTACGTAAGGGCAAATTTGGCATCTATTACAGGGATACATGCCAAGTGAAGTGGTGGGTGTACCGCCTAAAATCGCTAGTCCCAGTGGGGTTAAACACTGAACTAAATTTCCAACCCTTTCTACCCACTTAGATGATTTCCCTATCCCATAAATTGCCCTGTGATTTTGGTCCAATCCAGCTTGATGTCTCTGATGCCATGTACATGTATGCATGTGTTCCGATACGATTGACACTAATCTCTTAGTATACGCATATATTCTCTCGATGTGCTTATGTCTATGTTCCCTCATTTATCCGTGTTCCTATCCCCCTCTTGTTCTATCCCAAACCCTCCCCCTCCCCTTCCTTGCCTTCCTTAACTGTTTAAATGTTTAAATATTTGAGATAGCGGGCAAACCAATAGCACTTTCTTTCCTAGAATGCACACTAATAATAATAGGCTATTGGAATTAAAGATTTTTTAGTCCCCCCTTCTCAGTAACAGTTCTATCCTTTTCTTTCTTTTTATTCCAAAAAATAGTGAATAAGAATTGTCAGATTGAGCTTTAGGAACAAAACCGGTCTATTAAAGATCATTACATAGCAAAACTCAAACATTTCAGGGCGGTGATTGAACGCAGCAGCCAAGTTAAAAGGAGCGCCTTCACAAGCCCTGAATTCGTCCGAGATGAAGCTACGCTACAGCCAATAGCGAAACGCGTTGACGTCATCAACGCCGACACGTCACGGACGCCACACTTTGAACATGGGAGCAAGCGAGGAGGTAGACGGGGATGCCTGCTAAACACTAGCTAGTGAATCTAATCCCTTTCGGCCGAAGCTCCGTGGCTGAGTGTCTCCGCTGATCGGGCGGTACTTGCAGCACTTACCTGACCCAGTAGGACGAGCTTGCGGGACACCATTCCCGGTCCCGCTGCCCCTTCAGCCACTTGCACAGGATCAGAAGCTGCACACTACAGCACACCTCCTACTAAAGAGGACGGAAGCCTTATGAACGGCCCGGATCGGGACTTGGAGGATAATCAGTGCCAGGACCGGTAAAGTTCCATAAATTTTCACTTGTTCGACTATGTACTTTGCATTTGCATCTGCTGTTACCACCAGGGACTCTGTTTAAAGCTGTATATGCGGACGTTTGGCCATCAACAGCATTCTGCCTATTGGGGACTTTTATTCATCTGATACCTATCAATAGGTTTGATTACCAATAGGCCCGATCACCATCTCATGTGCGCTCAACTTAAACCTACAGACCAGACCAAGTGTACACCTATAAGCACGACTAGCATCACTCCAACTTCCCTCCCCTCCCCCCCATACCACCCTCCCTCGCATATCTCCCCAGGATCTTTCACGTATGTTTATTTGGTACCCCTTTTGGCCATCATTTGATTACTGATATCTGGTTAATTAACCACCTAACATCACCAAATACTCATAATATTTTTCTGTACCAGTTAATACGTAGCAAGATCCTATAGGCGTCCGGACGATGTCTCACGTTGTATGTTTTTTTGTTTTTGTTTTTGTTTGTGTTGTTGTCCATTGTCTTTGATCTATAGTTATTATTGACAGTAATTGGCTCTATCTGACCCATTATCAGATCACATATGTAGTAACAGGGTTCCAGTAGAACCCAATCAAATTCACTAGTTTTTTATTTTAAATCCAACACATTGTCCAACATGTCTAATGTTGTTTTAAGGTATTTAATAAAGTGATACTTTTAATAATTCTTTTTGGTAATTAGTTGGTTATTACCGGATAATTGAAACTCAATTAGTGCTGCTAAAGTAACCCCTTACCCGGACACTAGTACCGGGCATTTTTCCTTTTGTTTTCCAGTATATTATGGTTACAGCTTGCACTTAATTGATCAAATACCTAGGTGTCTCTTGTTCCCCATTTTTCTCCCTTACCCCTTGTGTTATTTATATTCCAGATGGAATGTACAGTAGATCATTTTTTAAATAATTTCATACATAGTCATGCTAGCCCTTCATACCACTTGTACCTGTAGGGAATGTGAGCATTACGTGATTATTTCTTGTTATTTTCCTCTAGGTACTAACATTGATTTTGACACCAACAGAGACTGCAGTCATGGCACAAGGGATGGTCAGAGACTGCACTTATGGCACAAGAGATGGTCAGAGACTGCACTTATGGCACAAGAGATGGTCAGAGACTGCAGTCATGGCACAAGAGATGGTCAGAGACTGCATACATAGCACAAGAGATGATCAGAGACTGCATACGTGGCACAAGAGATGGGCAGAGACTGCATACATGGCACAAGGGATGGTCAGAGACTGCATACATGGCACAAGAGATGGTCAGAGACTGAATACTGCAGTCATGGCATAAGAGATGGTCAGAGACTGCATACAAAGCACAAGAGACGGTCAGAGACTGACTATCTCTCCTCTTCATCTTCTTGTCTTCATCTTCTTTTCGGGCCGCTCCGCATCCATGCTGGCATGGAGGGAGGCTCCTGCTGTGTGACGCTTCTCCTCTTCTGATGGTTCTTAAATAACAGGGACGCACGTGGACATGACGGGACTTCCCTGTGGCATCCGTCAAGTCACCGTGTGTCAGATGGGGCGGGGTCACCGGGTGGCCCCGTCCCCCATTATTTAAGAACCGTCAGAAGAGGAGAAGCATCACACAGCGGGAGCCTCCCTCCATGCCAGCATGGATGCGGAGCGGCCCGAAAAGAAGATGAAGACAAGAAGATGAATAAAAGAAGATGAAGAGAAGAAGATGAAGAGAAGAGCGGGAGCCTCCCTCCATGCCATGGATGCGGAGCGGCCCGAGGAGAAGAAGGGAAGAAGACGCCGTGGAGGAGATGCTGGACGAAAACACCGGAGGAAGAACCAGAAGTACCAGAAGAAGAAGAAGATGAAGGAAGATAGAAGATAGAAGAAAGAAGAAAGAAGAAGCATTTAAATAAAGGAATTGTCAAAAACTGTATCTTGTCATTTTTAACATTTTTGACAGTTTTTTAGTGAAATGGTAGGAAGTACCCCCTTACCATTTCACACAGGGGGGAGGGCCGGGATCTGGGGGTCCCCTTGTTAAAGGGGGCTTCCAGATTCCAATAAGCCCCCCACCCACAGACCCCCACAACCACCGGCCAGGGTTGTGGGGATGAGGCCCTTGTCCTCATCAACATGAGGACAAGGTGTTTTGGGGGGCTACCCCAAAGCACCCTCCCAATATTGAGGGCATGTGGCCTGGTATGGTTCAGGAGGGGGGGTGCGCTCTCTCATCCCCCCTCTTTTCCTGCAGCCTGCCAGGTTGCGTGCTCAGATAAGGGTCTGGTATGGATTTTTGGGGGGACCCCACGCCGTTTTTTTTTATTTTGGCACGGGGTTCCCTTTAATATCCATACCAAACCTGAAGGGCCTGGTATGGAATTTAGGGGGACCCCCCACGTCATTTTTTAAAAAAAATTTGGCCGGGGTTCCCCTGTGGGGAATTCCCATGCCGTTTTTATCAATGAACTTTTATGTGTATTGTCGGACCGGCAATTCATTAATAACCACGAGTAGTTTTGAATTACTTTTTTTCCTTTGAAATGTCATTTTGCTGTCAGACTGTTCTAAACACGGGAAACATGTGCCCCTTTACAGGCATACTATAGACACCCCCAGGTACGAAATTTAAAGGGATATTACACTTTTAATGTTTCACTTTAAGCATTATTAAAATCACTGCTTCCGAAAAAACGTACATTTTTAAATCTTTTTTGCATTGATCCATGTCCCCTGGGGCAGGACCCAGGTCCCCAAACACTTTTTATGACAATAACTTGCATATAAGACTTTAAAATTAGCACTTTTGATTATTCATGTTCGTGTCCCATAGACTTTAACGGTGTTCGCGTGTTATAATATAATATATTGCAGCTTACTAGTCCTCAGTATGGTGGCTGCATTTGTTTTTTTTCAGACTTCTATTGCTTTATTTTCTGGTAATCCTGCAAAAAACACACTTCCTGTTCCTGGGTGGCTACATTACTACTCCACTGTAATTTTTCTTTCAATTTTGAGATTAAAGTGGAGCTCCACCAAGAAGGAGAAGCTCCATTTGTTTGCCCCCCCCCCATTCCACTCCCACATTTGGCACCTTTCAGGGGGGAGTGGGTACCTGGTTTTGACAGATACCCATTCCCACTTCTAGCTGATCTCGCTGAGGCAAAGTCACCCAGAAGTTTGACACCCCTCCTCCTTCCCCCACCGCTGGGCCATTCACAAAGTGCAGCATGCTTCACGCATGCACAGTAGGAAACCAGCTGTAAAGCCACAGGCTTCAATGCCAGTTACCTTTACAAGAAATGGCAACGGCAGCACCAGAGAGCCAATAAAAAAATTGTCCAGGGTGAAAACACCGCTGGATTCGTGGACAGAGAAGTGTCCTAATATTAAAAATCAGCAGCTACAGTATTTGTAGCTGCTGACTTTTTTTTTCTGAAGGAGCTCCTCTTTAAATACCATCACTAAAGTCAGCCTTCTTTCCATAGAGGATTTTCCAGAATTTGTTACATTCAAAGTGGCAAACATGAACTCAAAATAAATTAAGCTGTAACTCAATGGAGTTGATTTACTAAAACTGAAGAGTGCAAAATCTGGTGCAGTTCTGCACAGAAACCAATCAGCTTCAAGGTTTTTGTTTGTTAAACCTTTATTGAACAAGCTGTTAGATGTTGATATAAGATGTTAGATGCTGATTGGCTACAATGCACAGCTGATTTTGTGCTCTCCAGTTTTAGTAAATCAAGCCCACTGCCCTGCATAAAGTGGAATTTTGCTTGATGAACATTAAACACTGAGTTTTTAATGGTCCATTAGCAGGTTGTACAGTCATACCCCACTTTTAAGTACACAATGGGAACAGAGCATGTATGTAAAACGAAAATGTACTTAAAGTTAAGCAATACTTTTTTAACTTCTGGGGTGTCAGGGGCTGTAGAGGGGGGTCAAGGACTGTATTGGGGGGGGTCAGTGGGTGTGTTTCCAACAATGGCGACCCTAGGGGGGGCCAGAGGGGGCCCTGACCCCCCCAACATTATGCTGGGCCCCACCATGTGCCCCCCCCAAAAAAAAAATTTTTTATATTTTAAAAATTTTTTTTTTTCAAAAAGGTAATTTCTTTTTGTTTGTATTCATATCGGATGTGCCGCATCTTACTCGGGCCACCGCTGGGGTAACACAGTCTCTATTGAGAGGGAGAACGCCCCCAGTCAGCTCCTGCAGGTGATTCCTCCCCCCTCCCTCTGCTCGCTGACACTGCATAATGCAAGCGCTCACACAACCACGGCCGCCCGATCTGCTCCTTCCCCTGCATCCTCATTGGCAGGGAGAAGAGCGAGTTGCAGGAAGGACTCCACCATGGCTCTCAGTTACTGAAAAAACAGACTGATTTCTCCTGTCCTTAGGACAGGAGAACGAGCCTGTAAATTCCAAGAAATGCCAGACCAGCGCTGTCAATAGCAGGGGCAGGACAGTAAGAGGAGGCTGGGGAACCCCACAGTGACAGAACACCAGGGCCCGGTGGCAAGACAACCTTTGCAACCCTGATAGTTCTCCCTTTGCTTTGGACCCTTACATTTTCTTGGTATGCTGGTGACATATATCTCTTGTTCTCTGTCACCCTGGGGGGGCCCCAGTAGGAAGGGAGCTCACTGCAGAACATGTGAAAGGGCCGTTGTGGGATCGTAGTAAAGGGGTAAAGGGCCCCAGGATAGATAAAATATATATAGATAGATATATCTATATCTATATATCTATATCTATATAGATATATAGATATAGATATAGATATATAGATATAGATATAGATAGATATATATGCATTTTATATTGCCCCCCCTATTTTTGTCCCTGTCCCCCCATGTGCCCCCCTAAATATGAAAGCTGGAGACGCCACTGGTTTCCAAGTAGCAGGGAATCTGAACTATCCGTGCACAGATTACTCCTCTGCAGCTTTAGTTTGAGAGCCACTTTACATACACTCGCTGGTATGTCCGTACTAGCAAGTGTACGCAAAGTGAGTGTACTTAACCACTTGACGACCGCCTCACGCCGATATACGTCGGCAGAATGGCACGGGCAGGCAGAATCACGTATATATACGTGATCTGCCTCTCGCGGGCGGGGGGTCCAATCGGACCCCCCCCGGTGCCCGAGGCGGTCGCCTTGTGACAGGGAGCGATGAGAGGTGAGGGGGAGACCAGCCGTTCATGGCCCCCCCCCTCACGATCGCTCCCAGCCAATGAGAATCTTTCTTTGCTGCTGTAAGCTAAACAGCAGCAAAGGAAATGATGTAATCTCTCCTCGGCTCGGTATTTTCCGTTCCGGCGCCGAGGAGAGAAGACATCACTGTGAGTGCACAACACATACACACACAGTAGAACATGCCAGGCACACTTTACACCCCCGATCCCCCCCAATCACCCCTCCCCCCGTCACACTGACACCAAGCAGTTTTTTTTTTTTTTTTTCTGATTACTGCATGGTGTCAGTTTGTGACAGTTAGTGTGGTAGGGCAGTTATTGTTAGCCCTCTTTAGGTCTAGGGTACCCCCCAACCCCCCCTAATAAAGTTTTAACCCCTTGATCACCCCCCCGTCACCAGTGTCACTAAGCGATAATTTTTCTGATCGCTGTATTAGTGTCGCTGGTGACGATAGTTAGGGAGCTAAATATTTAGGTTTGCTGTCAGTGTTTTATAGCGTCAGGGACCCCCATATACTACCTAATAAATGTTTTAACCCCTTGATTGCCCCCTAGTTAACCCTTTCACCACTGATCACCGTATAACTGTTACGGGTGACGCTGGTTAGTTCGTTTATTTTTTATAGTGTCAGGGCACCCGCCGTTTATTACCTAATAAAGGTTTAGCCCCCTGATCACCCGGCGGTGATATGCATCGCCCCAGGTAGCATCAGATTAGCGTCAGTACCGCTAACACCACGCATGCAGCATACGCCTCCCTTAGTGGTATAGTATCTGAACGGATCAATATCTGATCTGATCAGATCTATACTAGCGTCCCCAGCAGTTTAGGGTTTCCAAAAACGCAGTGTTAGCGGGATCAGCCCAGATACCTGCTAGCACCTGCGTTTTGCCCCTCCGCCCGGCCCAGCCCACCCAAGTGCAGTATCGATCGATCACTGTCACTTACAAAACACTAAACGCATAACTGCAGCGTTCGCAGAGTCAGACCTGATCCCTGCGATCGCTAACAGTTTTTTTGGTAGCATTTTGGTGAACTGGCAAGCACCAGCCCCAGGCAGCGTCAGGTTAGCGCCAGTTCCGCTAACACCCATGCACGCACCGTACACCTCCCTTAGTGGTATAGTATCTGAACGGATCAATATCTGATCCGATCAGATTTATACTAGCATCCCCAGCAGTTTAGGGTTCCCAAAAACGCAGTGTTAGCAGGATCAGCCCAGATACCTGCTAGCACCGGCGTTTTGCCCCTCCGCCCGGCCAAGCCCACCCAAGTGCAGTATCAATCGATCACTGTCACTTACAAAACACTAAACGCATAACTGCAGCGTTCGCAGAGTCAGGCCTGATCCCTGCGATTGCTAACAGTTTTTTTGGTAGCGTTTTGGTGAACTGGCAAACATTAGCCCCAAGCAGCGTCAGGTTAGTGCCAGTACTGCTAACACCCACGCACGCACCTTACACCTCCCTTAGTGGTATAGTATCTGAACGGATCAATATCTGATCCGATCAGATCTATTCTAGCATCCCCAGCAGTTTAGGGTTCCCAAAAACGCAGCGTTAGCGGGATCAGCCCAGATACCTGCTAGCACCTGCGTTTTGCCCCTCCACCCGGCCCAGCCCAGCCTACCCAAGTGCAGTATCGATCGATCACTGTCACTTACAAAACTCTAAACGCATAACTGCAACATTCGCAGAGTCAGTCCTGATCCCTGCGATCACTAACAGTTTTTTTGGTAGCGTTTTGGTGAACTGGCAAGCACCAGCGGCCTAGTACACCCCAGTCATAGTCAAACCAGCACTGCAGTAACACTTGGTGACGTGGTGAGTCCCATAAGTGCAGTTCAAGCTGGTGAAGTGGCAAGCACAAGTAGTGTCCCGCTGCCACCAAGAAGAAGACAAACAGGCCCGTCGTGCCCATAATGCCCTTCCTGCTGCATTCGCCAATCCTAATTGGGAACCCACCGCTTCTGCAGCACCTGTACTTCCCCCATTCACATCCCCAACCAAATGCAGTCGGCTGCATGAGAGGCATTTTTATGTCCTCCTGAGTACCCCTACCCAACAACCCCCCCCAAAAAAGATGTCATGTCTGCAGCAAGCGCGGATATAGGCGTGACACCCGCTATTATTGTCGCTCCTGTCCTGACAATCCTGGTCTTTGCATTGGTGAATGTTTTGAACGCTACCATATACTAGTTGAGTATTAGCGTAGGGTACAGCACTGCACAGACTAGGCACACTTTCACAGGGTCTCCCAAGATGCCATCGCATTTTGAGAGACCCGAACCTGGAACCGGTTACAGTTATAAAAGTTAGTTACAAAAAAAGTGTAAAAAAAAAAAAAAACACAAACAAAAATATAGAATAAAAAAAAATAGTTGTCGTTTTATTGTTCTCTCTCTCTCTCTATTCTCTCTCTATTGTTCTGCTCTTTTTTACTGTATTCTGTTCTGCAATGTTTTATTGTTATTATGTTTTATCACGTTTGCTTTTCAGGTATGCAATTTTTTATACTTTACCGTTTACTGTGCTTTATTATTAACCATTTTTTTGTCTTCAGGTACGCCATTCACGACTTTGAGTGGTTATACCAGAATGATGCCTGCAGGTTTAGGTATCATCTTGGTATCATTCTTTTCAGCCAGCAGTCGGCTTTCATGTAAAAGAAATCCTAGCGGCTAATTAGCCTCTAGACTGCTTTTACAAGCAGTGAGAGGGAATGCCCCCCTCCCCCACCGTCTTCCGTGTTTCTCTCTGGCTCTCCTGTCTCAACAGGGAACCTGAGAAGCCGGTGATTCAGCCAGCTGACCATAGAGCTGATCAGAGACCAGAGTGGCTCCAAACATCTCTATGGCATAAGAAACCAGAAGCTAAGAGCATTTTATGACTTAGATTTTGCCGAATGTAAACAGCGCCATTGGGAAATTGGGGAAGCATTTTATGACACCGATCTTGGTGTGGTCAGATGCTTTGAGGGCAGAGGAGAAATCTAGGGTCTAATAGACCCCAATTTTTTCAAAAAAGAGTACCTGTCACTACCTATTGCTATCATAGGGGATATTTACATTCCCTGAGATAACAATAAAAATGATTTAAAAAAAAAATGAAAGGAACAGTTTAAAAATAAGATAAAAAAGCAAAAAAATAATAAAGAAAAAAAAAAAAGCACCCCTGTCCCCCCCTGCTCTCGCGCTAAGGCGAACGCAAGCGTCGGTCTGGCGTCAAATGTAAACAGCAATTGCACCATACATGTGAGGTATCACCACGAAGGTCAGATCAAGGGCAGTAATTTTAGCAGTAGACCTACTCTGTAAATCTAAAGTGGTAACCTGTAAAGGCTTTTAAAGGATTTTAAAAATGTATTTATTTTGTTGCCACTGCACGTTTGTGCGCAATTTTAAAGCATGTCATGTTTGGTATCCATGTACTCGGCCTAAGATCAAATTTTTTATTTCATCAAACATTCGGGCAATATAGTGTGTTAGTGCATTAAAATTTTAAAAAAGTGTGTTTTTTCCCCAAAAAATGCATTTGAAAAATCTCTGCGCAAATACTGTTTGAAAAAAAAAATGAAATACCCACCATTTTAATCTGTAGGGCATTTGCTTTAAAAAAATATATAATGTTTGGGGGTTCAAAGTAATTTTCTTGCAAAAAAAAATAATTTTTTCATGTAAACAAAAAGTGTCAGAAAGGGCTTTGTCTTCAAGTGGTTAGAAGAGTGGGTGATGTGTGACATAAGCTTCTAAATGTTGTGCATAAAATGCCAGGACAGTTCAAAACTCCCCCAAATGACCCCATTTTGGAAAGTAGACACCCCAAGCTATTTGCTGAGAGGCCATGGAATATCTTATATTGTGACACAAGTTGCGGGAAAGAGACACATTTTTTTTTTTTTTTTTGCACAAAGTTGTCACTAAATGATATATTGCTCAAACATGCCATGGGAATATGTGAAAATACACCCCAAAATACATTTTGTTGCTTCTCCTGAGTACGGGGATACAACATGTGTGAGACTTTTTTGGAGCCTAGCCTCGTACGGGACCCCGAAAACCAAGCACCGCCTTCAGGCTTTCTAAGGGCGTAAATTTTTGATTTCACTCTTTACTGCCTATCACGGTTTTGGAGGCCATGGAATGCCCAGGTGGCACAAACCCCCCGCAAATGACCCTATTTTGGACAGTAGACACCCCAAGATATTTGCTGAGAGGTATAGTGAGTAATTTGCAGACCGCACTTTTTGTCACAAATTTTTGAAAATTGAAAAACAAATGAGAGCTGCAAAATACTCACCATGCCTCTCAGCAAATAGCTTGGGGTGTCTACTTTCCAAAATGGGGTCATTTGGGGGGGGGGTTGTGCCACCTGGGCATTCCATGGCCTCCGAAACTGTGATAGGCAGTGAAGAGTGAAATCAAAAATTTACACCCTTAGAAATCCTGAAGGCGGTGATTGGTTTTCAGGGCCCCGTACGCGGCTAGGCTCCTAAAAAGTCCCACACATGTGGTATCCCCATACTCAGGAAAAGCAGCTAAATGTATTTTGGGGTGCAATTCCACATATGCCCATGGCCTGTTTGAGCAATATATCATTTAGTGACAACTTTGTGCAAAAAAAAAAAAAGTGTCACTTTCCCGCATTTTGTGTCAAAATATAAAATATTACATGGACTCAACATGCCTCTCAGCAAATAGCTTGGGGTGTCTACTTTCCAAAATGGGGTCGTTTGGTGGGGTTTTATGCCATCTGGGCATTTTATGGCCTTCAAAACTGTGATAGGTAGTGAGGAGTAAAATCAAAAATTTACGCCCTTAGAAATCCTGAAGGCAGTGATTGGATTTCGGGGCCCCGTACGCGGCTAGGCTCCCAAAAAGTCCCACACATGTGGTATCCCCGTACTCAGGAGAAGCAGCTGAATATATTTTGGGGTGCAATACCACATATGCTCATGGCCTGTGTGAGCAATATATCATTTAGTGACAACTTTTTGTAATTTTTTTTTTGTCATTATTCAATCACTTGGGACAAAAAAAAATAATATTCAATGGGCTCAACATGCCTCTCAGCAATTTCCTTGGGGTGTCTACTTTCCAAAATGGGGTCATTTGTGGGGGTTTTGTACTGCCCTGCCATTTTAACACCTCAAGAAATGACATAGGCAGTCTTAAATTAAAGGCTGTGTAAATTCCAGAAAATGTACCCTAGTTTGTAGGCGCTATAACTTTTGCGCAAACCAATAAATATACACTTATTGACATTTTTTTTTTACCAAAGACATGTGGCCGAATACATTTTGGCCTAAATGTATGACTAAAATTGAGTTTATTGGATTTTTTTATAACAAAAAGTAGAAAATATTATTTTTTTTCAAAATTTTCGGTCTTTTTCCATTTATAGCGCAAAAAATAAAAACCGCAGAGGTGATCAAATACCATCAAAAGAAAGCTCTATTTGTGGGAAGAAAAGGACGCAAATTTTGTTTGGGTACAGCATTGCATGACCGCGCAATTAGCAGTTAAAGCGACACAGTGCCAAATTGGAAAAAGTCCTCTGGTCTTTAGGCAGCCAAATGGTCCGGGGCTGAAGTGGTTAAAGCGGGGTATGCCTGTATGCAGTCATGGGATAATTGCAAATGGCAATGTAGTTAGGTAGATGCAGCACTGTGAGCTACACTATGAGGGATATTTACTAAAACTGGTGCACACAGAATCTGGTGCAGTTATGTATAGTAACCAATCAGCTTCTTTTTTTTTTTTTTTTTTTTTCCACTCAGCGAGATTATTTACCAGGGAATCGTTTTTCAGTTATCAGTACTTCCAACTTCTTCCCATTCCTGCTTCTAATCATCGTGGTAGTGCTGATTGTACTTTTTTTTTTTTCCTTGCAAAGCTTGTTTACATTGTATTTAAACATTTTACCTTTATATATTACTTTCCATCCCCCCCTACCCCCCGTGACCCCCCCAAGACCGTACGTCCCCCCCTGCCCCCCCTTCTCTCCCTATCTTCCTCCAATCCATCTCTGTTTCAGCTTCCGAGGTCGTTTAGCAGTTGATCTCCTGGTCTCTTTATCTCTTTATCTCCCAACCTAGGCTGTCCATATTTCGGCTGCTCTCAGGGACATTTTAAACTCTTCCCACCCTTTCCATTTTTTCTCAAAGGCGCCCATTTTCATACCCTCACTGTATCTTAAGTATTCTAGGTTATGTATTTCATTGACTTTCTCTAACCAATCCTTCATAGCGGGTCTTTCTGTTCTTCTCCAGTATTTGGGTATCAGGCTTTTGGCCGCATCCAAAAGATGCGGCAGTAATGTTCTCAGATAGGCTTTATTAGGCATTTCACTCAGGTGGAATAGGCAGACCCAGGGGTCGTCTGGGGTATTGATCCCTGTTATGTCTTTAATAAAACCCCTCACCTCTGTCCAGAATATTTTTATTATCGGGCATTGCCACCAGATATGGGTCATTGATCCCAACTCCTTGCACCCCCTCCAGCAGTATTGTGGGGGTTCGTTCTGGAATTTGTTCAGGCGGTCTGGAGTCAAGTACATCCATGTTTAGGCATCTATAGTTTAACTCCAGGATTTTACTGTTGACTGACGTAGCTGTTACTCTGCTTAGGATCAATGACCCCTCTGGGGGAGTAAGCTCCCTCCCCAACTCCTTCTCCCACTTCTTTATAAAAGAGGGGGTTTCCGTGTTCCCTAGTCCTATCAGTAATCTATATGTCTGTGAGAACCCCCCTTCCTGTCTTTATCCAGACACATTTTCTCTAGTGGGCGTAGGTTTCCCTTTGATCTAATTGGTTTTGGGAGGGATCTGATAAACTGACTCAGTTGGCTGTACCGCCAGGTATTTATTACCAGCAAACTTTTTTTTTCCTTTAATTCCTGATATGTGCATATTTTGTTCCGTTGCATGACATCTTTTAACTGTATATTTTCATCTAATAGCCATCTCCCGAACCACTCCCCTCTCCCTGGTGCAAAATATGCTGAGTCCTTTAGTGACATTAAAGGGGAATTATATCCCCAGTGCTCCCTCTTGTGAACCTTGTCCCATATCTTTAGTGCGTGTTTAGTGATCTCGTGCGTTTCAGAACTGAATTCTCTTAAGTGTGGGGGTATCCAAATTATTCTATTCAACCTAGCATTACTAATCTCCCTCTCCATTTTCACCCAGTGTTTATCTGCTTTATTTTTTGCCCAATCAATTACTCTAGCTAGAGCTATAGCTTCATAGTATTTGCACATATCTGGTGCTCCCCATCCCCCGTGACCCTTCGCTTTTGTCAATTGTGTAAATTTTAAACGTGTTGTTTTTCCTCTCCAGATGAACCTTAGAAAAATTGATTGCAGTTTTCTTAAATATGCCTGTGGAAGTGCCACTGGCAACATTTGCATTATGTAAGTGATTTTTGGCAATACAACCATTTTATATATATTTATTCTCCCTCCCCAAGATAATTGTCCTAGGTGAATTCTACTGAGTTCTTGCTTAATCTCGTTAAGAAGTGGTATGAAGTTGGCGTGGAAAAGCGTCTCGTATGAGGTTGTGATCTTAATCCCTAGGTAGTTTAGCTCCTTTTGCCCCCATAAAAAGGGGAAGTGCTTCTGATATGAATGATCTCTGGGTTTGCTGGTGTTAAAAGTTAGTGTCTCCGATTTGTTTGGATTTATTTTAAAGTTAGAAAGCTTGCTATACTCTAACAGGATTGACATTATATTCGGGAGGGATATCCTTGGGCGCGATATGTATAAGAGGATATCGTCCGCAAATGCGGCTAATTTGTATTGATCTTTTCCTATCATTACCCCACTAATATCCGGGCAGCGCCTGATCTTTTCTAGTAGGGGCTCTAGGGCTAATACGAACAAGACGGGGGAGAGCGGACACCCCTGTCTTGTCCCATTATACATCTCGAACGGCTCTGAGAGGACTCCATTTGTTCTTACTCTAGCAGTGGGTCTCGAGTACAGTGCCCCTATTCTTCTACGTATCTTGATCCCGAAACCCATCTCCTCTAATGTGCCCATCATGAAGTCCCAGTCTACCCTATCAAACGCTTTTTCAGCATCTATTGACAAGAGTAGACTTGGGACTCCGCTTTTCTTCAACTGCTGCACCGCCAAGAGGGTCTTGATACTATTATCCCTGCCTTGTCGACCTGACACGAACCCGACCTGATCTGGGTGCACTATCCTTTCTATTATGGGTTTTAGTCGGTCCAGGATTACTTTAGCATAAATTTTCGTGTCGACGTTTAGGAGAGAGATCGGCCTGTAGCTTGAGCATACTGTGTTGTCTTTGCCTTCCTTTGGGATGACTGCTATTATGGCTTCTAAAGCTTCCTTTCTCATTTCTCCTTTTTCCCCCACGTCATTCATATAGGAGCACATTTTTGGTATTAGGAGATCCTGGTATTTTTTATAGTAAAGCACCGTCAGTCCATCCGGACCTGGGCTTTTTCCCATTTGCAACCCTTTGAGCGCTTTCCTCACTTCAAGTTCTGTGTATGGGGCTTCCAAGGTAACTTGTTCATTTTCTGAAAGATTAGACAGGACACTTTCTTCTAAATATTTTTTAATTTTCCCTTGCTTTTCTACCCTCTCTTCAGTGCTAATTTTTTTATTTATAGCATACAGTCCCCCGTAGAACTCCTGGAAAGTCCTAGCAATGTCTTTATCTTTATAAGCCGTCTCGCCTGATTTAGTTCTTATTTTGTCGACATAATTATTATTTTTCTTTTTACTTAGGACCCTAGCCAGGAGCCTCCCTGGTCTGTTGCCTCCTATATATCTTTCTTTCTTTACCCGGTTATATACCTTACGGTTGTCTATTTCTATGAGCTCTCGCATGGCCTCTCTTTTTTTATGTAATTCTACCAATATCTCCTTTTCTCCCGTTTGCTTATGTCGTTGTTCCAGCTCCTGAATACTTTTCTGTATGACTAATCTTTCCCTGGCCTCCTTTTTCTTCCTTTCTGAGCCCGCTTTTATTAAGATGCCTCTAATAAAAACTTTATGGGCCTCCCATACTACAGCTTCTGAAGTTTCCTCAACCGAGTTAGTTTTAAAGTAGAATTCTAGTCCTTCCTTAATGAGCTGGTCTATATCTCTGTCGTGCAATAAATCCTCGTTTAACCTCCAGCTACTGGAAGGCTGGCTTCCTTTAACTGATTTCCACAGAAGGCTCACTGGCGCGTGGTCGGAAAATGTAATCGACCCTATTCTTGTGGCTTCTACCTCGTCTGCATACCTGTGTTCCACCAAAAAAAAATCTAACCTAGAGTACGTCGAGTGTACGTGGGAGTAGTAGGAGTAATCTCTATTATTCGGGTGCTGCAACCTCCAAATGTCTAACAGTTGGTATTGGTGCAGCTTCCTTTTGAGTTTGTTCAACCATATCCCTCCGGTCCCACGGACACACGACGTACTGTCTTTCCCTGGGTCAAGGCATATATTAAAATCTCCTGCAATGATGGTCCTCCCCCTTCTAAAGCTTTCCAGTTTTGAAAGGATGCCCATTAGGTACCCCCCGGGGTTGGTGTTTGGGCAGTAGATGTTAGCCAGCGTGCATTCCACCCCATTAAGTTTGCCCCTGAGGAATAGAAACCGTCCCTCCGGGTCAATCATTCTTTCATCTGAACCAAACCTAATGTTCTTGGCAAAGCCTATCGCTATACCTTTTGAACTCTTAACTGGGGTATCCCCGTATTCCCAGTTTGGGAAGTCCCTCGAGCGTATTCTTTGATTCCTACCCACGAGGAAATGCGTCTCCTGCAGGAAGACTACCTCTGCCTTGAGGAGCCTCAACTCCCCCACTATGTTTGCTGCGCTTCACGGGAGAGTTGATACCCCTCACATTGTATGAGATTAAATTTATCCCAGCCATCCTATTGACGCACCTCCTCGTAGGCTGAATCTCTCTTTTAAGTCTGGAGAGCGGGGAGCAGTGTCACGCTTATCGGTCATACCCTCACCGCCCTCCCCCTCCCACCCCTGTCCCTCCCTCATCCCTCCCCTGTCGTCCCTCCCTCCTCCCCCCTCCCTCTCCCCCCCTTTGGGGTAACGGACCTTCTCCTGGCCCTTTTAACCGTGGCCCCACTAACTCCTCCTGGCCCCCCCGGTTTTCCCCCTAGAGGCTGAGCTCGGGGGTGCCATCCTTGGATCTGCCCACTTTCACCCGAGTACCTGACTCTCCCCCTCCTCCCCATTCCCCCTCACCCCCCCCCAGAACCCGCACCCGCCAACCCTCCACCCGCCATTCTCACTCCCCCCTTCCTTTTTTTTTTTTTTTTTTTCCTCCTTTCTTTCATTCGTCCCTTCTTTCTCTCCTTTCTTTCTTTTTTCTTTTTGTTTGTGAGCGCGTTACAATCTTGTGTCTCCTGTTTATGGTCGCCTCATATTGGTGACTGGCTTCCAGGCAGGTGTCCCCTCCCTGTTCTCTTGAGTTTCGGGCTTTTCCCACCACCCCGGAATTTCCACCAGTGGCACCTCCAAGCGTTGGCAGAATTTTTGTGTCTCTTCTGGAAACCTAAGTGTCGCAGAGCGGCCCTCCTTGTGTCCAGTCAGACATGCCGGGAAGCCCCATGAGTATTGGACGTCGTTTGCTTTGAGATGGACTAGAAGTGGCTTGAGAATTCTTCTCCTGGCTAGAGTCTCTGCAGATAAATCTGGGAAGATCTGTAGGTTTTCCTCTCCGTATTTCACTTGTTGATTTGTTCTTATGCTTGATTTGATCTTTTCTTTGTCTTGGAAATTGTGAAATCGGACAATTACATCTCGTGGGGCATCTCCCCTGATCTCCACTGGCTTCCTTATCCTGTGGACCCGATCTAACTTGATCTTAGGTCTATTTTCAGTTGGATCCAGGCGATCTCCAAAAATTTGATCTATTATTTCTTGGAGGTTTTCTTTCCCCCCTTCCTTCTCGGGCAGACCTCTTATCCTCAGGTTCTTTCTCCTGTTACGGTTCTCCTGGTCTTCCAATCTGTACCGGAGGTTCCTTTGTTCTCTTTGGATTTCTTCTATTTTCTGTTTGAGGACTTTTATCTCCGTCCCCTGGGTGTCTGTTGTTGTTTCCAACTCTTCCACTCTTTTTAATGTATGGCCCATGTCCTGTCGGATTGCTCCGATCTCGCTTTTGATAATTGCTTCTAGTCTTGCGAACATTTCTGCCATCTCCCTTTTTGTTGCTATTTGATTGTCTTCCTGGGGGGCCACTGCGATCTCTGCCCTTGTCTCCATGCTTAAAGTATTGGTATCCGTCTCCGCTAGCTGTCTTCGTGTACTGACTTTGGGTAAGGGTTCAGGGGTTTTGCATTTAGGACCGCCAGCCTTCCCTGGGCTCCCTTTATTCCCATCTTGGACCATATATCTCCTTATAGCGCCCGGGCTCACGCTTGTTCTATTACTACTGGCCGTATTGGCCGCTGCTGCTTTCCCTCCCTTTCCCTTCATTATGTTGTTAACCCTGGGGCTCCTGCGGGGTAGGTATGGGTGTCCTTCCGGTGTAATCCCCTGCAAGTTGATGTAATATATATTCTATCCTTTCCCAGTACACTTTGCAGTCACCGAGGGGTTGCTTTATTCTGAAGTCCCTGCACCTTCGGGTTGGGTATTTTCCGTATGCCCTTGATCTTTCTGGGGGTAGCTCTTACTCCCTGTGTCGGGGCAGTACCCTTACTATAATTTTAAGTCCCTAGGGAGGAGAGAGCAGCAGACCCAGGAAGAAGTAGATGAGGGAGGCGGAAGTGATCAGGTGGAAAAAGGGGGGGGACCCCCCGACTTGGTGACCCTCCAGTAGGCAATTCTACAAGTCTTGCCAATCTGCCTTCAGCTACTACAATATTAACAGGTCCCGTTCCCAGTTAACTTCAGGGGGGCGTTTTATGTATGGGCTGACCGCACTAACATGACACAAAGATTGCAAAACGTGTACACTTTTAAACTGCCTGGGGCAGATTAGCTTTAGTTACAACTTATGAGAACCCGTTCTTTCAGACATATCCTTCGTATCTTACATATGACTGTGAAACTAACTACACATGTTTTATCACTGCTTGAGATCAATGTGAGTCATAGCAAAGTAATAGTCTTCAACAGTGGAGATAGTTTGCATTAGCACATTAGCAGAGTTATAAGATTACTTTACAAGGTTTTAGTCTTTGGTTCCCAGTCCCCTGCAGAGAAGGGGGATCTCACAAGTTGTTTGAGATAAGAAGGAAGGCACTTACCCCCTCAGTCGCATTCAAACGGTCTTACCGAGCTTTTTTTTTTTTTTTTTTATTTTTTTTTCCTTGTGTCAGCTGCTTCTACGAGCGGTGCAGCCCTTCAGTTCGGTTCTCTCCCAGCTTGGCTGCCTTCCACTTCCTTTGCCTCCGTGCCAGCGCTTACCCGAGGTGCTTTAAGTGCGGCTGGGGGGATCGTGTCTGATATCCTATGGGGGTTTAGCAGAGTTTTTGCGGCACGGCGAGGGTCATCGGGCTCCGGGGCTCCCGGTTCCAGCACGGGGGGGGCGGACGGATCTACCGAGGGGACAGGGTTGCTCTCAGCCGCACGCCGGAGCTGGAGGAGGAGACATCCGGCATCCCGGGATCAGCAGCCGGTCCAGTCAGCCACCCACATCCGGCTCCTCCCTTCCTCATAACCAATCAGCTTCTAACTTCAGCTTGTTCAATAAATCTTTGACAATAAAACCTAGAAGCTGATTGGTTACTATGGACAGCTGCACCAAATTATGTGTACACCAGTGTCAGTAACCCCCCCCCCCCCCTATATATTACCAACTACATGACTGGTGTTTGTAATTCTCTAGCACAGATGTGAGATACAAAGAAAGGAATCTACAATATTAATGTATCTGGGTTCTTTGAGGTGTGGCTGCTAATAATTAACCTTGTGGAAAAAATAAATAAGAATAATGCGTACTCTTCTACATGCTGTTATGAATTTGGAATTGTTGCAGTTGTCTATTTTTGCAGGTGGTGTATCCTAATATATCATATTCCTATAATGGGATAATACAGTATTGTTTTGCAAATAAGAAATTTCCACACAGTTATAAGAACACAGATGCAAAAGCTGGGAAAGGCATGCTTTGCAAAAATAGATCTTTAATGTTAGTATGGTCTAACATACTGTAGTTCTTAATTGGTTTATATATAATTTTAATATTTTTATAAAAACAATACAAATAGAAACATTTTAAAATAATCTACAGTATGTGGGTATCTTTAAAAGTCAATTTCTTTATCTTATTTCTTTATTCCTAAAAGATTAATTTCAAATAGGAAATGCATGCCAGATCTGACCAATTCAGTAAAGCTAAAGAATTATGAAAAATTTGCTGGTTGCTGTCTGCACACAATTCTTGTTTAACAATGTTTTTATTAAAGTATAGCACCATGGCTAAGTGGTTAGCACCTCCGCCTAGCAGCACTATGGAATGTACAATATATGCATGTAAAACGCTGTCTAAATTGACGGCGCTATATAATTACCTACAATAAATAAGTATAAAAGCATATACATGAAAATGAAAGAGAGATCTTATTAACATATTGTCTTAACATATTGTCTGAAGGCGAGAGTACATTTGGTCAGAATCCAGCTCTCCGTCCAACAATCAGATAAAGAAAAAAAAAGCATATGGCCAGCAAACAATAGAGTTGTGAAATCAAGGGGTTTTATTGTATTTATAGTTGCATAGCCTAATACATCTGCATAAATGAATTACTGGAGCATATATCATGAAGGAAGACCTGAACCTTATAGCAATGTATAAATAACAGAGAACCCTTAAAGTGATATTTAACAGGTAATAAGATGACCAATATTCCCATTTGTGGTCAAATATATGTATGGTGTCCATAACAGTATGGTATGTCCTCTCCATCAGTTTTATAGCTTCCATGGAGTGAAGCACCTGAGACCAGGGCAAAGAGGAAGCCAGTTAGTCTGCACACAATTTGCTGATTACTTCTTAACAGTGAAGAACATCTCAGCTTGAAAAAAATTGTTGGCATACATATTTCCTCTTGCCTAATTGTGTCTTCAGGGCTAACAACATGAGTCAAGTGGTATCAAGGTTTCTCTGCATTTTTTTCCCCAACATTTATTCAAATTATTAAATCCTTATAATCTTTCTTTAATCTATTGCACAGTCACTGGCATGAGCTACCAGTGCTGTTGACATTGTTAACGCTGAATTGTCCTCTACATCAGACCACAGCAAAGGTGAATTATGTTTTGACCTTTTTTGCCATATAATCAGTGACAGCTGTATTTGTTACTGACAATGAAGTGACTGTGTTAGCTATTATAAAATACTTCCCTTGACTTATTTCTATGTCATGGTTATTTGGTCATTGTGATTTACAGATGTAGCAGGTCCTAAGCAAGGTCAGAATTAGGATTTCTTAGCTACCAAGGGCCAGAGCAAACATAGTCTAGGAATGAGAAATTACATTTGACAAGTATACAGTTATATACTGGGATTTAAACAAATATATATATATATATATATATATATATATATATATATATATATATATATATATATATAAAGTGACCAATGATTGGCCATAATACACACATTTGTTTTTAATATGGATGGAATTATATGGATGAAATGTTTGCGAATCAAGAAGAGGGCAGAGCTTTAATCCAGGATAGTAAGATAGTGTCTACAAGTGAGCTACCAGCTTCTGTTACCTTTCCCCACAGTATGGCTGTGTCTACACTGAAATGTGAGGGGAGGTGGCAGCTTGGAACGTCTTTGTGCATTTACTCTGGCTTCCTAATGTGAGTGCAATTTATGATGTGATGGACTTTGAGCGGGTATATCTGAATGATGCCTGTAGCTACAGACATCATTCAGATATTGCCGTTTTCAACCAGCGAATCTCTAAACCATAAGAACAATCATAGCGGCTGTTCTGCCGCTTGATTGTTCTTACGGGAGGCGAAAGGGGATGTTCCCCCCCTCCCGCCGCCCTCTGGTGCTTCTACCGACTCACCGCTATGATCGGTGAGTCAGACAGAGGATCCACCGGCCCAGGATGTTGATCATAGAGATTTCCGATGGACCAGATGGTCGCCAGAGTCTCTATGATAGTCGAAGGCCGGGCAGCGATGTTATGACGTCACGCCCGACCTCTGCATTCAAAAAAATGGCACTGCTTTGGCTGGGAAGTGGTGATCGCTTTATTTTTTTTTTTTTATTATTTCAGGCTTCCTAGCCTAGTTGTGAGATGTGGGGTCTTATTGACCCCATATCTCACTATAAAGAGGACCTGTCATATTCCTATTACAAGGGATGTTTACATTCCTTGTAATAGGAATAAAAGTGACCAAAAATCTTTTCTTTTTTCAAAAAAGTGTCAAAAAAAAAAGAAAGTATAATTAACAATAAAAAAAAAAAAAATGTTAAAGCGCCTTTGTCCCCATGTGCTCGCACGCAGAAGCGAACGCATACGTAAGTCCCGCCCACATATGAAAAAGGTGTTCAAACCATACATGTGAGGTATCAACGCAAACGTCTGAGCGAGAGCAATAATTATGTCCCTAGACCTCCTCTGTAACTGAAAACATGTAACCAGTAAAAAAATTCCAAGGGTCGCCTATGGGGATTTTTAAGTACCGAACTTTGGTGCCATTCCACGAGCGTGTGCAATCTTGAAGCGTGACCTGTTAAGTATCAATTTACTCGGCATAACTTCATCTTTCACAATATGCAAAAACATTGGGCTAACTTTACTGTTTTGTTTTCTTTTAAAGCACAAAACTGTTTCTTTCCCAAAAAAAAACGTGTTTGAAAAATTGATGCACAAATACTGTGCTAGATAAAAAGTTGCAACAACCGCCTTTGTATTCTCTAGAGTCTTTGCTAAAAAGACATATATAATGTTTGGGGGTTCTATGTAATTTTCTAGCAGAAAAATTATGATTTTTTTCATGTAGGAGAGAAATGTCAGAATTGGCCTGGGTGGCAAGTGGTTAATCAATAACATTTATTTTATGGCTAATGGCTGGTACACACACTAAGTTTTTTTTGTGTTCAAACCAGCAGGCTGAATGAAACAAAACTGAGGAGGTCTCTGTACTAAATATGCAATGTTAGTACATAGATCTTCTTGCTGTGTTATTGTGTTATGACAGGGGGACTACCCCACACGCCAGGACACACCAGTCAGTGCTCGCAGCCATTGGCTGAGATTGCTGATTGGATGCCGATTGGCTGCTGGCTTTCCAGCATGCTTATTTGACAGAAGCCAGTTGTGAGATCAGCTTCGGTAGGACAAGGACCCATACACATGGACCAAATTGCGGACAATTTTTATTGTACCAGCTGATTTCGGCTGATATTTGGCCCATGTGTAGCTTTACACTTTGAGGTTTTCTTCTGTTTTTTGAGTTGAGAATTGGCTTGAAGTGGAAAATCATGTCACCTGCTCTGAATACCTGCAGCATACCTATAGCAGCCATCTCAGGATCACAGATTGTTTTGAGGTTTCATTGCCCTCGTAATAAACCACTTGCCGACCGCTGCATGCCGATATATGTCGGCACAATGGCAGCGGTGGGCAAACGGGCGTACCTGTACGTCTCCTTTAATTCGTGGAGCTAGCGGGCGTACAGGGTGACCATGCTGGCAAGACTGGAGGACTCGATGTCCACCGGTCTCCCGGCAATCGTGTCACGGAGCCGCAGAATGGGGAAGTACCTATGTAAACAAGGCATTTCCCCGTTCTGCCTTGTGACATGACAGAGATCACTGCTCCCTGTCATCAGGAGCAGTGATCGCTGTCATGTGAGTTGAAGCCCATCCCCCCCACAGTTAGACTCTCTCCCTAGGACACACTTAACCCCTTGATCGCCCCCTAGTGGTTAACCCATTCCCTGCAAGTGTCATTTACACAGTAATCAGTGCATTTTTATAGCACTGATCACTGTATAAATGACAATGGTCCCAAAATAGTGTCAAAAGTGTCTGATGTGACCGCCATAATGTCGCAGTCATGATAAAAATTGCAGATCACCACCATTACTAGTAAAAAAAAAAAAATAATAATAAAAATGTCATAAAACGATCCCCTATTTAGTAGACGCTATAACTTTTGCGCAAACCAATCAATATACACTTATTTCGATTTTTTTTTACAAAAATATGTAGAAGAATAGGTATCGGCCTAAACTGAGGGAAATTTTTTTTAATATATTTTTGGGGGATATTTATTATAACAAAAAGTAAAAAATTTTGCTTTTTTTCAAAATTGACGTTCTTTTTTTGTTTCTAGTGCAAAAAATAAAAACCTCAGAGGTGATCAAATACCACCAAAAGAAAGCTCTATTTGTGGGAAAAGGGATGTCAATTTTGTTTTGGTGCAACGTCGCATGACCGCACAATTGTCAGTTAAAGCGATGCAGTGCCAAATTGCAAAAAGTGCTCTGGTCAGGAAGGGGGTAAAATCTTCCGGGGCTGAAGCGGTTAAGGTGAGCATTCACCTATTGTGGATTCCTGGTAGCAGTCCTGCCTGTGCCTTTCTGAATTAAAATGTATTTTTGAAAATTTTAATCCAACACTGGTCACGGATAATTTTGCATGGAACAGTAGTGAACACAAACTTACATGAACTTGCTTCTTATTGATGTTTATAATTTTTTTATTCATTAGTTGTGCATGTAGATTTTTTTACACCAATAGTTTATTGATACGTTCACATTGATCACAAGTGAATATCAATTTATATGTTCTTTATCTATTTATGTTTATTGACGTTTATTGATAGGAAGTGCATAATGATCACACCGTTTTACACAAATTGTTTTCTATCAAGTGTACTTTGCATTTTTTCAGATTGCAACTCAATACAGTTCATTTATTTGGAGGCACATGAAATCTGACACGCTGATATGTTTTTTGGGTTTTTTTAGCGCAACACGCTTTGTACACATTTATTTTTAATGCTAATTCCTCTCAAGTATTGCCCTTCTTGTAATTTAAAAGCTACACTGTGGACAGACATCAGACTTTAAAAAATGTATTTTCTTCTAGCATTTCTTAATCAAAATTAAAATGCATTCTTCAATCTAGACTTCACTGCTAGGCCTGAGCTTTGGATTTGAGTTGAGGTTGGGTTTACGGAGAATGCAACCTGTTCACAGTTTGTGGACACAGGAAAGTAAAGTGGCCGTTCTCTTCATTCCTCCTAAGACCTCCTGCTCTCTAGTTCCCTTGTCACCTCCTCCCATGCTCGTCTCCAGAACTTCTCCCAAGCCCCTCCTATTCTTTGGAATTCCCTACCCAAATGTGTGGACACACATTCCTATAAGCCTTGCTGACCCACCTCGCCATAAGCCCAGGGAATCCATATGTGCAGGTAAGCGTGCACTCTGCTGCGAGTCCACACGTTTAGGCTTGCAGTGATTTCGCACAAGCACAGAGCACTTTCAGTGTTGATACTTGATGAACTCTTTATATACCATTTCAGATGAACTTTATTGCACTAATTTCAATGGCTACATACTTATTTTTGCATTTATGGACTGTATTTATTTTATTTTTTTATATATATTGATGAGTTTTGCATATGTTATATGAATTGATGCACATATTAATATATGTATAACTGTTTGATACGGCACACCAGCGCTTTATTGTATACAGTAAAAATTTATTAAGAAGCAAAGCAAACACCAGTGTTGCACATTCCGACTCTAAATTCATTCCTATTCTTTCTGGGGAAAGCATAGGTGGTACTGTTGATAAAATGCCTGGGAACAGATTAGTGTAGGGTTTGTAAGCATTGGGGGTGTACATCTTAAAGTGGTATTAAATCCACACACAAAAATGTAATATATTATATATATATATGTATAATGTACCAATTTTAAAATGTGGTGGTTGTATTCATTTTAGTTTTTAGTTTTTTTTTATTTCATTTTCAGCTGCTAATTTGCCCAGTTTGTCTCTTACTTTTCAACAGGGAGGGGTGAAACATCCTCCTTAAAACCTCCCACTAATTTCCTCCTCCTCTCACTGCCAGAACTTCAACACTCCTTTTCACTACCAGGACCCAAGCCCTCCTCTTTACTGCCAGCACCCCAAAATGCATTCTCATCACCAGACCCCCAACCTTGCTCCTTATCACTAGAACCCAACCCTTGTTGTTCTTGTATTTTTCCCCATTTCTCCTGCTGCCATCTTGCATTCTAAGTGCAGCTGGGAATTTGTCATTTAATGACAATAGCAATGTATGATGGAGCCCTGTAAACAAAACAGGGGATCTGCCATTTAGTGCCACATAGCGCTTCTATTGCTAAATGACAGATATACACAGGTTTCTTTTTGTGACTAAATATGACCCAGCATCCCTAGCTCCTTTGTTTAGATCCAAAATTTGGTGAGGATTCTCTTCATTTTAAATGGGAGTAGTGGCAGGTAAACATCATTAGAAAAGGTGGGTGGTCACATTATCGTGATTGACATCTATCTACATGGTAAAGTCTCCACAGTTTGCCAAGCATTTTCTCCCCATGTTGATGGGGACAAGGACCTCATTCTTTCATCAGATGCCCCATAAGAATGTGGGCTCTGCAGGGGGACTTATTGGAATCTGGAAGGCCCCTTTAGAATAAGTGCCCCCAGATATCCACCCCCATGTGAATCTACCCCTTGTTACTCATTCCCAAATGTAAATGTAAATTCAGTGTCAATCATGTCATACTGCAATGTAGATTCTCAACAATCACAATGATCCCCTGACAGATGGTATTACCCTACCAACATAATAATCTGCTGCACCCAATAATCTTTACTTGCTGCTACTGCTGTTACAAATGACAGATTGCCAACCAGCAGTTGTATGTAAATTAATTGGAATCCTGGGTGACACTATTGACCGAATATGATCATGATCTCATTTGTTCATCAAAGATCCCTGTATGTTTTTTTTACTAATCTTAGTGCTATTGCTGCATTATTGCTAGCACTAATACCACTAACTAGCACTAAGCATTAAATATGTTGTTTGTTCACTTGTTTGCCAAACAAGCTGACTTCAAGGTAATTAAAAAAAAAAACAAAGCTCATCACTGCTGGTAGGGGATAAGGATGGCCTTCTGGTGTGTGGCTGTCCATACGAAATACTGGCAGCTGAGTATCTGACACTGTGCTGTAGCACAGGTCACAAATTCATGTAAATTGTTTTTTTTGCAAAATCTGCCTGGCAGATGCTGGGCATTGGGGTCTGTGAACAGGCCCTGGGTATAGCAGCTAAAAAATTCCAAAAGCAAGTGGTTGTTCTGCATCCTAAAGTGAAGGAGGAGGAATAAATAGTCAAATGAGCAGCAATGTAAAAAAAAGTGGCTGCACCCTTACTAAGGAGGAGGAAGAGAAAAATAAAGCAAAGAATAAGAAATGTTTAGAAACCAAAGCAGAGATATAGCAATATTCGGAAGAGATAGAGGAGAAGGAGGAAAACGGTGCATTAGCAGACTCAAAAATGGCTGTTATGCATCCTTGGGGCTAGTATGTGCCATTGAAGAAGAGGAGGATATGGGCCAGGAACTTCATTTTATAGGAAGGGTAGTAGCACAAAAAACTTAAAATAAGAAAAATTATTGCTATTCACAAAGGGCACATTGGCAGCTTTTGCTGGCTGCTCTGCACTTAGGAGGGCTTAAGAAGAGAAAGGCTTTGCCAGCTACTTCACTACCTGCAGTGCGATTCAGCACTGTGAAAAAAGCGGTAAAAGTGCCACTTTGGCACTTCTCTTGTTCAGAATTTTTTTTGAAGGAAAGAACAATAAGTCTCAACAGGATGCATCGAAAGTAAAGGTTCCCCCAGGATAAGGGGAGATATTAGCAGTGTAATGACACATTGCAGAGATAGGGACGCAGCCCTTTGTAACAGAACATGCATAGCGAGTAAAAAAGAAAACATAACAGAGAACAACAAGGCATGAAATAACATTGTAAGGCGACATGGTTTAAGTTGGTTTGGAGACACTTAGTAGGATGTTGGTAGGTGAAATCCAGAAACCAATATGATTCCTATGAACTAAGATTGATTACCGGGGACTCCAGTCGGAGTTGTCTCATAGTTAGCAAACAGACTAGTGTCTTATGCCCTGTACACACAATCGGACATTGATCGGACATTCCAACAACAAATTCCTAGGATTTTTTCCGACGGATGTTGGCTCAAACTTGTTTTGCGTACAGATGGTCGCACAAAGTTGTCGGAATTTCCGATCGCCAATAACGCGGTGACGTCAACCACGTACGACGAGACTAGAAAAGGCCATTTCAGAACCAAGCGCGGCACCCTTTGGGCTCCTTTTGCTAATCTCATGTTAGTAAAAGTTTGGTGAGAGACGATTCGCGCTTTTTCAGACTCGTGGCTTTCAGATCGTTTTCTGCGGTTCAGTTTGTGCTTGTGGGTTTGTATCTGCTCTTCAGTGCGTGCAAGCAAGCTACGCGTGACTTGGATTAGTCATTGTGTTCTTGTTCGTTTGTTGCTGTTTTTCAGGCCTTGCTGTTCTTCAGTGCGTTCTGTTACTTCGTTCTGAGCAGCCGACCGTTTTCTAGCCATGTTGCG
Source organism: Aquarana catesbeiana (assembly GCF_042186555.1). Classification (NCBI taxonomy): domain Eukaryota; kingdom Metazoa; phylum Chordata; class Amphibia; order Anura; family Ranidae; genus Aquarana; species Aquarana catesbeiana. Next base: position 399,193,027 of record NC_133326.1, on the reverse strand, counting down.
TATACATACTCCTCGTAGAGTTCGTGCTGTGCGGGGGCTTGGTGTTGGGGTCCTGACCTTGACACAAGTCCAGTCCATGAACAGGGTGGGGAGGAGTTCATGGACCAAGAATTGGCTGCTTCAGCGTGACCAGTTTCTGTCATTTGCCTTTGCTCCGTGAGATCCTTGAGAATAATCCTGATGATTTCAGGAATTTTCTCAGGATGACGGACCCCGTATTTCACCGTTTGTTGGCTTCGCTGACCCCCTATATCAGCAGGCAGGATACCTGCATGAGGCAAGCCATCACTCCGGAGCAGAGGCTCGTCGCTACCCTGCGGTACTTGGCGACGGGGAGAAGCCTGCAGGACCTCAAGTTCTCGACAGGCATCTCCCCCCAGGCTCTGGGGATCATTATCCCGGAGACCTGTTCTGCCATCATACAGGTCCTGCAGAAGGAGTATATGAAGGTAAGATTTTTATCCTTTAATATCACATTTTATTGTATTGAATGTTTGCTAATATATTGTATTTCTTTCCTCATTCCCTAATTACCATGATTGTAATATGCTGTGAATGTCCCCTTTGTCCTCATGCATGCTGGAATTTTATGGGTTTTTTTTTTTAGTCCTTCATACATATTTGCCTTCACTTACCTCCCCAGCATGCTCTCCTGGCCCTATATTCACCTCATGTAGTCACTTAACAATGTATTTTATCAGCTTTACCCCAAACACCCCCTAAAATGTTTATAAATGTGATTTGTGCTTTAAATTCAGGCAGAGTGCCAGAGGCTTTTTTTGTAGTGTCCCCAAACCATTTTAATTAACCCTCCCTCCCCTGACTGCTAAGTCAGCTGATCCCAATTCTCTATCTATCCTCAATCATCTATCTGCTGACTTTGCCAAACCCATACACACTATACCCACCTCTTTTGTGGTCAGATTTATGGATGAATTCCCCAAAGCATGTAGTGCAAGGGCCTGCCTGTATACTTTCAAATGGTACTGTTTAAAGTTTTTGTATTATATTATTATCTTGATAGGTAATAGCAGAATGTCCAAATGTGCTCAAATGTGTACAGTGTGTATTTATATCTTTGTATTATGACACTTCTTACCTGTCCAGTGGTCTGCCAATAGTGTAACTAAGGAGGGGCTGTTCCAAGTAATACCCATTATTTAGGCATTCATCTCTCAATGAAGTGGAGAGGGTTACCTGTCCAAGATTCCCCCCCTCTAATGTTAGAAATGGCCCATGAGAGGGGGGGAGGGGGAATCTGATAGGTGTACCTTATACTTTGGTGTTTAAAAATTCCCATTAATAAATGTTATATTGATGTTGGCCAAGAATGTTTGTGTCTAATCTGCTTTCCATGTTTTAATGTGCAAAAAGACAAATTTTTTTGTTTCCTCCACAGTTTCCTTCCACGCCACAGGAATGGCAGACTGTGGCCTCCCACTTTGCCCAGCGGTGGGACTTTCCTAACTGCGGAGGGGCAATTGATGGGAAACACGTCCACATCATCCCACCACCCAACACGGGGTCGTACTATTATAATTACAAGGGGTTCAATAGTATTGTGATGTTGGCGGTGGTGTCGGCTAATTACGAGTACCTGTATGTGGACGTGGGGAAGAATGGCCGGATGTCCGATGGTGGAGTCATCGCCCAGACGGAATTTTACAGGCGTCTCCAGAATGGCAGCTTGGACTTGCCACCTCCAGAAGACAATGTGGAAGGACTCCCATTCGTCTTCGTGGCTGATGAAGCATTTGCGCTGGGGAACCATCTTATGCGGCCATTCCCGATGAGGACCCTCACCCCGGAACAGAGAGTTTTTAATTACCGGCTGGCCAGAGCCAGAAGAGTGGTGGAGAACACATTTGGAATCATGGCCAGCCAGTTCCGCCTATTTCTTACACCCATCCATATGGCGGAGTATAAACTGAATCATATAATCCTGGCGTGCTGTGTTCTACATAACTTTTTACGGCAACATTCTGCCAACTATGCTGGCTCAGTTGGGCCTGAGGCCGGAATTATAAATGAAACAATCCTGACGGCGCTTGAAAGTGGCCATCCTGGCTTGCCCTCCCTGAGTGCCCGTGATGTCCGGCTAAGATACCTTGAGTTCTTTGCGGGTAGGGGGGCCATCAATATGCCAGACAATTTGTGAAACCTTGATCAAATAAAAAAAAATTAAGCAAATCTTTGGTGACATTTACTGCTTGTGTTTGTTTTAGCTGAACCTGACCGAAATGTGGTGAGTCCTGAAAATGGCGTGATTGTGTAACCTTATACAAAGCACTGTTGGGTGTTATTTACTAAAGGCAAATACACTTTGCACTACAAGTGCACTTGAAAATGCACTGAAACTGCACTTGTAGTGCAAAGTGGATTTGCCCTTAGGAAATAACACCCATTCTCACAGAAAGCAGCAATTATATCACCACAAAAGTGTTGTAGCGTTGAGACAATAATCCACAAATTCTTGACTAACAATCTTTTTAATACCTGCACAATCACATGTGCATTTAGAAAAGGTTTTTAAAACAAACCAACATGTTTGTTGTATAACAATTTTTGGGGTGGCATTATCAAAAATAGAAACGCCCATTTAAGATAAAATAGGCATCTTTCAAAACAACAAGAAAGACACAAATCTTGAACTTACAAAGTTCACATATGGTAAAACTTGAAGGCAATATCAGACATGAGTATTTAGGAACTGTGTTCAATATTGCGTTCAGATGAGGTGAAGTTACCCCAGGAAAAGCCAAATTTTGAAGATGCACACAAATTTATGAATGTCAACATGTGCTAGCTGCCATCACGGGGGATCAAGGAACGTGTTTTGGGGGAGCAACCCCTTCCTCTCAGCTACTTTATTTTTGAGGAAGGGGTTGCACCCCCAAAACACGTCCATTGATCTCCCGTGATGGCAGATAGCACATGTTGACACACTGTGTGCATCCTCAATATTTGGCTTTTCTAAAAATCGCTAAAACATTTTTAACATTGTAGCACACAAAAAAACAAAGGGATTTGGAGAGGTTTTAAACTCTCCCCAAAACATCAGTGATGTTATTATTTTTTTGAATAACATCATTGATGTTTTTCTTGATGTTTTCCAAAGCTAAATTACACCCCATGATCTCCCCAATCAGGATCTGTGCACTTTCCGAGGTGAAATGCCCTGGATCCACAACATCACGATCACCTAAAAAGAGAGAAAACCACAAAAAAACAGGTATTATAAATATGCCGGCATCCATCTCTTACCTGAGCCTGTGGTCGCAGACACTCACCTGTTGTGTTGCCAATTTCCACCACGTCTTCTTCCTCCTCCTGCTCTTCTTGGGTTGGGGGTATTTCCCCTTCTTCCCGAGGTGGGGGGTCTCTGGTCTCCTCAGATGAGGGCTGTCCTCCAAGTCTTTTCTCCCCTATGTAAAACAAAAATGGTATACTTAGCACACAGATATTTGATGGCCGAAATATAAAGATGAAACATTGCTTGGAAGTGGTGTATTTTTGCAGAGTTCCAAGATGTAGAATTTTTATTGTCCATTGTCAAGCTTCAAGACTTTACCTGTTTTGTACAAGCTTCACAGATGGAGACCCCCTTATAGTATACACTGGAGCACCTGTGTGGGCCCCCTAATAAAAATGGTGTTCTGGTGTCCCACACTAGTGCTCCAGCAGAGTGTCCTCTCCTTACACAGAATCTAGTTTGCATTTTATTCTAGTAACAAACCCATCTACACAACCAAATATTTTTCATACAAGTAGACCCTAAAAAATGTGGGCAAATGCATATGGCCTAAACAATGGTGTTTTATAGGTCGAAAGAAAAATGTTTGATATGAACGAATAATGTGCCCATGAACATGAAAGTTGCCATTTTAAACTGTACAACACTTAAGAAAAGCACATGGAGCAGCACGAACGTAATAAAGACAAAAAGAGTAGGAACCCAGCACAACTACTTACTTTTTTGCAGCACTCTCCGGATCTTTCTGTACTGCTCGGGCTCTCTTAATTTCAGGTCCGACCACCGCTTCCTGAGCTGATCTTTCGATCGTCGTACCCCGAAATTCCGGTGCAGACTTTTGAGCACTTTCGCCATGATCTTGGCCTTTCTGATATTGGGGTTGGGGTAAGGTCCATACTTTCCATCATAGTCAGCCTTCTTCAGGATGTCGACCATCTCCAACATCTCACCAAAGGATATATTTGAGGCCTTAAATCGTCTCCTTCTGGATCGGGACGTTTCTGGATCCGGGCTTTCCTCCTCCTCCTCCTCGTTGCTATAATTAGCATGCACCTGCTCTGACTCCGCCATGTGCTATTCACCCACTGTGCCGAACGAAAGGGGGCGGGGAATAGATTAGAAAGAAAGTCAGGGGAGGGCGGAGTTACACGCATGTGCAGTGTGTATAAAGCGTAACACGCATGCGTAGTACGTACGATCTGTGAGCGGAGGAAGGAGTATCGAGGCGCCGATCGTGATAATGAAGGTAAGATCCAAACTTGGGCCTATACTGCTTCTAGATTGAGGCCTATATTGTAACTAGATTAGGAGAGTTTTGCCTGACATTAGGGTTTGTCTTGTGTTGTGTCTTGCAGTGAAAATGGATATCTTGAAAGATACCGACTTTATGGCAATCTTCATAGATATGTTCAGGGAGCTGCCTAGTCTTTGGGAGATAAACCACCCACATTATAAGAACCAAACAAAGAGGAAGGCAGCACTGGATCAATTGCTGGAATTTGTGAAGACAGTGATCCCCACGGCAGACATGACCTATTTGAAGATCCTAATTGGTGGCCGGAGGAGCACTTATCTAAGGGAGCACAAGAAGGTCCAGGATTCCCAGAGATCTGGAGCAGCAGATGACATCTATGTCCCCAGGATGTGGTACTATGACAGGCTGCATTTTCTGGCAGGCCAGACTGAACCCAGGTCATCACTCTCCAGTCTTCCTTCCCCCCCCAGCTGAGGCTTCTGACGCCCAACCTGGGCCTTCCAGGCAGCAACATGTGGAGGAGCCCAGCTTGAGCCAGGTATAGCATTCCTCTAAATAGTTCAGGTTGTCCAATCAATGATGTTAACTAGATGTTAGTTTGGAGTACTAATTTATGATTGTGATTGATGATGCAGAAACTAAAACCATGTCCCTTTTTCATACACAGGGAAGTCTCAGCCAGGAGGTGGCCGGGCTGAGCAGGCTGCCTGATATGCCGGTCCCTCCCCTACACCCGCAAAGAGAAAGTGGCAGGAAGAGGAGTACCCTGGAGGAGGCTGCCATAGGCCTCTTTTGGAAGGCTACAGAGGCCCTGACAGCCCCCCACACTGTGGAGGAGGACTTTGCTGGCATAATTGCCTGTAAAATGCAGCGGTTGGAGGAGGGCCAACAACTCATGTGTGAGTCATTAATTTTGGAAGCTCTCAATAAGGGGTTGAGGGGCCAAATAACATCTGCTACCCACATTTGTGACCTCACACATGGTCCTCCTCCTCCAGGTCCTTCTACTTCTCCTCCTCCTACAGGTCCTACTAGTCCTTCTCCTCCTCCAGGTCCTACTCCTCCTCGTGCCACATCTCCAACAGCAGAGCCACAGCCGGGAAGGAAGCGTGGAAAGAAGACCAGAAAGTGATGACCTGGGTTCAGTCTGGTCTGGCAAAAGATGCAGCCTCTTGTGGTACTACAGCCTGGGGACACAGATGTCATCTGCTGCTTTCCGGATCTCTGGGACTTCTGGACCAGACTGCACTCCCTTACATATGGACTCCTCAGGCCACCAATTTTGATGTTAAAGAATTGATGTCTGCCCAGGGGGTCCAAGGCTTCGCCAATTTCTGCTGTTTCTCCCTCTTTGTTCTGAGCCCTTAATAAAGGATTTTTGGTTTCAATTATACTCTCCTATGTGTGTTTTCCTTCAAAAAGGACAGTTTGTTTGTGAGGATTCACGTACATTTCTAAAGTACAATGTGAAATTAACAAGGGACACCAACACCAAACAATCTCCTTGAGATTAAATAATATAAGATATCAATGGTGTTGTGGTAACTTGACACACAAAACACACAGAAAAATATTCTGGAGTAAAACTAAAACTAAAATAAAACAAAAATCAGCCTTAAAAAAATACAAAAATAAAAAAAAAGAAAAAAATCTGCCTTAAAAAAAAAAAATATATATATATATATATTTTTGTCAGATGTGACAAATCAAAATATATTAAGGGAATCCCAATAAATAATAAAGAAAGAAGTTTGTGAGAAGTCTGTGTGAATATGAGCAGCAAAACTACTTCATTCTTCTCACATTATAAAGAAGAAGAGAGTGCACTGTATTAAATCATTTCTAACATTGCACCGTGACGAAAGTGTTGTATCCATTGCGAACGCTAAGTTTACCAGACCGAGCTGTTCCGTCTCGGAAATTTCTTCTGACCATGCGTGGCACTTTGTGCGTCGGAACAAGCCACACACAGTCGGAATTGACGCGATCGGATTTTGTTGTCGGAAAATTTTATAGCTTGCTCTCAAACTTTGTGTGTCGGAAAATCCGATGGAAAATGTCCGATGAAGCCCACACACAGTCGGAATTTCTGACAACACGCTCTGATCGGACATTTTCCATCGGAAAATCCGACCGTGTGTACGGGGCATTAGAGTCCTTGAAACTGAGAGAGATTGAATTGTAGGATAAGCATTTGAGAGCATCTGACCTTTGGAGATTGTAGGTGGGGGGGAGAGAAAGGAGAGGAAGAAAGAGAGAGAGGGGAGCAGAAAGAAAGGGGGAGTTGAGAAAGAGGGAAGGCAGCTATGAAGAAGGGGGTGGAGGGGAAGTATTAGCAGTGTAATGACACATTGCAGAAATAGGGACGCAGCCCTTTGTAACAGAACATGCATAGAGAGCAAAAAAGAAAACATAACAGAGAACAAGGGGGAGTTGAGAAAGAGGGGGGGAGACAGCTAAGAAGAAGGGGGTGGAGGGCAAGGAGGGAGTTCACCATGGAGGAGGGAGATAGTGGTCTGGTCTTTATGAGTAGGCAGAGTTATACATAGGACTATTCAAGGTAATAGTAAAGCATTATTGAAGTTGGGAGGGAGGAAATGGTCGACCCAAGGTCTCCAAAGGCGTTCAAACTTTTTGACCCTGTCTAGGAGAACTGTTTCTATTTTGGCATGGACCATGGCTCTTGTAACCCTATTTTTGGTTTCCAAGATAATGAGGTGTGGTATTTTTCAGGCCTTCGCAATGGTTTGTTTCCCTACAGTTGTAACCTGCAAGAGTAGCTTGAATTGGAGATAGGTTACATCGGTAGGTTCTTATTGAGTAGAGCAAGGGCTGGGTCAGGGGCTATGGTTTTGCCAATAAGTGTGGAAATGATACGGAAAATGTTGGCCCAGTATGATTGGGCTCATGGGCAACTCCACTTGATGAAAGGGTGTGCCATTGTCCGGGCAACCTTGGAAACAAGCAGGAGAGTAGGATGGAAGATATGTGGCTATCCAGAAAGGGACAAGGTACCAGCGCATTAATACTTTGTAATTTGCTTCAGAGGCCACAACATTCTGTGCAGCTGATTTTGTGGCAGCCCAGATGTTGGACCAATCTTTAGCATCCAGTTTTAGGCCCAGGTAGGATTCCCATTTGTTTACGTAGTGTAGAGATGTGTGTGGTGGTGGGTCTACCAGTTGTAAGTAGAAAGAGGAGATCATGCCCCGTGCATGGGGATCTTTCTTGCAAATATGTTCAAAGTTTGTCATGTCTGGTAGGGAGGAGTCCATGCGTAGGCATGAGGGGAAAAATGTTTAAGTTAGAGGTAGCGGTAAATTTCCAAATTAGGAATTCTGTATGTTTCACAAAATGTGGGGAATGTCTTAAAGGCATCAGAAGTTATGAATTTATGGGCTCGGATTAGGTTTTCTGTAGACCACTGATTAAAGGAGGAGGGGGATGTCCATGCTGGATAGAAAGCGGGATTGTGTAGATTGTGTAGATAGGATAGAAGAGGGTTACGAGGGGATTGGAATCTGAATTTAGTTTTGAGATTATCCCACAACCATAAGGAGTGGCAAGTGACCGGGGTCCTTCACTGTCCGATCGCATGGACAAAGCCATAGTAGGTTAGCTACGGTGAGGGGGGTCACACGCTATGGATTACAGTACTACCCAGAGAGGAGTTTCGTGGGAAGCGTGATATTTTGGTAATTGGGCCAATTGGTATTTTGCCACTTTTACCATGGCTGATATGCTGCCAACATTGCTGTCAATAGCAGATATATTTAAAGGCTCATACTGCGGAGCGCTTTATATTTTCTGCCTATTTTTCTGCCTATTTGAGTATTCATGCATAAAAATTATGCTAAACAACTTCTAACATACATACAGTATATCTCAAGTCTATATTTTGATTTTTTGAGATAAGGGGTTGGTAGGGGGTTAGCAGTATGTGATTTTGAAGTTTTTTTGTGCACTTTGTTTTGACATACATATTAAACTTTTAAAACAATGAAATGTGGTACTGTAAAAGAAGCACACAAATTATGTTAAACTTTTTTGTTTTGTTTTAAAAGCAAACATTTATTTTATCTGTCGTGGCTCTTTACTGTTCAATTCACGCCTATAACCATTGGTTAAAAAATTTGGTGTTGCACCCAAAACTATCCGAAAAGTTTTATAATGAATGAGAATCAGATGTTACTGATGTATTTAAGTCAAACAATTATTGTAAGCGCAAAAAAAAAAAAAGTACACATGCAAAATATGCGATACAAGAAATGTGTTGCTGATGCTGTCCATGAGAATCATACTGTTCTCTAAGCCTTAAAGGAATCTGTATGCCTTAAAGGCATCTCCCAAGCATATAATTTAAAGGGTTGGTGTTTTTTTTTCTATGGTGCCCTCAAAGTCACATTAAAAGGTGGACCCTTTCCTCACTGTACAGTATTTCCTTACATTTTGTTTTGTCCCCCAGGCAATGCCCAGTTCCCCATTACCTTTTTCCCTTACATATTAGATTTGAAAATGGGCAGAATGTATTTTCGTTGTTTTAATATATTTTTATTGAGAGAAAATGGCCATGTAAAAAGAAAAGGGAAAAACAATGTTTATTAGCCGAGGCCTGAGAATACATAGACCACCCAAATTGTGCTTCAGCAGCTGAGAGACAAGAGATTAAAACAAATGAAACATGCTATAATATTAGCTATCAATGCCAATTTTTATAGAATAATAGTAAAAAAAAAAGAGGGAAGAAGAAAAAAAATAATGTATTTTCAAGCTTCACTCTCCACAGACTTCCGTGAAAAAAACCCTGACACATTTGCTCTTCCCTATTTTTCACTATTACACCTGATGATGATGCACTTTTCTAGTACCAAGACTATGTCAGACTATTCTCTTATCATAAACTACTAGGGATGAGTTAAACTGCCTTCAAATATGTTCAGATGGTGAACCCTATTAAAATCAATGCTGAATCTGTTAAATAAAAAATGCCAAGCTGAGCTAATAGTCAAAAGAATGTAAAAAAAAAATAGCATGGGGGGATGCAGCCCTGGTGAGCATGTACCAATGCTAAATATATTTATCTTTTTCCAATCTTTTTTTTTTAATTCCATTTGTCTGGAAGTAGTAATTTTTTAAAGTACTGGCACGTACAAAGGAAGAAAGTGTGTTAAATTGTTGGCAAACTGTATTTCCCTGGTTGCTGGGGGCCTTTGCAGACCCTTAATCTGAGCATGCATCTTGTTTGGCCAAAAGGGGGGGGGATATGTGACCCTCTCACTTGAACCATACCAGACCACATTCCCTTAACATGAGGGGTGACTTGCCAAAGGGACTTCCCTGGCAAAGTACCTTGTCCTAATGTTGAGGAGGAGACAAGGGACTCTTCCCCTCAATCCTGGCCCCATGGTTTTGGGGGATTGCAGGCGAGAGGCCTAACAGAATCTGGAAGCTCCGTTTAAAAATAAAGGGACCCCCAGATACCACCCTCTCCTATATGAATGAATTAAGGGTACTTATTATCCCTGCTTATTCACAAAAAAAGTCGCCTAAAAATAAACATACCCAAACATTTGAAAATTCCTTTATTAAAAAAGTAATACAAATCCCCAAAAATGTCACTCAGTGTCAAGCAATGCCTGCTGCCTTCCTGTCAGAGAAAAAAGAAACCAAGCTCCTAGAGCTGTCACCAGCTAAGTAATTCGTTTAAGGACTACAGAACCCCTGACCCTTTCATCTTGCCATTAACATACATGTGAGTTAATCTGTAGTTCACAGAGATTCGGGACCAATGCTAACTGATAAAGCTTCAGTAGAAAGTTATCAGCTCACAGGATTACTGTAAAAATCATCTGGAATTTTTTTTGCATTGATTGAACAGATAAAACAAAACTCTTTCAATTGTGTATTTACCAGACCATAAGGAACCAAGTAAGAGAAGTTAATAGTTAGGGTCTACATACACTTACGTGTACACTTTAATATAAAAGGTTTGCAAGCTTTTCATATGACATTTTCTACACAGAAAAAAACAGCATTTATTTATTTATTTGTACCCTGCAGTGCAGCTAGATAGGTGTTTTAGATCTTTACCTATTGCATAATAAAATACAAGCATTTAAAATAATTTTACATTTACCATAGTGAATCAGAATTTTTTTATTGTGTTTTGGCATACAGTATCATTCACCATTTGTCACAATACACTTTGCTAGTAAAAGCTCAGGGAATTGTGTGCTAGACCACATATCCTGTATTGCTTTAGTTGTATCTAGTGATAAGAGAAGGGATTAAATGTTCAGGAACTCTATATAAACAGAGTAAATTGTGATGACAGGATGCCCATTTCAAAGGCATCTAGCAGGTGGTCACTGCAAAGAAGCTGTGATAGGAAGATTATTCCTAATCTCTTTTGAAAAACCAATGTCAGTACTTTCTGTGATGCAGTACATAGCAATATTCATGGAGCAGTTGATGAGAAACAAAGGAAAATGCATTTATGTGCAGTCTGGATATTTAAACCCTTTACTAAAGGGAGATTTATTTTATTGATGAGTTTAAAAATCTCCTACCAGCATTATTCTAGAATGATGTGAAATGAAAGTGAGAAAAAAAAAATACACAGGGTTTTCATATATCATCTTCACTCCGCAGGTATCATCCTATTTATCATAGTGTCATATTAAACACCTATCACAATAGTTATATTCATAGCTTCAATAAATTACAACTAATCTAAATTAGAATTATGAGCAAAATGGAGAAATCATATCAAATATAAAGGTGGTAAGAGTCACAGAGAAATTACATCATTTAAAATAGAATTCTCATTAAAGTGGAAGTAAAGGCTGTATATTTATGTTTTAACTACAGGTAAGGCTTACTTGTAGGTACTGTAAATATCTCCTAAATATGCACCATTTAGGAGATATTTACTTGTGTAGCCACAGGTGACGTCACGGGCGCATGCACTCTGAATGGCTCTTGTGCCATTCCTTCAGAGCCCTGTACTGCAAACAGTGACTCCCGTTTCGGCTCGACCATTCAGGCAGTTGCAGCACGCGAGCCTGCAAGGAAGACCAGGTGAAGATGGAAGCCCTGTCAGTGGTGACAGTGTGCTGCTGGAGGGCTTCATTTTAAGGTAAGTTTGATATAATGTGCTAGTATTTGATGCACATTAGCACATTATAACATTGTCTTTTAGGGGAAACGTTTTTGTTTTGTTTTTTTTCAGTTTCAAGTTTCACCACTTTAAAGTGAAAATCAAGGCATCATAATAAATATAGACTTTACTAAAAAATAAAAACAAAAACAAAAAAAATAGTATATGCATTAAATCCTTCACATTCGGGTCATATTACATTGGTTGTATTTCTTCTATACCAAAAGATTTAGCCAAGAAAGAAGGAATACAAGATGTGGCACAAGGTGGGAACATGACACAGCAGAAATATATGCTTTGTAAAACACTCATTAGGCATGACACATGTCACTGCTATGTTGTCAATTGGCCTGCAATGGTGGAGGAGAGGCATTGATGTCACTAGAGAGTAAATCAATAGTGTTCAATCTGAGATGTTCTGATGTTGGAAGTGGCAGCCATTTAATTGTATTGATGACACTACAGCCTAGAGGATCCTTTAAACAGATTGCCTGGCATATTAAGACCAATACATAGTGCGATATTGTTAAAGTTAAGGCACATTCTATTGGGATAAGAATTGCTACAAAAAGATCATTGCTGTGATGTCTAGTTTAAATAAATCTGAATATGATATAATACATGAATATCAGCAAGCATGGCAATGACTACTATGTCAAACCTAACAAGTCTAAAACATTTGACACAGTAAATTAACTTATGACAGTTCACAGAGTTTATCTCTTACCAGTTTAGAGCTATCAGAAAGGAATCTGATTGTGCATTTCCCAATTGTGTGTCTGTGAATGTTTTCAAACATACAGTGGAATTGAGAAATGTTTATTAAAACCACAAGTGATTTGATTTAATGTTAAATTTCTAAATGTATTTCATAAGTTGTAACATCACATTTGTGAAATATGTTATATTGGAAATAGTGAAATAAATATTTAATACTGCATATTGCTACATGAATTTATGTTTATTCAACAGTTAGCCATGAATAATGATTGTATAAGCTGCTGTGAGTTAAAATAAGGGGGAGCCATTCCCACTGAGAGAACACAGTAAATACTGCTAGCGGCTATAATAGCCACTAGCAATAATCACATGTACAATCCAACAGGCTGGTTGTACTCAAGTTGATCGATCAATCAACTTGGGTACAATCAGCCTGCTCAGACATGGTTTGAATTTCGGCTGGTCCCTGCTGAACCAGATGAGATTCGAACTGTCTGGCCAGTTTAACACAGTACATAAATTTCATCAATTTGGAATACATAATGTAGTAACGTGTTTCGCATAAATAATGCGTCATCATTATTTATGGAAATGCATTGAGGCACAGCGGAATGACATGCACGTAATTTCCTGTCCCAGGGTAACGTCACATCCGTTGACTAGAATGCACGCCGGCTTGTTTGCAGCGTGGCAGCCATAGATACAGATTGCTGGATAGACTTAGTGCACTTTTAAATGTGAGTTAGTATTTTACACATGGTTTGTACAATTTTATATTGAATACAGATGTTGCACAATGATGGCATTTTCTGATCACATGATTGAATAAAAGGGGAGATTACTCCATTGGCTACAGATTCCCTGGTGGATTGGAGAGAATCATTACACTTTTAACTTGAATTTTGGACGGTGGAGGATTATGCACAGTTTTCGTGGTGAATAAGCATGCTGAGCACAGAATTGAAGAACAAAATATAGAGGTGTACACAGGCAGGGGCGGCCCATCCATTAAGGGTGCACGGGCGCTGCCCCCTCTCTCCAGCCACCTGCTCTATGCAGAATGGACAGATTCATGCATTGAATTAATCTATCCATGGCCGCCACCACCTATTTAGGCGCCCAACCCATTTTAGGACGCTGGGTGCCTGAATTACAGTGGTGAGGGTATTTTTTTGAAGCATCTGATTAGAGCTATAGGCTCTAATAGGCTTCAAAAAAAGGTGCACAGAGCACTGCTTTTCTAACACTGAAACGCCTTTCCGCCAATCAGGTAGCGCAGGTCTGATACTTGTCATCTCATTGGCTGAAAGGACAGGCGCTGCTATTGGATGCCTAGCAGGAAGAAAGAAGAGACACACGGAGGACACAGCTCACCGCTGCCTGACCCGCCACCAAGATGGGGTAAGTGCCGTTCAGACAGTGGGCGGGCAGGGGGGTCACAGTGGCTGCATTTTATAGGGCACAATGGCAGCATTTGATGGTAACAGTGGTGGCATTTAATGGCACAGTGGCAGCATTTGATGGCACAGCGGCTGCAATTTATGGGCACAGTGGCTGCATTTGATGGCACAGTGGCTTCAATTGATGGGCATAGTGGCTGCATTTGATGGTACAGTGGCTGCATTTGATGGGCACAGTGGCTGCATTTGATGGCACAGTGGCGGCAATTTATGGCACAGTGGCGGCAATTTATGGCACAGTGGCTGCATTTTATGGAGCACACTGACTGCATTTGATGGCACAGTGGCAGCAATTGATGGCACAGTGGCTGCATTTGATGGGCACACTGGCTGCAACTGATGGAGACAGGGTGGTATACAGACAGGGTGGTGTATATGGACAGGGTGGTATATAGACAGGGTGGTATATGGACAGGGTGGTATATAGACAAGGTGGTATATAGACAGGGTGGTATATGGACAGGGTGGTATGTAGACAGGGTGGTATATGAACAGGGTGGTATGTAGACAGGGTGGTATGTGGACAAGGTGGTATATAGACAGGGTGGTATATGAACAGGGTGGTATATGAACAGGGTGGTATATGGGCAGGGTGGTATATGGGCAGGGTGGTATATGGACAGGGTGGTGTCACAGACCTAGCCGGGACAGAGGCTGTTGGAGAGGACTGTATGCGAGCCTGTTGCCTTTTGATTATGGGCCCTGGATTTTCAATGGATTCATTCTGTTGGGACACATCCTGTGAGGAGATGCTGGTGTCATCAACCTGTGTTTATGTTAATTGAATGAGCTAATGACATTGTCCTCTATACAATGTAGGAGACAGGACGACTGCTATTGTGTTAAATAACTGTATGAAGCTCGGTGACCACAAGTCTGGGCGAAAGGTCATGTCTCAGTCACCTAGGCTGTATAAAGGATTAGATAATTAGCTCATGTTAATTAAGTTACAGTTGTATTGTTAGAGGAGGTTCCAACGGCATATAAAGTCTTGTAACTTTGATTCATAATAAACAGTCCATGTTAGCAGTGAAGCAAGTGTCGCCTTGTTTTCTGCTCAGAGAGGTTGGAATATCTGATATCTGTATACAGACTGGGAGGAAGTGGTATATGACGGAAGCACTCAAGCGGAGTGTGGGACGTTCCGTGACATTGGTGGCAGCAGTGGGATAGCTTCCTACAGTCTGGGACATCCAAACCTCCAACTGGATCCAAGATCAGCATAGCAGACTTCAGTCACCCCAGCGGAGATATGGACCTGGCATCAGAATTCCCGGGGCTGCTGCGGATCATCCTTTCAACATACACCAGGACTGTGTCTGAGGATGAATACCTGGAGCTTAGGCAGCAAATTCGAGTGGAGCTCTGGATTGCAGCCCTCCGTCTCGCTGGTATAAAACAGGGCAAGTGCTTTCAAACCCAAGAGCAACAGGCCAGTGACCAACGGGCATTGCGGATGGCATTCCTGGGAGAGCAGCCCCAGGAGCAATGGGTGACTGAGTTGGACAGGTTGGTCCAGCAGGAGATAGAGCTGGACAATTGTTATCGGGCTCTGCAATGGCACGCAGAGGAGGGATATTTAGGGGAGACAACAGAATGCTCTCCGGAGGGATATGACTTTGGCGGCCCTGGATTGCTGTGGGAGAGCCTTACAGATCTTTTTATGTTTGCCGATGAAGGGGAACCTGACCTTGAGGACCTGAGAGACTATAGAGAGTCTATGCTCGGTCTTGCAGGGGTCTCAGAGCTCAAACCTGATCTGGACCATTTGCTAAGGAAGGAACAGCATCTGGAAAGGGCATACAGGAAACTGCTAGAACAAGTTCAGCAGCATGCCAGAGAATCGGCAGTGGAAAATCCGGAGATTGCCGTCCCCAAACCTGAAGTGCTGACAACAGGGCAGAGCTCTGCTAACCTCTGCCCAGAAATGATAGCATCTTCTGGGTTCCATGGACAGGAGATGGTGAACCTCTATCCCCAGACATCAGTTGCAGAGACATGGGATTTGATAGACTTTTCTGCTGAGGAAGAACAACCTGATGAGCCTCCAGCAGAAGAGCTGCTATCAGGGCCAAAGTTCACTGTGTTCTGCCCAGCACCAACAGTGGCTTCAGCCTTCCTGAGAGAAGAGGTAGTCGGCCTTTCTCCCACAACACTGACAGGGACATGTGATTTTCTGCCAGCAGCATCTATGGAGTTAAAACAAACTTCTCCAGCTGAAGATCTGGTAACTAAATAGAGGGTCCAAGACCTCTGTCCCACACTTTTACCAATTCCAGAGACTGGGGATTTAATAGACGTTTCTGTAGAGGAGGAACCACCTGGCAAACCCCCAGCAGAAGTGCTGGCAACCGGACAGAGGGTCCAAGACCTCTGCCCCACACCTGCAGCAATTGTGGAGGCTCAGGCTGAGAAGATGGCAATCACTTCCCAGCAGCAGATACAGGGGGAGAAGGGAGAGGAGGTGTGTGTTGTCCCTCCCCAACAGTTGGCCAGGGTGGAGGAAGTGGGCTTTCCTCCCCAGCAAAGATCCGTGTACCTGGGAGACAGTACCATCGACATGTCGTCCCAGCAGCCAGATGAGGGAATGGAAAAGGAAGCAGCCGGCTCACCTCCCCAATGGCAGCTACACAGTTTGGAAGTGGAGGAAGCCAGCCTCCTGCCCCAACAGTTAGCCGGAACGGAGGATACGGAGTCCCCAGCAGAAGTGCTGGCAACAGGGCAGAGTGCTACCAACCTCTGCCCAGCACTGGCAACAACTACAGAGTTCCAGGGAGGCGGGGCAGTCGGCCTCCCTCTCCAACAGTTAGCCGGAACAGATGGTGTGGGGTTTCCAGCAGAAGGGCTGGCAACAGGGCCAAGGACTGCTGGACTCTGCCCTCAACTAACAGAGGATGGATTTCCTGTGAAGGTGGATGGGACTTCAGTCTCCACCTGTATACCCCAGGGATGCTGGGCAGTGGGCCCCGATCCCCAACAGCATGACAGAGTGAGCCCAGACACCCTGTCTTCTCTCCAGCGGCAGAAAGGATTCCAGGGAGAAGAGCCAGTCCAGGCCTCTCCCCAGCGGCAGATATGTTCTCTGAGAGAGGCAGAGGATGGCTGGGTGAGTAATACTCTGTTTGGAACAATTTGTTTGGGGTACTGTGTGGGTACAGGCAGTAGAGGACTGGAGCTACTTACTAACTCGTCTGGGGTCTCCTCCTGTGTTAGTCTCCTGCCGAAAGGGGAGAAATGTCACAGACCTAGCCGGGACAGAGGCTGTTGGAGAGGACTGTATGCAAGCCTGTTGCCTTTTGATTATGGGCCCTGGATTTTCAATGGATTCATTCTGTTGGGACACATCCTGTGAGGAGATGCTGGTGTCATCAACCTGTGTTTATGTTAATTGAATGAGCTAATGACATTGTCCTCTATACAATGTAGGAGACGGGACGACTGCTATTGTGTTAATTAACTGTATGAAGCTCGGTGACCACAAGTCTGGGTGAAAGGTCATGTCTCAGTCACCTAGGCTGTATAAAGGATTAGATAATTAGCTCATGTTAATTAAGTTACAGTTGTATTGTTAGAGGAGGTTCCAACGGCATATAAAGTCTTGTAATTTTGATTCATAATAAACAGTCCATGTTAGCAGTGAAGCAAGTGTCGCCTTGTTTTCTGCTCAGAGAGGTTGGAATATCTGATATCTGTATACAGACTGGGAGGAAGTGGTATATGACGGAAGCACTCAAGCGGAGTGTGGGACGTTCCGTGACAGGTGGTATGTGGACAGAGTGGTATATAGACAGGGTGGTATGTGGACAGGGTGGTATATGGGCAGGGTGGTATGTGGACGGGGTGGTATATGGGCAGGGTGGTATGTGGGCAGGGTGGTATATAGATAGGGTGGTATATGGGCAGGGTGGTATATGAACAGGGTGGTATGTAGACAGGTTGGTATATGGACAGTGTGGTATGTGGACAGGCCAGGCCCTAGTCTAGTGGGGGAGAGAATGAGGGAGAGGAGGAGGAAGAGAGGTGTAAGGAAAAGAGGAGGGGAAGGGTAGAGAGAGAAAAAGAAAGGGGGAGGGGGGAAGAAGGTGCAGAGCACAAAGTGGTGGGAACAGAGAAGGGGGGTTGTTCTGGGGATGGAAGTCACTCTTACCAATTATGTCTCCCCCATTCAGTCTGGTGTCCCTCAGGGCTGTGGAATCTGCTGTTTGAAAAGTGCCGCTCAGCTGTTCACAGAACTCCTCTCCAGCACAGAGCAAGTGCATGGCATGCATGTGGATGGAGTGTGGGCGGGGTTGGGCAGGCACAAATGGGAGGCGGTGTATCGGATTGGAGAAGCAGCAGAGTGAGGGCGGGGTTAGGAGGGCAGTGGAGACAGGACACAGCCTGACTCCTGTGTAAGCTAGCTTTCCCCGCTCTCACTGTGTGACTATGACAGGATGCCAGAGGCTGGAGATAGAGGTATAGCTGCTCTCCATCTCCACACTACAAGTTATGGTGCCTGGGGGAGAAGACGCTCCTCCCGCAGCTGCCCACACAGACTCCGCCCCCTGCTCCGCCTGCGCTTGTTTATCCTTATCACTGCCCGGCTCATCCTCTGGTTTGTCAACCCGGATCCTGCAATAGAGCGGCAATCTGCTTGGTGCTGCGGGTGTGTAATAGCAGGGAGCGGTGCAGAGTCACTTTGTCAGCAAGGATTTTACCGCCCCTCCTATCCTGCCCCCTAGGCGGCTGCCTGTTCTGCCTAATGGTTACGCCGGCCCTGTACCTGTTGAAGGTAGGACGGACTTTTGCAGTGAGGGAGATGTTTTCGGTACTCATTCTCTAGCAGTCTGTCTCCCATAGCAATGGAAGTGGATCGGTACCACCTAGGTTCCCAGCCTCTCAAAGGTACAGAAGTTTAAGAGTTAAGTAAGTGTGTGCTTGAAGCCCGTACTAGGCACACGGCAAGGCCCCATTCCACTACCGGGGAGATGTAGTGGCAAACACTGCACTGGTGGATGTGGACATAAGCTCAGCATGTCCCTGCTAAATGCAAGCTACAGTGAGAGGTGTACATTTACATGGGGGCCAGAGAGTTAAGTGGAGAACAGTTACAGTGCAAGTGTACGTTCATCTCTGAGAGTGTGGGCCTGCCTTAAAGTCAAGTATTCCTCCATGGTGGTCTCAGCCATGGATCGTGGTGATACTTAATACATCAAGATAGTTTACCAGAGTTCATTCATGTTTGTCATCTTCTGGGTCATGAACGAGACTCAAGTTAAGGTACTCCATGTGTGAAGAGAGTGACCCTATTACAGGTGCTTAGTGTAGCCCAGAAGAACCCACCCCAAGGGTAGTCCTCTTAGATGATCCAGACTAGGCACCCAATTAATTAATGGGGAAAATGGAGGAACTGCCTACACCTCTTGCTTACTTGCTGGTCGCTTATCTGAAGTTATGATCATTCAAGAGGTGAGTGAACCGAAATGGGCATCTTATATCACCTGAAACATTTCAATAAACGTCATGTAAAATAAGAAGTGCCCTGCAGATTTGGATCTGGGTTTCTGCTAATGGATTGGGTGATTTGGTCAAAACTGATTTAAAGCACAGGAAGATTCTTATCTTTCATGCAATACAATCAGAGAGATGTTTGATTGGACCCATCTTTATTCTGCAGCATGGAAAATACAGGGTCAAAATCATAAAGGACTATCTATAGAGAAAAGAAGTAAAGAATCATGCCCCACAGAGTCCTGAACTCAGAATCATCAAACCAGATTGGAGTTACTTGGAGAGACAGATAAAAGAGACCAAATATGTTGTAAAACTTTGCCAAATTTCCCAAGATACAAAGTTCTTTCAATGGTACCAAGGAGAATTGTTGTTGTTGTTAATGATAAAGGCAGTCACACAAAATATTGATTTCATTGAATTGTTCCTGTTTACTGCACTTCCTAGATTAATACAAAAACATTTATGGCATTATTTTTAAAGCATTCCACCATCCTTTTATGAGTGACTAAAATTTTTTGACAATACTGTATATACATTATGTATGTACAGCATGTGTTTTTACAGAGCTATTTAGGAAAAGAAAAGTTTTATTCTCTCTAAAAGATCATCAAAATATTTTTTAAAGCCTAATCCCTCTTTACGGGCATTCTAAAAAACACCGTGTGGTGAATTTCATTGAATCATAGCCCTTTGTTTGAAGAGCAGGTCATTTGCATTTTTCTAATCACTAATCACAGCAAATCAGGCAAATAGGTGTGCAGTTCAGTAGAATATCAAAAATAAATTGTAAAACGCACAGCATGACTTTTGGCTTAAAATAAAAAAAATCATATTTGCAATTTAATGCCAAAGCATTATGTATTGTATGCAGATATGTAGAAGATATATTTTCATAATTTATTTTAAAGCTTAGGGGAATAGCATATTTTTCCTGCAATAATACTCATGGCAGGCTTATTATTTTGTTGAGCTTTTAGAGCATTACATGTAAAATTGCAATATAGGTGTATGAGGGTGACATAGACCCGAAGGCTCTTTTCCCTTCTTCCGCCAGTTTCCAACATGGTGGCACGGCCACTTCCAGTTCCGGATGTGACATAATTTCCGGTTTCGGTTCAGACATCACGTCCGGCGGAACGATCCCAGGACTGAGATGATGGGGGATGATGGAGAGATTGCCTCTCCTACCAGCAAGCAATTCCCACAGTTGTGGGAGATTATGTTTTGGCTCCAATTGTGCCACATACATTGGTCCATCTCTGTCACATGATCTGTTCCCGCTGCTCTTATCCCTCCCATGTTTGAGCAGATGCTGGTTGGAGGTGTATGTGCTGCCAGTGGAGACTTTTTCTGGTATTGTTTGCTGTGACCCTTGCACTAGTAAGTTGCAGTTTTTGAATAATTTGGGCAAACTTGGACACTTGGATAACTTTATTTCTTTTTTATGTTGGATTTTGGTCCATAGACCCCCTATATATTTCCTTAACAACTTATTTTCTTGATTAGCAATTGCCATCTGCTGGGTCATATGCTAACTGTCCCATATGTTTATTAAGGTATGACCATTACTTTGGTATATATATATATATATATATATATACAGTATATATCACTACTTCCTTTTTCTTTTTATAAAAATATGCTCATAATTCTATATACATATTTTTGCTAGGCACCCCTTACTCTCTGGCTGATATCCCTTGTGCTTGGGACACATGGGCTGACATTGTTCCTCATTTCCCTCTGTGTCTTTCCAATGCTTCATTCCCATCCTGGAAGTCCTCCAGCATCACCAGTCAACTGCATCTTGTGTATTTTACTACTCATGTAAGTTTATATGTATATTTGAATCTGTACATGCTTTTTTTAATATACCTTAGTCAGATATATAGTATACTTATCATGTGTGTTTACTCTAGAGAATCCTTTCATGTGCTATCCAAGGGCCACCCTCTGAAGAAGACCGCCCAGTTGAATTGCGTTGGGGCCACTTGGCACACGCACCATCCATTATATCCACTTGGATGTATTGTATTCTGTACATGTTTTATGTTATGCATTTTTAAATGCTCAGTCATTTTTGCTACTTTTATGTAGAGGGGACTTTTAAATTTTCCTAATAAATATTTGATTTTATATTTACTTGTGTTATACACAACTACTTATTCATTGGGTGTTACAAAGCCCCTGTGCTCCTCACCATTTTCCCATTTCCTTTGTGGATTCTGTTGTCCAAAATGGGACAATTATTTGACAATGACACCATATGTGTAGTAAAGAACTTTATTGTCCACATTGTCTCCAATAAAATGAAGAGTGATGTGAAGGGAAAAGAGCAGCTAAATGTGAAGGAGTGAAATAACACTTCATAATCCTTCAGAGCTCTTTACGATCCACGTGTTTTGCGTTATGCAATATCTATTCCCCCAAACACTCTCCAATAATATTTCTGACTCACGTCCTCAACCACTACTCTACACTTAACATGCATTTATTATACTAATGGGTGACTTTAACTACTTGACCTGCGGAGCTTTCAAATATTACCAAAAGAAAGTAGAGCTTTCTTTTGGTAATATTTGATCACCACTGTTTTTTTTTAATTATATAAAAAAAGGAAAAGAAAGGAGAATATATAGGGGACAAAGAGCCTCCTATGTGTTTGTGTAGGGCTTTATAGAATGTAAATTGTGAAAAGATTCAACAGATTAAAGTTTATATATTAAAATCAAGTAAAGTTTTATTACAAATGAATACATTGTGCATATAGAGCAAATCACAATTTATAGCATGATGTAAATTGAGTTGCTCTATATATACAATGTAATATTTTTAGACTTTTTATAGCTTGTGGAGTCATTATGACCTGATTCATGTTTTTACTCATTTGTAATAAAGCTTTAATTGATTTTAATATATGAACTTTACTCTGTTTCTTCTTTGACAATTTACATCCTATAGAGTCATAGACAAACAAATAGGAGGCTCTTTGTCCCCTACATGTTCTTCTTTCTTTTCCCTTTTGAAGTTGTATTTGGATGTGGATGTAAATTGTCACATCCTTAAGCGGTATCATCTATTTTTTATAATATAAATAAAAAAACCTAAATTTTGAAAAAAAAAAAAAAACAGACATTTTCTACTTTCTGTTATACATCATATCCAACAAAATCAAATTTCTTCATAAATTTAGGCCAAACATGTATTCTGCTATGTTTCACAAGTGCTGGCAGTAATTAGGGGCTAATCCTGCTAACACTACATTTTTGGGAACGCTATACTATTGGGAACACTAGTATAGTTCTTATCTTTAACAAAATACTGATCCGTACAGACACTATACTAGTAATGGTGGTGATCAGCAACTTATAGTGTGACTGTGATAGTGTGGTTGATAATCTGGCTCTAATTGACACTGGCTGGGAGGGGCACTGACTAACTGACACTGATGTCGCATCTGACACTAATACAGTGATCAGTGATAAAACTGTACATTGACACTGTACTTATGGCACTGGCTGGGTTACAGGGATGATCAGGAGGGCATTCAAAGGGTTAACGTGATTAACCAGGATCAAGACAGGGCTTCCTCTACCTAAATAATATTACCCAGCAATCAATGCTTCCTCAAAAATGTTTTGTCTGAAACTCCTCTTTATCGTCAAAATCCCTCCCCCACTCATGCAATACACCTGCCCATAGATATCTTGCACCAATTTATACCCAACCTAAACATCTACCAATGGAAGTCTAAAGGGCATACTGACTTTAATGAACTACTCTCTAATCATACTATCAAAACCTTTGCAAGATTGAGTACTAAATTTAGTTTTCTACCCTCCAATTACTTCTCCTATTTTCATATTTCCACACCACTGCTATACCAACTCATCTGAATATAGCCTGCCCTATTTACTTTTTTTTGGGTGTTAAACACCACTTGAATGGTTGAGAAGAATCTCCTTATTCTATAATCTACTAAATAATAACATAATTGCTTTCAAAACGAATACCATGCCTAAATGGGAAATATAATTGTGAGGGAATTACACTAAACCTATGTGGAAAAAAAGCATTCTCTTCCACCTACTGTATATAGCTTTTCATTGTCAGAATCATTGGGAGCTATATCAATAAACCTTACATTGCTGGTGCCTTACCCCCTACAAACTTTCTAAATTATACCCTTCTTACTCTCATGTACTGGAGATTATGCAGAGAAACAGGATCCCTCATTCACCTACTGTAGTAATGTAAGTCTATCTGCTCACATTGGAACCAAATCTTGTCACCAATCTGAAAATGAGATGAAATCTTGTGAGCTGCTATGCTCATGTATTCTTGTTCTAAAGCCTTAAGGCAGCCCCCACATACACACATTCTCATATGTGTTCACAAAAAATTAATTAACACGGGGGGGGGTTTATTTACTAAAGGCAAATCCACTTTGCACTACAAGTGCACTAATGCCCCGTACACACGGTCGGACTTTGTTCGGACATTCCGACAACAAAATCCTAGGATTTTTTCCGACGGATGTTGGCTCAAACTTGTTTTGCCTACACACGGTCGCACAAAGTTGTCGGAATTTCTGATCGACAACCACGCGGTCACGTACACCACGTACAACGAGACTAGAAAAGGCCGGTTCAGAACCAAGCGCGGCACCCTTTGGGCTCCTTTTGCTAATCTCGTGTTAGTAAAAGTTTGGTGAGAGACGATTCGCGCTTTTTCAGACTCTTGGCTTTCAGATCGTTTTCTGCCGTTCAGTTTGTGCTTGTGGGTTTGTATCTGCTCTTCAGTGCGTGCAAGCAAGTTCCGCTCTTCACAGGCCTTGCTGTTCTTCAGTGCGTTCTGTTACTTCGTTCTGAGCAGCCGACCGTTTTCTAGCCATGTTTCGTATGCGTACTCCTCGTAGAGTTCGTGCTGTGCGGGGGCTTGGTGTTGGGGTCCTGACCTTGACACAAGTCCAGTCCATGAACAGGGTGGGGAGGAGTTCATGGACCAAGAATTGGTTGCTTCAGCGTGACCAGTTCTGTCATATGCCTTTGCTCCGTGAGATCCGTGAGAATAATCCTGATGATTTCAGGAACTTTCTCAAGATGACGGACCCCATGTTTCACCGTTTGTTGGCTTCACTGACCCCCTATATTAGCAGGCAGGATACCTGCATGAGGCAAGTCATCACTCCGGAGCAGAGGTTGGTCGCTACCTTGCGGTATTTAGCCACAGGGAGAAGTCTGCAGGACTTGAAGTTCTCGACAGGCATCTCCCCCCAGGCTCTGGGTATCATCATCCCAGAGACCTGTTCTGTCATCATCCAGGTCCTGCAGAAGGAGTATATGAAGGTAAGATTTTTATCCTTTTATATCACATTTTATTGTATTGAATGTTTGATAATATATTGTATTTCTTTCCTCATTCCCTAATTACCATGATTGTAATATGCTGTGAATGTCCCCTTTGTCCTCATGCATGCTGGATTTTTATGTAATTATTATTTTATGTCCTTCATACATATTTGCCCTTCAATAACCTCTCCAGCATGGTGTCTCCTGCCCCTATATTCACCTCATGTAGTCACTTAACAATGTATTTTATCTGCTCCATAGTAGTGCTTTACCCCAAACACCCCCTAAAATGTTTGGAAATGTTATTTTTGATTTAAATTCAGGCAGAGTGCCAGAGGCTTTTTTTTGTGGTGTCCCCAAATTTTTTGTAACCCTCCCTCCTCCAACTGCTAAGTCAGCTGATCCCAATTCTCTATCCTCAATCATCTATCTGCTGACTTTGCCAAACCCATACACACTATACCCACCTCTTTAGTGCTCAGATTTGTGGATGAATTCCCCAAAGCATGTAGTGCAAGGGCCTGCCTGTATACTTTCCAATGGTACTGTTTAAAGTTTTTGTATCCTATTATTATCTTGATAGGTAATAGCAGAATGTTCAAATGTGCTCAAATGTGTACAGTGTGTATTTATATCTTTGTATTATGACACTTCTTACCTGTCCAGTGGTCTGCCAATAGTGTAACTAAGGAGGGGCTGTTCCAAGTAATACCCTGTATTTAGGCATTCATCTCTAAATGAAGTGAAGAGGGTTACATGTCCAAGAGTTCCCCCCCTATAATGTTAGAAATGGCCCATGAGAGGGGGGAGGGGGAATATGATAGGTGTACCTTATACTTTGTTGTTGTTAAATTCCCCTTAGTAAATGCTATCTGGAGGTTGCCCCAGAATGTTTGTGTATAATCTGCTTGCCATGTATCTGTGAAAAAATAGTAATGTTTATTGTTTTTTCCTCAACAGTTTCCTTCCATGCCACAGGAATGGCAGACTGTGGCCTCCCACTTTGCCCAGCGGTGGGACTTTCCTAACTGCGGAGGGGCAATTGATGGGAAACACGTCCACATCCTCCCACCACCCAACTCGGGGTCGTACTATTATAATTACAAGGGGTTTAATAGTATAGTGATATTGGCGGTGGTGTCGGCTAATTACGAGTTCTTGTATGTGGACGTGGGGAAGAATGGCCGGATGTCCGATGGTGGAGTGATCGCCCAGACGGAGTTCTACAGGCGTCTCCAGAATGGCAGCTTGGACTTGCCACCTCCAGAGGACAATGTTGAAGGTCTCCCATTTGCGTTAGTTGCTGATGAAGCGTTTGCGCTGGGGGACCACCTGATGCGGCCATTCCCGATGAGGACTCTCACCCCGGAACAGGGGGTTTTTAATTACCGGCTGGCCAGAGCCCGAAGAGTGGTGGAGAACACATTTGGAATCCTGGCCAGCCGGTTCCGATTATTTCTGACACCCATCCATATGGCGGAGTATAAACTGAACCATATAATACTTGCCTGCTGTGTTCTCCATAATTTTTTAAGAAAAAATTCAGCCAACTATGCTGGTTCAGTTGGGCCTGAGGCCGGAATCCCAAATCCATCAACACTGACGGCACTTGAAAGTGGCCGTCCTGGCCTGCCCTCCCTGAATGCCCGTGATGTCCGGTTACGATACCTGGAGTTCTTTGCGGGTAGGGGGGCTATCAATATGCCAGACAATCTGTGACACCTTTTTCAAATAAAAAACAACCAAAAGAAATTCTTGGTGGACATTTACTGCTTGTGTTTGTTTTAGCTGACCCTGACAGAAATGTGTTGAGTGCAGAAAATGTCGTGATTGGGTAACCTTATAAAAAACAGTGTTGGCTGGTACTTCCTAAATGCAAAAACACATTTCACTACAAGTGCACTTGCAACTGCACTGAACCTGCACTTGTAGTGCAAAGTGTATTTGCCCTTAGGAAATAACCCCCATTTTTGCATAAAACAGCAATTACATTACCCCAAAAGTGTTGTAGTGTTGAGACAATAATCCACACATTCTTGAGTAAGGCACTTTTTTATACCTGCACAATCACATGTGCATTTACCAAAGGTTTTTAAAACAAACCAACATGTTTGTTGTATAACAATGTTTGCAGTAGCATTATCAAAAATCGAAATATCCATTTCAGATAAAACAGGCCTGTGTAAAACCAACAAGAAAGCCAAAAAACTTGAACTTACAAAGTTCACATTAGGTAAAACCTGAAGGCTATATCAGACATCAGTATTTAGGAACTGGGTTTGATATAGCGTTCAGATGGGGGTAAATCACCCCTGGAAAAGCCAAATTTGGAAGATGCACACCAATTTATGAATGTCAACATGTGCTATCTGCCATCAGGGGGGATCAAGGGACGTGTTTTGGGGGAGCAAGCCCTTCCCTTAACGCGACTTTATAATTGAGGAAGGGGTTGCACCCCCAAAACGCGTCCATTGATCTCCCGTGATGGCAGATAGCACATGTTGGCACACTGTGTGCATCCTCCAAATTTGGCTTTTCTAAACATTGAAAAAATTTTTGTAAGATTGGACCACGATAAAACAGGTGATTTTGTGGGGTTTAAATTCGCCCCAAAACATCAATGATGTTATTATTTTTTTTAATAACATCACTGATTTGTTGCTGGATGTTTTGCAATTGGAGATTACACCCCATGATCTCCCCGATCAGTATCTGGGCACTTTCAGATGTAAAGCGTTCTCTCTCCCTCACATCATGATCACCTAAAAAGAGATAAAGAACAAAAAAAGGTCTCAAAAATCTGCCACCATCCATCTATTTTACCTGAGCCTGTGGTCGCAGACACTCACCTGTTGTGGTGCCAATCTCCACCACATCTTCTTCTTCCTCCTGCTCTTCTTCTTGGGTTGGTATTTCCCCTTCTTCCAGAGGTGGGGGGTCTCTGGTCTCCTGGGATGAGGGGTATCCTCCGAGTCTTTTCTCCCCTATGTAAAACAAAAATGGTATAATTAGCACACAGATATATGATGGCCGAACTAGAAATAGGAAACATTGCTTGGAAGTGGGGTACAATTGTCTATTTTAGCCGAGTTCCAAGATGTATATTTTTTATTGCCCTTTGTCAAGCTGCAATACTTTACCTGTTTTGTACAAGCTTCACAGATGTAGCCCCCCTATAGTATACACTGGAGCACCTGTGTGGCCCCCCCTAATAAAAATGGTGTTCTTGTGTCCCACACTAGTGCTCCAGTGTCCAGATGTGAAAACAGCTGCTCAGTGTCCTCTCCTTACACACAATCTAGTTTGCATTTCATTCTAGTAACAAACCCATCTACACAAACAAATATTTGGCATCCAAGTAGGCCCCAAAAAATGTGTGAAAATGCATATGGCCTAAACAATGGTGTTCTAGAGGCCGAAAGAAAAATGTTTGATACGAACGAATATTGGGCCCATGAACATTAAAGTTGCCCTTTTTAAACGTTACAATTAATAAAAGCATATGGAGCAGAAGGAACGTAATAAAGACAGAAAGACTAGGAACACAGCACAACTACTTACTTTTTTGCAGCACTCTCCGGATCTTTCGGTACTGCTCTGGCTCTCTCAACTTCAGGTCCGACCACCGCTTCCTGAGCTGATCTTTAGATCTTCGTACCCCGAAATTCCTCT
The DNA here is from genome assembly GCF_042186555.1 of Aquarana catesbeiana. Taxonomy (NCBI): domain Eukaryota; kingdom Metazoa; phylum Chordata; class Amphibia; order Anura; family Ranidae; genus Aquarana; species Aquarana catesbeiana. The sequence continues at coordinate 399,164,664 of NC_133326.1, read as the reverse complement.
CAAGACTCCTGACCACTTTCGCCATGATTTTGGCCTTTCGGATGTTGGGGTTGGGGTAAGGCCCATATTTTCCGTCATAGTCGGACTTCCTCATGATGTCGACCATCTCCAACATCTCCCCAAATGACATATTTGTGGCCTTAAAACGTCTCCTTCTGGATCGGGACGTGCCTGGATCCGAGCTTTCCTCCTCCTCCTCTTCGTTGCTAGAATTAGCACGCACCTGCTGTAACTCCGCCATCATGCTCTTCACCCACTGCGCCGAACAAAAAGGGGCGGGGAATAGACTAGAAAGAACGTCAGGGGCGGGCGGAGTTACACGCATGCGCAGTGTGTATAAAGCGTAACATGCGTGCGTATTACGTACGATCTGTGAGCGGAGGAAGGAGCATTGGACGCGCCGATCGTAAGAGCGAAGGTAAGAGACAAACTTGTGCCTATACTGCTTCTAGATTGAGGCCTATATTGTAACAAGATTAGGAGAGTTTTGTGTGACATTAGGCTTTGTCTTGTGTTGTGTCTTGCAGTGAACATGGATATCTTAATGAAAGACAATGACTTCATGTCAGTATTCGTAGAGATGCTAAGTGAGCTGTCATGTCTGTGGGAGATTACCCACCCCCATTTCAAGAACCAAGCAAAGAGGAAGGCAGCACTGGAGCAATTGTGTGAAATTGTGAAGCAGGTGATCCCCACGGCAGACATCACTTATTTAAAGATTTTCATTGGTGGCCTGAGGAGCACATATCTGAGGGAGCGCAAGAAAGTCCAGGATTCGCAGAGATCCGGAGCAGCAGATGACATCTATGTCCCCAGGATGTTGTACTACGACAGGCTGCACTTTCTGGCAGGCCAGACTGAACCCAGGTCATCCCTCTCCAGTCTTCCTTCCACGCTTCCTCCCCCCCTGGCTGAGGCTTCTGACACCCAACCTGGGCCTTCCAGGCGATATGTGGAGGAGCCCAGCTTGAGCCAGGTATAGCATTACTCTAAATATTTCTGCTTGTCCAATCAATGATGTTAACTAGATGTTAGTTGGGAGTACTAATTTAGGATTGTGATTGATGAAGCAAAACATTACAACCATGTCCCTTTTTTCATACATAGGGAAGTCTCAGCCAGGAGGTGGCCGGGCCGAGCCGGCTGGCTGATATCAAGGTCCCTCCACCCCCCCTGAAAACAGAAAGTGGCAGTAGGAGGAGTACCCTAGAGGAGGCTGCTATAGCATTCTTTTGGAGGGCTACAGAGGTCCTGGGAGCACCCCACACCATGCAGGAGAACATTGCTGCCTTCATAGCCTATAAAATGCAGAGGATGGAGGAGGGCCAAAAAGCCATGTGTGAGGCCCTCATATCGGAGGCTCTGGAGAAAGGAATGAGGGGCCAAATAACACCTCACACACATCTTTGGGATGGTCCTCCTCCTCCTCCTGCAGGTCCTCCTCCTCCTTCTCCCTCTCCTCCAGGTCCCCCCAGTCCTCTTCCAGGTCCCCCCAGTCCTCCTCCTCCTCCAGGTCCTACTCCTCCTCCTGCCACATCTCCAACTGCACAGCCATAGCCCGGAAGGAAGCGTGGAAGGAAGACCAGACAGTGATTGCCCTGGGTTCAGTCTGGTCGGCCAAAAGATGCAGCCTCTTGTGGTACCACAGCCTGGGGACACTGATGTCATCTGCTGCTATCCGAGTCTCTGTGAATCCCGGACCAGACTGCCCTCCCTTACATATGGACTCCTCAGGCCACCAATTTTGATGTTGAAGAATTGATGTCTGCCGTGGGGGTCCCAGGCTTCGCTAATTTCTCTTGTTGATCCAGTGTTGCCTTCCTCTTTGTTTGGTTCTGATCCCTTAATAAAGGATTTTTGTTTTGAATTATACTCTCCTATGTGTTTTACTTCAAAAATGACAGTTGGTTTGTGAGGATTCAGGTACATTTCAAATATACAATGTGAAATGAACAAGGGACACCAACAACAAACAATCTCCTTGAGATTAAATAATAAAAGATATCAATGGTGTTGGGGTAACTTGACACACAAAACACACACAAAAATATTCGGGAGTAAAAATAAAAATAACATTGAACAAAGATCAGCCTTGGAAAAAATCCAAACATTAAAGAAAAAAAAAGGCTGAAAATCCAAAAAAAAAAAAAAAATTAAACAATATAAAACTGTCAGATGTGACAACTAATAACAATATATTCAGGGAATCCCACTAAAAAAACACAAATAAAAGTTTGTGAGAAGTGTGTGTGAATATGAGCAGCAAAACTACTTAATTCTTGTCACATTATAAAGAAGAAGAGAGTGCGCTGTATTAAACCATTTTTAACATTGCAGTGTGACGAAAGTGCTGTATCCATTGCGAACGCTAAGTTTACTAGAACGAGCTGTCCCATGTCGGAATTTCTTCTGAGCATGCGTGGCACTTTGTGCGTCGGAACAGGCCACACACGGTCGGAATTGACGCGATCGGATTTTGTTGTCGGAAAATTTTATCTCCTGCTCTCCAACTTTGTGTGTCGGAAAATCTGATGGAAAATGTCCGATGGCGCCCACACACGGTCGGAATTTCCGACAACACGCTCCGATCGGACATTGTCCATCGGAAAATCTGACCATGTGTACGGGGCATAAGAGTGCACTTGGAAGTGCACTTGGAAGTGCAGTTGCTGTAGATCCGAGGGGGACATGCAAGGAAAATAAAAAACAGCATTTTTGCTTGTACATGATTGGATGATAAAATCAGCAGAGATTCACGATTTCAGTTCTTCCCCTCAGATTTACAGTGACTGCACTTCCAAGTGCACTTGCAGTGCACTTGCAGTGCACAGTTGATTTGCCTTTAGTAAATCAACTCCAAGATGTGGTGCTATTATTCCTCTAGCGTAAAATCCTTCTCTTACTATAAAACCATAAAATTATATATATTTCTGAGCAATCTGTCAAACCAACATTGAAAGAAAAATACAAATACATTTATAAACGTCTCTATCAAGGAAATATCCACCGTGTCTTCAACAGTGCCGCTTATACTTCTTCCAGCCACCAATAATGTGTATACATGCCATGTGACTTTTTTTTTATTTCAACCTGATGAAGTCATGTAACCCTGTGATTAAACATGTAGGGGCAAGGTTTGGATGAATAGAGCTTCATATGTAACTTTTCTACATGTTAGTGTATTGTAAAGCTATGTTGTTGCATATGCTTATGATTGTTTGATGCGACTTAGAACCTAAACAATGTGAGTGCTTTTAAATCTGGGATTGGAATAAATGTAGTTTTAAAGGCAATACACTATTAAAGTGGAGTTCCACCCAAAAATGGAACTTCTGCTTTAAGGGAGGTGACCCCCTGACATGCCACATTTGGCATGTAATTATTTTGGGGGGGAAGCGGAAACCCTCTTTTTAGAGGGTTTCAGCTCCCACTTCCTCAGGGGGCACCGCAGCACCGGAAGTAAGTTCACCCCCCTTCTTTCGGCAATCATCTGGGACACGTCACAGGTCCCAGATGATTGCCAAGCCAGTCACAGCATGCAACACGGCTCGCGCATGCACAGTGCGTGCCCGGCTGTGAAGCCACAGCCGGGCCCCCCACAGTGACAATGCCGGCGCCACAGAGAGGAGGGGGAGACAAGTGGGGCTTCGTTCCCCCACATCGCTGAACCCTGGGACAGGTAAGTGTCCGATTATTAAAAGTCAGCAGCTGCAGTATTTGTTGCTGCTGACTTTTGATATATTTTTTTTAGTCGGAACTCCGCTTTAAGTGCTTTTTTTATGAGGTTGGTTGGGGTCTTATAGGGACAATGTTTGAAAAATTGGATAAGGAGGAAAACCTTGCTGCAAAGGCATGTACCCAGCTTAAGGATTCCAGTAGTAACTGAGAAATATTTGAGGACCCTTTTAGGGGACTCATGTGCTTTCTGACCTTACATTCAGTTGGGGATAATAGCTGTAAGGTGAAAGTAGTAGGCTGGAAGAAGGATAAGAAGCATTATTGAAGACACAGTGGATATTTCTTTGATAGAGATGTTTTTGAGTTTATTTGATTTTTTTTCCTTTGATGTTGGTTTTCTGGCTTGATTGATTGCTCACAAATATTTATTAGGGTTGCACCGATACCACTTTTTTAGTACAAGTACCAATACTTTTTTTTCAAGTACTCGCCGATACCGATTACTGACACTTATTTTAATGCCATGTGACAGTAACACTAATATGTGTAAATAAGAGTGCAGCACTAATATAAAGTGTATATAATTAATCATAATCAAAAATTAAATAAAAAACCTCCAGTGAAAAGGTAATCCATACGTAATTATTGTATTGAAAAAAATACGGGCATAATAAAACACAAAATGTGACAAAAAAAAAAAAGTTCATAAGTGAAGGTGTCCCAACGGAAGAATTCCAGTACAAGACCCTGGGTCCGTGTTCTCCACCACTTGTGCTGCCCTTCACCTTTCAATAAACAATGGAGGCTTTCCAGAAAGCCTGCAACCGCCCTTCTCAGGGGGGTCAAATCAGGCTTAGTAGAAATGGCAGGGACACTGTTGAGGACTCACTTCCCTCACGGGTGACCAGCTGGCGTCAATAAGGAATACCTTCCATAGCACACTCACAGGAGACAGATGCTGCGCACTGATGGATAGCTGAGGGGACAGGAGCTGCACGCCGATGAATAGCCAACACCACAGCATTCAATTTTCCTCCTCTGCTGCTTCTTCCAGCAATGTAGAGAGAAGACAGAAGGCTGTCATTACTATCCTCCAGGTGACTGGTATGAAGGATTTCCCCTTCTGCAAATTTCTGGATACCAACCCCCAATTAAGACTCCGGTGAACGCTCAGAGCCAAGCACATTGGACAATCCAAATCTTGGTTTCTCCTGCTCCAAGCAGACAGGATACTGTTTTGCAGCCGCCTTGAATAGAATTGAGCATAGGGAACTGCTTTGAATGAAGCTACCATCTTCCCTAACAACCTCATGCAAAGGCAGACAGAAAGACTCTCCCTTGTCCTGACCATTTGAACCAAGTCTCTTATAGCGCAGACCTTTGCCTGAGGTAAAAACACTCTTTTGTGGGTTGTGTCTATAACCAGACCCAAGTGCTCCACCCTTTTTACTGGCCGTAAGAACTATTTGTCCTTTCTAAGTTGAGAAACCAACCTAGATGTTCCAGATACTTGACCATGCTGACCACACTTTGGTCTAACCATGCTACTGAATGATCTACCAGTAGCAGGTCATCTAAGTATGCCATTACCACTATACCCTTGGCCCCTAGCCTTGCCAGAAGCGGAGCCAGAACCTTTGTAAACACTCCTGGTGCGGTAGCCAAACCGAAGGGCAATGCCACGAACTGAAAGTGTCGTTGTTCTATTGCGAACCGCAGGAATCTCTGATGAGTGGGAAATATTGGAACATATGCATCCTTGATGTCTATTGACGCTAGAAGTTCTCCTCTCTCAAGGGTGGATACTACTGACTGAATTGATTCCATGGGGAACGAGCGGATGTTTAGAAACTGATTCAGACCCTTGAGATCTAAAATGGGTCTGACATCTCCATTTGGTTTTGGCACTGTGAAGAGATTTGAATAAAACCCCCTTCCCTGCTCTTCTGAGGGGGTCTCTATGATCACCCCTTGAGACAGCAACTGGTCTAGCGCTTGAAATAAAGACCTTCTTTTTATTGGGTCTTTGGGAACGCTCGATTTTAGGAAGCGAGCTGGTGGAAACTCCCGAAATTCTAGTTTGTATCCCAGAGATACCATGGAGATGACCCATCTGTCCTGGATTTCCTCCCTCCAGGCACCTGCGAATTGCAGAAGCCTTCCCCCCACTCAATCGAGTGCGGGCACCCCTTCATAGGAGACCTTGGGACCTGGGCCCTGAGCTTGGTTTTGAGGCCTCATCCTTGGAGCCGACGGTGGAGGCCGTCGTGACTGTCTTGAGGCTGTTGTCCCGGGCCACGAGGAAGCAGAACATTTAAATGAAGGATGCCTACTCCTTCTTTTCACTGGAAGAAAGGTACTCTTTCCACTCGAGATTTTCTGGATGTATTTATCCAAGTCATCCACGAACAACCGTTCCCCATGAAAGGGAAACCCCGCCAGCAGCTTCTTACAAGGCAATTCTGCTGACCAATGCTTGAGCCACAGAACCCTCCGCATGTGTACTAACAGGAGGGCAAGGCGTGATGTCTGCTGAATAGAATCTTTAAGAGCGTCAACCACAAAACAAAGGGCCCTTGGCAGCTCTGCTAGGTTTGGTAATTCTTCCCCTTTGACAACCTGTTTCACTCAGTCTTTAAGGGACTGACAGACACCCATTGCTGCTACTGCAGGTTGTGCTACTGCACCGGCCAAAGCAAAGGAGGCTTTAAGCAATGACTCTAGCCTCTTATCAGCTGGATCCCTAAACACCTGAACATTGTCCAACGGGCAAGTATGACTCTTATTTAGGGAAGAGACAGCAGCATCCACTGCTGGTACACTCCACTTTTTAGTGAATTTCTCCTCCATAGGATAAATTTGAGAAAATCTCTTAGGAGGAATAAAATGCCTGTCTCGATGATCCCAGTCAGCATAAATAAGCTGTTCCAGCAACGGGTGCATAGGGAAAGAATGAGAGCCCTGAGGAGGCTTTAGAGAACCCAAAGAGGAGAAGGAAACTTCAGCCGTCTCTGCTAGGGGTAACTTATATCCAAGACGGACTGTCTCAGTGAATGATTGAATTAGTAATCTTTGAGACTGTAAAGCTGAGAAGGGCTCCTCCGAGGCTGAATCCTCAAATGAGCAACCATCCTCTTGCCCTTCTAGTGGGTCCCCTAAGGGTACATCTGTATTCTCTGTCCACTCCTGATCTGCAGATGACGGGCCCGGGTTAGGGGAAGGGGACCTATCGTGCTGCTTCCCAGTCTGGGAGGAGGACACAAACAGACTAGCTATCTTACCCTCCAAACCAGCCAAAGCGGTAACCAAATCGTCCTTGGTAACGTATGCAGAGGCTGGAATGTTGGAAGTAGCTACAATGCCTGTCAAGCCGAATGGCTCAGCCTGGTCAGCCGCTTCAGGGGAGGATGGTACTGTGGAGGCGTGACTAGAATTCTCAGACCGTGACCGCTGCACCCTCACGCTCTTTCTTCCTGTTTTTGTCTCTCTCTTTTGGGAATACATAGTCCTAAGCACAAAGCAGAGGTACTGACACAATGCATCCATTGCTGAGCTCAGTCGAGCAATGGTTAATATGCTGCTATCAATGCTACAGCCAGATGCTGAGTAGATGAGTCTTGAAGATGCCTGTACCCAACACCTAGCGCTTACGTGCCCCTGGATCAGTGTCTGTGTCCCACTATCAACCACCCAAACACACACACATGGTGAACTTTATAGCTGGTATAAAAGATATAAAGTTTGTCCCTTTCTTCTTTTTCTTTTTATATATTCAAAAATTGTTGATAGATGACATATGTGTAATTGATATATGATCAAGAATCCCAATGACTAGAAATAAAGTAAAGGCTGTTCAGATAAGGGTGTACATAGGAGCCTTGCAAAGGGTCCCAACACATAACAAATACCAGTGGAAACCAAAAGTAACCACTTAAAGGAGCAACTAAAAAAATTACCAAACAGAATCCCCAGAGGAAAGGCTTAAAGCTAATTGATTCATTGAGCCCGGGAGATGAGGTGGCAGCCAAAGAATGGATCCACCTCATTTCCTTCTGCAGAAGAATCCTATCTACATCTCCCCCCTCTCATGACCTGGATCCACCTCGTCTCCCGGGCTCAATGAATGTCCTGGACAGGAAGGGGGGAAAGTGCCTGGTATGGAAGAGGTTAAACCTGGAGAGTGCACAATCTAGTGGAGCTCTACATAGAAACCAATAAGCTTCCAAGTATCTTTTCTCAAAGCTTAATTGAACAAGCTAAAGTTAGAAGCTGATTGGTTACCATGTACAGCTGCACCAGATTTTGCACTCTCCAGTTTTAGTAAATCAATCTCACTGTTTTTACTTTATGCTTTCATTCATCCCCCCTCTTCCCTCTGTTTCAACTTCGTATCACTTGGCCAGTGGCAAAACAGTTTTAAAGTATACCTTTTTTTTTTTTTTTTTGCAGTACCACACTGTATTGTACTACATGTTAAAACAGAATTTATAAAAACATTTAAAAACCCCATCTTCACGTTTCAGAAACAAAGTAGTGTTTATGTTGAAATAAAAACTAGAGTACCATATTTCATAGACAATAGCCCCACAATAGAGGACTTTATCCGGCTGTCCCATCTCCATCATCTTCCAGTGGGCTGGTGACATCACTTCTGGTGTATCATTTCCGGTGCTTGCTGCCCTGGGACTCTGAGTTTGGTACTGAAGCATTCAATCCTGCTAGGACACAGCCAATTCCACCACCCAACACATTGCAGATTCCACCTTTTCCATCGCTGACCAGGATTATGACTTGATCACAGCCTGGATATGATCGTTACATCCACTAAGAGCAGCATATTCTTTTCACTTGAGCAGCCTGTACCCTGCAGTATTTTATAGTGCATCACTTTTACTATAAGGACTTTAACAATAAAGAGTACATTTTATAGTAACTCCTGCAAGCTGTTTGACTTTTGTCTCTATTACACCTTTCCTTGACCCACAATTGGCTCTAGTGTGTCCTAAGTGCATTATGGTTATTCTTAAGCCTACACTTGACCCTACTATGAGTGGCCCCATGCAGCCCCTTTGGGATGTGCCAAAAGGTATGTCACTCAAATTGTTAGTCAGAAATCCATCCCTATAGCATTAGGTCACAGATTTTTTTGCACATGGAGATTCAAGTGAAGGAGTGAGGAATCATGCTGTGCTCTGTGAATGGGCAGGCTGCGGGGGGAAGTAGGAGGGGGCCAAACTTCCAGCTCACTTTGCTGTGGCAAACTAAGCTTGAAGTGGGTGCGGATACCTGTCAAAACTAGTTATCCCCTCCCCCCAAAAGATGCCAAATATGACAGCGGAGGGGGCAGGAGGCAGACAAGCAGAGCTTCCTCTTTTGGGTGGACCTCGCTTTAAGAAATTGTGATTGTTATGGATTTCCTCACTCTGGTATCTAAATAATAAATAAGACCACAATTGGGGGGCACATGCGCGGAGCCCGGAAGATGGCAGCTTAAGCCAAGAGCTCCATACCACCCCAGCTCAGCGGCGCTCATATCTCCGCACCCAGCGCCCTGGGAACGGAACTATTGCTCCCCACAGCCTCCCCGAGCAATCCGGAACCCACACATATGCCTGGCACCGCGGCTAGGAGGAACCTTGGGCCAGAATTCACTTTTATTGATTCGGACGGCAGATCCAAGCCGCGCTGAAGCCTCATGTTCACAATGCTGAGGATTTAGCAGAGGGGAGGCCGGCAATCCACCCCACTTCCGTACCTTACAGCACCCTGACTCATGTGAGTAACCCCCAAGCTCTGAATGTGTGTCCCTCCCTCCACAGAAACGATGTTAAACCGTTACCTGGGGGACTATGCTATCCCTCCCACAGGGCCTAACACGGCCAGACAGGCAGAAACACTCCATGCAGATTCCCTGGCTGCAACACAGGCCTTCTCAGTGGCAGACTTATATCAGAAATTCACAGAGCTCCTGAATAGGGGTTTATCCCAAACTGCTGCTAAGATCACAGGGGATTTAAAAGCGGACTTTCAGAATCTGGGCTCTAGAATAGAAGCCATTGAAAATAAGCTGGAGCACACAATCGCTAACACCAACCAGAACTCGGATCACTAGCAAACACTGCAGGAGCAACTAGATCCGGCCACGTCCAGGATCGATGATAACATCAGAATTAGAGGCCTCCCGGAATCCATCAATGACGTTCATGCAGCTGTACAAAATGTGATCCAAAATCTGATCCCAAATATTTAACAACAGCGCCTGGAGCTGGACAGGGCCCACAGAGCTCTAGGACCCCCTAGAAAGGACGGAACACCGAGAGACATTATAGCTAAACCCCACTTCTACGCAGTAAAAGAGGAGGTAATGAGACAGGCCCATACTGCTCCCAAGGTGCTGTGCCAAGGACATCCTGTTCAAATATATGCGGACCTCTCACCATCTACTATGCAACGCAGGCGGTCCCTTAAACCGCTACTCCTAGCCCTATCAAGAAGGGATATTAAATATAAGTAAAGCGGCACAGTGGTGTAGTGGGTAGCACTCTCGCCTAGCAGTAAGAAGGGTCGCTGGTTCGAATCCCGACCACTGTGTCTGCGTGGGTTTCCTCCGGGTACTCTGGTTTCCTCCCACACTCCAAAGACATGCAGGTAGGTTAATTGGATCCTGTCTAAATTGGCCCTAGTATGTATGAATGTGAGTTAGGGACCTTAGATTGTAAGCTCCTTGAGGGTGTAGGGACTGATGTGAATGTATAATATATATGTAAAGCGCTGCGTAAATTGACGGCGCTATATAAGTACCTGAAATAAATAATAAATAAATAAATAATAAGTGGGCCTACCCCTTCGCCATGAAGTTTTTGGATAACAGGAAAAATTACTCATTCTCCAGCTTCCCTGAAGGCGAAAGACTACTCCTACGACTATGTTTTATATCGCATGAAGCAGATATGGACACTTCTCACAGCACCCCCGGAACGTCCAAGAGGCCAACCCCCACCAGCCCCCAATCCCCCCTGTGGAGCCGGACAAAGACCAAGAAGGCTAAAGACAATGGTCCTCCCTGATCTTCGACGAGACAACATAAACTGTCCAGTTTGAGCCGTTTAAGTTTGATCCCAGATCCTTTCTGGGCTAGGGGACTGAACTTTATATCCTATAGTTACTAAGGGTTTACTCGGAAGTATCTTTCAAATTATTAAGCGAACAAAGGCAGGGGTCTCCCCTGTGAAGGGGGGATCCTTCATCACCCACTCGCGGGCCCTCCCTCCTTGACTCCACTTGGAGGGAAGACGGAGGGCCAAAAGTCCCGAAACTAATCCCAGGTATTTAATACACTTTCTAAGTTTTTCGTTCCTGGTTGCTGCGGTTTACTAAATTTTTTCTTTTTTAAGTGCGTCCTGGCTGGGGTGGGCCCCATGCGTCAACACCTCTCCCTCAGACTCCGTCTGGTTTCTGGGGGACGGGCTACCTGTTCCCTTACAGAACAGGACCTACCTGTCATACCTAGGTAACGGTTCTTGGAGGGCTTCTCCACCCCCGAGAACACTTCCTTCATTAGGAGAACTTTCCTCCCTCTCTCTTTACCCTCCTACCTATCTCCCAACCCTATCCAAACCACATGCATATACTTTTGTTACTCTTTGCAGATCACATGACCATTACAAGACGGAGATTCTACTGGAAGCTGAAAAAACTCATGGGGAACCACATTGATCGGAGGATCATAAAACGTCAAAGGGTGAGTGACGGGAGACACGAGCATAGAGCCTATCCTTGGTCCCATGGTTGACCCCTCATGGAGCTCCATCAAAATTGCCACACACAATGTTCAAGGGCTTAATTCCCCCATAAAAAGAAAGAAATTATTTAACCATTACAAGTCCCTTAAACTTGACATCCTCTTACTCCAGGAAACCCATTTTCCCAGGCAATACAACCCAAAGTTTGTTCACTCACAATACCATCACATTCACCTCGCCAATGCAGACAATAAGACCAAAGGCATCGCTATACTTCTATCCAAAACATGCAACTTTGAATTCATCTCAGACCTTAAGGACCCAGATGGGAGGTTTCTCCTGGTCAAGGGGAGAAAAGGAGGACACATGTACTCCCTAGTCTCATACTACTGTCCCAATAAAGGGCAAGAAAAATGTTTCCGCCACATCTTAGATACCCTTACCCCTTTACTGGAGGGCAGAATCATATGGGGGGAGACTCCAATGTGGCATTCGATCAAGGCCTAGACAAATCTAAACCCCCATCGGCCCAATCTACCAGACCCACCAGGGTAAGCCTTAAAATCGCCAAGCTTCTCCACTAGAGGGGTCTAGCAGATGTATGGCGAGAATCTAACCCATCTAAAAAAGACTACACACACTTTTCCCACCCGCACAATACATATGCAAGGATCAATCACATTCTGGCCCCCCCAAACACTCTCCCAGCAATCCTCCAGTCACAAATCAGAGACACGTTTCTATCTGACCACTCTCTGGTGCTCGCACACATCCAATCAAGTCATTTTAAGGCGAATAGGGGACATTGGCGTCTCAAAGAATCCATCCTCTCTAATCCTACCCACAAAACAATACTAAATAGAGAGCTTAGAGAATACTTTTCACTTAATAATGTAGAGGGCATTTCCGCCGAAACCCTATGGGCAGCACACAAAGCCTTCATTAGAACAAAAGGCGGATGTGGAGCGCCTGGAAAGGTCATATAGGACCTTGAAGACACAACACAAAAAGACTCCATCCCCAGATCTACTTGCCCAAATAGAAAAGATCCGCCTAGAGCTTAACCTTGCCCTCACAACAACAGCGGAGAAGTCGCTCCGCTGGAGTAGTAATAAATTCTACACACAAAAAGATAAGATCAGTTCAATGTTGGCAGCCAAATTTTCCCCCAAACCAAGGATTTCTTCCTTCCCCAAGATACGCATTGCGGGCCAAGACCCCACGGCTAATCCAACCAAAATATTAGAGGCTTTTCATAAATTTTACTCAGACCTTTATAGCTCCCCCTCAAAGCCCCCTGAGAAAGCGATATTCGACTTCTTAGATGGCATAAACCTTCCATCCCTAGAAACAGAACATAGAGACATCCTCGAGGCTCCCTTCCAAGAGGAAGAAGTGTCGGCAGTTATCAAGGGCCTTCGCATGGGCTCTGCTCCAGGGCCTGATGGCCTATCGGTCCTATATTATAAAACCTTTTTAGACACTCTCACCCCACATATGACAAATTTTTCAACTCCAAAGTAAAGGGTGACCCCTTAGAAGCTCAGCTCAATACAGCATATATCATGGTCATTCCAAAGCCTGACAAAAACCCAGAAGAGGTGGGCAGCTACCAGCCCATTTTGCTTAATAATGACCTCAAAATACTTACTAAGATTTTAGCAGATCGTCTGTCCTCATTTATAAGCAAATATATACACAGGGACCAGGTGGGATTGATACCAGGTAGACAAGGCCCGGACCAGGTGAGAAGAGCAGTAGACATTATATCAATACAGCAATCCAGTTGGGAGGGGGGCCCTAAACAACAAGGCTTCATCCTCGCCCTTGACCTACAAAAGGCCTTCGATTCCGTCTCCTGGTCATATATATTTTCCCTACTCAAGAGGTGGGGCTTTGGTCCACGTTTCCTAGGGGTGATGCAAGCCCTTTACTCTTTACCCAAGGCCCTGATTCGCTTACAAGGCTACTACTCAACCCCAATAAATATAGTTAGAGGTACCAGGCAAGGCTGCCCGCTGTCCCCTATTATATTTGCTATAGCAATAGAGACCCTAGCTGCATCTATCCAACAGAATAAGGACATTCAGGGGGTGACATGCGGGTACCAATCTCACAAATGCGGATTATTCGCAGACGACATCCTGCTGTTTTTGACCTCGCCTGTCACCTCACTTCCAAACCTACATAAAACGCTTTTCTAAATTCTCTAAAATATCTGGGCTCTCGGTAAACTATTCTAAATCTCAGGCCCTAAACGTCTCCCTACCGATACCCACGGTCGCCCTACTTCAACAATCTTTTAAATTCGAATGGAGCCCCAACTCTATCAAATACCTAGGGGTCAACCTCACAGCTCGAGTAGATTCCCTTTACGCAAACAATTACCCTCCCCTATATAAAAAATTAGAAGCAGACCTGAAAATCTGGGCCAGAAGCAAACTCTCTTGGATGGGTAGAATAATTTCTATTAAAATGACACTATTGCCTAGAATCCTATACTACTTCAGATCTCTCCCCATCTCCATCAGAAAGGACCACTTGCGATCTCTACAAAGTAAAATCCTAAAATTTGTCTGGGGTAACTCAGGATACAGAATTCCCCAACATACTCTCTTTCTCCATAGAAGAAAAGGTGGGGTAGGTCTACCACATCTTTACAAATATTTTCTAGCAGTCAGACTGGCCCAACTCTTTACAGTATATACACGACTTGAAAAACCTGACTGGGTCCAGATAGAGAGGCAAGCTACACCCCTACACACACTTAATTATCTTCTATGATGCCCCCAAAAACAAAGACCATCAATTCTGTCGCCCTCCCTATCCCAATCCTTCAAACTTTGGGATGGCATTCGCAATCTTTCTTCCTTGACCTCTAAAGGACAACCCTTGGCCCACATTTTTAATAACCCAAACTTCCCTCCTGGAATAGATATTAAAGCCTTTAAATGGTGGCTTGATAAAGGCTTATACCGCATAGGACATTTTTTTACGGCCAAAGGCCCGTTCACACTAAGCCATTGTATAAACACACTGGATCTCCCAAATTCAGAGAAATTCTGATTCGGACAGATCTCACATTTTCTACGCAAAATCTGGGTGGAAAAACCACTCCTCCCCAAATTCACGGAATATGAACTCTGGTGTGGACAGGCCATGGGGCAGAGGGGCGCATATCAATCATCTACTCGTCACTCACCCTTCCGACAGAGAAACCTACCTATATGACGGCATGGGAGGCTGAGCTCCAACATGAGTGGGACCTGGGGACCTGGCAGACAGCGTGTTCTAGAGCCTTTCAAGGTATTATAAACACTTCACTTATGGAAGCGAATTTAAAAGTTCTTATGAGGTGGTACATGACGCCCACCAGACTCGCAGCTATCTACCCCACAGTTGACCCCTGCTGTTTTAGGGGCTGCCAACACCTGGGATCAATGGTACACGTCTGGTGGGAATGTCCCAGAATCAGACCGATTTGGAAGAAACTCTTTAATCCAATTCACAAAGTCACTAATTGTGAAGTCCCCAGGTCCGCTTCGGTAGCCCTTCTCAATGCCCACATCCCCCATGTCTCTAAACCCAACCGTAAGTTGATCCACTTCATGCTCACTGGCATGAAAATCACTATAGCCAGAGCCTGGAAACAACCAAAGGTATCCTTTTTAGCTATACAACACAAGATTTCATGGATAATGACCCAAGAAAAACTAGCCAGTATAGCTTCTGACACGCTCCACAAATTTGAATCTGTATGGTCACCATGGGCAACATACTGTGGAATACCCCTAGAGGCAGGGGTTACCCATAACACTCCCGTAATTTCCAGCTAAAGTCAAACATGTGTTTCTGACACTCCCCCCCCCCCCCTTTTTCCCTCCTGTTCATATTTCTATCTTCTTTCTCCTCTTTTTACTTAAATCTCTTTTGTTAGGTTCTATTTGACAAAAGGTCTTAACATTATTAGATTGTTTATGAGCTAATTAGGCAAAAATAAAATCCTATCTGGACAAATGACACTCTATCTAAGTCATTAGGGTTAATACATATTAAGCACTAGGTGGGGCGCAGTCTAATATGAGGCGGGCGGGGAGAGGAGACCCGGCTGGGACACAGGAAGATCCCATTAGGGGTGACCTGGTTAGGCGATCCCCCCCTGACCCACAAGTAATATTTTTTTTTCTTAAAGACGGTTCAATACTATCCCTTGCCGAACACAGATTAAGATCTGAATACTCTTGGACTGAATCCTTTGTAAAATTCCAGAATCTCTTATCCAGAAGATGTTTTTTGTTATCAAACATAACTTATCTAAGCTCATAATTATATGTAAATTTTGCTCTCTAGGCCTATGTTGAGCCATCTAAATGTTTGAACTATGTCTTGTGATATACTATATACCCGCCCTCACCAATAGTAAAATCAAATAGCGGCGCTAAAAAACTCAAACTGCCTAAAAAAATGTGTCTGAAAAATTAAATGTGACAAACTAATTAACAACTATCTTTACCAACACAATGTGATCTTGTGTATATAATAAATGGACATTGTGTAAAACATCTGTGTAATAAACTTATATCAAAAAACTAATGACAAACATATAAAATCCAATATTCAGTGAAACGTAGTGATGTAAGTGATGGTACATAACATCATATGATATGATATAAATCTTCAGTGATAATATCTTCCACCACACCGCTGTGATTTGTGACTTCCACTCCCCTTCAGCGAGCAAACTCACCAGCTCTTTCTGCCTTACACTCTCGTGTTCGGCTCACAGGCTTTTCCCACACAGTAGGGGGCAAAGTAAAAACCTCCAATCAATCCCCGTTTAGTATCCAGAGTATATATGCAAACGCTCTCTCCACATGAAAAAAAGGAAAAGGGATCCAATAGTGCAGTAATGCAATAAACGTTAATAAAAATAACACTCTCCTCCACCATTGAACTCACATTTCACAAACTTCAATCAAGCAAAGAGGCACAGCAATCATGGTCATCACCAAAAAAAACTCTCCAAACGATAAAATGGATGTATGGTGGTCACGGCGGATCCAGGTAGCCTAATAGCCGGTGACACTGTCACCCGTTCCCTGGAGTCTCCTGAAGCCGCTTCCCCGCTTACTCGTATGGTGCTTCCTGTCACAGCATCCTACGTCAAGCACATTCGATTGCCGTATAGCCATGCCCCGACATGTTTCGTCACGGAGGACTTATTCATGGGATTGGCTAAATGGTCTGGCAATCTTTCTTATATAACCTCCCACCGTATGACGAGCGGTGTTGGTGACACTGCGCTTGCACGCTCCCTGTGTCTCCATTCGCACCATACGTGTACATTGCTTTGTGCAGCAGAGGCAACAAGTACTTAAAATCCATTAATACTGCAAATACTACAATATATCACTATCAGGCAACAATAACTGATTGGTAGTCGCGCCATCCACCCATAGAGAGCGTGAATCACCAATCCTCCTAGCAAACTCTATATATTGCCAGTATATAGTGACACTTATAGATTAACAATTAAAAATATATGACATTTTATAAAATAAAATAAAAATAAAATTAAAATTACAAATTTAAATTAAAATTAAATGGTTGGAAGTATATATAAAAACTCAACTCATTATACTCCACATCAGATTATTCCATCTCATGGAACCCCTTCATCTACCACATGAAACACACTTCCTATCTCAGATGACACCTCCTACACTCCTTAGGGGTAAAAGGTTATCATATATCAACGGTCTCCCCTACCTGTCACCCTCCCCCATAGGTGGTCTCATAATTGCGTTGGTGTTACAGATTCTCAACCTATCAACATTTCAGGGTCAGGGTGACATGAAAAACAGGACCTCAACTGTTCAATCAATAATTATTAATAAAACAGTTGAGGTCCAGTTCTATATTTAAGCCCCCGGGAAAAAGACATCTGAAAAGGTATATCCATCGAGTTTCTCGTTGGGATAGATCTCTTATTCTATTTGAGCCCCTCCACGATGGATATACAATGTCTATCCCACAAAACTGGAGTAAACTCGGGTCCTGATTATGTTTTTCCCTAAAATGGAGGGACACACTGTGATATTTGAAACCATTTTTGATATTTGTTAAATGCTCAGAAATACAGACCCTCAATAGCCTTTTCGTGCGTCCTACATAGAACAGGCCGCATGGGCACCACATTGTAAATGCCAGTATTTACATGTCCCTCATTCTCTTTTTTTTTTGCTTCAAAGATTGGGGGAGATATGTTTGAATCCTACTGCTGATATTTTTTTGGTGACAGCAGATGTGTCCTCATTGTATACGATCATTCAACATGAGGATGCATCTCTGTCACTGAATTGGGCCCTGAGCAAGAGGGAGGACATTCCTGACATGCAGAAGAGATTTGTGGGTCAGGCCCTAAACTTCTGCATGTCGCATAATTATTTTTGGTGGAATGGGCACTTCTTCTCTCAGCAGGTTGGCGTGGCTATGGGAGCCAAATATGCCCCTAGCCTCGCCAACCTGTTTATGGCAGAGTGGGAGGACAGGTATATTTTTAGTAGACCTTTCCTCCAACTTAAATTTTATCGAAGGTTCATAGACGACCTCCTGCTCATTTGGGAGGGGTCTAGGGATTCTGTTGAAGAATTTTTGAGGTACCTCAACACTAATAATAACAATATTAGATTGGAGGCCCAGATTAGTGATACGTGCGTTAATTTTTTGGAAGTGACCATTGAAAGAAAGGATCACTCTCTGGTAACTTGTGTGTACTTTAAACCGACGGACTGGAATAGTTTTTTATCCATCAGGAGTGGTCATCACCCTGCATGGATAAAGAACATCCCGAAGGGACAACTGTTGAGGGTCCGTCGGAATTGTACTGAACAAGGGAAGTATTATGCTTAGGCAAATGTGCTGAAGGAGAGATTCCTTCAGAAGGGTTACTCAGAAAAGTCTGTGGATGAGGTCATAGAGCGGGTGGCCAATATACCAAGGAAGGATGTTTTAAAAAACAAAGAAAGGACCAGATCTGACGAGAAACACCAGTGGGGATTTATATCGAACTACCATAGTCAATACAGAGAGATTGAGATGATTTTGAAAAAATATTGGTATATTCTCCTTAGGGATCGACATCTAGGAGAAATGTTACCAGAAACTCCCAAGTTTATTTACAGGAGGGCCCCTAGTTTTGGAGATAGAGTAGTGAAAAAAATCCTTGATCCACCAGGCCGACCATCAATTAAAATAAATCTTAATGGCTTCTTCCCATGCAGAAAGTGCGTGTGTTGTAGGACAGTGAGAATTAGGAGCAGGAGCATGAAGAGCATCACCAATCAAGCAAATGAAACATTTGAAATAAAGGAGTTCATCACATGTAATTCATCATATATGGTGTACTTGATGTGGTGCCCATGCGGCCTGTTCTATGTAGGACGCACGAAAAGGCTATTGAGGGTCTGTATTTCTGAGCATTTAACAAATATCAAAAATGGTTTCAAATATCACAGTGTGTCCCTCCATTTTAAGGAAAAACATAATCAGGACCCGAGTTTACTCCAGTTTTGTGGGATAGACATTGTATATCCATCGTGGAGGGGCTCAAATAGAATAAGAGATCTATCCCAATGAGAAACTCGATGGATATACCTTTTGAGATATAAAAATCGAAAAGTCGCGCTAAAGGCTAAGGGTGACAACAGGCAAGTGCCTAGAAAGCCTCATAGAGATATGAGGGTGGGTAGTGATCACTAAGTGAATAAATTATAAAGAAGTGCTGGTCAATATAAATATGCACTATAAAAATAAAAATAGCATCTAATAAATGGGACACAGATATTGTTTACTATGTCCATAAGAAATAATCAATATTGCGTGACTCAATCAATGACAGGTGAGTATCTCAAATATCAAAAAGAGTAATGGTGTGACAAATCTTTGACTATGGAAACTAGACCATAATTTATATAGAAAAACAGTACAGAAATAAAGAAAAATAAACCCAAAAAATGTCCATGGCTCAAAAAAAAACAGTATTGATTAAAGTCCATCCATGCTAAATAACATGCATGAAATAAAGCTTGTCTCCAAGTGCTCTGTGAATATTGGAACAAAAACTTGCTGTAGTGAAAATAGGGTGCGTAGACAGACATCCACCTCTTGAGAAAAATGCTGCCTCTTACCAGATAGAGTTGGTCTCTTAATTACAGGAGACCTAAAGGGCGGATGGCTGTAACCCCAGCCAGGGATCTTTAAAGCAGGCGCTCAGCGTCCTGGATTCGGACGCTGAGCACCTGCTTTAAAGATCCCTGTAAGATTCCTGTAATTAAGAGACCAACTCTATCTGGTAAGAGGCAGCATTTTTCTCAAGAGGTGGATGTCTGTCTACGCACCCTATTTTCACTACAGCAAGGGCGGATGGCTGTAACCCCAGCCAGGGATCTTTAAAGCAGGCGCTCAGCGTCCTGGATTCGGACGCTGAGCACCTGCTTTAAAGATCCCTGTAAGATTCCTGTAATTAAGAGACCAACTCTATCTGGTAAGAGGCAGCATTTTTCTCAAGAGGTGGATGTCTGTCTACGCACCCTATTTTCACTACAGCAAGTTTTTGTTCCAATATTCACAGAGCACTTGGAGACAAGCTTTATTTCATGCATGTTATTTAGCATGGATGGACTTTAATCAATACTGTTTTTTTTTGAGCCATGGACATTTTTTGGGTTTATTTTTCTTTATTTCTGTACTGTTTTTCTATATAAATTATGGTCTAGTTTCCATAGTCAAAGATTTGTCACACCATTACTCTTTTTGATATTTGAGATACTCACCTGTCATTGATTGAGTCACGCAATATTGATTATTTCTTATGGACATAGTAAACAATATCTGTGTCCCATTTATTAGATGCTATTTTTATTTTTATAGTGCATATTTATATTGACCAGCACTTCTTTATAATTTATTCACTTAGTGATCACTACCCACCCTCATATCTCTATGAGGCTTTCTAGGCACTTGCCTGTTGTCACCCTTAGCCTTTAGCGCGACTTTTCGATTTTTATATGATTTATGGTTTACTACTTTTTAGTCGCAGCTTATGCCAATTAGTGTAAGTGCAATATTTGTTTTATACCTTTTGAGATGTCTTTTTCCCGGGGGCTTTAATATAGAACTGGACCTCAACTGTTTTATTAATAATTATTGATTGAACAGTTGAGGTCCTGTTTTCATGTCACCCTGACCCTGAAATGTTGATAGGTTGAGAATCTGTAACACCAACGCAATTATGAGACCACCTATGGGGGAGGGTGACAGGTAGGGGAGACCGTTGATATATGATAACCTTTTGCCCCTAAGGAGTGTAGGAGGTGTCATCTTCCATGTTCCATGAGATGGAATAATCTGATGTGGACTATAATGAGTTGAGTTTTTATATATACTTCCAACCATTTAATTTTAATTTAAATTTGTAATTTTAATTTTATTTTATTTTATAAAATGTCATATATTTTTAATTGTTAATCTATAAGTGTCACTATATACTGGCAATATATAGAGTTTGCTAGGAAGATTGGTGATTCACGCTCTCTATGGGTGGATGGCGCGACTACCAATATATTGTTGCCTGATAGTGATATATTGTAGTATTTGCAGTATTAATGGATTTTAAGTACTTGTTGCCTCTGCTGCACAAAGCAATGTACACGTATGGTGCGAACGGAGACACAGGGAGCGCGCAAGCGCAGTGTCACCAACACCGCTCGTCATACGGTGGGAGGTTATATAAGAAAGATTGCCAGACCGTTTAGCCAATCCCATGAATAAGTCCTCCGTGACGAAACATGTCGGGGAGTGGCTATACGGCAATCGAATGTGCTTGACGTAGGACGCTGTGACAGGAAGCGCCATACGAGTAAGCGGGGAAGGGGCTTCAGGAGACTCCAGGGAACGGGTGACAGTGTCACCGGCTATTAGGCTACCTGGGTCCGCCGTGACCACCATACGTCCATTTTATCGTTTGGAGAGTTTTTTTTGGTGATGACCATGATTGCTGTGCCTCTTTGCTTGATTGAAGTTTGTGAAATGTGAGTTCAATGGTGGAGGAGAGTGTTATTTTTATTAAAGTTTATTGCGTTACTGCACTATTGGATCGCTTTTCCATTTTTTCATGTGGAGAGAGCGTTTGCATATATACTCTGGATACTAAATGGGGATTGATTGGA
Organism: Aquarana catesbeiana; assembly: GCF_042186555.1. NCBI lineage: Eukaryota > Metazoa > Chordata > Amphibia > Anura > Ranidae > Aquarana > Aquarana catesbeiana. Next base: position 399,143,015 of record NC_133326.1, on the reverse strand, counting down.
GGTTATTACTTTGCCCCCTACTGTGTGGGAAAAGCCTGTGAGCCGAACACGAGAGTGTAAGGCAGAAAGAGCTGGTGAGTTTGCTCGCTGAAGGGGAGTGGAAGTCACAAATCACAGCGGTGTGGTGGAAGATATTATCACTGAAGATTTATATCATATCATATGATGTTATGTACCATCACTTACATCACTACGTTTCACAGAATATTGGATTTTATATGTTTGTCATTAGTTTTTTGATATAAGTTTATTACACAGATGTTTTACACAATGTCTGTTTATTACATACACAAGATCACATTGTGTTGGTAAAGATAGTTGTTAATTAGTTTGTCACATTTAATTTTTCAGACACATTTTTTTAGGCAGTTTGAGTTTTTTAGCGCCGTTATTTGATTTTACTATGGGTGAGGGCGGGTATATAGTGAATCATTTATTATTTTGCACAGTTTTGAGTATTTAAGTGGCTGCTGAGAGTGAGGCTTTAGTCCCATGAGCGCAGTGTTTGGCACATAGGAAGGGGCGGATTACCTGTGTACCATATTATTAATACATTATGTCTTGTGATATGTTGTACTTTTAAAATAAAAACGTATTGAACGCAAAAAATAAGACCACAATTTGCCTAGATTATAAACCTAAGCACTTCCTTTCATATTGTCACCTGCTTTAAGCTGATGTTCCAATGGTTGCTAAGGTCAACCTACACAATTATCCTTTAGGACCCATTCACACCATTGCAGTGACATTCATTCTAAATGCCACGCCAGCACACATTCTTAGTTCTGTTGTGTTGCCCCGCTTAGCCAGAAATGCTGCACGCATAACCGACTCATTTTATTTTATCTATGTATACTGTTTAAAATGTAAACTCTATTTAACCGCTTCAGCCCCGGAAGATTTTACCCCCTTCCTGACCAGAGCGTTTTTTGCGATTCGGCACTGCGTCGCTTTAACTGACAATTGCGCGGTCGTGGCTCCCAAACAAAATTGACGTCCTTTTTTTCCCACAAATAGAGCTTTCTTTTGGTGGTATTTGATCGCCTCTACTATTTTTATTTTTTGCGCTATAAACAATAGAAGAGCGACAATTTTGAAAAAAAACGCATTATTTTTTACATTTTGCTATAATAAATATCCCCCAAAAATATAGAAAAAAACATTGTTTTCTTCAGTTTAGGCCGATCGCATTCTTCTACATATTTTTGGTAAAAAAAAATCGCAATAAGCGTTGATTGATTGGTTTGCACAAAAGTTATAGCGTTTAATAAATAGGGGATAGTTTTATAGCATTTTTATTAAAAAAAATTTTTTACTAGTAATGGCGGCGATCAGCGATTTTTATTGTGACTGCGACATTATGGCAGACATGTCGGACATTTTTGACACATTTTTGGGACCATTGTCATTTATATAGCGATCAGTGCGATTAAAAATGCATTGATTACTGTGTAAATGACACTGGCAGTGAAGGGGTTAACCACTAGGGGGTGGGGAGGGCTTAAGTATGTCCTAGGGGAGTGATTTCTAACTGTCAGGGGGATGGTCTGGTGTGTGTGACGTCACTGATCTCTGCTCCCAATGACAGGGAGCAGAGATCGAGTGACACTTGTCACTAGGCAGAACGGGAAGATGCTGTTTACATCAGCATCTTCCCGTTCGTCCTCTCCGTGAGGCGATCGCGGGTATCCCCGCGGTGATCGAGTCCGCGGGACCCGCAACCCGACTCACAGAGCTCCCGGCCGGCGTGCGCGATGACTCAGAAAGTGTTGAAGCCAAAGCCAGCCAGGTAAAGTGCGTTTCTAGCAGGAGGTAAACAGCACATTTCTTTCTGTACATGTTTCCTTTAAATATAAAAGACATTTATTTTTAGCAGGGTTCTTTTTCTTCTTCTCTTTAACCAGTGCTATTGACTGAATGAGGCAGAGTTTATCAAACTTATTTTTCAATTATTGCTTTAAAGCCCCCTGCTGATGGTTTTTCAAGCGCAAAATTGACACAATATTAGCTCTATTTTCAAACAAAATTGAATCAATTTGCACTGACCTATTGCAACAAAACCAGCTGTGAGCATCTAATGGGTTTATGTATTTGCATGATCTCTAAGAACTAGATATATATGTAAATTGTCACATAGTACCTACAGTCGCATTCATTGCTTTGTATATTTAATTTGACATGTAGTTAGTTTTAATATGCCATTTCCTTTCCTATGAAACAGTTTATTGGGTTTTAGGTGGAATGGGACAGGACCCCTGGACCACACAATAGGCTCCCTCTACCCTATCTTAAAGGAATCATATAAATGGTTAACACTTTTCATACATACTGTATGCCCAGCATCTATACATATCAGATAAAAAAGATTAAGGATTTACTGCATATATCTCTCACTGCATCTTTATGTGTTGCTAAGGTACAGGTTTTGGACAGATAAACACAGAACAAATATAGGAAGCTGGGGGGCTAGTAGATGGTGGGATAGTAAATTTACCTTTAATTTTAACAGTTGATTTTTTTTTTTCTTGTAGCAGCAAAAAATGTTGTAGGAATACTCGAAGACCCACACAAAAATACATTGGCACCATTTCAGTTACTGATATATATATATATATATATATATATATATATATATATATATAAAACTTTGTTTTCTACTCACTCCATACTAGGGATGAGCTTCGTGTTCGAGTCGAACCCATGTTCGACTCGAACATCGGCTGTTCGATCGTTCGCCGAATTGCGAACGATATGGGCCGTTCGCGCCAAATTCGTGTGGCGCGTCACGGCCCATAATTCACTGCGGCATTGCAGTGCATTGCTTGCTGATGATTGGCCAAGCATGCACTATGACCCGCATGCTTGGCCAATCACAGCGCCGCCTTAACAGAGAGCCATAATTGGCCAAAGCCAAGGAGGCTTTGGCCAATTATGGCTCAGGGGATTTAGTACACGCCCCACACTATATAAGGCCGCCTGCACGGCGGCCCTGTGCAGTGTGTTCCGGTGTGCTTAGAGAGAGAGAGAGACAGTGTCATTTCATTTGAGTTAGCTAGATTAGGCAGGACAGTCAGTCAGTTAGCTGCACTTAAAGTGTATTGTGTATATATATGCATCCCAGGTGTTGCATATATATATATATATATATATACACTGTATTCAGTTTAGCTAGATCCGTTCCTGTTATCTTCTAGACTATTTACATTTAGTGCAGTGCGTCCTGCTCACAGTGTTCAGCTAGATCCGTTCCTGTTATATTCCTACTGACAGGCAGGCTTGTCTTGTTACAGTATTTTGAAGAAAATTACTGGTGTTCTTTTGATCCTATTAGTACCACAGTCAGGCAGCTAGACTATTTACATTTAGTGCAGTGCGTCCTGCTCACAGTGTTCAGCTAGATCCGTTCCTGTTATCTTCTTACTGACAGGCAGGCTTGTCTTGTTACAGTATTTTAAAGAAAATTACTGGTGTTCTTTTGATCCTATTAGTACCACAGTCAGGCAGCTAGACTATTTACAGTTAGTGCAGTGCGTCCTGCCCACAGTGTTCTGCTAAACCTACAAGTAAGTGGGGTGCGTCCTGCTCACAGTGTTCAGCTAAACCTACAAGTTAGTGGGGTGCGTCCACCTCACAGTGTTCAGCTAAACCTACAAGCTAGTGGGGTGCGTCCTGCTCACAGTGTTCAGCTAGATCCGTTTCTGTTATCTTCTTACTAACAGGCAGGCTTGTCTTGTTACAGTAAATACAGCTACCTGAAGAAAATTGCTGGTGTTCTTTTGATCCTATTAGTACCACAGTCAGGCAGCTAGACTATTTACAGTTAGTGCAGTGCGTCCTGCTCACAGTGTTCTGCTAAACCTACAAGTTAGTGGGGTGCGTCCTGCTCACAGTGTTCAGCTAAACCTACAAGTTAGTGGGGTGCGTCCACCTCACAGTGTTCAGCTAAACCTACAAGCTAGTGGGGTGCGTCCTGCTCACAGTGTTCAGCTAGATCCGTTTCTGTTATCTTCTTACTGACAGGCAGGCTTGTCTTGTTACAGTAAATACAGCTACCTGAAGAAAATTGCTGGTGTTCTTTTGATCCTATTAGTACCACAGTCAGGCAGCTAGACTATTTACAGTTAGTGCAGTGCGTCCTGCTCACAGTGTTCTGCTAAACCTACAAGTTAGTGGGGTGCATCCTGCTCACAGTGTTCAGCTAAACCTACAAGTTAGTGGGGTGCGTCCACCTCACAGTGTTCAGCTAAACCTACAAGCTAGTGGGGTGCGTCCTGCTCACAGTGTTCAGCTAGATCCGTTTCTGTTATCTTCTTACTGACAGGCAGGCTTGTCTTGTTACAGTAAATACAGCTACCTGAAGAAAATTGCTGGTGTTCTTTTGATCCTATTAGTACCACAGTCAGGCAGCTAGACTATTTACAGTTAGTGCAGTGCGTCCTGCTCACAGTGTTCTGCTAAACCTACAAGTTAGTGGGGTGCGTCCTGCTCACAGTGTTCAGCTAAACCTACAAGTTAGTGGGGTGCGTCCACCTCACAGTGTTAAGCTAAACCTACAAGCTAGTGGGGTGCGTCCTGCTCACAGTGTTCAGCTAAACCTACAAGCTAGTGGGGTGCGTCCTGCTCACAGTGTTCAGCTAGATCCGTTCCTGTTATCTTCTTACTGACAGGCAGGCTTGTCTTGTTACAGTATTTTAAAGAAAATTGCTGGTGTTCTTTTGATCCTATTAGTACCACAGTCAGGCAGCTAGACTATTTACAGTTAGTGCAGTGCGTCCTGCTCACAGTGTTCTGCTAAACCTACAAGTTAGTGGGGTGCGCCCTGCTCACAGTGTTCAGCTAAACCTACAAGTTAGTGGGGTGCGTCCACCTCACAGTGTTCAGCTAAAGCTACCTGTAGAAGGTTGGTGGTGTTCTCATACTACAGGCAGGCAGTTGATTTTGCTAGCTGCAGTATCAGTACATATATATATATATATATATATATATATATATATCCCAGCTTAGTGCAGCTACAGGCCATTAGTATGTCTGGAAGGCCAAGAAGGAGAGGCAGACAGTCACAAGCCAATAAGAGAGGGCAAGCAGGCTCTGTGTCTAGTGCTGGTCGTGGAGACGGTGCATCCTCATCAGCACGTGGCCATGGGACACGCTTGGCCTTTTTTTCGGCAGCTGGCCATGTTGAGCCGCAACATGCGGAAGACTTGGTCGAGTGGATGACCAAGCCGTCCTCATCCTCCTCATCCTTTCTCACCCATGCCCAGGGTACTTTGTCTGGCAAAGCAGCGGCCTCTTCCCTTGGCTCAATGTCATCAGTGACTCCTTCCCTAGCCCCACCATGTCCTCCTGAGGAGTCCCTCGAACTGTTTGACCACAGTGTTGGGTACATGCTCCAGGAGGATGCCCAGCGTTTGGAAGGCTCTGATGATGATACTGAGCTCGATGAAGGCAGTAACACGAGCACGGACAGAGGGGGTGCCCAAGAAGGACAGCAATCTGGCAGTCATGCTCCCCCTGCTGCAGCATACTGCCAGGTTTGCTCCAGTGATGAGGAGGGAGGGGATGATGAGGTCACTGACTAAACGTGGGTGCCTGATAGGAGAGAGGAGGAGGAGGAGGAGGCGGCACATCACCAACGAGGCAGGATGCCCTCCAGGGGCCAGCCTAAGGGCAGCACATTGACTGCATCACACCCCAAAGCTCCACATGTGCAGGGCGCTGCAGTCTCTGCGCGTTATTCAAAAAGTTCTTTGGTGTGGGCCTTTTTTGAGACGAGTGCATCAGATCGCACCGCTGCTATTTGCAACATATGTCTCAAGCGTATCTCGCGTGGCCAAAACATCTCCCGCTTGGGTACCACATGCTTGACCAGACATATGTTGACCTGCCATGCAGTTCGTTGGCAAGCGTATCTAAAAGACCCACACCAAAGAACAAAGAGGACCTCTGCTTGCTCCTCATCAGCTGAGATTTCCAACCCCACTAGACCTTCAGTCCTCTCTGAGACCTGCACTGAGAGGAATGAAGGTGTAGAATTAGGTGTGTCACAGCCACGTACTTGTGGGCAATCTGATTTTGGTACACCGACGTCAGATTGTACCAGGCAAATTTCCCTGCCCCAGCTGCTGCACCGCCGAAAGAAGTTTGCTCCCAGCCATCCACATGCCCAACGGTTGAATGCTAGCTTGGCAAAATTGCTAGCACTTCAACTGCTGCCTTTTCAGTTGGTAGACTCTGCCCCCTTCCGTGAGTTTGTGGAATGTGCGGTTCCTCAGTGGCAGGTACCCAAACGCCACTTTTTCTCACGGAAGGCGATTCCGGCTCTCTACCAGCATGTGGAAGGCAATGTCCATGCCTCGCTGGACAGGGCGGTCAGCGGTAAGGTGCATATTACCGCTGACTCATGGTCCAGCAGGCATGGACAGGGACGTTACCTAAGTTTCACGGCGCATTGGGTGACTCTGCTGGCAGCTGGGAAGGATGCAGGACAAGGTGCAGTAGTGTTGGAGGTTGTTCCGCCACCACGCCTCCAAAATGCTAATGATTGTGACACACCTCTCTCCTCCACCCCCTCCTCTTCTTCTTCCTCCATGGCCTCTTCCTCGGAACCAGCGGTGCTCCGTAGTCGTTCAAGGGGCTACGCAAGTACGCAGGCCAAAAGATGCCATGCGGTGCTTGAGCTGGTGTGCTTGGGGGACAGGAGCCACACTGGGGCAGAGGTTCTGTCAGCTCTGCAGGGGCAGGTTCAGAGGTGGTTGACGCCACGCCAACTTAAGGCAGGAATGGTGGTTTGCGACAATGGCACCAACCTCCTCTCTGCCCTCCGACAGGGACAAATGACCCATGTGCCCTGTTTGGCTCACGTCCTTAACTTGGTGGTGCAGCGGTTCTTGGGCAGGTACCCGGGCTTACAGGATGTCCTGAGGCAGGCCAGGAAAGTCTGTGTGCATTTCCGCCGGTCATATAATGCCAGTGCTCGGCTGACGGACCTCCAAAAGGAGTTTAACCTGCCCAAGAACCGCCTAATCTGTGACATGCCCACCAGGTGGAACTCAACGTTGGCCATGCTGCAGCGGCTGCACACGCAGCAGAGGGCCATCAATGAGTACCTGTGTGACTATGGCACCAGGACAGGGTCAGGGGAGCTTGTTTTTTTTTCCCCACGCCAGTGGGCCATGATCAGGGATGCATGCACTGTCCTGTCACCATTTGAGGAGGCCACGAGGATGGTGAGCAGTGACAGTGCATGCATCAGTGACACTGTCCCCCTTGTCCACCTGTTGGAGCACACGCTGCGTGGAATAATGGACAGGGCACTTGAGGCAGAACAGAGGCAGGAAGAGGAGGACTTCCTTAGCTCTCAAGGCCCCCTTTATCCAGACAGTGTTCCTGCATGCCCGCCGGTCACACAGGAAGAGGACGAGGAGGAAGAGGAGGAGGAGGAGGAGGAAGATTGTGTCAGTATGGAGGTGGAGCCTGGCACTCAGCATCAGCAGCAGTCTTTAAGGGATCAGTCCCAAGAAACACATGGACTTGTACGTGGCTGGGAGGAGGTGGCTGCGGACCATGTCGTCCTTAGTGACCCAGAGGACTCCGGACCGAATGCCTCAGCAAACCTACGCTGCATGGCCTCCCTGATCCTGCAAAGCCTGCATAAGGATCCTCGTATTCGTGGTATCAAGGAGAAGGACCAATACTGGCTGGCAACCCTCCTTGATCCACGTTACAAGGGTAAGGTTGCGGACCTTATCTTGCCATCGCAGAGGGAGCAGAGGATGAAACATCTTCGGGAGGCCTTGCAGAAAGGTCTGTGCAACGCGTTCCCAGAGACTGGGAGGTTACAAACTCCTGTTTCTGGACAACGTGTTGCTGAGGCTTCGGTCAGTCAAAGAAGGAGCGGTGGAGAAGGTGGCCATCTGACCGATGCATTCAGACAATTTTTTGGTCCGCAGCCCCAAGGTATGATCGGTTCCAGCAACCATCGCCAGCGTCTGTTTTACATTGTGCAGGAATACCTAGGGGCAAGATCAGACTTGGACACCTTTCCCACCGAAAATCCTCTGGGTTACTGGGTCTTGAGGATGGATCACTGGCCAGAGCTTGCACAGTATGCAATTGAGCTACTGGCCTGTCCTGCATCCAGCGTTCTTTCGGAACGCACATTCAGTGCTGCTGGAGGCGTGGTAACCGATCACAGGGTGCGTCTGTCCACTGACTCGGTCGATCGACTGACCTTCATAAAAATGAATGAGTCTTGGATCACCACCAGCTACCAAGCACCTGATGCTGATGTAACCGAATAATTTTTTTTGAAATCTCAGATCCCTTCAAAGACTGCCTATGCTGATGCTGAGTGACTATCCCTGAGTAATTATCCTCTTCCTCCTCAATCATCACGCTGATAGCTTGTAAGAACATTTTTGGTTCTGGGTGCCACCACCAGTGCCTAAGGCACAATTTTTCAGCCCCTGTTTAACAGGGGCGTGTAATTACGATTTTTGATGTAATACTTTGCAGCAGGGCTTGTTCCTGCATTCCAACTAGAGTGTCTGTGAGGGGTTGCAGTGTTGTGGCACCAGCACCAGTGCCTAAGGCCTAATTTTTCAGCTCCTGTTCAACAGGGGCATGTAATTACAATTCTTGATCTAATATTTCACAGCAGAGCCCTGTGAGGGCTTACAGTGTTGTGGCCACAGCAACACCTAAGGCCCAAATTTCTGCTGAGTATATAGGGCAGGACCCTACTTTCAAACAACTAACTTACAAACAACTCCTACTTGCAAACGGAAGGAGACAACAGGAAGTGAAATCTACCCCTAGGAAGGGAAATTCTCTCCTGTAAGAGTTAATATGGGAAAAACATTTCTCCTTTCCACTGATGCTTTCCAATCCATTGGGACAAAAAGTGAGGTGAAATCTTCTGAAGAGGAGGAAAGACAGCAAAACAAATGTCACAGGGGTGATAACCCTTTCCTATGTTTTCCAAAAAGCTTAAAAAAGATTTTTTGGCTGGAGCTAAACACGTTAAAAATGTACCCGTTCAAAATTACAAAGAGATTCTACTTAACAACAAACCTACAGCCTGTATACTGCTGTTCAGAGTATATAGGGCCTGGTGGCCCCACACCTTTCCTTATTTTAATTTGGGTGCGGGGTTCCCCTTAATATCCATACAAGACCCAAAGGGCCTGGTAATGGACTGGTGGGTACCCATGCCGTTTGTCTCACTGATTTTCATCCATATTGCCAGGACCCGACATTACATTAAACCCGCAAGCAGTTTTAAATGAGATTTTTTCCTTTAAAAATGACATTTGGTGCAGGGACTGTTCTAAACACGGGAAACACGCGTCACTTTACAGGCATACTATAGACACCCCTCAGGTACGATATTTAAAGGAATATTTCACTTTTTTTTTTTTTTTACTTTAAGCATCATTAAAATCACTGCTCCCGAAAAAACGGCCGTTTTTAAAAGTTTTTTTTGCATTGATACATGTCCCCTGGGGTAGGACCCGGCTCCCCAAACCCTTTTTAGGACAATACCATGCAAATTAGCCTTTAAAATGAGCACTTTTGATTTCGAACGTTCGAGTCCCATAGACGTCAATGGGGTTCTAACGTTCGTGCGAACTTTCGGTCCGTTCGCAGGTTCTGGTGCGAACCGAACCGGGGGGTGTTCGGCTCATCCCTACTCCATACCACATGGACGCTACTCAAGGATAGACTAGATCTTTATTACGAAAAGAAACCTTGACATGATCTCAGGAGCCCACATAGGGAAACCATCTCTGATCATGCCCCAGTCTCAGTGACCCTAGACTTATTGGCCCCACCCACAAAAACTAATACTTGGAGGCTAAACTCTTCACTGTTAACCGATCCTGTACTACTACCCCAAACAGCCACCTCACCCAAGAACTACTTTGAACTAAATACCACACCAGGGATGGACCCCATGACAATTTGGGAGACAAATAAATGTACTCTCAGGGCTGATCTTATTAAAATGGGGGCCTGACGTAAAAAAGAAAGAGAACAGGAAATTAAGCACATGATAGAGAGAATACACTCATTGGAAACAAAACACAAACAATCCCTGTCCGAACAATCTTCCATAGAGCTTTTAGATACCAGAAAGGCGCTTCAACAAATAATAGATGCAAGGACAAAACGCTTCCTATCTTTTAAAAAAAAAATTTACTATGAACATGGAGACAAAACAGCTAGATTTTTTGCGAAAGCCTTACGGACTGCTAATTCAAGCCAAAACATCTTAGGCATAAGATGCCACCAAGTTACCACCAAACAAATAGCTCATCACTTCCATGAGATATTATTCCACTTTATACAACCTCCCCGAACAAAAGAAAACAGGCTGTACCCAAGACGATAGGCGACACTTTGTTCTAAACTATTTAAAAGAATCTAAACTTCCGTTTTTGAGAACAACGGATGTAGAACTTTTAGAGAGACCGATTGAAGCCATAGAACTCCAACAAGCCATCAAGAGCCTCAAAACGGGGAAAAGTCCAGACCCAGATGGCTTCACAGCCATTTACTATAAAACCTTTTTAACCACCCTGCTTGGGCCGCTGCTGAAAACCCTGAACTCCATGTCAAAGCCCAGGGAGGTGCCTCCAGCCTTTCTATCAGCACATATAGCAGTCCTTCCCAAGCCAAATAAAGACCCTGTGGAATGCGCCAGCTATAGGCCAATTTCTTTGCTTAATTTAGATGTAAAACTCATGTTGAAAATGGTTGCCAATAGACTGAGACCCATGCTCTATGCCCTGATAGGCCCTGAACAGGCTGGATTCATGCCTGGCAGAGAAACCAGAGACAATGTCATTAAAGCACTCAACTTATTTCACTCCGCCAGGCCAGGGGGCATCGAGGGCCTTCTCCTGTCTAGGGAAGCGGAGAAGGCCTTCGACCGAGTAGCTTGGGATTTCATGCAGGTTCATTGGCTTGGGAAGCCATATGATTACTTGGATCTCCTCCTTGTATAGAAACCCTACTGCACAGCTTAAGATTAATGGTTCCCTATCAAACGTAGTAAAAATTAACAACGGAACGAGACAGGGTTGTCCCCTCTTGCCCCTTTTATTTATGAACATTTCATCAGACTAGTTTTTACGGAGAGCTCCATACAAGGGTTTACAGTGGCAAAAAGGGTGTATAAAGTAGCGGCCTATGCAGATGACCTACTGTTCTTCATAATAAACCCAGGCACCTCACTACCCTCCTTACTAAAAGAGTTCCCCCTGTTTGGTTCTGTCTCCAACTTAAAAATTAATTTTACCAATCGGAAGCAATGAACATCTCTAATCCAATTGATACCATTAATTCAATAAAATCCATTTGCCCCTTCAAGTGGGTGAACTCTGCACTTACATATTTGGGGATCTGGCTGACCCCTACAATATCCCAGGTGTACGAGTGCAATTTTATACTCCTGCTAAAAACAATCAGCTTGGATCTCAAAGCCTGGCATCCAAGACATTTTTCTTGGTTCGGAAGGGTGGCAATATGTAAAATGATTATACTACCGAGAGTCCTCTACTTACTCAGGAACATTCCAATTAAGATCCCCCAGATCTTTTTCAGAGCCCTCCAATCAACCCAAATGACATTTATTTGGGCTCACAAATGTCTTAGAGCAAGATCGACCCTACTAATCCAAGCCAAAGACTGACTACTACTTTGCCTCACATATCATCAGGATCATAGACTGGCATTGCCACTATAAACTCAAGGACTGGGTGGTGTTGGAGGACGCAGCGAGTCCTACACCCTTTTTATTCTTACCCTGGATCCCCTGGATGAGTTACCCAGCAACTTTAAAGTCTCACCCCTTCATAGGTACCACACTGACAATTTTCCACAAATTGACTAAACTTCCCAACCTTTTCTCACATTTAAGCCCACTAACTCCCTTACACAATAACCCTGACTTTATACCGGGAATGGGGAACAACGCCCTCCGACTTCCCAACACGAACAAACCACTTTTGGTTATCCACTATTTTGACAACAACAAGTTCAAAGACTTCATGGACATTAAAGCAGACAATAATATACCTGATCTCCCATTGTGGACTTACTTTCAAATCCGCAACTACCTCACTCATACACCCAAAAAGATTGCTTTCAGCAGACAGTTGACTGAGTTGGAGAAAATGTGCGTAGACCATAAACCGATTTCCAAAGCGACTTCAGTTACTTATAAATGGATTCAGGAGGGCGGCAACTCAGGGGAAGATGAACTCAGAGAGAGATGGTCAAGAGAGCTAGGTTTCTCACTCCCAGATAAACAGTGGCAACAGGCCTGTATATTTGCTCATAAGTGCTCTCTCAGCACCAGAACTCAGGAGACGGCATACAAGTTACTTACTCATTGGTATGCTACCACTGTGAAATTGCAATCATGGTTCCCACAGACTTCAGACACATGTTGGCGTTGTCATATTGACAGAGGTTCTCTATTGCACATCTGGTGGCATTGCAGCCTTTCTGGTTGGAGGTAAGGAAACTAGTGCACCAGATCACAGAAACAAAACTAGAGCTTGATGCTTTGTGTTGCCTCCTCCATGTCACGGATTTTCCCATAAAAAAATACAAAAACTCACTCTCCAAGCACCTTCTGAATGTGGCCAAAGCACTTATTCCACTCTTCTGGAAATCTCCCAGGGTGCCAATTATTCGGGAATGGCTAAATAAAATATCAGAGATCTGTAAGATGGAGGAGACAGTAGCTCAGTCGAGTGACAACGTTAAACGCTTCCACAAAACCTTGTCACCCTGGCATATGTTTAAGTATTCTCAGGTATACTTAGATCTCACGAATATGTGTTAATATTAAAATCAATAATACACTCTCCATAACTTCATTGATCTCAGCTGCACACAAGCTTGCTTATCTGAATAAACAGCTACCGATACTTGTTATACATCATCACCTTTTGAACCGTTTAAACTACAACAACGATATGCCTAATATACCAACCCTTCCACACTACTTCTCTCACTTCTATCTACTTTCCTGGATTTAGACCCCTTCCCCCTTTTCTTTTCAGTTATTTATGCTATAGGAATTCATTATTGGTTTGTTTCTTAGTATGTTATGACCTGGAGTACCAAATATCATATTCCAGATCCTTTGGGTATATACACCCTATTAATATACTTTTTAGGCTTAAGTATCTAAATTTGTATCTTTAGACAACAATATCTGTAATACTACAATACTAAGGTCAATCAAAACTCAATTACTTTGTGTTTATTACTATGTGGATCTGCCTCTCCATCTCTGTAATTCTTTTTTTTTTCAATAAACGCTAAACTGTTAAAAAAAAACAACAAAAAAAAACAACTTTGTGATATCCTAAACAAAAAGACAATTGAACACAAAAACCCACGTGGCTCCCCCAGCAGACACATGCTTGTTATTCTTCTAACTTCTGTTATATCTATTTATAGTGACAAAGAGAGATGGGCAGAACACCCCCTGGTTCGGTTCGCACCAGAACTTTCCAACATTGCAAAAATTCGGGTCTGAACCCTGAACCTATGGGACTCGAATTTCAAAAATCAATAGTCCCCATTTTGAAGGCTTATATGCAAGTTATTGGCCATAAAAAGGGTATGGGGACCCGGATACTACCCCTCACGACTCTCGCGGCATAACATTGTCTTTCACATTATACAAAAAAATTGAGCTAACTTTACTGTTTATTTTTTTTTAATTCATAAAAGTGTATTTTTTCCCAAAAAATTGCCTTTGAAAGACCTCTGCGCAAATGCAGTGTGACATAAAATATTGGAGGGGTAGCAGAGAATCTCTGGATGCATTTATGTCCACTCTGAATGACAATCGAGTTGGTATCCATCTAACATATGAAGCGAGCTTGTCCATGATCCATTTCCTGGACCTAGAAATTACGTCTACAAATGGCCATCTGGAGACCAAAACCTTCTTTAAAACAACAGACCATAATGGATACATCCCGGTGGATAGCTGCCATCATGCAGCGTGGCTAAAGTCAGTACCTAGAAGCCAACTGATGAGGATAAGACGAAATTGCTCCCACCTTTCAGATTATTTCCAACAAGCAGAAACCCTGAAATCTAGGTTCAGTGAAAAAGGTTATGACATCTCCCAAATTAATGAGGAGATTCGACAAGTAGCTTTAATTGATAGAATGTCCTTGTTGACAGCACAACCTAAGAGATCTCTTGAATCTAAACACAAGTGGTCATTCCTGACGAATTTTTCCACTCAATATAAACAAATCAAAGATATCATTAGTAGACACTGGAAAGTACTAAAAAATGATTCTATATTGAGCCCTCTACTTCCTGAACGAGCGGGAACTATTTTTAGAGGTGCTTTATCTATTAAAAGCCAAATCGCACCCAATATAATAGACCCACCCAGTGTTCCATCTTTTTTTCACAACATGAAGGGATTCTTCCCATGCCTCAAATGTACAGTATGTAAACACAATGCATGTAAAGCACGTAAAATTGAAACGTTCACCTCTACAGTTACAGGCAGAGAATATAAGATGAAACAATTTGCTACCTGTAGAACAAAGTATATTGTCTACCTTATTATCTGTCCTTGTGGGAGGCAGTATATAGGCCGAACAAAACGTAATTTCGCTAAAGGGTTAATGAACACATTACGGCAATCAAGAAAGGACGCACTAATCATAGTGTACCTAAGCATTATGCACTTTGTCACAATCAGAATCCAACAGGCACCACATTTCAAATTATAGACAGATTTGCACCCCACTGGAGAGCAGAATCTAGTATAAGAGGTGTGTCCAGGCTGGAGATGTTCTGGATACACCAAATAAAATGTTATATGCCTCACGGCTTAAATATTGAGTGGGACATTAATGCGTTTATAAATCAATCGTAAATGCTTAATATTATCCCCGTCATCAAATATACAACTTCACACTATAATGTCTCTCCGGGGTGCATACTCTGTCTGCAGTGCCTGATGGACAGTGGTCCCATATAACTTCATTATTTGGTTTATCACTCCTTTCATTATTTTTTTCATTTTTTTATTTTTTCATTTTATATTTTTTTCACCTTCTTCATTATTTATATTCATATATTTCCTTCTCTTTCATACGACTTTTGGTTTGAAAGATTGGATGTATATACTTTACTATGGTGACTTTCTTCTTTTCTTCACATATTGGGTCCTGTCTTTTGACAAGTCACCCTATATTTATTCATTTATCATCTATTAATACTACACCTTCTTCACATCATGGATTAGTATTATTACTGTATTCATTTTTCACAGATAGGGGATTGAATGTGTTAGACATACCTTCCGCTCCTACATTAGTATTTTGCTTAATACAGACACTGATGTCTGTATTTAATTTCTTGATTTTTTGATATACTCTCGTTTTTGATTTCTTTATTTTTTTTTTTTCGTTCCACTTAGTAGGTTATTTATTAAACACATATATATATGTAACCACTAGGGAACATGTGCGGTATGACAATCCGCATACCCAGCTGCTATATTTAATGATTTATTATTACTAATCATCACGATATTAATATTTCTAGTGTTATTTATGGGGAGTGATCGGCTTTGTCAGCCGAATAAGTTAGCTGAATAAGTTAATTTCCGCTCTTTGCCCCCAGTTCCGGTTTAGTGAACACGTTTGCGTTCCAACCGTGTTTGTGTTCCAAACCAGGTTGGCAACCACTTCCTGGATTCGGACTCTGGTGATACGTCCTTCTTGAAATGTATACCGTGTCATCACGCTAGCGCCGAGTGACGCGGTGGTCATGTGACCTACATCACTGACAAACACTTTTGAAGCTGTTGATTGGAGGATGACATAGAGGCTTGGTTTCCCATCCCTTCTTGATGTAGGATTGGTCTAGAGCCGGTCACTTGACTCTAGAGTTGGTCACATGACCGTTAAATCCGGAAGTCACGCTGCACAGGTGTCCCGAATGGATTTTTATGATTTCCCATTACTTTTTTATATAAAGCGCAGTGGGAGGCAGGTTAGCCCTGTCTTATGCTATTACAGCCACCTTTTTCATTGCGCAAAATTTTGTTCATATGAACCGAACTTTTATCTCCCCAAAAAATGTTTTACTGAAAGTTTTTTTACCAATAAATTCTTTCTTTTATTACCGGATTTACACCATGTGGAAGCCTTTTTCTTTCTTTTCCCTATGCTGGATGTGGGGGGTTACTACTTAATGAACGGTACCCGGCGGATGACCCCAACTTACATCTGAATACGGATCCTGATCAAGACCAACCAACACAAGAACAGCAGGTCCTCCTTCAGCCTCCCCAGGAGTGTTGAGATTGGGAAGTCCTTCCCTGCACCCTTCCATGGTCGGAATCACCGCTTAGTCGGTAAAAGCCTGTATGACTCACCGCCCACGGCCAGTGAGTCCATCCTTTCTGGTAAGGGCATCTCATTTTCATCTTTGCTAGTTGAAAGTTTTGGTTTATACGAAGATATACCCTGGTTTCGACATGTATGTGGTGGTGCAAGATATGCTTACGAGTTTTTTAATACCTTCCATTCCAAAAGAACTGTTAACCCTCAGAGACTGTTTAGTCCATATATCCATTATAGTCACTTATTGATCACATTGTACCTAATTTGATGTACCAATATTGTACTGTCGATTGATTTCACTTTTTTAAGGGGTCTCTAATGAGACATATTTACACCATTCACTGATACTCACCTATATACCAATTGTGGTAACATCCACATTTTTATTTTTGTGCACAGGTGTAGAGGTGGTCTGTTCACCTATAAATCCCTCTGTCATCACTCTTATTTTTATAGTGCTACACTTTTTGCTTTTTGTTTCTTATTGACATAAAATATTGCCAAACAACAACATAAAACGACATAAAATATTGCCAAAAACAACTGCCATTTTATTCTCCAGGGTCTCTGCTAATATATATATATATATATATATATATATATATATATATATATATATATATATATATACAATATTTGTGGGTTTTATGTAATTTTCTAGCAAAATTTACAGATTTTAAGTTGAAAGCAACAAGTGTCAGAAAAAAGGTTTAGTCTTTAAGCGGTAACAGATGGATCATGCTAGATTGTATCTTATTTTAAGATCCATCTGTTACCGTTGTAACCCTTTTCTTCTGGTGCTCTATACTGGGTTATGTTGTTTGCAATATGTTTTTGGTTACCGTAACAACACCTGTTATCTGTGAGTGGCCACTCTGTCTGAGTGGATTCATTTCTTGATACACCCGTGCCTTTGTTTAGTTTTGGTCTTTAAGTCTTTAAGTGGTTAAACTGCCCTCAATTTCAGACTAAAGTGCATCCCTTTGATCTTAAAGAACCAAATAATACAATGTTTCTTTTTATCTCAGTGCTAAGCAATGTTGTGATAAAAGTGACAGGCTGCCTTTTTTTTTACAGCTGTCAGCTGTGAGCAGAGAATGGCTCTGCACTGAATCCTGGATAATGCCAGATTAAGATTGTGAGGGAGTTAAATCGAGATCGTGATTCCTTTCCAATCCTTCCTTTGCTAAATGCCTGGACTACATGTTTTCTGCTGCACCACTGGCATGGTTATATCCTCTTAGTCCTCTCAGTAAATTTAGCAGAAATCTGTGCTTAAATTAGAACGATAGTCAACACTTATTTTTTTCAATTTGGATAGAGTAAGGGAGGGTTACAGCCCCTGTCAGAGAGGAAATCTCTGCAATTTAAGGGAATCCATTGCCCCCCCTTCAGAACTAGTGTCCCCACTGGAAAATTTTAGGATGCGTCTTAAACAGGAAGAGGTGTGGTCTTGACAGGAAGGGGTGGGTCATATTTAAATTAGGGGTGCACGAGTTTAGTCAGGCCTAGGGCAGCACAAAACCTAGATACACCACTGCTGCTATAAGAAACAAATATAAATTAATAAATAAATAATCATCCATATTAATTTCAGGGGAATCCAGCACTTCCCATCCCAGATTCTCAGATAATTTTTTTTCTGCGTCAGTTGCTATCACTTTTGCAATATGTAGATATGCTGTAAAACATTTGCAAAAACCTTTTGCTGTAAGATACTTTTGGAAAAAACCTACTCACAAGGCTTTATAATTAATATGATTAGGAGCTAAAAGTGTAGTTAAAAAGATGGTTATAACTTTATGGCAGATGTCCTTCAGAGCCTGGGCACACTAGCTGTGTTGCTCAGCCATTTTTAATGCAGGCCAAATGCAGAAACCAATGCATTTGGTTGGCGTACACTCTCATCTATGCACTGTTACATGTTTAAAAATAGCTGATGTGTTGCTTTGGATGCTTTGCCCTGTGGGTTCCATTCAAGTCAGTTAAAATACTGTATATCTGGGGAGCAGAGCCGGCAGCCAGAGCGAATGGAGCTGTGAGAGAGGTGCTCTGACACCTCGGGTGCTATACAGCTACCCACAGCGACGTGACACAGCCTAATTGCAGCCAGGAAGATAGTGAAGACAGTGGAGAACAGAAATACAGCCATGGCTAAACGAAAGGAGAGAGAGGGGCCACGGGAACTGACTAAATTCTTCCCCTTTCGTCCCATCCAGGCCGATCCAAGTTGGTGCTGGCGCTGAGAGGCATGCCTCCCCGTCACAAGCCAGCAGTGTCCCCTGCAATGAAAAGGGTGAGTCGCCTGACACAGGCACACAGCACACATCCCCATCCTCAGCCCCAATAGCCCTGTGAAGCAGAAAAGGAAATTAAACTCCCCAGATGCCAACCCTGTTGAGAAAATGGAGCAGTCTATTGAATACAGCCAGAAGCTGGAGGCATTGCCCACCTCTGGCTTACCTATGACTGATGTTTCCATGTTTAGAGGGGCTATACAGCAGGATATGGCTAGATTTATGTGCTCCACAAACAAGGAAATGGCTGAACTAGGAGACAGAATTGATTTGTTGAGAACAAAATGGGAGACTTCACCTCAGCACACAATGAGTTTGTGGATGCCCACTTTGAGGTGGAGGATGAACTTAAAGCCCTAATGTTAAAGGTCGCAGTCCTCAAAGATAGGTGACACAGGAATAATGTTAAATTTAGGGGGATCCCTGAAATGGTAAAACTGGTGGACCTGCACCCCTTTCTCCACCTGCAGATCTTATCATTGACAGGGCCCACAGGTTGCCTAACCAATCCCATCTACCTGAGAGAATACCCCGGGATGTCATAGCTAGAATCTACTTTTACCACATCAAAGATCAACTCATGAGATTCTCCAGACAAAATAATACCTTGCGATTCCTATGCAGGCATTACCCTCTAAGCTGACCTCTCACAAGCCACAATGTCAGCCAGGAATAATCTGATTCCCATAACCAAGATGCTGCAAAACCATAAAAACCTCTATAGATGGGGGCTTCCCAAAAATTCTCCTGGACAGGAATAATGAGTCCCACACCATATTGTCCCTGGAAAAGGGATTGGAGCTGTTGCGCAAATGGGGACTACTCCCCCCGATGATAATCCAGCATTCATGGGCCCATCGTCTTCCCGAAGAGAGCCTAAAAAATACACCCATGGCAAGGGATAACAATCTTGGCACCCACCTCCTCTCATCATACTACAGGAATTTCTCCCTGAACCTATGTGTGAGGATTTACCTACCAATGCCTTATTTGTTAACATGCCTACATGCAGTGAGCACCTGATGTTTGGCTGAACTGAAACTATTTTCCTCCAGATTTATTTCCAGTATTGTCCCGAATTCACCCAGTTTGTGAAAGTTCTAACCTACTTTTTGATGCTTGTTATGAGTTTTTTTCTTCTTCTCAATCTTCCATGATACAGGAATTTCATCACTGTTCATTCAGAATGCAAACCTTTTCATTCCACTATGCTGGAAACCTGGCTTATTTATGCGCACTTACCTGATGATACTACTAGATGGCTCTGCAGCACTACTATTCAGGTGAATGTCTCTTAAAATAATGTCTCTTAATGATAGAGGCCTAAACAGCCCTTACAAACACAGGACAATGTGGAAAATGGCTTTGGATCACAGCTGTGATTTATTGTGTTTACAAGAGACACACTTCCCAAGCCTCAACCCTTTGAAGTGTACCCACAGTAAATTTCAGCACATCTTTACTGCGAATGACTCTGTTAAACGCAATGGGGTACTAATAGCTATTAAGGACTCTATTACATTTGCACTTCTAGACAAATTTATTGATGTCCATGGTAGGTTTATAATATTAGTGGCTGAACTCAATAACACCCAATATACCTTGTTTAACCTGTATGCACCAAATACAAAACCAGTCAAATTCATCCGCAAAACTTTACAGAAGGCAAAACAAATGATGAAGGGTAATTTAGTGATATGTGTAGAATGTGGTTCTAAATGATCAAATGGACTCCTCCTCAGTGGGACAGAGGTCCTTGGTCCCGTATTGCCTGACACAAGACCTAAATGATCCATGGCGATGCCTCCATACCACTGAGAGGGACTATACCAATTTCTCATTGGTACACAAAAGCTATTCCAGGATAGATTTTTTCCTCACTGATAAATACACTCTACAGAAAGTGACCAAAGCCACTATCCACAATATAACATGGTCGGACCATGCTCCCATCACAGTTAATATTGAGGATATGCTCAAAGTACACCACGCACCACTATGGCATAATAACACTTATCTCCTCTCTAATCCCCAAATCAAAGAGGAAATTCAGAATAAACTTGAGAAGTACTTCATGTTTAATAATACCACCGATTGTAATCCTTCCACAGTTTGGTGTGCTTATAAGGCTTTGTCAAGAGGAGCCCTAATCCAAATAGCCACTAGAGAAAGAAAGAAAAAAAAACACAACGTATATCACAACTATCCAATCGCATTGCTGAATTGGAGTCCAAACATAAATTTGCTAAAACTAACAACAACATGCTACTAACTTGCCTTAATGCCTGCCATGAAGAATTACGACAAGCACTAAGAGAGGACTATGATCTCTATTTCAAACGCCTTAAACTTTCCTACTACTCCCAGAGTAATAGAGCAAGTAAATTATTAGCATCCCAACTTAAACCACGCCAAGCCTGAACTAATCTAACGATAATCAAATAACCATCTCTCTAATCGTACATTTAAAAACCCCAGAGATATTGCCAATGATTTTAAAGATTTTTACAGATCCTTATATAACCTCAACCAAGATCCGAATACGTAGCAACCTACTGACAAGAAGATTAACACATTCTTGCAAAAGATTAACCTCCCCTCACGCGATATACAATCACTTCTGATGAAAACAGGCCAATCACTTCTGATGAAATCATTGCAGTGATTAAAGCATTACCTAAACACAAATCCCTTGGAGCAGATGGCTTCTCAGCCGAATATTATCAAGCATTTGCACCCTTCTTACCATCACACTCATCAAAGTCTATAATGCGGCCGCAAACTCAGGAACATTTCCCAACAAAATGCTTCAAGCAATAATTGTATCTATGCCAAAACCCGGAAAAGATTCTTCCCACCCCCAGAACTTCAGGCCCATCTCTTTATTAAACACAGATCTTAAAATTTATGCTAAGGTACTGGCCAACAGACTGATGGAAATCACACCTACACTGGTGGGACTTGACCAAGTGGGATTTGTTAAGGGATGGCAGGCCCCAGTCGGAATCAGAAGAATGATTAACCTGATAAGATGCAGAAGTTACACACACCCAGTGTTTTCTTGGCCCTAGATGCAGAAAAGGCCTTTGATCGGGTACATTGGGGATATCTGTCTCAAGTACTTACCAAATTCGGACTCAACAGTTTTGTTCACTTAGCAATAATGTCTCTCTATTCCAACCCCACGGCCAAAGTATACACCTTGGGAATGTTATCTGGCTCATTCCGTCTTTCAAACGGGACACATCAGTGATGTCCGCTCTCCCCAATAATTTTCTCCCTAGGCATAGAACCACTGGCAGGACTAAGAAGATCTAGCGAAAATGTGGAAGGAATTACAATAGGACCCAAGGATCACAAACTAGGGCTTTTTGCCGATGACGTTATACTAATGCTATCTAATCCTGAATCCTCTGTATGTGCAGTACAAAAACTACTAAATGACTTTGGGAAATTGTCCTACTACAAAGTTAATACTAATAAATGCTTTGCTCTCTCTGTACACTAAGGACAAAATCCTCCAGATCAAAAACGTTTTCCCTGCAACTGGGATTCACCAGCCATTACATACCTATGTATACAATTAACCCACCCGACCTCCAACCTATATGAAACTAATTTCCCTCCATTAGTATCGCGCAATAAAATAATTATTCCCTCAACTCACCAAAATCCATCTAAACTGGGTTGAACAAAATGCAGCTTACCAGATGCAAATCCTGCCTAAACTGCTCTACTTTTTTAGAACCCTCCATATTCCTATCCCACTAAAATTCTTTTACAATCTAACAACCGCACTGAGACAACGCACTAACAACAACAAAGACACTTTATTTGGGCAGGTAAAAAAACCTAGGGTAGCTCTAAAACATCTACATAAACATAGACATCGGGGAGGTTGTGGACTACCCAATGCCCAGATCTACTATCGGGTGGCCTTAATGGACCAATTAAAACACTGGTTAACAAAACAGGAGGATAACTTATGGTCCAGCACTGAGCAGGAAATTACACCGGGACACGACCTTCCGGCATTATTAATAGCCTCTACTATGCACCACAACCCCACCACTCCCTCTTACCCGACCATACAAGCCACAACCAAGGCCTGGACTTCATTCAGTAAGAAAAAATTTCCAGAAGAACAAACCTTCCATTTAAAAATTCCTATAGCAACGTATCAATACCTCATTCAGGGTTTTTCAACCCATCACTGGAAGCAGAAAGGTATTCACTTCTCCACAGATGACTTAACAAATCGAAATACCCTTGATACCTTTCAAATCCATCAAATACTTCACTACAACAAGAAAAACCCAACCTCCCCTATTGTAGTGTCACTTCTGTTATGGAACTTTCTAATAAACAGAACCTCTTCTAACGTTAAAGGTATATCCTTGTGCAATAAATACTGTAACTACCACCCAATACATTCTAAATTACCAGTAATGATCAAATGAGAAAGAGAACTGCAAAAAACATTGCCTTTACCTCAATGGCTCCTGGCTATAAAATACAACAGCAAGTCTTCAGCGTGTGTGGACCATTGGGACAATGCACAAAAAATACTTCACAGGTGGTACAATGACCCCAATGTGTCTACACACTATGAATACAAACTTGTCCCCTTTGTGTTGGAGGGAATGTCACTGTCAGGGCAACCTCCTACACATACTGTGGCACTGTAGTGTCCTACAATCTTTCTGGACTGATGTTATCTCCCTTATATCAAAAATTACTGATACTGTATGCACCCTAACCCCAGGGCTGGCACTGTTGAGCTTGGGCATAGACACTTTCCCCTACCTAACAAGGAAAATAGTGATACACATACTATATGCAGCCCCTATTTCCATAGCCAGCAGATGGGGATTGTCTCTAGAGTCGACTCACAATGTTAAATGGAGCAAATGCTTGCATACAAAGAAGGGAGAGCACAAACAATAAAGCCTCTGGCGCTACATAGGAGGCGACAATATCACATATGAATGAGGGATAATCCATCTAGTTATATTAAATATTGAAGATTAATATTGCATGGCATGAACTGACCTGATAGAACCAACTGAAATATTCTCAATGTCTACCTAAGTTCCTTATAACTATTATCTTATTCTGTTACGATTATTATTTTAGTGTCATTGTTTTACCCTATCATTTACTTGACTTTTATTTAAAATACTTACCTCGAGAGACCAATGTAAGGGTCTCTATCAGAGTTCCTGAACATCCATCATAATTACCTGTTCACAGTATGTTCCCATTAGGGGTGACAGGTTTTTTCCTCATAAAGAGGAAACCTCTACGTATACTATTGGGAAACCTAGAAAAAGCATTGCAATATAGTGTGTATATACTGTATACTGTATACTGTATACTTTGTATACTATGGTCATTAAATGTACAATGTACAATGCACAATGCTTACCTGTTCACTATGTCTGTACATTTTACTGTTTAATAAAAATATAAAAAAACTATTGTTAAAAAAAAAAAAATACTGTATATCCCTTCAAAATGCTGCGCACCACACTTGAAATTGCACAGCAAGACCTGTTCAGCACAATGCACATTGCAACATAGGTTATTGCATGAAAACAATTAAGCAGCCGAGTCTTCAAGAGGAGACTATCTATGCTTTTATGTACCAGCAAATGAAAGGTGTTAATGACTTCTTTCTTTAGACTTTCTTTGACTTCTGATCTTTAGACTGGTTTATTCTTTATGCTCCACTTTACCTTAGCTGCAAAAATAAATGTTATAGTAAAAAACACAGTTCTGCATGATTTAGATGTTCAGCTCAGCTGCTGAATGTTTAGACCTATCAGGTTTGCCAAAGCACATCTTTGATCAGTGATACAGAGGGAAAAGGTTTTTGCATAAATGATATAGAGAAATAAAAATATGTCCTGAAACAAGAATTTACAAATCACTTATTAATTACTTAGATTATGTTTTTATAAATATGTTGATCTCCCTTAACACTAAGCAAAGGTTTTAGAGCACACAAACATAAAATAGATTACTGATCGGATTAGAAGATTAGAGGAAATTAATTTATTCTCTCTTGCGAAGAGGAGATTAAGGGGGATATAATCAACAAGTATTAATACGTAAGTGGTCCATATAGTGAACTTGGTGTTGAGTTATTCACTGTAAGGCCATCACAGAGGACAAGAGTGCACTCTTTACTTCTGGAGGAAAAGAGATTTATTCTCCAAATTTGGAAAGGTTTCTTCACAGTAAAAGCTGTTAAAATGTGGAATAGACTCCCTCCAGAGGTGGTTCTTGCTAGCTCAGTAGCTTGCATTAAAAAAGGCTGAAATTATTTCCTAAATGTACATAATATAACTGGATACTAACATTTATAGGTAAAGTTGATCCAGGGAATATTTGATTGCCTCTCGAGGGATCAGGAAGAAATTTTTTCCCCTGTTGGAGCAAATTGGATCATGTTTTGCTGGAGTTTATTGCCTTCTGCTCGATCAATTGTGGGTATAGGATTGTGTATATGGGATTGTATGTTTGTTTATTTTTCCCTAGGTTAAACAAGATAGTCTTGTGTCTTTTTTCAACCTGGCTAACTATGTAACTATGGATTCATACTGTAAACTGAGTGCTGCTGGGCATCATTTCTGAGCAAACAGATAATAGAAGGCGCATTTCAAAGGTTTCCAGTAATAATTAGTTACTGTAAATGTACTTTTGAATCATAGGTATTTTTTTAGATAAATGTGTTATAGAAGCCAAATTTTTATCTGGGCTCTAACCATTTCCTGATTGTTAGTCTTTCTAACCATAAATCATTTATGAAGCTTTCATGCTAAATTTCTATAAATCATTCTAAATTAGAGCATTTTATCTCTTTTAGAAGGTAAAACTGTTACAAAATCACATTTCTCCTGTAGACTAAGTCTTGATGTTAATAATGCATATATACAGTACTTTAACTTGCTTTAGCATACAATTCTTAAAGGGATATTCCAGCTCAAACGGATATTTTCAAGGGCATTTCAGGGCTATTACAGGGGAACTATATTCTGATTGAAGAATATTTCCAGTACCTTCACTTTTTTTACTGAATTAAAACAGTTATACACAAGCATACAAGTGTAAAAATGTTCACAATTACAAAGACTATACAAACAGAGCTGCATACAAATGAAGCATAAAATTAAACATTTTGTTACTTTGTTACATACATGCATAATATAACATTCAAAGAGGCAAATATATACTGATTATAGTAGTCATGACTCTGAGGGTGGTCAGCCTGAATAGTGATGAATCAAACATACTGATTTGGTTTGAGCAGGGTTTGGACACTAAATACTAAAGTTTGTGTGCTGAATTTGAATTCCATTGAAGTCAATGGGAGCCAAATGTCAACAAAAAGGCTGTTTGGGTGGGAGTAATTTCTTTAGTAGCCTACAGTGAATGATTGAAAAAGCAAAATTCAATTAAATAGCATGTCTGGGAGACGCCTTGACTCTGCCTGTGAAAT
This sequence comes from Aquarana catesbeiana, assembly GCF_042186555.1. NCBI lineage: Eukaryota > Metazoa > Chordata > Amphibia > Anura > Ranidae > Aquarana > Aquarana catesbeiana. The sequence goes on along the minus strand of NC_133326.1, from coordinate 399,116,808 downwards.
GGCATATTTGTTTAATGCATACAACTTACTAAAGCAAAACTAAAATTTTCAAAGTGAGGGACATGCATGTAATATCTCTCCTGAACCAAACCAGGCCACACGCCGTTAACATGGGGGGCTTTTGGAATCTGGATGTCTCCTTTAACATTTAGGGGGCCCCAGATATTATCCACTCATGATCTTTCACAAAAAAAGGAAGCATTAAAAAAAAAGAAAAACAGAAACACAGATTTTGACAAGTCCTTTAACCACCTTCCACCCGCCGTATTGCCAATTGATGGGCGGGCAGCAGCTCTCTCATTCTGGGATGGTGTCATATGATGTCTTCCCACTCTCGCTGCTCTTGCCCTGGGACATGGTGCATCACCGATCTCGGTAAAGAGCCAATGATGAAGCTCTTTACCCATGTGATCAAAATGCTCTGTCTTTTTTTGTTTAACTGACATTTTAACTAACAATTGCGCAGTCATGCAATGTTGTACCCAAACAAAATGTATGTCCTTTTTTCCCCACAAATAGAGCTTTCTTTTGGTGGTATTTGATCACCTCTGCAGTTTTTATTTTTTGCACTATAAACAAAAGAAGAGCGACAATTTTGTACTTTTTACTATACTAAATATCCCCCAATAAATATAAAAAATGAATTTCTTCCTCAGTTTAGGCCGATATTTATTCTTCTACATATTTTTGGTTAAAAAAATTACAATAAGTGTATATTGATTGATTTGCGCAAAAAGTTATAGCGTCTACAAAATAGGGGATAGATTTATGGCATTTTTATTATTATTTATTTTTTTACTAGTAATGGTGGGAATCTGCGATTTTTATGGGGACTGTGACATTGTGGTGGACAGATTGGACACTTTTGACACTTTTTTGGGTCCACTGACATTCATACAGCGATCAGAGCTAAAAATAGCCACTGATTACTGTATAAATGTCACTGGCAGGGAAGGGGTTAACACTAGGGGGCGATCAAGAGGATAAATGTGTTCCCTCACTCTGTTTTCTAACTGTGAATAGGGATGGTAGTGGCTAGAGGAGGAGACAGATCATTGTTCCTACTTAGTAGGAACACGTGATCTGTCTCCTCTTCCCTGACAGATCTGGGATTTGTGTGTTTACACACACAAATCCCCGTTCTCGCTCTGTCACGAGCAAATGCGGGTACCCGGCAGACATTGAGCCCACCAGGCACGCGTATCGGCTCAGGGAATATGCTTCATGTGCCTGCAATAGCATCTTAAAGAGCCGACGTACACCTATGGCGATTTGCGCAGCCATGCTAACCTGCCACAGTGTAACTGCGGCAGCTGGTCGGCTAGCGGTTAAATACCACTAAAAGAAAAGCTCTATCTGTCTCAGAAAAATGCTAAAAATTTTGTTTGGGTACAGCATTGTATGATCGCCCAATTCTCATTCAAATTGTGGCAGCGTGAAAGCTGAAAATTGGCCTGGGCAGGAAGGGGGTAAAAGTGCCCAGTAGGCAAGTAGTTCATTTAAAAAAAAAAGCCCTACTATGTACATACAGCCTTTATTACGTCATCCAGTGATGAAGATTCACATCAATCATGATGTCTAATGTCAACTGACCTTCTTGAAAACTGGTTGAAATAGTGAGATAGATGCTGTACTGGGCGGAAGGGTAAGAGTTAATGCCTTTTTCAGTTTTTTAGTCTTTTGATGGGTTCTTCTTAAGGTCTGGTCCATTAATCCTGTGATATTTAAATATGGGACAGTGATACGGTATGTGAAAAAAACCCCTGGAGAGATAGTTGGGAAGGGTTTGGGTATTTTTCCCCATGGAGAACCCAAGAGAAAGAGGAAAAGCTGTAACTGGAGCCTGTAAGCAAAACAGACAGAGAATGATACCTGTGAGGAGCAGAAGGAGGTCACCATTTATCACCATCGAGATGTAAAGTCATTGGACTTGGGGTGGATTTGCATGAGATTGCCTCTGAAGGACTGTAATTGCTTGAACTTCACCTTTGCAGGTATGACAGGGCAGTACAAGCCTGTAGTTAGGAGTAGGGATGTGGGAATGACCTTGCACTTGTTCGTTGGAATTTGTAATGTTCGTTTTGCACTTTTTCAACATTAAGTATTGAAATGTTGACCTTGCCTGCTTTGAAGTTACTAAAGAGGTGTATCGCAAGTAACCGACACACATATAGTTCACCGAGTGGGTCTTAAAACATTGGGGTATGAAGATATCAGTGTGGAGTGGATTAATATAGAGATATACTGTAAGTGGTTACCTAGGGTAGTGGAATTTTGACAAGCAGCCTGTCAGTAGAGTGTACCTGTTAGAGGTGGAACAGCCTCTTGCAACAAGGGAGATGTTGTCAGCTCCTTCTACCAGCGTTCTGTCTCCTAGAGCAATGGGAGCAGACTTGCACCACAGAAGTTCCCATCTTGTACAGAGGTTCAAAAGTTGAATAAGTGCACATGTCAAGCCCATGCAGAGTGCACAGCAGGATCCAATCCAATACTAGGTAGTAGTAGTGGAAAATGCTGGACAGGTGGATGTGGACAGAACTCAGCATGTCCCTCATAAATGCAGATCACAGAGAAGGTGTACATTCTCAGGGGCAACCGAGAGTTAACTGGAGAATAGTTACGGTGTCAGTGTACACAGTGTATGCTCATCTCTAAGAGTAGAGGCCCACCTTAGGGTTGAGTATTCCCCCACAGCAGCATCAGCCTTATCCCAGGGCATCGATGAAGACATCACAAAGCAAAGGTGCCCCATGTGAACAAAGTGACCCTGTTCAAGGTGCCTAGCGTAGCCCAGAAGAAACCACCCTAGAGTGGCCTTTCATGTAACCCTTTCTTGGCACCCAATGAAGAGGGAAACATGGAGGACATGACAACCCACCACCCACCTATACCTTACATGCACAACAACAAAAAAAATGCTGCCCACCGACACATGAGACAGGTTAGACCATCGTGAGACAGGTTAGTTTTACCCTACTGATGATGTGTTTTCGCAATAATAATCCTGCTCAGCACGAGAGGAACCGCAGGTTCAGACATTTGGTGTATGTACTTGGCTGAGGAGCCAATGGGGCGAAGCTACCATCTGTGGGATTATGACTGAACGCCTCTAAGTCAGAATCCCCCCTAAAGGTGACGATACTGCAGTGCCGCGGAACCCAGGTTGGCCTGGGATAGCTGGCCCCCACCACCCCTTCACCGGGGCGGGGGCCGGCGCGTAGTGCCACTCGCCTCGGGACTGGAGAGCGAATGGAAGTGGCCGCCTCTCTCCCAGAGTGCATCACATGTTCATTGGGAACCCGGTGCTAAATCATTCGGAGACGACCTGATTCTGGGTCAGGGTTTCGTGCGTAGCAGAGCAGCTACCTCGCTGCAATCTATTGAAAGTCATCCCTTGAGCCAAGCTTTGGTAAAAAAAAAAAAGCATAGCACTGCTACAATTTTTTTCTTATTTTATATAGTGTGTATCTCACTTTTAGTGGCTGCTTACCTTTTTTTTTATATCTCATGTTTTGCAGTAGCGCAGTATTTTTCTTACTTTTTACAGGTCCTGTTGCTTCACTCCCAGTGAATGACAGTTTCAACAGCTGATATAAACAAAGGAGCAGGGTCTCCTGGGTGATGTAATTGACCATGTATGGACATAATTATATATGGTCAATGTTGTCACTGGCATCCCAGTGAGACCCTGGTGAACCCGCTCCTTTTTATATATCAGCTGCCATCTGCCAGACAATGATGATAGGAATCATAGTTGACATGGATCTACTGTACTTTGCTGGACAACATGATGTATATTGTAGGACATTTTTGAGGTTTTATTTTTATCAGAGGACTTGTCATAACTGTGTTTATGTTTTTAAATTGTTTACATTTTTTCCTAAATAAGTAGGGGTACTATGTACCTCTAACTCCTTTACATGAGGACCCAATATCTGGATGCCTCCTTTTCATTAAAGAGGGCTTCCAGATTCTGATTAAGCCCTACCCACAGACTCTGGGCCAGAATTGTGGAAAACAGGCCCTTGTCCTCATCAACATACAGTGATTTTTTTTTCTTTTTGGCAGGTTGTCGACTGTTGGACATTGTGTTTAACCACTTGCCGACCAGCTTATGCAGACATACTGCAGCAGGTTGGCAGCGATGCGCAAAATGCTTTACCTGTACGGCGGCTCGCGCAGGCGGAATTGAGGGTGGGCACGCTCCACGGGTGGGTGGGGCAGACTCGATGTCCACCGGCGATCCACGATCACCTAGTACAGAGGCAGAACATTTGGCAGATAGAAAAGGTGAAAAATCCACCAATGTAGCCCGCCACTTTAACTCTAGACATTATCATTTGTACAGGTACAGATAATTGAAAAGGTTAAAACTCCCCAGAGAGGAGGTGATGTGTTCCGCCTTCTCTGCAAAAGAAAGGTGTTTTGGTTTTCAAATTGCGGAGCAGGATACCAGAGGGGTTGAATTATGAATGGGATGTTACACATTATCATGACTATTAATCTTTTTTCCATATATATAAAAAAATAAAAAACTTTTCCAACTCTGCTCCCCCTCTGTGTCGTGCTCTGCAAGTGAAAATTGTGTAAAAATGCCTTTCTGCCTTTTTTTTCTTGTTCCTTTTCTGTTCCTTATAGGCTTCAATATGTCAGTATGCCTACATGCTATCTTGCTTTTGACCACATGGTTCTTCAAAATTTTTATATAAATTGGTAGCAGTAGACACAGTGGACCTATATATACAGTATCTCACAAAAGTGAGTACACCCCTCACATTTTTGTAAATATTTTATTCAATCTTTTCATGTGACAACACTGAAGAAATGACACTTTGCTACAATGTAAAATAGTGAATGTACAGCTTGTATAAGACCCCTTTCACACTGAGGTGTTTTTCAGGCACTTTGGTGCTAAAAATAGCGCCTGTAAAGCGCCTGAAAAATGGCTCCCCTGCAGTCTCGGTGTGAAAGCTCGAGTGCTTTTACACTGAGGCGATGCACTGGCAGGACATTAAAAAAACTCCTGCAAGCAGCATCTTTGGAGTGGTGAAGGAGCAGTGTATACACCACTCCTCCACTCCTCCTGCCCATTGAAATGAATGGGCAACAATGCCGAATGTCCGGCAAAACGCCGCTGCAGCGGTGCTTTGCAGGTCATTTTAACTATTTTTCGGCTGCTAGCAGGGGTTAAAAGAGGCCCACTAGTGCCCGAAAACCTCTGCAAAAATGACGGTAAAGCAGCGCTAAAAATAGCAAGCTTTACCAAGCGACACTGCCGACACCCCAGTGTGAAAGCAGCCTAACAGTGTAAATTTGTTGTCCCCTCAAAATAACTCAATACACAGCCATTAGTGTCTAAACCACTGTCAACAAAAGTGAGTACACCCCTAAGCCAATATGTCTAAATTGGGCCCAATTAGCCATTTTCCCTCCCCGGTGTCATGTGACTCGTTAGTGTTACAAGCTCTCAGGTGTGAATGGGGAGCAGGTGTGTTAAATTTGGTGTTATCGCTCTTACTCTCTCATACTGATCACTGGAAGTTCACAATGGCACCTCATGGCAAAAAACTCTCTGAGGATCTGAATAAAAGAATTGTTGGCCTAGGCTATAAGAAAATTGCCAAGACCCTGAAACTTAGATGCAGCAGTGTGGCCAAGACCATACAGTGGTTTAACAGGACAGGTTCCACTCAGAACAGGCCTCGCCGTGGTCGACCAAAGAAGTTGAGTGCGCATACTCTGCGTCATATCCAGAGGTTATCTTTGGGAAATAGACATATGAGTGCTGCCAGCATTGCTGCAGAGGTTAAATGGGGTGGGGGTCAGACTGTCAGTGCTCAGACCATATACCCCACACTGCATCAAATTGGTCTGCATGACTGTCGGCCCAGAAGGAAGCCTCTTCTAAAGATGACACACAAGAAAGCCTGCAAACAGTTTGCTGAAGACAAGCAGACTAAGAACATGGATTACTGGAACCATGTCCTGTGGTCTGATGAGACCAAGATAAATGTATTTGGTTCAGATGGTGTCAAGCGTGTGTGGCGCCAACCAGGTGAGGAGTACAAAGACAAGTGTGTCTTGCCTATAGTCAAGCATGGTGGTGGGAGTGTCATGGTCTGGGGCTGCATGAGTGCTGCTGGCAGCTACAGTTCATTGAGGAAACATGAATTCCAACGTGTACTGTGACATACTGAAGCAGAGCATGATCCCCTCCCTTCGGAGACTGGGCCGCAGGTCAGTATTCCAGACTCCAGACTTAAACCCTATTGAGCATCTGTGGGGCATCCTTAAACGGAAGGTGGAGGTGCGCAAGGTCTCTAACATCCACAAGCTCTGTGATGTCATCATGAAGGAGTGGAAGAGGACTCCAGTGGCAACCTGTGAAGCTCTGGTGAACTCCATGCCCAAGAGCGGTAAAGGCAGTGCTGGAAAATAATGGTGGCCACACAAAATATTGACACTTTGGCCCAATTTGGACATTTTCACTTAGGGGTGTACTCACTTCTATTGCCAGCGGTTTAGACATTAATTGCTATGTGTTGAGTTTTTTTGAGGGGTCAGCAAATTTACACTGTTATATAAGCTGTACACTCACTACTTTACATTGTAGCAAAGTGTCATTTCTTCAGTGTTGTCAGATGAAAAGACTTTTGTGAGATACTATATATATATATATATATATATATATATATATATATATATATAAACGATATGGAAGGCATATCTATGTTTTCATTTATTTTTATTAACCTCCCTGGCGGTATGATTATTTCAGATTTTTGATGCTCAAAGTGGTACAATTGTTTTGTGTTTAAAATTTGGTGTTCTATATTGTAGGCATGTAATTCTTGGGATTAACACACTTAAATCTGTCCAAACAAGAGTCTAGTAGACATGCCGGGTATGATAAAGTTTGAAACACAAAATCATAAATTATAATATAATAAATAACTATAAATAATTATAACAAATAATAATATAATAATAATAAAAATTATTCAATAATGTAATCAAATGAAAAACACAGAAATTTGCTCAGTTGCAGAATTGTCACTGTCATTACTTTCAGTGTTTGATGACAAATTTCCCCACAAATCACTATCGCTCAATTCTACAAGTGATTCTAATTTATTATCGCTGTTTTCTAGCTGGTCTAAAACCACTTTTGATGTAAAGGGATGGTTTTGGTTGCTATGGACAATCTCCAGTTTTCAGGCAGAAAGAACAGTATTTATAATATAAAACTGCATGCAGGGCACTGGACAAACCACTAGGGACAAAAGGAATGTGAAATTATTTTATACAGTAATGTAATCTGTAAGATTACAGTGTACTGTATGTATTGTGTGTGTTTCTCTTTTTGAATTTGGCGCCGTTCTCCATCCCCGTGCGTCGCAACGCTCGCAGGGAACGGAGCCCGGTGCTGTGATACATCGAGCAGAGGAGACAGCCCGCACACACAGCAGGAGGACATCGCAGAATCCTGGGAACAAGGTAAGTAACTGTACCAGGATACTGCGATGCGATCCCGAGTGTGGCTCCGGGTTACCGCTTTTGGTACTGAAAATATACCCCGAGCCACACTCGGGATTACCGCCAGGGAGGTTAATATCTTTTCTATATATACAAATGAAATAAAACTTTTTCAACTCTGCTCTGCCTCTGGGCCATGCTCTGCAAGTGAAAATTGTGAAAAAATTCCTTTCCTTTCCACATCTCCTGTTTTTTCTGTTTCCTTTTCTTTTCCTTTTTCTATATGTCAGTATGGAAAGTCAGTAGGGAAACGATTAGGTAGGTATATGTATATTTTTTGTGGGATTCGTTTCATGGGTGGACGCACTCATGACGACACATACTTATTATTTAGGGAGTGTGACTGATATGACATGATGTGTTTGTTTGTCAGCAGGTAGGGAGTAACACGTAAAATACAATGAATTTACTTTAGAAAGCGTTAGACAATAACTATACTATTTAATCTTCTATATTTAGAGGATACTTTCTACACTACATGTTATTGTACATATGTTGGCATACTACCTGACACATTCTCTTCCTCTTTGTGTGTGGGTGTGTTTACCCACATACAAAGATGTTGTTTCTACAATTTTACTATGTGTACAATTGATTTTATTATGTATGTTGAAAAGTTTCTGTTTGTCAATTTTTTGTATTTTGTTAAAACACCTTCTGTGGTTTGTGTGGATCTGGGCTCAGATTCTCCAAACCAAGGGTTAATTGGCATAATTAAGCACCATTTATTTTTCAACTGTGCACATGGTCTTTTATAGTTGCACTTACTGGTGTTTTTTAGATTATGACTAAGCAAACCTTGATTTGTGAAACACGTTAATCTTGACATGCCTGCATAGAGGTCTCATGATGTCTTATTATGTATCTTGATGGATTTTTATCTTCAGTAAAGTAATCAAACCTGCTTTATACCTGGGAGTGCGGTCAACCTTTCTTGAACCATATGGCCTGATATGGTTCTGAGGGGGGTGCATGCTAGTCTTCCCCCTTTCCTGACCTGTCAGGGTGCATGCCCGGGTAAGGGTCTAGCATGGTATTTTAAACGGCCATCACACTGTTTTTAAAAAAAATGCATTGGGTTCCCACTTAAAATTCGTTCCAGTCAGGTGTGTAAAAGAGGCCATTCTATAGAACAAAAAGCTTTAACTGTATCTAGAGATTCCAAAGCACACATATCTGTAATGTATCTAAATAACTGAGCCACAATCTGGGTCCTACAGATAATAATTGGCTATTTCAGTCATTAAGGGTAATAGAAAGCAGAACAGTATGCAGTCTAGTGTAAGTATAAGTAAGTAAGTCTAGTATAAAAAGTACACTCTATAGCATTCTTATCAGGCTTTAAGAGTAGTACAACAGTAGCATCATACATAATCGGTAATGTCCCATCTGCAAAAGCTTCCCCATAGACCTATGTAATATGTGTATATACAGTTTATATATATATATATATATATATATATATATATATATATATATATATATATATGAAGAGAACACCTCTCCAAAGTGCCAGAAACCATCAAATGTGAGCATTTGCCCACTCAAGTCAGTTACGACGACAAACTGCAGTCAGGACAAGACACCAATGAGGACGACGAGCATGCAGAGGAGCTTCCCTGAGAGGGTTTCTAACAGTTTGTGCAGAAATTCTTTGGTTATCCAAACTGATTGTTGCAGCAGCTGTCTGGGTGGCTGGTCTCAGACGATCTTGGAGGTGAAGCTGCAGATGTGATGAGGATGTGGAGGTCCTGGGCTGGTGTGGTTACATGTGGTCTGTGGTTTTGAGGCCAGTTGGATGTACTGCCAAATTCTCTGAAATACCTTTGGAGATGGCTTATGGTAGAGAAATGAACATTCGATTCAAGGGCAACAGCTCTGGTGGACATTCCTGCAGTCAGCATGCCAATTGCACGCTGCCTCAAAATTTGCGACATCTGTGGCATTATACTACACATTTTAGAGTGGCCTTTTATTGTGGCCAGCCTAAGGCACACCTATGCAATAATCAATAATGCTGTCTAATCAGCATCTTGATATGCCACACCTGTGAGGTAGATGGGTTATCTCGGCAAAGTAGAAGTGCTCACTAACACAGATTTAGACAGATTTGTGAACAATATTTGAGAGAAATAGGCCTTTTGTGTACATACAACAAGTCGTAGATCTTTGAGTTCCGCTCACAATAAATAGGGGCAAACACAAAAGTGTTGTGTTTATAATTTTGCTCAGTTATATTAACATGCAAAAGTTTTAGGCAGTTGTGAAAAAATGCTGTGAATTAAGAATGAATAGAAGTGTTAATAGTTAACAAAATGGAAAGTAAATGAACAGAAAAGAAATTCAAATCAAATCAATATTTAGTGTATTTAGTGTGACCACTCTTTGCTTTCAAAACAGCAAGAATTCTTAACTTCTTCCAGATACACTTGCACACAGTTTTTGATGGAACTCGGCAGTTAGGTTGTTCCAAACATCTTGGAGAACTAATCACAGATCTTCTGTGGATGTAGGCTGCTTCAAACCCTTCTGTCTCTTCCTGTAATTCCAGATAGACTTGATGATGTTGAGATCAGGGCTCTTTGGGAGCCAAACTATTAATTACTTCCAGGACTACTTGTTCTTCTTTATGCTGAAAATAGTTCTTATCGGCATTGGCTCCATGTTTAGGGTTGTTGTCCTGCTGCAGAATACATTTGGGGATAATCACATGCCTCCCTGATGGTATGGCATGATGGATAAATAAATATCTGCCTGTATTTCTCAGTATTGAGGACACCATTAATTATGACCAAATCTCCAACTCCAGAAATGCAGCCCCAAAATTGCAAAGAACCTCTACCATGCTTCTCTGTTGCCTGCAGATAGGTATTATTGTACCACTCACCAGCCCTTCTCAAACAAGCTGCCTTTTGCTACAGCTAAATATTAAAAATTCTGACTCATCAGTCCAGAGACCCTGCTGATATTTTTATGTGTTTTTATGCGCCCCAGTTTACACCCTACATTTTCATGCATAGTTGAGTCACCTTAGCCTTGTCTCCCTGTCAGAGGAAGTTTGTGCTGATAATCAGCACATTGATTATCAGCACAGCCCCCATCAAAAGGTTCCTGTCACGGAACGCCCCCACACTCCGCTTGAGTGCTTCCGTCATATACCGCTTCCTAAGTTCTGGAACACGAGTCCAATGGATCTGGCTATAGGAACCCCAAGAACTAGACAACACCAGTCTTGGAGTACATCAGAACTACCTTTATTTTGAGATCTCACAGACCTTTATACAGCAGGGATGACTCAAAGCTAACCTAATTAACATGACCTAATTTACTACAAAATGTACCCAGACCAGATGACAGTCTTGTGGGCACCGAGCTTCACATATTAATACAATTAACAATACAAACAACAATCTCCCCCCTCCTCAGCCTAGACCATTCGTCTATTAGCCAGGGCTGGTGGCTAATGTGATCAGCTCTCTCAATTAACATAAACACATGTTGATAACACCAACATCTCCTCACAGGATGTGTCCCAGCAGAATGAATCAGTCTTATCAGCAGGGGGCTGCTGGAGGAATCCCCCCTCCCTCTTCAGGGACACAAATATACAGTAAGGAGTCCCCATACAATATATACATGACTGAGTCCGATTAATACAGTTCAGACTGGATTTCTCATTCACCTCAAATGCTAGGGCCCATAATCGGTGGGCAACAGGCCTGCACACAGTCCTCTCCAACAGCCTCCGCTCTGGCCATGCCCGTGACATTTCTCCCCTTTCGGCAGGAGACTAACACAGGAGGAGACCCCAGATGGGTTGACTCCGAAGTTAGTCCACAGCTCCAGTCCTCTACTGCCTGTACCCACACAGTACCCCAAACAAATTATTCCAAACAGTGCATTACTCACCCAGCCATCCTCTGCCTCTCTCAGAGAACATATCTGCCGCTGGGGAGAGGCTCGGACTGGCCCTTCTCCCTGGAATCCTTTCTGCCGCTGGAGAGAAGACAGGGGGACTGGGCTCACTCCATCCTGCTGTTGGGGATCTGGGCCGACTGCCCAGCATCCCTGGGGTATACAGGTGGGGACTGAAGCCCCATCAACCGACACCAGATCAAGCTGCAGTTGTGAGGTGATGACTGCATTCTCTCCTTGGATCCTGATCTGCAGCTCGCGATAGACTGCCACCTCCTCACCTTGGGCCTCCACAATTGCTGCAGGTGTGGGGCAGAGGTCTTGGACCGTCTGTCCGGTTGCCAGCACTTCTGCTGGGGGTTTGCCAGGTGGTTCCTCCTCTACAGAAACGTCTATTAAATCCCCAGTCTCTGGAAGTGGTAAAAGTGTGGGACAGAGGTCTTGGACCCTCTGTTCAGTTACCAGATCTTCAGCTGGAGAAGTTTGTTTTAACTCCATAGATGCTGCTGGCAGAAAATCACATGTCCCTGTCAGTGTTGTGGGAGAAAGGCCGACTACCTCTTCTCTCAGGAAGGCCGAAGCCACTGTTGGTGCTGGGCAGAACACAGTGAACTTTGGCCCTGATAGCAGCTCTTCTGCTGGAGGCTCATCAGGTTGTTCTTCCTCAGCAGAAAAGTCTATCAAATCCCATGTCTCTGCAACTGATGTCTGGGAATAGAGGTTCACCATCTCCTGTCCATGGAACCCAGAAGATGTTATCATTTCTGGACAGAGGTTAGCAGAGCTCTGCCCTGTTGTCAGCACTTCAGGTTTGGGGACGGCAATCTCCGGATTTTCCACTGCCGATTCTCTGGCATGCTGCTGAACTTGTTCTAGCAGTTTCCTGTATGCCCTTTCCAGATGCTGTTCCTTCCTTAGCAAATGGTCCAGATCAGGTTTGAGCTCTGAGACCCCTGCAAGACCGAGCATAGACTCTCTATAGTCTCTCATGTCCTCAAGGTCAGGTTCCCCCTCATCGCCAAACATAAAAAGATCTGTAAGGTTCTCCCACAGCAATCCAGGGCCGCCAAAGTCATATCCCTCCGGAGAGCATTCTGTTGTCTCCCCTAAATATCCCTCCTCTGCGTGTCATTGCAGAGCCCGATAACGATTGTCCAGCTCTATCTCCTGCTGGACCAACCTGTCCAACTCAGTCACCCATTGCTCCTGGGGCTGCTCTCCCAGGAATGCCATCCGCAATGCCCGTTGGTCACTGGCCCGTTGCTCTTGGGTTGGAAAGCACTTGCCCTGTTTTATACCAGCGAGACGGAGGGCTGCAATCCAGAGCTCCACCCGAATCAGCTGCCTGAGCTCCAGGTATTCATCCTCAGACACAGTCCTGGTGTACGTTGAAAGGATGATCCGCAGCAGCCCCGGGAATTCTGATGCCAGGTCCATATCTCCGCTGGGGTGACTGAAGTCTGCTATGCTGATCTTGGATCCAGTTGGAGGTTTGGATGTCCCAGACTTCAGACTTCAGGAAGCTTTCCCACTGCTTGCCACCAATGTCACGGAACGCCCCCACACTCCGCTTGAGTGCTTCCGTCATATACCGCTTCCTAAGTTCTGGAACACGAGTCCAATGGATCTGGCTATAGGAACCCCAAGAACTAGACAACACCAGTCTTGGAGTACATCAGAACTACCTTTATTTTGAGATCTCACAGACCTTTATACAGCAGGGATGACTCAAAGCTAACCTAATTAACATGACCTAATTTACTACAAAATGTACCCAGACCAGATGACAGTCTTGTGGGCACCGAGCTTCACATATTAATACAATTAACAATACAAACAACAATCTCCCCCCTCCTCAGCCTAGACCATTCGTCTATTAGCCAGGGCTGGTGGCTAATGTGATCAGCTCTCTCAATTAACATAAACACATGTTGATAACACCAGCATCTCCTCACAGGATGTGTCCCAGCAGAATGAATCAGTCTTATCAGCAGGGGGCTGCTGGAGGAATACCCCCTCCCTCTTCAGGGACACAAATATACAGTAAGGAGTCCCCATACAATATATACATGACTGAGTCCGATTAATACAGTTCAGACTGGATTTCTCATTCACCTCAAATGCTAGGGCCCATAATCGGTGGGCAACAGGCTTGCACACAGTCCTCTCCAACAGCCTCCGCTCTGGCCATGCCCGTGACAGTTCCCATCAGCTGCCAAGCAATGCCCATCACCTGACAGCCTGTCCCCCTCTATAAAGCCTGTCAGTGCCCATGAAAGTGCAGATCAGTGCCCACAACAGTGCCCAAAAAAGTGCCAATCAGTACCCCATCAGTAATGCCTGTCAGTGCCCCATCAAAGTGCCAATCAGTGCCACTTAGTAAAGCCTGTCAGGAGCTCCTCAACAGTGCTGCCTATCCAGTGCCAACTATTAGTGCCCATCAGTGCCACCTATCAGTGCTCATCAGTGCCGCCTATCAGTGCCATCAGTGCCGTCTATCAGTGCCCTCAGTTCTGCCTATCAGTATCTCCTATCAGTGCCCATCATTTTTTTGTTTTTAAAATTGTAGCTCTTTTTTTGCTTATAGCACAAAAATTAAAACCCACAGAGCTGATCAAATACCACCAAAAGAAAGCGCTATTTGTGGGAAGGAAATAAACATTTTGTTTGGGTACAGTGTTGCATGACGGTGCAATTGTCATTCAAAGTCCGACAGAACTGAAAGCTAAAAATTGTCCCTGGCAGGAAGGGAGTAAAGTACCTGTTATTGAAGTGGTTAATGCAGGGATGCACGGTATGCCTTCAGCTGCCATTGTGCTCTTGCTGGGCATCTTGTGCATCGCTGTGCCTTTTAAGGAGTGAGCTCCCTCCAGGCAAACCTGCCTCTAATGTATCCACTGCTACATGTGCTCCAACTTGGGAGACTCTGAAAATTCTAGAGCTAGGACCAGAGCATGCTTATGCATATATTTGCAAATGTGTGCTACCAAAAGTCCTCTTTTTTTAATGTCAATTGTTAGACAGGGTCAATTTGGGTTATTTGCAGACTAGCTGTTAGTGTGTCGGGCAATTTTTGTTTGTGATAATATGAAACATTTTTGAATTGTGAAGGTAAAACATAGAAAACAACAATAAGAAAAACTTACATATAATTCCAAAAGTCCAAAATCTCAAAACATAAATTTTTCTTGAACTCTATGCAATTCTTCATAACTCCCCCACCACTGGCCATGTGGCCTCTACGATAAAGGCAAGTAGGACTGATGTTCAGGAAAATCCAGTCAATTGCTCTACCTGAATACCGGTCTTCAATTCCAGCAAAGACTTGTGAATAGATTAAATAGAGTGGTAAATACTTGCAAAGACTCCAAAAGAACAGTATGTTTTTACCACATAATTTACAGTATTTTCGATACTGTCATTGAAATACAAAAGTTAAAAAAATGAATTTTTTAGGTCTGTTTGGAGGCTTGAACTCACAAAAGCTAATTTCTCTCATGTTTATGGCAATGGAAATAATACATATCCTTTCTCTACACTGAGATCAGATACTGAAAAAACAGTTATAAGAAAAATAGACAGATTCTTCAAAGACTCTGGTTTGTGTCTATAAAAATGAATATGTTATTAGCTTTGTTGATTCACCATTAATAAAAATGGTATCTAGTTGCCATGAGGTTTCCATGTCTCAGATACTTTTTTACCCAGACCCTGCATGTAAATGAGAAGGCAGTCCTTTGAATTTTACAGAAAGCACTTATGCTGTATTGATAAATGAAACCTGGAAAACACTGTCTGTGACTCAAGCTGGCAGTAAAGAGGACTTGTTATTATGGTATCATGCAGATGTGCAAGTTACTAAATAGTTTTCAAGTTCTAATTCATTTTTCAAATTTCTTACCTTATTTATATAGAAGTTTCATACAGTATGTAAGGTTACAGAGATTATTAATATAATCTGGTTGTGTTGCATATTTGTAGGTAAAATACATATGTTGACATAAAGGGGGTTATTTAATAAAACTGCATGATGCAAAATCTGGTGCAGCTCTGCAATGAAACCAATCGGCTTCACGTTTTTATTGTCAAAGCTTAATTAAACAAGCTGAAGTTAGAAGATGATTGGCACAAGATTCTGAGTCCACCAGTTTTAGTAAATCTCCCTCAAAGTCTGCAAGACACCCCTTTGTGCATTTAGTAGTACTTAGTGCTAGTTATAATTCTTACAGTAGATGCAGTAAACCATAGTAGAAAATCAATATCCAATATCTACAGGTCTGACAACAGCATAGTTGCACTTAAGAGTTGGCACTTAAGTATAAAATTCTGTTTTGTTTTAACATCCATAAACTCTCTCAATCTACACAAAACCTACATTATATTTGTATAACGATTATCTATACCTGGACGCCCTAACAAGTTCTGAAAATAAAAATGAATTAATACCTGAAATATGGAGCCTTCAGCCTTACAATTATAGTCACCATAGGCTATTTAAACTTTTAAAGTTTTTTTTCAAAAACAGATACAAGTTAAAAACACTTGCCAGTATTGATAATTAAATCTGGGACATTTCTGATTTTCTGATGTTTAAATATTGCCTACAGGTTTGCATACAGATCTGATCACAGATGAGTGATCAATGCACTCATCTCTTGTAATGTCTAAAGAAATAAATTTTTATTTTTATATACCTTTTTCATTTTTCTTCTTGATTTTATTAAATTTTTATACATTATGTCTAGTGAAAATTGACTCCCAGTGTTATAAATTTACTAAATCTTAGATTTGAAAGCACTGAAAAAAATCTGGGATAACAGGGACATTTGGAATAAACTGTTCAAATAATACAAAATGAAAAATTGGATGGATTGGATGGATACTTGACAAAAATAATTAATAATCACATCTCACGCCTTCATAAATAACCACTTAGTCTAATCTATATATTCAAAAAATATTACCATGGCATCTAAAGCTTAAAGTGTTTGGCTCTACTTCATAACTTTCTTACAACCTGTCTTTATTTGTATTTTTACCTACTTTACATATGTCTTCATATTTATACAGTAAAGGTGAAAAGCTTTCCTGGGAGATTTTGGTTGAAAATTACAGAGGAATTGTTTCCAAACTACAGTGACATAGTTTAGTGTTTGTATCCCAGTGAGTTCTGTAAATTGCCTGCATATGTTTCAACCCAACCTTTTGACAAAATATGATTTTCTTACTATTGTATTTCAATTCTAAAGCGTTATGTTTTAATAGTGACCCCTTTTCCAAAAATCTTTTAGATTATGAAGCCAAAAAAAAATCTTTTTTTTTTGAATTAGGTAATGCCAGAACTGTTTCAATTAATTATTTTAATAATAATAATAATATAAATAATCATAATAATATTAGTAAAGCAACTAAAGGCATAAAGTGAAGAAAAGTAGAGGTTTGCCCACAGACTTTACATGTTCTTAACTGTGCCTCAGAATCTGCAGATATCTACAGATATCAAGAATGTTGTAATCTGTAAATGTTAATGTTCTTCATAAATAACCACTGCAGATATCAAGAATGCTGTAATCTGTAAATGTTAATGTTCTCTAAAAAGGGTGGCCTCCCAGGCCAATACGAAGGAATGGAAGGTAAAGTGGTGAAATGGTCTCCGAAATTCCCCAGGAAGTGTTGAAGTTAAGCTCCATGCCATTTTGAGGATTTCACATCCCACTTGAACACATTAGAAGGTATAGGCAAATTCAAGTAATTTTTCAGTATAACATAGATATGATTGCTTGTTTGTAGTGAACAGTTTTTGTTTTTTTTTCACTTCAACTCAATTCATGTTTTATCAAAATAGGGGAGAGAGGGGAGAATTGCTAAAACTGGTACAATCAGAATCTTGTGCAGCTGTGCATGGTAGCCAATTAGCTTTTAACCACTTGCTGACCGCTGCACGCCGATATATGTCGGCACAATGGCAGCGGTGGGCAAATGGGCGTACCTATACATTCCATTTAAGAGGCAGGGATAGCAGGCACACGCGCGCCAGCCACATACAGCGTGACCGTGCCCGCGGGACCGGCAGACTCGATTTCCGCCAGTATCCCGGCAATCATGTCATGGAGCCGCAGAACAGGGAAGTACCTATGTAAACAAGGCATTTCCCCATTCTGCCTTGTGTCATGACAGAGATCACTGCTCTCTGTCCTCAAGAGCAGTGATCGCTGTCATGTGACTTGTAGCCCACCCCCCACAGTTAGAATCACTCCCTAGGACACACTTAACCCATTCATCGCCCCCTAGTGGTTAACCTCTTCACTGCCAGTGTCATTTACACAGTAATCAGTGCATTTTTATAGCACTGATCGCTGTATAAAGACAATGGTCCCAAAATTGTGTCAAAAGTGTCCAATGTGTCTGCTATAATGTCGCAGCCCTGATAAAAATTGCAGATCGCCGTCATTACTAATAAAAAAAAATAAATAAATAAAAATGCCATTAAAATATCCCCTATTTTGTAGAAGCTATAACTTTTGCACAACCAATATACGCTTATTGCAATTTTTTTTACCAAAAATATGTAGAAGAATACATATCGGCCTAACCTGAGGAAAAAAATAGTTTTTTTATATGTTTTTGGGGGATATTCATTATAGAAAAAAAAATAATGCGTTTTTTTCCAAAATTGTTGCTCTTTTTTGCTTATAGCGCAAAAAATAAAAACCGCAGAGGTGATCAAATACCATCAAAAGAAAGCTCTATTGGTGGGAAAAAAATTACGTCAATTTTGTTTGGGTGCAACATCGCATGACCGCGCAATTGTCTGTTAAAGCGACGCAGTGCCAAATTGCAAAAAGTGCTCTGGTCAGGAAGGGGGTAAAATCTTCCGGGGCTGAAGCAGTTAACTTTGTGCAAGCTGGACCCCAGCAGATTTATACATCAGCTTTAGAGTTGGACAGGTGCCCCTGGTTTTTTGCTGTTTGTGACCCCCAGGGCCTTTTATACTTGGGCTTGTCCATCCTTTACTACCCTGGAACTCATACTTACATCTTCTGCAGTCTCTTTTATATATACTATTACAATTCTATATACAGATTTGCCATGAGGAATATGCCAATATTGAGATATACTTTTACATTGGTCCTTTTTTGTTTCATCATCGCTAAAGTACTCATCATACTCCCTGAAAAAGTCTGATGAAGTTGACATGTGCTTGGGTAGTGTACTGTGACCAGGAACTTTGCAGATTTCTCTGAATTGATTAATTCTTTGAAGTATTGCTTTAATTTGATATTGTGGTTCTATGGAATCTTTTTAATATTTGTATCTAATACAATCTATGTATTTTATCTTATAATTTATACATTTTTGGTCTTTATGGGAAGCTTTAAAAAATCCCATCCATTTTTGAACCTTTTGTACTATACTTGTTTAGATATGTAGCATGCATCTAACTTGGATATATGGTACAGACATATGTTGACAGCTTCTAACATCAGCTTGTTCAATTAAGTTTTGAAATTGAAACCTAGAAGCTGATTGGTTTCTATGCAGAGCTGTGCCAGATTTTGCACCATGCAGTTTTAGTAAATAACCCCCCTATGTCATATAGAATAGAAATATAGAACTAGGTGTTAAGTATGTCTTAAAAAAATCCAAAATAAGCACCACATTAGTTTTATTCTTTTTATAAAGTGGGGTGTTATTTCAGTTTTTTTTTAACACACACACACATATATATATATATACATATATATTACAATAGAGCACTGGTAATTTAAAAGCTGCATGTTGGAATAATTATTTTCATGGATGGTTGAATATGGACAATTGTAGTTAGTAGAGTGGACATATAAATGTAAAACTTCACAGTACTATACCCTTAGAAACTTTTAAAACAAAGTACTCTGACTATATGTTGATATATTTTCTTTATAAACAAACTTGTGTGCCAGTCAATGCAAAGGACGCAATTTGCACTGTTATTCACACATGAAAAAACTGAGGAAATGTGTTAGATTTCAGCATTTACCTCTAAACCAATATATTTATTTAAGCAATAAAAATAAAGTGGTACCCACAATAAATCGTATTACTTAATTTTGTCTATCATGAGGAAGGGTTAGAAATCTTTCTAGCAGGAACACACATATTAATAAAAAGCGTATAGAGTTTCTTGACCTTACCCAATCTTCTAAAATTTGACTTTTATTGACTGCCTTTGACTTCATGCAAGAGATTCTGTATAGTATAGTGTAAGGATAGATATTACCATTAAGGGCCGGTTCACACCAGAATTAGGTGCAGGAAAGACACACTCAATACACCTTAGAGATGTGTTGTGGGTGCCAATACAATGTTAACATCACGCAAATGCAGATTGCAAATGTAGTGCATTTGCGGGCACCAGATTGCATGGTATCTTAGTACCATGTGATTTTGTGTGGTGAGTTTCCAAAAGTAATACATGCACAACGTTTTGTGTGTTCTGGTGCAATTTACATCCCATTCAAGTGATTGGGCTGCAAATTGCACTGCAGAAGGATACACAGTATCACACAGAAATGCAGATCATGTTCATGTGAAATTCTGGTGTAAACCAACCCTAAAAGAAGAATAAACAATTGTCCAGTCAAAGAAAACCTAATTCCTGATAACTGATACAGTTGTGTGAATGTAGTGAATAAGTGTATGTGATTAAAAAAAAGATTTTTTGTGTATGACTGTAAGTAATTACATCATTCATTTAAGAGAACAATGGTAGTTTCAAGATCCAAGGAGATGGTTGTGGGGAATTAAACTAGGCATGTGGGCTAAGTTGGCAAGGGGTAGGGTGATTTTAGTCAAATTAATTGTTTTGTGAAATTACTGATTTTGGCAAAGCAGACATTCTAAATTTCATTTACTGAATTCCTAAAGCAAATTTTTGTGTATTTAAATGCTTTTTGTGTACTGATGCCTTAAATGTTTTATTTTACTTTTTCAGGGTCTGTTTACTTATAAAAGTAATAATCAAAGTAATAATTGAAACTTTTTGGAACAAGAACCCAACAAGGTAGTTCAAATAAACTTCTGTAACACTTCCCTAACAAATCCATTTAAAGCACAATGCACTTTAAAGTGCGTGTCTCTACGTAGGAGATTCACCCGCTACCTTCTATACTATTTGACCTGGCAAGCATTGTCTCAGGTACAGAAAGTGATAAGAAATACAAAATTTTTGAGTTGTCAAAGGAAGAGGAGGTTTGTTTAATCCCCTCTGGGAAAAGAAGTAAAGGTTAATCTCACTGGCATGACACATGCAAATAAAAAAAACGACAATGATCTAACTCATCAGCTACATTATCCAAAACTATATCTAGTCTTCTATCAAAAAAGCATAGTTCTATCGGTGATAGCACGTACTAATATAGAGGCAGCAAACTAGGCTCAAACCATAATACTGTCATTACGATCTTTTACAGATGGGATGAAAATCTTATGCTGAAATGAGGTATCTGGCTTTCCCTAAATAAGACTTTTCATCCAAACCAAAAAGTTATATTTTGTCTGATCAATCCAAAAAAACATTCTTCCAGTAGCCTTCTGACTTATACATGTGGTCATTAGCAAACTGTAGATAAATAACAATGTTCTTTTTTGGATAGTAATGGTTTCCTCCTCGCAACCCTGCCATGCACGGCATTGTTGTTTACTTTTCTTCTACTGGTAGACTTATGAACACTGATATTTGCCAAAAAAAAGGTCATGTATTTACCTAGATATTAGTTTGGGGTTCTTTTAGATCTCTTGGACCACACCTGCAGAGAGTGACCTGGACCAGTGAAGTCCAAACTCTTTAGAAATAATTTCTTTAGAAATAGTTTTTCCATTCTGGTGAGCATCAAAAACAGTTTTTTTTTAGCCAAAATACATTTCCCCAAAATGTTGCTGTTAAGAACAGACTAGAGTATAGTATAGTGAAGACCTAGATTTGCTCTGTAAATAACAAGACCTGCTACACATGCCTGGTTATGATCTCATTATTTGAAACACCTGACTCTAAACTGGCCACAGTTTTTTTGTATTCAGCCAGT
This sequence comes from Aquarana catesbeiana, assembly GCF_042186555.1. NCBI lineage: Eukaryota > Metazoa > Chordata > Amphibia > Anura > Ranidae > Aquarana > Aquarana catesbeiana. The sequence goes on along the minus strand of NC_133326.1, from coordinate 399,095,293 downwards.
GGACTGAAAGAAGAAAAAAACAACAGATCCCCCATCTGCATAAACAAGGGGGGAAGAGTAATATCCTTTACAAGGGGCATGGTATTCTGACAGCAGGACAGCTTCAACCAATTGGCTGCAACCATTGATCAACAAAAGTTTTCAATTTTGTCCCTTCAATAGAAGGCAATCAAATTATTGACATCTGTTCTGTAGGAATGGCCACACACTGATCGAAACTTAGTTGGTCCCTGCTGAATCAGCTAAATTTTCGTCTGTCTTTGACCAGCTCTACAGAGTAATAGGCTGTAAAGCTGTCTAAGCAGAAGAAGGTGATTGTGACTGACTTTAAAGGCCTTTAATCAATTAGAGAAAAAGCTAGGCACAAACTAAACAAAAAAATTAGTGTTTGGAAACTGAAATTCACACTAGAGCATGTGTGGATTAGTGATGAGTAAACTGGGCAAAACTTGTTTCACTGGACTTTTGATGAACCCAACGTGAAGATATGAAACACCAAACATAGCTCTAAACCCAAATTAAGTTTTTTTTGTAAGGTTAATTTGCAAGCTTTTGTTTGATGAAGGGCATGGGTAGCTGGTCACTGCCATTGGGGACCAATGCCAAAAAAATAAAAATTAAAACTACACTTTAGCTGAGGGTCTATTATTATATCATAAAAGGCAATATTTAGGATGTCATTTTTTTTTTTTAATACAAAGTTTTTATTGAAAAAATAAAAGCATGAGCAATAAGCGTCATATACAGAGAATCAGAAAAACATAAATCGTGTAACAAAGTGTAATGACAGTGATAATAAGGCACATTTATCCAGGTTAGGTGATCTGCTTACTGACTGGGATCATTGTGGTCCGCTTACATATATGTTGTTACATCTATTGGACTTCATGGGGAGACTGCCTACTAAGAGGAATCTTAAGGCTAGCTAAGGATGTTTTAGGCCTTGCCATGTTACAGTGACACTTCTGCATCAGAGATAACAGATAAAATATGAACAAACCATAAGAAAAGGATGTCATATTGTGACAACATGTAGTTGGACCCATGATGAGCTGATGTCATTAGTGCCAGACCTTACAAATGCGCTTCTGGAAGAATGGTCAAACATTCCCATAGACACACTCCCAAACCTTGTGCACAGCCTTCCCAGAAGAGTCAAAACTTGTATAGCTGCAAAGGGTGGGCCAACTCAATTATGAACCCTACAGACTAAGACTGGGTTGCCATTAAAGTTCATGTGCATGTAAAGGCAGGCGTCCCAATACTTTTGGTAGTATAGTATATCTATATACTGTCTTATTTATTTATTCACCATTTTATTACTAATTATCTGTATGTATATAAACAATTTTGTGGTTTTGCGCATGTTTAAATGTTGTGAAAAATATACATATTTAGCATTAGGAGAATTAGCACTGCCCTTATTAACTATCTGTATGTGTATATTGTATATCAGAGTATAGGGTGAACTGCTTTTTCTCAGTTTTTATAGGCTGAAAGAGCAGTTTATTTACTAGTTCTGAATATTAACATACAATCCACAAACAGTGTAGGAAACAGTTTTATTCAAAAAACTGCTTCTGGAAACGTTTTATTAAACCTACCTAAGGAGATCTGAAAAATCAAAGTATGTTTGAAGTATCCTCTTTTTTTTGAAGAAGCCAGTTGCTTGATGCAATGGTTGAGGTTACAAAGGTATCTGAGGTTCATTCCTAATCATTTATGAGGATTGTATCATACTCATGCATAACTACATAAATATTGACCTCTAGGTTCTGAGGGCCATCTATATTCCTGCTTAAAGCCCACTGGCTATAGTTTACAGCAAACAGCTAACAGCAAACTATATAAGTATTTTTCTCCTTCACAATATCCCCAATATCACCCTCATACATTTTACAACATTATTTCTAGTATCTAAATACCCAAATTATCCCCCTACAGAATTGGCCTCAATAAATACAGATATAACTGGATCAATTGACTAAAGCTGTTAAAAATCTCCCATTCATAAATCACCTGGCCCGGATGGCTAGCTTATTCATATCATAAACAATTCCTGCCTTTATAATAGTTTTCCCTAAGCCTGGAAAGAATACAGCCTCGGCAGCTAACTATAGGCTAACTGCCTTATTTCATTCAGATTACAAATCTTCATATTTTAGCTGTCGATAGATATCAATTAGCATTTGTGCACCCTAGACAAGCTGGAGATAACACTAGATGGACAATCGATCTTATTGATGTAAATTAAACTGGCACCCCATCCTGCTTCTAAGCTTAGATGCTCGGAAAACCTTTGATAGGTTAGGGTGGCCCTATACGTTCTCCACCTTGCAACACCCAGGTTTTGAAGGCCCTTTTCCAAGACTATCCAAACACTATATTCCACCCCCTCAACACACCCCCTCAGTGGAACATGGCAGGTTTGTTCACTCTCTCTACTGTTTATCCTTTCCTCAAACCCTTGGCAGAAGTTTTCCCAAACAAACACCAATATACAGTGCCTTGAAAAAGTATTCATACCACTTGAAATTTTCCACATTTTGTCATGTTACATCTAAAAATGTAAATGTATTTTATTGGGATTTTATGTGATGGACCAACACAAAGTGGTGGCACATAATTGTGAAGTGGAAGGAAAATGATAAATGCTTTTCAAAATGTTTTACAAATAAATATGTGAAAAGTGTGACGTTCATTTATATTTAGCCCCCCTGAGTCAATACTGTGTAGAACCACCTTTTGCTGCAATTAAAGCTGCAAGTCTTTTTGTGGATGTCTCTACCAGCTTTGCACATCTAGAGCGTGACATTTGCCCATTCTTTATTCAAAATAGCTCAAGCACTGTTAGATTGAACAGAGAGCCTCTGTGAACAGCAATTTTCAAGTCTTGTCACAGATTCTCAATTGGATTTAGGTCTGGAATTTGACTGGGCCGTTCTAACATATGAATATGCTTTTATTTAAACCATTCCATTGTAGCTCTGGCTGTATGTTTAGGGTTGTTGTCTTTTGAAGACTCTAACAGGTTTTCTTCTAAGATTGCCCTGTATTTGGCTCCATACATCTTCCCATCAACTCTGACCAGCTTCCCTGTGCCTGCTGAGGAAAAGCATCCCCACAACATGATGCTGCCACCACCATGTTTCACGGTGGGGATGGTGTGTTCAGGGTGATGTGCAGTGTTAGTTTTCTGCCACACATAGCATTTTGCTTTTAGGCAAAAAAGTTCAATTTTGGTCTCATATGACCAGAGCACCGTCTTCCACATGTTTGCTGTGTCCCCCACATGGCTTCTCGCAAACTGCAAACAGGACTTCTTAAGACTTTCTTTCAACAATGGCTTTCTTCTTGTCACTCTTCCATAAAGGCCAGATTTGTGGAATTTTGTGGAATGCACGACTAATAGTTGTCCTGTGGACAGATTCTCCCACCTGAGCTGTGGATCAATGCAGTTCCTCCATGTTACCATGGGCCTCTTGGCTGCTTCTCTGAATAATGCTCTCCTTGCCCAGCCTGTCAGTTTTTAGGTGGATGACCATGTCTTGGTAGGTTTGCAGTTGAGCCATACATATTTACATAGTTACATAGCTGGTAAGGTTGAAAAAAGTCAAACCTGTGTGTGTGCGCTTTTATATCAATATTACATTGTATATCCCTATATGTTGAGGTCGTTTAGGTGCCTATCTAATAGTTTTTGGAAATTATCTCTGATCCCTGTGGAAACCACTGCTTGTGGAAAAGAATTCCACATTCTTTCCGCTCTTACCGTAAAGAACCCTCTATGCAGTTTCCAGTTAAATCGCTTTTCCTCTAATTTTAGTGAATGGCCACGAGTCTTTTTAAATGCCCTTTTGTGGAAAAGTTTCATCCCTATTGTGGGGTCACAAGTATGGTATTTGTATATTGAAATCATATCCCCTCTCAAGTGTCTCTTCTCCAGAGAGAGTAAGTTAAGTGTTTGTAATCTTTCCTCATAACTAATATCCTCCAGTCCCTTTATTAGCTTTGTTGCCCTTCTCTGTACTCGCTCCATTTCCAGTACATCCTGCCTGAGGACTGGAGCCAAGAACTGGATGGCATAGTCCAGGTGTGGCCGGACCAGAGCCTTGTAGAATGGGAAAATTATAGTTTTATCTCTGGAGTTAATTCCCTTTTTAATGCATGCCAATATTCTATTGACTTTGCTTGCAGCAGCTTAGCACTGCATGTTGTTGCTGAGCCTATCATCTAGTAGGAACCCCAGGTCCTTTTCCATCCTAGATTCCCCCAGAGGTTCTCCCCCTAGTGAGTTGATTGCATTCATGTTTTTGCCACCCAAATGCATTATTTTACATTTTCCTACATTGAACCTCATTTGCCATGTAGCTGCCCACCCCATTCATTTGTTCAGATCTTCTTGCAAGGTTTCCACATCCTGCGGAGAAGCTATTGTCCTGCTTAGCTTGTATTGTCCGCAAATACTGAGATCGAGCTGTTTATCCCATCCTCCAGATCATTTATAAATAAATTAAATAGGATTGGTTCCAGGACAAAACCCTGAGGGACCCCCACTTTCCACATTGGACCATTCCGAGCACTCCCCATTTATCACTACCCTCTGAACTCGCCCTTCTAGCCAGTTTTCAATCCAGGTACTCACCTTTTGGTCCATGCCAACAAACCTTAGTTTGTATAGTAAACATTTGTGGGGAACTTTATCAAATGCCTTTGCAAAATCCAAATACACTACGTCTACCGGCCTTCCTTCATCTAGATGGCAGATCACCTCCTCATAGAGGGTTAATAGATTTGTTTGGCAAGAATGATTTTTCATGAATCCATGATGAATACTGCTAATGATACCATTTTCATTACTAAAATCTTGTATGTAGCCCCTTATTATCCCTTCCAAGAGATTCCATACTATTGATGTTAGGCTAACTAATCTGTAGTTAACAGGGATATATCTTGGTCCTTTTTTAAAGATTGGTGCTACACTGGTATGGTACCAGATGATTGGAGAAAAGCCAGTCAGTAGATTGTTCGTAAAAATTAGGAACAACGGTTTGGCAATTACTTGACTGAGCTCCTTAAGGACCCTCGGGTGCAAACCATCTTATTTATGTTACGTTTTTCAAGTCTGTTTCTGATGTTATCCTCTGTTAACCATGGGGGTGCTTCCTGTGATATGTCATGAGGATAAACGTTGCAGTTTTGGTTACTGAAGCCCTCTGTTTCCCCCGTGAAGACAGGAGAAGAATGCATTCAAAACTTTTGCCATCTCGCCATCCATTGTAACCAGAATCACTTCATCATTCTTTATGGGGCCAATATGATCTGTCCTCCCTCTTTTACTATTTATGTACTTAAATAATTTTTTGGGATTTTTCTTACTCTCCTCCACTATGTGCATTTCATGTTCTATCTTATCCATCCTGATTACACCCTTACATTTCTTATTGCATTCTTTCTGCAGTTGGAATGCTGATGAAGATCCCCCAGCCTTGCATTTTTTGAAGGCCTTCTCCTTTGCTTTTATATGAATTTTTACGTTGGCGTTAAGTCACCCAGGGCTTTTATTAGCTCTTTTGAATTTATTACCCTTTGGAATGCACTGGCTAATACCCTTATTTAATATGCTCCTTTTTCCTCTGTGTTCTTTGTTCCCAGGATTTTATCCCATTTAGTATCTTCTAACAGGGAACATAGTTTCTGGAAGTTGGGTCTTTTAAAATTCAGTGTCCTTGTATTCCCGTTATGTTTCCTATTTGTGTGATTTATGCTGAAACAAATTGACCTGTGATCGCTGTTTTCCTAAGTTGCCCCGTATTTCTACATCTGCGATCAAGTCTGTATTGTTAGTAATCAGTAGGTCTAGTAACGCATTGTTTCTTGTTGGTGTATTTACCATGTGACCCTTAGATGAATGCGCGGTTCCTTCCGCCCAGTCTATGTCTGGATAATGAAAATCCCCCATTATAATGACACTTCCTATCCTTGCCGCCATTCCAAACTGTGATAGGAAGTCCGTCTCCCCCTCCACCCTCAGGTTAGGGGGCCAATAGCATATTCCCAGTATTACTTTCTCCTTGGTTTCCTCCCTTTGTAACTCTACTCATGAGGATTCCAGCTGTTCCTTTGCTCCATTAGTGATTTCATCCCTCACATTCACCTGTATATCATTTTTGATATACAGACATACACCATACACCTTCTGCTTTTTTACATTCCTTGTTCCTGTGATATAGGGAATACCCTTAAATGGTTGCCAGCCAGTCATGAGAGCTATTGAACCAGGTCTCTGAAATTTCCATTAAATCTAATTTCTCCTCATACAGTAGCAGCTCTAGTTCCCCCATCTTGTCTTCCAGACTCCTGGCATTAGGGAACATGCCCCGTAGTTTTGTCCTGATGCATACTAGCTCCTTATTGGGTGTTCTGAGGTTGCAAATAGGAGTTACTATACTTACCATGAGTTTTATATGTTTTAGCCAACCTACCACTAATGCCCCCCAGTATTACCCACTGACTACACACTGGCTATCTCTATGTCTAGACACTCCCCCTCGTCGCCTAGTTTAAATTCCCCTCTAACTTTTTGGCCATCTTCACTCCCAGCAGATCTGCTACCTCCTCATTTAGGTGCAGTCCGTCCCTTCTATAGAGCTGGTGACCGACTATTGACTCTTTCCGTTTTCAGATGATGGATTGAACAGTGCTCTGTGAGATGTTCAAAGCTTGGGATATTATTTTCTAACCTAATCCTGCTTTACACTTCTCCACAACTTTATCCCTGACCTGTCTGGTGTTTTTCTTGACCTTTATGATGCTGTTTGTTCACTAAGGTTCTCTGAGAGCTTCACATAACAGCTGTATTTATACTTAGATTAAATTACACACAGCTGAACTCTATTTACTAATTAGGTGACTCCTGAAGGTAATTGGTTCCACTAAATTTTAGTTAGAGGTATCAGAGTAAAGGGGGCTGAATACAAATGCACGCCACACTTTTCACAGATTTATTTCTAAAAAAATTTGAAAACCATTTTATAATTTCCTTCCACCTCCAATTATATGCCACTTTTTGTTGGTCTAGCACATAAAATCCCAATAAAATACATTTACGCTTTTGGTTGTAACATGGCACTGTACATAGAATCACCTTTTCATAAAGAATATAGATTTTTACTATTTGCAGATGATACATTACTGACTCTTACAAATACAACACTTCCTACTCGGCATACCAAGCTAAAACAGTTAACCAGCCTATCTGAATATATGATGCAATTCAATAAAATGCTTAGACACCTTTATTACCCACACAGTTTATATAAATCTAATCTGCACACTTTAATTCAATAAATCCACAAATTACTAAAACAATGGGTCATTTATAACATATTTTTCCTGGGCCTAATCTCTACATTTCAAATGTACATCTTACCTAAAATACTCTCCTACATCCACTCCCACTTTCTCATCTATTTCATTTTGAAAGAGTGTTTACCCAATTAATTTGGAATTATAAGGCACATAGAATTGCCAGCACCATACTGCTAAACCTGAAAACAAGGAGCCCCTGACTTACCTAAATATTATTATGCCACACATTTCTGCCATGTAGCTTCCTGGACAACACATATGGATAACCCATAGCGCCTGCACAGAGAATAAACATGGGCAGATTTATCTAATCCATTTTAGCTATCTGGTGTGATCTAGTATAGAGAATTTATGTGGGAGACTGTGATCTTCCTTTTTGCCTCCCATGCAATCTATTCTGATTGTTTGAAATCTATGCAAGTGGAAATTCTCCCCCAACTCCCCTTGCTTTTCTCTCACAAATGTACTATATTGTATAACCCTGCTAACCTAGGTAGCCTCTAAATCCCTCATAAGATAAGATGTGTGCAGGCCAAAGTCTTTCAGTATAGGCATACAGTACCTCACAAAAGTGAGTACACCCCTCACATGTTTGTAAATATTTCTTTCTATCTTTTCATGTGACAACACTTAAGAAATGACACTTTGCTACAATGTAAAATTGAGAGTGTACAGCTTGTATATCAGTGTAAATTTGCTGTCCCCTCAAAATAACTCAACACACAGCCATTAATGTCTAAACCACTGGCAACAAAAGTGAGTACACCCCTAAGTAAAAATTTCCAAATTGGGCCCAATTAGCGATTTTCCCTCCCTGGTGTCATATGACTCGTTAGAGTTACAAAGTCTCATGTGTGAATGGGGAGCAGGTATGTTAAATTTGGTGTTATCGCTCTTACTCTCTCATACGGGTCACTGAAAGTTCAACATGGCACCTCATGGCAAAGAACTCTCTGAGGATCTGAAAAAAAAGAACTGTTGCTCTAATAAAGATGGCTATACGAAGATTGCCTGAAGACCCTGAAACTGAGCTGCAGCACGGTTGCCAAGACCATACAGCGGTTTAACAGGACAGGTTCCACACCTTGCAATCACACCTTGGGGGGGTAAAAACCCCAGCCGGGTGAGCTGTTCAGATCCGACCTCCAACGTCATGCTGTAGCCAAGTGAGGAACAGGGAACACACCAAAGGAGCCCGGCATAGCCAGCCCTGGGCATCAACATGGTCTCCCCACTGCTGGAGATGGAGAAGCCGGTCAGCTGATTTATAGGTGGCGAGTAGACACCAAACAGCTGACACTGATTGCATAACGCTGACGAGCAGTGGGGGAAATCCCCCCCAAGGTGTGATTGGCACCTCTGTCTTTGATGCCTAGTTTTATCCTCACACCACTTTCCTTGGCTTTCTTGTCCAATTTCACTGTGCAGCAGGCAATCTTTTTTCACTTTATTTATTCTCATTTGCTTTTTCCCCCTTTTCCTCCCCTTTCTCTCTTTCCTCCTCTCTTCCCATTGCCTATCTTTCCTCTCCCTTTCCTTTCTTCTCTTCACTTCTCTTCGTCTCCTCACTATGATCCTCATCATTTCTCACTCTCCATCACTACACATTCCCCCATATTCCCTTTCCATTCCAGTGCACTTCATTCACTGGCTGTTTTTTCTCCAGCAGGTTCCCCCGCCTGGGGCCATTCACTTTTCCCATGCACCATACCTCCCATTCACCTCTTTCCCGTCACTATTTGGGGATATTGCCGCTGCTGGCTGCGCTGCCGGGTCGGGCCTCCTCAGCTCCGGGGAGTGGCATCCTTGGCCGTATTGTCTTGTGAGGCGATGATCTCTCCCATGCGCGGTCACGCTCATGTAAGTTTGTGGGACAAATGTATGGATATGTGTGGGGGTTTTCACATTTTCTGCATTTGCCCATGCATTTTTTCAGATAACCACCCATGTCCCTATTTTTCATTTTTTTAGATAACCAATACGGTTTTGCTCCTGATGAGCGACTTTAAGGTCCCGAAACACGTAGAGCTAACAACTACCGTTACAACAGTGCATTCATGAACCTACCACGGCCGTTTCTCTTCACCAAGTATATTTACTCCTTTTTTCCCAAGTGATGCTTTAATGCATCCATTTTTGTTTTCCAGTATCATTTACACTGCAATTAATCACGCTCTGAAGTGACCCGTGCAACTGACATATATCTTCTAATAGAGTCATTATGTATGTTTTTAGATTATTTTTCCTACTTATCTTATCTTTACTATTATTTCTGGCGCTTTAATGCGCAAGCTACTTTTATGAGTATTCCCTGCAATGCAATTAATCATGTTATCACGTGACCCGTGTACTTGCAAAATACTGTTTTAAACCTTGGTTGGACAATGCATTTATATGTGATATGTAATTTGAGGTATTGATATGCAATTTATGTACTGAACTGTATACCCCCAACTTATGTTCTAAGAAATGACTCAATTAATAAACCATTTTCTAAATTCATTTCTCTAATGCATCCGTGTGCTTCACTCAAAGTCCCGCCCCTCAACCCCTTTATACATACCAAGATAAACTTATTTGGTTTAGATGGTGTCAAGTGTGTGTGGCGGCAACCGGGTGAGGAGTACAAAGACAAGTGTGTCTTGCCTGCATAACAAGTGTTCGGCGCAAATAATTAAAAGCAAAATCCAAAATGTATGACAATATTGTACATAAATGTACTCTAAAATATGGTCATAAGAATAAAAATGATAATGATAATAGAGTCCGTATATGGCACAGAAAGGTGGATGATGAGAATGATGTGAGGAGTCCACATTCATGGCAGCCTTCCGCTGGGAGTGAAAACCATATTCCCAAAAGACACTGAAAAATAAGGAAACGGAGGCGCCTCTGGGTGCAGACTTTAAAACAACTTTAATAAAAAGGCAACAACATAGTTTGCACTCACATTTTAGAAGAAATGTTCAGGCATAAAAAAGTCCCAAGGCAATCAAGGGGGTCCGTGAGGTCAATCTCTCCCAGCCATGGATGTGTGTCCTCTTGCTGGTTCCGGAAGCGCTGGATGTAAGATGGCCAACAGTGAGGAAGGAACATCAGAACGAGGCTTGGGGAGCAGACAGTGATCCAGGCGAGGGATGATGATGTCACACACTATGCAACGCATCTCCTGAGCCAACTAGCCATGAGTGACATGACGGCTGCGCTCCTTTGTCAAGCTGATTGGCAAGGGGCTGTGAGGGAAATATATGGGAGGGAGTGGGGGGGGAGTTGCCAAAGGAGAAAGCTGTACGTGAGACTGTCAGCAATAACAAGGGGCATGTGAACGAAGAGGAGGAGGAAAAGAGAAAATTAGGAAGACAATTAAAGAAAAGAAGAGTAGAAGGGGGCATGATTAACCACTTCCCGCCCGCCCTATAGCGGATTGACGTCCGGGAAGTGGTTCTGTTATCCTGACTGGACGTCATATGACGTCCAGCAGGATAACATGCCGCAGCGCGCCCCCGGGGGCGCGCATCGCGGCGATCGGTGGAGCGGTGTGTCAGTCTGACACACCGCTACACTGATCTTGGTAAAAAGCCTCCGCCAGAGGCTCTTTACCACATGATCAGCCGTGTCCAATCACGGCTGATCACGCTGTCAATAGGAAGAGCCGTTGATCGGCTCTTCCTCACTCGCGTCTGACAGACGCGATTAGAGGAGAGCCGATCGGCGGCTCTCCTGGCAGGGGGGTCTGCGCTGATTGTTTATCAGCGCAGCCCCCCCTCAGATCACCACACTGGACCACCAGGGATCGCCACTAGGACCACCAGGGAAGGGGCAACATGTGGATGGCCAGGTATGTACCCCATGGCCATCCACATGTGCCCAGTGTGCCAAATCTGTGCCAATCAGTGCCCACAAATGGGCACTGATTGGCACCATTATGTTGCAGTGATGCCCAGCAATGCCACCCTTAGGGGCATCACTGCAAACAAGCAGTGCCATCAGTGCCACCCATCAGTGTCCATTCATGCCACCTGTCAGTGCCCATCCGTGCCCATCAGTGCCCATCTATCAGTGCCCATCCATGCCCATCTGTGCCAACTATCAGTGCCACACATAAGTAACCATCAATGCCACCTATGAGTGCCCATCAATGCCACCTATGAGTGCCCATCAGTGCCGCCTATAAGTGCCCATCTGTGCCACCTATGAGTGCCCATCAGTGCCGCATACCAGTGCCACCTATCAGTGCCCATCAGTGCCGCCTATCAGTGCCCATCATCAGTGCCCGTCAGTGCCACCTCATCAGTGCCACCTCATTGGTGCCACCTCATCGGTGCCCATCAGTGCCGCCGTATCAGTGCCCGTCAGTGCAGCCATATCAGTGCCCGTCATTGAAGAAGAAAACGTACTTATTTACAAAAAAGTTTTAACAGAAACAAAGAAAAACCTGTTTTTTTTCAAAATTTTCGGTCTTTTTTTATTTGTTGCGCAAAAAATAAAAACCGCAGAGGTGATCAAATACCACCAAAAGAAAGCTCTATTTGTGGGAACAAAATGATAAAAAATTTGTTTGGGTACAGTGTAACATGACCGCGCAATTGTCATTCAAATTGCGACAGCGCTGAAAGCTGAAAATTGGTCTGGGCGGGAAGGTGTCTAAGTGCCTGGTATTGAAGTGGTTAAAAGTGGTAGTGGATAAAAAGGATCACAAATTGCGACCATAAAATACAATAAAGGCAGCATAATGTCAAGCAATTAAGATTGAAATTCCAATCAATAAAGGGGTATGGATAAAATTATGTATAACTGTAACAGAGGGGGAGGGGGGGAAAGGTACCGCTAAAAAGTAGTATGATTATATTATATTATATTATATGTGTATCTATACATAAACTGCAATATACATAAATGTATGTGTAGATTACAGAAAATGGCTGGGGGAGGCTATGGTGGCTATGGTATATATCCAAGAGAACCTAATTAAGAGTAATCTTTCTCCAACAAAGGCCACACTTACTTTCTGAAAGAATTTTTCAATTGTTCATCTGACCATGTGGTGTATGGTATGATCTGCCCCTGAGGTCTCATATATGTTGGCCGTACCATCTGGCCTCTTAGACAGCGGTTAGGGGAGCATAGGGGGTACATTGAGGGTGGTACGGACCCCCACAGTGTGTCCAGACACTTTGCCACGGCCCATCACTGTCTGCTCCCCAAGCCTCGTTCTGGTGTTCCTTCCTCGCTGTCAGCCATCTTACATCCAGCACTCTTGGAACCAGCTAGAGGACACACATCCACAGCTGGGAGAGATTGATCATACGGACCCCCTTGATTGCTTTGGGACTTTTTTATGCCTGAACATTTCTTCTAAAATGTGAGTGCAAACTATGTTGTTGCCTTTTTATTAAAGTTGTTTTAAAGTCTGCACCCAGAGGCGCCTCCGTTTCCTTGTTTTTCAGAGTCTTGCCTGCAGTCAAGCATGGTGATGGGAGTGTCATGGTCTGGGGCTGCATGAGTGCTGCCAGCACTAGGGAGCTACAGTTCATTGAAAGAACCATGAATGCCAACATGTACTGTGACATACCGAAGCAGAGTATGATCCCATCCCTTAGGAGACTGGGCTGCAGGGCAGTATTCCAACATGATAATGACCCCAAACACACCTCCAAGACGACCACTGCCTTGTTAAAGAAGCTGAGGGTAAAGGTGACAGACTGGCCAAGCATGTCTCCAGACCTGAACCCCATTGAGCATCTGTGGGGCATTCTCAAATGGAAGGTGGAGGAGCGCAAGGTCTCTAACATCCACCAGCTCTGTGATGTCGTCATGGAGGAGTGCAAGAGGACTCCAGTGGTAACCTGTGAAGCTCTGGTGAACTCCATGCCCAAGAGGGTTAAGGCAGTGCTGGAAAATAATGGTGGACACACAAAATATTGACACTTTGGGCCCAATTTGGACATTTTCACTTAGGGGTGTATCGGTTTAGACATTAATGGCTGTGTGTTGAGTTATTTTGAGGGAATAGCAAATTTACACTGTTATACAAGCTGTACACTTGCTACTTTACATTGTAGCAAAGTGTCATTTCTTCAGTGTTGTCACATGAAAAGATAGAAGAGAATATTTACAAAAATGTGAGGGGTATACTCACTTTTGTGAGATTATATCCAATCCATTAACTTGTAGGTTGCAAACTTTGAAAACTTGAGGATTAGCAAAGACCTGCCTAAAAAACAGTTATTCCTGAATCTACAGATTAAGCATTACTTCTCCATAAAAAGTCAGACTCTTACATTAGAGTGGCCCAGAATTTTTGAAACTATATATGTCTAGGGTGCCTTTCAAGCTCATATGATCACAGCCCTATTTAATTACTTCATGATGCTTCACCTCTCACAGGAGACCAACATTTATATATTATAAAATGGGAACAAGCTCGCAGGTGCTCTCTCCCTTTATCCTGGTGGGATAGGATCTGGGAGGTTGCATCTTCACTTTGTGTTGTATATGAAAAAATAAATGTTTTGGTATAAGATATCTGAAGTATGTCACTCCTATAACCCCTCCATGTCCAAGATGTGAATATATTATAGAAAACCATCTTAAATATTGGTACCTCATCCAAAATAGATATCGTAAAAAACAAATAGCTTACAGACTTTAACGGTGTCAGAGAAGGACTAACCCACTATAAGTTCACATAAAAGGTATTTTATTACAAAAACAATTACATATAAAAGAGAATATAGAGCTCATGCTCTTAAAAACATCATATGATTGTTGGATAGGCTAATGCCCCGTACACACGGTCGGATTTTCCGATGGAAAATGTCCAATCGGAGCGTGTTGTCGGAAATTCCGACCGTGTGTGGGCTCCATTGGACATTTTCCATCGGATTTTCTGATACACAAAGTTGGAGAGCAGGAGATAAAATTTTCCGACAACAAAATCCGATCGCGTCAATTCCGACCGTGTGTGGCCTGTTCCGACGCACAAAGTGCCACGCATGCTCAGAAGAAATTCCAAGACGGAACAGCTCGTTCTGGTAAACTTAGCGTTCGCAATGGATACAGCACTTTCGTCATGCTGCAATGTTAAAAATGGTTTAATACAGCGCACTCTCTTCTTCTTTATAATGTAACAAGAATTAAGCAGTTTTGCTGCTCATATTCACACACACTTCTCACAAAGTTTTATTTTTGTTTTTTTAGTGGGATTCCCTGAATATATTGTTATTAGTTGTCACATCTGACAGAATTTTTTTTTTTATTTAATTTTTTTGGGGATTTTAAGCCTTTTTTTTTTTTTATGTTTGAATTTTTTCAAAGGCTGATCTTTGTTCAATGTTATTTTTATTTTTACTCCAGAATATTGTTGTGTGTGTTTTGTGTGTCAAGTTACCCCAACACCATTGACATCTTTTATTATTTAATCTCAAGGAGATTGTTTGGTGTTGGTGTCCCTTGTTCATTTCACATTGTATATTTGAAATGTACCTGAATCCTCACAAACCAACTGTCCTTTTTGAAGTAAAACACATAGGAGAGTATAATTCAAAACAAAAATCCTTTATTAAGGGCTCAGAACCAAACAAAGAGGAAGGCAACACTGGATCAACAGGAGAAATTAGCGAAGCCTGGGACCCCCACGGCAGACATCAATTCTTGAACATCAAAATTGGTGGCCTGAGGAGTCCATATGTAAGGGAGGGCAGTCTGGTCCAGAATTCACAGAGATCCGGATAGCAGCAGATGACATGTGTGTCCCCAGGCTGTGGTACCACAAGAGGCTGCATTTTTTGGCTGACCAGACTGGATCCAGGGTCCTCACATTCTGGTCTTCCTTTCACGCTTCATTCCGGGCTGTGGCTGTGCAGTTGGAGATGTGGCAGGAGGAGGAGTAGGACCTGGAGGAGGACTGGGAGGACCTGGAGGAGAAGGAGGAGGAGGAGGAGGACCTGCCGGAGGAGGAGGAGGACCATCGCAAAGGTGTGTCTGAGCTGTCATTTGGCCCCTCATACCTTTGTTAAGAGCCTCCAATATGAGCGCCTCACACAAGACTTGTTGGCCCTCCTCCATCCTCTGCATTATATATGCAATGACGGCAGCAATGTCCTCCTCCATGGTCTGTCGTGCTCCCAGGACCTCTGTAGCCCTCCAAAAGAGTCCTCCGGTAGCCTCCTCTAGGGCACTCCTCCTACTGCCACTTTCTCTTTCCAGGGGGGGTGGAGGGACCTGCAGATCAGCCAGCCGGCTCGGCCCGGCCACCTCCTGGATGAGACTTCCCTGTGTATGAAAAAGGGACATGGTTGTAATGTTTTGCTTCATCAATCACAATCCTAAATTAGTACTCCAAACTAACATCTAGTTAACATCATTGATTGGACAAGCAGAAATATTTAGAGGAATTCTATACCTGGCTCAATCTGGGCTCCTCCACATGTTGCCTGGAAGGCCCAGGTTGGGCGTCAGAAGCCTCAGCCGGGGGGGAAGGAAGCATGGAAGGAAGACTGGAGTGGGATGGCCTGGGTTCAGTATGGCCTGCCAGAAAATGCAGCCTGTCATAGTACAACATCCTGGGGACATAGATGTCATCTGCTGCTCCGGATCTCTGTGAATCCAGGACTTTCTTGCGCTCCCTTAGATATGTGCTCCTCAGGCCACCAATTAAGATCTTTAAATAGGTGATGTCTGCCGTGGGGATCACCTGCTTCACAATTTCACACAATTGCACCAGTGCTGCCTTCCTCTTTGCTTGGTTCTTGTAATGGGGGTGTTTAATCTCCCACAGACATGGCAGCTCCCTTAAGATATCTATGAATACTGACATAAAGTCATTGTCTTTCACTAAGATATCCATGTTCACTGCAAGACACAACACAAGACAAAGCCTAATGTCAGACAAAACTCTCCTAATCTTGTTACAATATAGGCTTCAATGTAGAAGCAGTATAGGCACAAGTTTGTCTCTTACCTTCGTTCTTACGATCGGCGCGTCCAATGCTCGTTCCTCCGCTCACAGATCGTACGTAATACGCACGCGTGTTACGCTTTATACACACTGCGCATGCGTGTAACTCCGCCCGCCCCTGACGTTCTTTCTAGTCTATTCCCCGCCCCTTTTCGTTCGGCGCAGTGGGGGAAGAGCACATGGTGGAGTCACAGCAGGTGCGTGCTAATTGCAGGAACGAGGAGGAGGAGGAGGAAAGCCCAGATCCGGACACGTCCCGATCCAGAAGGAGACATTTTAAGGCCACAAATATGTCCTTTGGGGAGATGTTGGAGATGGTCGACATCATGAAGAAGTCCGACTATGACGGAAAGTATGGGCCTTACCCCAACCCCAATATCAGAAAGGCCAAGATCATGGCAAAAGTGATCAAAAGTCTGCAGAAGAATTTCGGGGTACGACGATCGAAAGATCAGCTCAGGAAGCGGTGGTCAGACCTGAAATTGAGAGAGCCAGAGCAGTACCGAAAGATCCGGAGAGTGCTGCAAAAAAGTAAGTAGTTGTGCTGTGTTCCTATTCTTTCTGTCTTTATTGCGTTCGTGCTGCTCCATATGCTTTTCTTAATTGTACAGTTTAAAAGGGCAACTTTAATGTTCATGGGCCCATTATTCGTTCGTATCAAACATTTTTCTTTCGGCCTCTAAAACACCATTGTTTAGGCCATATGCATTTTCCCACATTTTTTTTGGGCCTACTTGGATGCCAAATAGTTGTTTGTGTAGATGAGTTTGTTACTAGATTGAAATGCCAAC